>NC_053496.1:70550094-71226760 GCF_905171775.1 Rana temporaria | reverse complement strand
CAGTCTCCGCTCTAATTCATCACAAGGGTTTTCTGTTGGGTTGAGGTCAAGCTTCTGTGTAGGCCAGTCAAGTTCCTCCACCCTAAAAGTTTTTATGTACCTTGCTTTGTGCACTGGTTCGCATTCATGTTGGAACAGAAAGCAGCCATCCCAAAACTGTTCCCACAAAGTTGGGAGCAAAAATTGTCCAAAATGTCTTGGTATGCCCATGCCTTAATTGAGTTCCCTTCACTTGAACTAAGAGGCCAAGCCCACACCATAATCCCTCCTCCGCAAAATGATTTGGACCAGTGCACAAGGTCCATAAAGAACCACCAAGTCACAGATTGTTCTTGTTTTTTTTTCTACAGTTGAATGGCTCTAAAGCCGCCCAATTACTTTTACAGGCAATGGAAGTGGGTCTCCCCTCAAACCACCGCCTGTAGCATTTTCCAGGCTCTCCATTCCCACTAGGGAGCCAAAGACCAATGCATCCTGTGGCATGGGGTGCACTGTAAAGAGTGAGAGAAACTTCCATTCCTTTCCCTCCTCTGTGACATTAGAAATGGGAAGTGACAAGGATTTCGTCACTTCGATTTTGTCACTTCCGATTTCAGTTTGTTTATAAGCCATTACCGGCGTGTAAAACGCTCAATCAGACCGATCACTTGGCCCATATGACAAGTGCTTGTAAAAGGGTATAAAAAAATACAAGTTTTCCTTTCATTCTTAAAATAAGCTATCGCAAAATGATGAATCGATTCCGCCTTTGATAAAAAAAAATTCTCAACATGTTGTGCGCGTACAGTATATGGCTAAGAGGTCTAAAGCTACTGTTTTGGTGCTTTTCTTAACTCAGGACAATGCTAGTTATAGCTCTAAAGCTACATAGAATAAAGCTCTGTCATATAACTACTAGGGTTGTCCCGATACCACTTTTTTAGGACCGAGTACAAGTACCGATACTTTTTTTCAAGTAGTCGCCGATACCGAATACCGATACTTTTTTTAAATGTGTCCCCAAATGCAGCCATGTCCCCCCCCCCATATGCAGCCATGTCCCCCACATATGCAGCCATGTCCCTCTAGCCATGTCCATCACATATGCAGCCATGTCCCTCTAGCCATGTCCCTCACATATGCAGCCATGTCCCTCTAGCCATGTCCCTCACATATGCAGCCATGTCCCTCTAGCCATGTCCCTCACATATGCAGCCATGTCCCTCACATATGCAGCCATGTCCCTCTAGCCATGTCCCTCACATATGCAGCCATGTCCCTCTAGCCATGTCCCTCTAGCCATGTCCCTCACATATGCAGCAATGTCCCTCTAGCCATGTCCCTCACATATGCAGCCATGTCCCTCTAGCCATGTCCCTCACATATGCAGCCATGTCCCTCACATATGCAGCAATGTCCCTCTAGCCATGTCCCTCACATATGCAGCAATGTCCCTCTAGCCATGTCCCTCGATGCGGCGGCGCGATGCGGCGGCAGCGGCGGGGGGGGGAAAGGGGGGGGGAGTATTCTATTTAGGTATCGGGGGTATTTGCGCGAGTACGAGTACTCCCGCAAATACTCGGTATCGGTACCGATACTGGTATCGGTATCTGGACAACCCTAATTTGCTAGACAATTCTCTATTGATTTACTGCATTTGTGAATGCATAATTGTCAATAGCCCACTTCCAAAACAACTTTTATCTTTGAACATTTGTGCTTAGCCCCAATAGTTCACTGTTTTGTAAAATTCCAGCACTACATGGGACATTGAAGGGTTAAAAATGGAATAGATGTTTTTTTGGAGGCTCTACCTTTAAAACAGTTTTGCTTTATTGTTGGTTTCTATGAATAGAAAAGCAGAGACAAGTCAAAGTGTCTTTCAAAAAAATAAAGTTTGTGTTTTGTATCTTCCTGTGGCCTGTACAGAAGCCATTTTGGGGCGAAAAAGTGTTGGCGGTAGGGGAACCTGTCATTTTGGGTAGTAGTTTATTTTACTTATTGATCTAAAAATGTCCAGTGGCTTGATCAATATTGAACAAGTGTACCTGGTGCTGCAGGAGCACAAAAAGATAACAAGTGGACTGCAATTCTAAAAACAGGAAGAAGTCCCTTGGCAAGATATCCAAAATCTATCCAGATTAGGAGAAATTTTCAAGATCATAACAAACGGCCACCGGTGAGTACCTTATAAAAAAAAAAATTAGAATCAGCTTGCAGTGTGACTTGACAAATGTAATGTGATTTTTCACACACAAATGTCAGAATTTTTCCCTTTCAGTAGATATTTGCATGATTTATCGGTAGTGTACTGGCCATAGAGTATTAATAGGACTTTCGTTTACTGCAGCATGTACAGATTGGTGGCAGGTGGCTTATTGTGATTGTCAAGGATTACCTTACTGGATGCAGTGTTGACATTTTGTGTTTTATTTCATAAAGGACATTTTAAACACATTTTGTTTTTAGTACATTTTCACTGAGTAATAAAGAGGTACTAATGTACCCCATTAATAATATTCCTGGGAGGTGTGGATATCTGTGAGCTCCTCTTCCAGATTCTTCTGTTTCCCCCACAAACCTCCACATCTCTTTTGTGGGAAAGGATGTGAGCAAGAGGTTATGTTCCTCAACATCATAAGGTGTCTTGCAAGGGGGGGGGCACTGATTTTTGCAAGACACCCCCCCCCCCAATGTTGTAAGGCATGTGGTCTGGTCTGAAATGGGGGGGAGCTTGCTGACTTTCCCTTTCTGACTATCTAGGCTGCATCTCTGGATAAAGATAGAATATTATTGTGAACCCCACAGCGGGACAGTGCGCAATTTAAGAGTATAGGGTTCCCCCTATTATTCCAAATAGACCCTTATCCAGGAATGCAGCCTGGTTTGCCTGGAATGGCTGGCTAACGAACATGTCCGCCCCCCCCCCCCCCACACACACACTCACTTTCCTGTATCAGACCAGGCCACATGCCAAAGCCACCCACTCTTTGCAAGGCACCTTGCTGCCACGTTGAGGGAAAAGGGCCTCTTCCCTACATCATGTCCCCAAATAAGGAAGTGGGGGTTTGTGGAGGGCAGCGGGTCCCCTGTTATCTGCACCCTCCCGGGCATGGGTGCCCTTATTACTCATTCATAAAGTGACAAAGTAAATAAACAAACACAGTTTTTAAAATGTCTTTTATGAAATAAAACACAAATACAGTACTTACCAGGTCAAAAATACTAGATAAATTTACATCAATTACCTCATCCAGTGAGGTAATTAACATCAATCATGATATCCAGTGGGGTAAGCCACATCAATCACGGCATCTAGTGATGTAATACATTGCAATCCTAAGGACCCTGTACATGCTGTAGTGCTGCTGATGATAACAAATTAACATTTTTGTCAATACTGACGGCAATCATCAACCAAACTTGGTCAATGTAGTCACCCAGAATTCTCGGCTGTATGTTTAAATTCCCACATGCAGGGATCTTGTCATTTAGCAATGAGAGTGTGGCATGTACAGCCCAACCTAATTTGTTCACCATTGACTTTAGTGGTGTTTGGATTTGGGTTTAGTTTTTTTCTGATATGGGGCTTGTTCAAGCGAACTGGTCACAAGTTAAACAGAGGCATATTCAAGCAACATTCCAACCATAGCATGCAGGAGAGACAAAAAAGAGAGAGAAACATAGGGAATATAAGTATAAGTAAATTACTTGGCAAAATTTAGGCAAAAAAATTTCTGACAGGAAGTATTTAGCCATATGGTCTCTGATATGCAACACACACCTTGGACCTTTAAGGGATGTCCACTGGGTTTGTTTCTAAATGTGGTGAATGCTATTTTTAGGCTGGGTTCACACTATTGCGAATTTGATGCGGGTACCCCTCCGCATCCAATATGCAATAGCAGATTTTTACCGGCTCTCTATTGAGCTGGTTCACATATCTCCACTGCGGCTCCAGTGCGAATTTGCACAGGAGCCCAGTGTGTCAAAAATTCGGGCTGAAATCGGACCTGAAACAGTGAAAGGGGACGCACCAGATCGCATGCGAAGATAGTGTGAACCCAGCCTTAAATTTTATAGGCATCTTTTTCATGCACGTAATTGTGTAGCATGTAGGTTGCCTTCACAAAATTTACAGCATTTGCATGGATTAATGTAGAAGTCTCTATTTATAGGCGAGGATGCCAACAGTGCATTTTACCCGATGGCACAGTCCTTAGTTAAAAAATGTGCTTCTCCTTGGCTCAGGCCTCTCTGAGAATAGGGGCCAAAGGCTTCATCTCCCACAAAGAAAATGTATATGCTGGCTCATTTGTCCAGGCTCATGGTTTATTTTGTTCAAGATTCCGCAAATTTTATTCAAACACCTGCCAAATGGTTAAAGATGATCGAATCACTGCTGCTACTATATGATCCCACATCAGTGTACATAAATCACTTGTCAGCATCTACAACAGCCAGAAGTATCAAAGTGAAATACTTTTTGTAAGCTAAGAACCTGCTTCCACTGCACAGCGGCATCACAATCTGAATGTGTTTTCATCAGCTGCCTCTAAGCAATTTGGAAAGTTGGTTAATTACCAGAACAGGTCATCATTCTCCTGCCACTTTGCTTGTGTAAGCATTACAGCCTTCTGCAAGTGGCCTTCAATGTCGATTGAACAATATAGTGTTTGTTTGACTTGGCCCAGGTGGAATTTAAAATGCATCAAAGAATAGAATATCCTGTAGCTAGAAACTTGGAAAATAATATTTTAATCCTTAAAATTAAGATTTTGCAGGCTCATATTTTCTATTTTCAGAAGAGAAAGCAACTTTGACGACCATGTATTCTGTTTAAGGAGGACAAGAAGGAATCACTGGCTGAGGCTGACACAGATGGCACTGTGGAGCATTTTCCAAAGAGTCTGACGGCAATCTCTGCAACCACAGTGAATGTGTCTGTGGAGCACAAGAGGAGCCAGGCCTGTCAACTTCGAGGCTAAGCCATAGGCCAAGGCCTGCTCCAAGATGATTAGCAGCTAACCAAAACCAGTGTCAGAAAGGCAAGAATCGCCTTGTTAAATACCCTAAACAAAGTCATTAAAAACTATGGAAGAAACACAAGAAAGTTTCCTTGCAATGACCCTTTGTCCCTTTACTCAGAGGTTCCAGAAGATAGAGATGGCACTGCCCATGAATATGTTTACGCTAATACAATCATACAATCCAGATGCACCCCAAAACACATTGCATGTCAACCAGCAAATCGCATCCATCACTTGCATCACCAGTACCTACATACAATTATCCCTAGATGACATGAGAACAATCCTTACAGACCCCACCCTCATGGCCATACTACTCCACTGCTACCCCATCATATTTTCTACACCACCCCCAACACATCGCCCACGTTCCTGTGGTAAATGCCATTCTTACCATGTCCCAACCACCTTAGGAAAAGGAAATTAAGAAACCCCCTCTAAACAGGATTTCCAGTTACCTCCTTGCATTATGCTGTTGCTTTTTAGACTTTAATATTTTGTATTCATATGTTATGCCCTGCTCACATGGCCATCAGAAAAAAAATGTGTTTCTGCATTAGGCCTTGTTCACATGGGCTTCAGTTTTTGTTGTTTGTTGTCTGGAGTGAAATTTTATGTATTTTGAGAAAAATGTAAAATGCATTTTCACCAGTTATGTATGTGACTTTTATATTACAAATGAATAACATTCTAAACAATGCAGACAATACTCAACTGTTTACTATCTACTATTGCTGTAAATACTGCCATCCAGTTTGCTGTGTCCTGCAGTACAAAGTCTGGTCGCTGCATTTCCAGAAGTTTATGAAAGCTAAAAAAGTATATATATGAGTTATTTGTATAGAATTCTATATACAGCGTTATGACTGCGCTGAGTAACTCCTTTCAGACATCTATAAACATGTGTCAGGTTGGAGGTGGGCCTTTTTGTGTGCTACCACATATATACAATAGGTTGTTGTTTTGTTTCAGGAGCTTCTTCAATTGTATGCTTGCAGCACTGTGGCTGAACAATCGCACCCCTGACAATAACACTGTACTGTGTAAATATATTGTCAAGATTCACAAACCTTTTACAAGTTATACTTCTTCCTCAATTAGCCAATCGGTTAAAGTGGTTATAGAGCCTAAACATTTTTTACCTTGATGCATTCCTTATATTAAGGGAAAAAATATTTAGGCATAGGTTTCTCCTCTCCCCCTTCCCTCTTTTACTTGGCAGAGCTGTAATTTTAACCAGCGCTGTGCCTATCTGCAGCTCTTTTCTCCCCCCTCTTCCTGGTCTCACTGGCTTTTAAAGCCGGTGATGAGAGAGCAGGTGCTGGGGCCAACTCCCGCTGGCTGAGAGCGAGGCTCGGGAGTGTGCCCACTTGTGTGCCCCCTTTAAAAGGCTTCTTTCTGTGGGGGTACCTGGCAGAGAGGAGGAGCCCAAAGCACCGAGGGGGGACCTAAGAAGAGGAGATTCAGGGCTGCTCTGTGCAATGCAGTAAAGGTGTTATTTTATCTGCACATTACTTGGTAATAAAAGTAAACTGGAATGAATGGAAAATTAAGGTAAAGTTTCACTTATCTGTGTAAACTTGAATAACTCCTTCACTGCCAATTAATAATTCCCAAATAGTCAAAAAATTTATATAAAATGAAAATAAAAGACGGATTTGATCTAATGATAAATAGGTTGCTTCATACACAAAATTGTGTTCAAACAATTATTAAATATATCAAAATAACTATGAGCCATGCTACCTAACAAATCAAAAATTAGTGTATGTCATACATAATGAGTGTTTGAAAATATAAATAAATCAGTTCATAATAGTGACAGTTTATCAAAGAGTGAATAATTGTGACTTCCACATCCAATCAATCTTTATATGGAACTAAATCACTGTGCTGTCGGTGCCCTCACCTTAGTGGGGTGATATACACGCATGTACAATGACATCCAGCTTGCTTTTCTCCAGTCAGTGTCTCATGCCTGGGTCCTCCTGTAATATAGCCTCCCATTCACTAGGGTGTCATGACCTGTTAGATCTTCCTCCCAGGTTAGTGGGGTACTGATCCCTTTAAGAGCGTCTTACCCATGTACTATTTGAATGCTCCCACAATATGTTAAAAGAGAAAAGATGCCCCAATAGTGAGATTTTGTAAAGAAACTGTTTATTAAACTAAGAAAGGGTTGCTTACATTTGTAAAATCATTCAGTGCATAAACAGGGGTACCGTTCTCCCTGGTTAAGTCACTTCCAGTCCCCAATCCCTCAGGCTTCTGTTATCTCTCAACCCACAACAGGAAAAGGGGAGTGATGTGAGAGGGATAAATAATGAATGCCAGTGGGGGCTAGCGTGCAAGTAATATCTATGCATTTTTATATACTGTACGTTGTGGTATGAATGAGCCCTCAAGGTATATGGTAATTTAGAGAAGAACTCCAGGAATCGCAGCACTTCTAATAGTGTACTGGCCTTAAAGGTAGTAAGTCCAATGAGGTGTATGCCACTTTTATTTACTTCTCACATTTACTTTTCCAGAAGTACGGCACTCTGACATTGGACCTTCAGGTCTCCGATCCTGCAGCTGCAGAGTCATTTGCAGCAGCCAGTGTGCCCACATCCCCCCTCCTCTCCTCTTGCCAATTCACAAAAGGCTTTTGTGGTGTTATGTAAACATATTCACAAAATACTAAGGGCCAGATCCACATACATCTGCGCTAGGCGCAGTGTATCTAAGATACGCTACCCTGCTGTAACTTACTGTTTTGTTTGAATCCACAACAATTCCGTGCCGTAAGTTACGGCGGCGTAGCGTATCTGTAGCGGCGTAAGGGCGCGGAATTCAAATGGCTGTGATGGGGGCGTGTTTTATGTGAATACGTCGTGACCCGACTTAATCAAAATTTTTATTTTAACTGCGCATGCGCAGTCCCTGGGGGTATCCCAGTGCGCATGCTCGAAATTAAACCGGAACCAGCCAATGCTTACTACGGTGACGTCATTCTACGCAAATTCCTATTCGTGAATGACTTACGCAAACAATGCAAAAAATTCAAAATTGTACGCGGGAAGGACGGCCATACTTAACATTGAGTACGCCACCATATAGCAGCTTTAACTATACGCCGGAAAAAGCCGAACGCAAACAATGGAAAAAATGCGCCGGCCGGACGTACATTCGTGGATCGACGTAAATAGATAATTTGCATACTCAACGCGGATTACGACGGAAACGCCACCTAAAAATTGCACGAAGACGTACGCCTGTCGGATCAAGCCGAGATGCCGTCGTATCTTGTTTTGAGGAATCAAAACAAAGATACGACGCGGGAATTTTGAAATTACGCCAGCGTATCAATAGATACGCCGGCGTCATTTCTTTGTGGATCTGCCCCAAAGTATTCTGTGAATAGACTCCAGACCAAGCTCTGTAAAAAAATGGATAATATATAAAATTGAAAAACTTTTACATACACTTTGTTGAACGTAATCCCTTATAAACCATCACATTTTTAACAGTCCTGCAAGTCCTAAATTCTGGACAGCAATCTTACTAGAATGGCAGGAATACTTTTTCAGCATTGTGAACCACCCATGTAAAAGCTCAGAAACTTATAAGAAATGCCCAATCAAAGGAAGAAAAATGCCAGAAGCACAATGAATAAGATCAATAAAGATCAGTATAGTTGTTTTTATTTTGTTTATTATTCCTCTAGCATTTTTCATCTTTTGGTTTGATCGACCCTTATTACCTACAGCCGTCTATCCAAGATTTCTTCAATCTCTTAGAAGCAAATTTTCATCTTTGTTTTTTGGTGCAGAGGTTGGGAAATTTTGTTATCGTTACTATAAAACACCTAAGATGCAATATACTGCATAAGCGAAAGTTTTTGACCCCTTAATGCATAAAACATTGATTTCTCTTAAGATCCAATATGTCTCTTGCTAGCTGCTCTGTACTTTTATATCATGTTTTATTTCATATTTTTGGATTGTTACTTGGAAATCTGGAAAAAAGAGAACATTCTGTTTTCACAAATGAGCAATGTTTCGCAGACTCCTTAAAAATGAAATGGCAGTGCCAAGATGCAAAGTGAAAATACTTTTCATCAGTTTTTTTTTACTATAACATTTGCCATAAACCACATGAAACACTGGTGTTGAATTTGTTTTATACTTAAAAAACTAAATTATGTTTACTTTACCTGTTTTTGTTCCACTTTCTGATAGAGTGTAGGACCACCAATTTTGTTAGCATTATATAACCACTTGCTTACTGTGCACATATACCCCCTTCCTACCCAGGCGAAATTTCAGCTTCCGGCACTGCGTCGCTTTAACTGACAATTGCACGGTCGTGTGATGTGGCTCCCAAACAAAATTGACGTCCCTTTTCCCCCACAAATAGAGCTTTCTTTTGGTGGTATTTGATCGCCTCTGCGTGTTTTTTTTGTGCTATAAACAAAAAAAGAGCGTTAATTAAAAAAAAAACAATATTTTTTACTTTTTGCTATAATAAATATCCAATTTAAAAAAAAAATCGCAATAAGCCTATAGTGACTGGTTTGCGCAAAAGGGGTTAACCATTAGGGGGCGGGGAAGGGGTTAAATATGTAGCCTAGTGAGTGTTCTAACTGTAGGGGGAGGGGGGTAACTGGGGGAGGTGACCGATCTGTGTCCCTATGTACAAGGGACACAGCATCGGTCTCCTCTCTCCCTGACAGGACTTAGATCTCTGTGTTTACACACAGAGATCCATGGTCCTGCTCAGTTACTGGCCACCAGGCACGCGCATTGTGTTCCAAGTAACGCGGCAGGTGCGCGCGCCGCCGGCGGTGCAAGCGCCCCCTAGCGGCTTTAAAAGACGAGGACGTCATATGACGTCCTGTCGGAACAATTTAGCTACCTTGCCGCCGTCATTTGACGGCGGCTGGTAGCTGAGTGGTTAAAGAAACTTTACATTCTACATAGTGGTCCTATTTTAATTATTCCTATGTACGTTTTTTGTAAAGTGTAGTATAAAAGAAAAATACTTACCCGTATAACGTAAAGTAAAATGGGGAAATGTATATTTAATTGGTGACTTCAGTTTGGCCTTTCTCAAGAAGTGTGATAAACTTTTAACAAATATCTGCAAACGTGTCAGTCAGTGAGGCTCAAGCATAAGCATAGTCTGTTCAATTTTTATTTCTTGATAGAGTTATTTTTTAATGCTCATTAAAATTGGAAATACATTTTTTTTTTTCTCTTTTTGCAAAGCTTTTTTAAAAAGTTTAGGTTTACATTTGTCTAAAACGCTGATGTTTGATTTATACACAAAGTTTAGATCACATTTGGCTAAGATTTAAAAACTACACCAATGAACACAGGAGAGTTGTACCCAAGATTGCTCCTGAATTTGAGTAAAACCTCAAGTAGCTTTTTTTTTTTGCATTTTATTCAATGTATTGTAGACCCCTCTCCATCTGTTGGAAAGAAAAAGGAATGTTTAAATGATTTTCCAGTTAGTAATTTTTTTCTTTCCAACAAATGGAGAGGGGTCTACAATACATTGACTAAAATGCAAAAAAAGCTACTTGAGGCTTTACTCAAAGTGGATGTGCCTTGAGTAAATAACCCCCATTGCCTACTACATCTTCTAGGCTAGCTTACTAGAAAGGGCAAATTAATAGGATCTAATACATCTTGTTTGCTTCCTTTCTGACCACATACATAATATTTACTTGCAATTAACTGTTTTTTTTTTCTTGGTTACTAATAAATGGATATATTCTAGTACATGTTGTTCTGCCAAAATTGTGTTTGTTTTATTGGATGCTGAGATGACTGGTTTAAATTGGCATATCTGTGTACCTAAAATGAAGTCTGCTACAGCTGACTGTGTTTTATTTTAGGTGGCATTACTTTCAAATGTGCGTTGTGCTTTATTTTGCATACATTTTGGAAATTCTTACCAGTTTTGCCATCTTGACATATAGAATGTTTGTATAGAGGTTCCCAGGTGCTTCAGTTTTATCTAAAAGCCAAACGACCATACTGTAGTTTGTCTTCTGTCTGCACTGACCTAGATTTTATGTATATGTTAGACTAAGCTCATGGCATTAGACTGATGTTAATACATTGATGCTCTTTACTAAAAGCAGCAAGATATATTGTTGCTGTGAACATTATACATGTATGCACATAAATTTTATATTGACTGCCGATAGCCATCTGAACTGATATTTTTATTTTGCAGGAGAGGATGAAAATGAGGGTAACGTGATGGTGCTAAGCTATCCCCAGTATTGCCGCTATCGTTCAATACTGAAACGCATACAGGCCAAACCTTCTTCAGTTTTGGCGGACCACTTTGTTCAAGCACTGGGGGGCATTCCAATCATCAACAAGAGCACAAAGATCCTTTACTGCCGGGATACATTTGACCACCCAACTCTTATCGATAACGAAAGCATTTGTGATGAATTTGGTAAGTCACAGTTCAAAAAGACAAGTGTAATAACTGCTGTATTTTTACTTGCTTTATGATGATGATGTTCGTATTTTAGGTTTTGTCTGCGATTGCCACCAGTAACAATGAAATTGGTGATTACCATAAGGCATACAATGGAGACACTCTACTAAAGAAGTACAGTGTGTTCATTTTACAAAATAAACTTTCACTTTTGTGATTAAAAATATAGGAACATTTCACTTTGCAATTAAATACTCAATGACATGCAAGTAAAAAAGATTTTTCCCTTCATTTGCTACTGCCAGCCTGCTCACTTAAGAAGGTGACACAACTTTGTCTGTTATAGTTAAGGAATACAATCGTGTCATACACCCGCCTATAGTCAGATAATTACACAGTGAAGAAACAGCAACACAATAAGTCTTCACCTCTGTTCTCTCCTCCTGTTAGTATGTGTGCAGACAGCAGACTGTGATTGACTTACTGGTACATACCTTTCTCCTCTCTAAATCCAGCCATAGACTATTTAAATCATGAATGGGCAAACTAAAAGTACCTAAGGCGATCCATTGATCAAGTTGGGTACAACCAGCATGTAGGATTTTTAGGATGTGCTTGCCAGCGGCTTTAACCACTAGCAGTATTACTGTGCTCTCCTGGCAGGGAGTGCTCCCTGCAACCCACCCATCCCACGCCGGGAGAACACAATAGCTCAGTGGGAGAGATTCCCCCATCAACACTATCTGTGTTGATGGGGGAATCAATCAAATTTCCTTCCTGATGCCCATGGTTGCTGGAAAGAAAATCCTATCATCTATGGCCTGAGGGTGGTGTGGTGTAGGATGTTGTATGTAAAACTGCATTTAATTATTTTTAAAAGAATATACAACTGCATCAAATCATGGTTTTTATATCTGCCTTCTGTTCTGTATTAATATTAATAGCATATAAATAAATAATACACATACATTTTTGCTGTATTTAGTCATAGTATACATTTTTATAGCATAAATTAGAAATGAGTCTATAGAAATGATACAGAAGAACGTTTACTTATCTTGAGCTGTACCTGGTTTAAAGTGAAATTTATTTACTAGATTTTTGTAAGAATTCACTTTCCAACCATATTTTCTGATCTCTAATAGAGAATGTGTGATTTTATATGTGTAATCCACGTTGTAATGCTGAATGTTCAATTTTAGAATATGATTTAAAAATATTGATTCCCCTGACTGTGAGCTGGTACAACATGCCCTTGCATAGTTGAAACATGATTATATCTAGCATGCTAATTCTCCAAATAATTGGTGAAGTACTCATGTATGAATGCCAAATGATATTATTAAATCTATTTATAGAGTTCTGTTTTACAGTTACATTACCTGTGATTAAAATGTGATGGGGTTATATATATATATATATATATATATATATATATATATATATATATATATATATATATTAGGGCTGTTACTGATTAAAATTTTTGTGTTCAATTAATCTTTTTTTTTTTTTATCGATTAATCGACTAATTTCGATTAATTAACCCACATACAGATACAACTACTTTTAGCTGATCTCCTTGCATTGCAACTCTGCATTAGTCAGTGGTAAATGTGGTATACACTATATACAATCACTCGACACTAGTTGGTTTCCATGACTTGCCCCCCCATACCGTAATATCCACATCTTCCCCCCCCCATACCGTAATATCCACATCTTCCCCCCCCATACCGTAATATCCACATCTTCCCCCCCCCCCCATACCGTAATATCCACACCCCCCCCCCCCCCATACCGTAATATCCACATCTCCCCCCCCCATACTGCAAGAATATACACATCTGCCCCCCATACTGTAATATACACATCTGCCCCCCATGCTGTAATATACCCATCTGCCCCCATGCTTTAATATACACATCTGCCCCCATACTGCAAGAATATACACATCTGCCCCCATGTGTACATTACAGCATGGGGGCAGATGTGTATATTCTTGCAGTATGGGGGCAGATGTGTATATTAAAGCATGGGGGCAGATGTGTATATTACAGCATGGGGGGCAGATGTGTATATTAAAGCATGGGGGCAGATGTGTATATTCTTGCAGTATGGGGGCAGATGTGTATATTAAAGCATGGGGGAAGATATGTATATTACAGCATGGGGGGCAGATGTGTATATTACAGCATCTGCCCCATGCTGTAATATACACATCTGCCCCAATGCTTTAATATCCACATCTGTCCCCATACTGCAGAAATACACATACACCGGCTCATCAGTATAAATGAAGCATCTGCCCCTATACTCCAGGAATATATACATCTGCCCCCATAATGTTACCACACACAGGATGGTTGTCCACTCTTACCTGACTATACATCAGGCAGGCAGACCCGTCCGCAGAGTAGCTGATGGACACGTGCAGTGCGCAAGGGAAGATGATACAAGCAGGCAGGCGGGTGATGATGACGTCAGCGCGCCGCTACTCAGCTGCCGCCAGGTGGACCAAGATGGCCGCGGCTCCGGAGCTAGGCCGAAGCCGCGGCCTTTCCTATGGGCGAGACCGCGGGGCTCACTCCACGGATCTTCCTCGATCAAATTTTTTTTAATCGATCAAAGAAATTAACGATTAATCGACCAATTAATCGTTCATTTCCGCAGCCCTAATATATATATATCCCAGTTCAGACCAAAAGTTTGGACACACCTTCTCATTCAAAGAGTTTTCTTTATTTTCATGACTATGAAAATTGTAGATTCACACGGAAGGCATCAAAACTATGATTTAACACATGTGGAATTATACATAACAAAAAAGTGTGAAACAACTGAAAATATATTTCATATTCTAGGTTCTTCAAAGTAGCCACCTTTTGCTTTGATTACTGCTTTGCACACTCTTGGCATTCTCTTGATGAGCTTCAAGAGGTAGTCACCTGGCGCAGCACTCCATCACTCTCCTTCTTGGTCAAATAGCCCTTACACAGCCTGGAGGTGTGTTTGGGGTCATTGTCCTGTTGAAAAATAAATGATGGTCCAACTAAACGCAAACCGGATGGAATAGCATGCCGCTGCAAGATGCTGTGGTAGCCATGCTGGTTCAGTATGCCTTCAATTTTGAATAAATCCCCAACAGTGTCACCAGCAAAGCACCCCCACACCATCACACCTCCTCCTCCATGCTTCACGGTGGGAACCAGGCATGTAGAGTCCATCCGTTCACCTTTTCTGCATCGCACAAAGATACGGGGGTTGGAACCAAAGATCTCAAGTTTGGACTCATCAGACCAAAGCACAGATTTCCACTGGTCTAATGTCCATTTCTTGTGTTCTTTAGCCCAAACAAGTCTCTTCTGCTTGTTGCCTTTCTTTAGCAGTGGTTTCCTAGCAGATATTCTACCATGAAGGTATGATTCACACAGTCTCCTCTTACCAGTTCTAGAGATGTGTCTGCTGCAAAAGGTGGCTACTTTGAAGAACCTAGAATATGAAATATATTTTCAGTTGTTTCACACTTTTTTGTTATTTATAATTCCACATGTGTTAATTCATAGTTTTGATGCCTTCAGTGTGAATCTACAATTTTCATAGTCATGAAAATAAAGAAAACTCTTTGAATGAGAAGGTGTGTCCAAACTTTTGGTCTGTACTGTATACCATATTAATCGGGCTATACTGCGCCCCGGCGTATAGCGCGCACCCCCGAACTTGAAGGAAGATTCCTGCAAAAAAAAAAAATACTTAGTTTGGATGCCCCTCGTCAATGTCTTGCCCATCGTCCATATATGATATTTCACTTGACTAGTTCTGAACAAATACAGTGTGTGTGTGTATGTGTGTGTGTGTGTGTATATATATATATATATATATATATATATATATATATATATATAATGTGTGTGTGTGTGTACATGTCTGCAATCAGTTGATTTTCAGAGGTTAAGCCGGGCATGGTTGCCTTTTGAAGTGGGTGCAGTAAGGACTGTTTTTGCATAGCCTGTGTCCCAGGGGAGCAAGGCTACCAGTGGTGGTTTAAAGCCACCCATTTATCCTGTTGCTGTCATTGACACTTTTCTGTTTACATTACAGGTTGTAACGTTGCATGGTCATGTTTTTTGCTCTCCCTACATTTATTTTTATTTTTGTTGGTGGAATAGTGTACTGTGTACTTTCAGTTCACCCAAACTTAGTCCATACATCTGTAATCAAATCTTTTTCTAGCTGTTGGTGCTAGGTGTACTGACACAAAGTTGGCAAACTATGCCTTTTAACCTCCACCACTAGTCTTGGTGTATCTTTTATGGTTAACATGTTTATTCGTATTGGTGTGATATTCATATTGCAAGTCAATTGAGGTAGAAGGAGATGCAAGATATTTGGCCTGGGGGACAGGAAGTATAAATCCAGTTCTGGGTGTAGATTCTTACAATTAAAGGAATTCCTGGTCATTTTAAGCAGACAACTTGAAGTTGTAGAATTTTTAGGGGGTTGTAAATTTTCCTTTACATGTAAAACTTGGAAATTGCCTAGACAAACTAGATATAAAAGTAGCTGAGATGAAGAAAAGTTGAATATGTTAACCTTCTAGTTTAAAATTGTTACATTCACTGGCTCTTGTTTTAACAAATCGATATGCTAATGAATTTAGAATAATTCAAAGGGTGGGCCTTTCATTTATAACTCCTGTTTAATATAAAGATGTATACCTTCAATTTAAACAGGTTATTCCTATGGTTTGTATTAATTTTTGGATTCTAAAAGTCCTGTTGAGTGCTTCCTGCTCCACTTTCCTATGGAGATGTTTACAAAATGTATACTGTTTTATTTTTTATTGCCATTTTTAATTTTAGGAAATGATTACACTGTCAGATGCTTAATGTACGTGTCACTTTTTTAGATCTCCCCTAACTTTTTACTATATATTCACAACAATAAGTGAAGATGATCTTTCTAGTGTGCACACAGCAATGAAAGTGTTTTTTATTGGTGACAGACAGGTTTTTGTTGCTGTCCACATCTTCGTATGGAAATATTTTTATTTATTTGTCACCAGGACAGAAATCTCCCAAGCAGTAACACAGACTACAGTAAAAAATAACTGATTTTGATTGGAATTCCTCTTTAATCCTTAAGAAGGTGGCTTGGCCTGTCCATCTAAAACACATGACCTCAGAACACCAAGTTTCCAAGCTCAGTTCACAATGTCCTACTCATATACATCTTTAAACCAAGGTGTGTGATTTTTTTTTTTTCCCCCCTCAGCTCAGCCTCATTTCTAAGGTGCAATAAAGGCCCTTTTTTAGCTCTACCTCACATTGATGCAATAACTTTAGCTAGCCATACACTTTTTTAATTATTTTGTTCAGCTGAATAAGAGAAAAATTTACAGATTAATAAACCACATGGATAGGGGTATCTCTATTGCAGTAAAAAAGGGGGTTAAAACTTCCGCGCTAGGACTGGGTAGATGAGCTGCTGCCCCCTGTGTGGTCTCTCAAGGAGGAACCTGTTAGAAATAGGTAGAGTAAATGTGCAGGGTAGTGGCGCTGCTAGAATGTGGTGTTAATATATCCTTATATTCAATCCCGCTCTTGTGGTGCATTTATAATTTCTTTTTGCTACAGAAGGGGAATCTCTCCCCTGAGCAGGTGGATGACCAGTCTATGTCCCCTCTGCTGTGCAGAACGGACACAGTCCCACTCTCCTCTATGGGGAAATCGAATGGAAACAGACTGCCTATCTGTTTCCATCCGATCTGCCAGATGGATGAAAAATAAGACCACATCCGTCTGTTTTTGGTGTCCAGGATCGGATGGCGGCGGGTAGATGTGTGCGCTGACACCCTACGCTCCATAGAGAACAATGCAGTGTCCTATAAGATCCACGTGAAAAACTGACCGGCAGACCTGATCGTACAGCCCATGTGAAAGGACGCCAAAGGTGAACTTATCCCTTAAGCCCCGCTTAGGCTACTTTCATGAAGCTGATTCTATTCCAAGAAATTTGTCTGCATTGGGGAAAAAAAAATATTTACCATGTTTTATTTTTATATATAAATATAATATTTTTTTTTGTCCATGGTAAATAATGACTTTATTATTAAGGGCTACTACCATTAACCAAATTAGCAAGCCCAAGGAAACAAATTGAATGTGCATTTTCTCCCCCACATCCACTGTTAAGTATCATGTTCTTGTATGATCCATAAGCTGCCAGAAGCAATACAGCATTTTTCGTTAACTTCACAGGAGGAAGTAATCTTTATTCATTTCCAAACTCATTTCTGCATGTTGCAACTGCAGTCCTCTCTGGTTACGTTGTGATAATCATGTAGGAAACATATTTATGAAGTATTTACGGGTAAGGAAATCACATTTCAGTGGTCTGCACAGTGATATTGCTGTTAATAGCAAAAATATTGTTTACAGTATTGTGCAATTTCTGTCTGAAGCTTTGAAATGCAAATAGAAATGTCTTCCCTTTTATTTACTGGTACATTACTTAGAATGACTGTTTCTGCATACTTTAGGCATGAATAATTCCTTTCACAAAATGACTGTTTCAAAAACCACATTTGCTTCTCATTTTGTTTCTCAACACCCACTCATAATAATTGTCTTCATGTAGCTTTTTTCAGCTCTTGTGTTTTAGAATATTTCAATCAGAGAGCTGGTAGATCTGATCATTTTGCAAAGAAAATATTTTTGTAATTAATACAATTTATTTAATTACTGTTCGTTGGTTAACATTAGAATACTAGAAGGATTACTGTGAAAATCTGATGGCTAAATCGCAACACCTGTAAACAAATATGTAAATTTAAAATTTGAGTAAATAGGCAAAGTGATGTTTCCTCTGCATGGCTGGAAGCCTATTGAGTCCATGTAAGAATAAAGAACTCATTGAGCTCTCAACTGACAGAATTCTGCTAGAAAATAAACATTATACTGCTTGTATTTTAACCCACTTCTATGACAAAATAAGAAACCTCCTTAATTAGTATGCTTCAAGCTGGAGCCACATTCAGCTGGACCTTTCCTTCAGTTTTTTAGACCTCGTTCACACCATACATGCATAAAAACTGTACAGATTTGCCTTGCAGAGACATGAGTTTGCATACATTTTCATGCAGGTTTCAGTGAGTTTGTATGCAGGTTGACATCAGTTTTCATGCATTTCTATTATGTGCCTTGTTTATACAACAATGTTGAGGTCATGTTGGTGTTTTTTCCACGCAGAAAACTGCATACACTTTGCAGATTCTGGCACAGAAAGAAAAACGTGTGTGATATCAGTGCTGTGGTGTGAAAAAGGCACTGAGGCCCAGATTTAGAAAGATCAGCGTATCTTTCTGCGGGCGTAACGTATCTCAGATAGGGCGCAAGTTCCGTATTCAGAAAGAACTTGCACCCTAAGTTACAGCGGCGTAACGTATGTGGTCCGGCGTAAGCCCGCGTAATTCAAATGGGGATGATGTGGGCATGTTTTATTTAAATTTAGTGTGACCCCACGCATTTGACGTTTTTTACGAGCGGCGCATGCGCCGTTCGTGAAAGAATCCCAGTGCGCATGCTCAAAATTCTGCCGCAAATCGTCAATGCTTTCGACGTGAACGTAACTTACGTACAGCCCTATTCGCGAACGACTTGCGCAAACAACGTAAAATTTTCAAAATTTGACGCGGGAACGACGTCCATACTTAACATTGCGTACGCCTCATAGACCCAGGGGTAACTTTACGCCGGAAAAAGCCTAACGTAAACGACGTAAAAAATTGCGCCAGGCGGACGTACGTTTCTGAATTGGCGTAACTACCTAATTTGCATATTCCTCGCGGAAATATACGGAAGCGCCACCTAGCGGCCAGCGTAAATATGCAGCCTAAGATACGACGGTGTAAGACACTTACGCCGGTCGGATCTTAGGGAAATCTATGCGTAACTGATTCTTTGAATCAGTCGCATAGATACGACCCCACAACTCAGAGTTACGACGGCGTATCCGGAGAACAATTGTTTTAGTTGAGCCCTTGCAGAACATGTGCAGAAAAAACAATGTCTCTGCACAAGGCCTCACATTACAAATGTTTTTCATGTTCTATTTAGTGTACTCTCGCCTTTTTATGTAATCCATCTTTTACGTTTTGTTCAGTATCACCCTTAAAAAAATAATAATAATAAAAAAATAAAAAGGAATTTTTCTTTTAGTTGCATTTCTTAATTTATACAGTGGCCATATCAAAGGCATCAAAAATGGCAGAGTTGGCAGTTATGTAATGAATGGATTGGTTATACAGTGGTATGGATCTGGTTGTACTGTATGGCAGTCCATATTATAGGAGTGCATGTTATTCTGGTTCTAAGTTTCCTTTTAGTTAGTACCTTCAGTAAACATTTGCACTGAGAGGTGATGTTACTTGTTATCACACAAAGGGACAAGCAGGATGTCAGTCAGAATGTAAACCTGCTTGATTTCCACTCATCACTAGAAAATGTAGTAGGCCTTTGTTTTTGAAAAAACGGGTTGTATAAGTATTGCGCCAGTTCATTTTATGTATATAAAGTGTTGACAGATTAACCTTAGCTGCAGCAGAATGGAACAGACAGTGCTTGTATTATTAAACGACTGATATTTATCCATAGGATTTGGAGATCAGAAGATTTAAGCATTTTGAATATGCTTTGCAAAGAAAAATTATGAGGAAGCTAACGGAGTTTAACTCTGTCTGTGCCAAGAGCACAAGTGAATGAGGAACCAGATATGCTTTACTTTAAGAGTGCTTTTGAAGGTGGTTTATGGTGTAAAAAATTGCCAAAAATAGAATTACCGCCTCTTGCACACGGGGAGCTTTAAGAACTCCACTTATACACTTATTTTATACCTGCAAAGGCACCTTTGTGTTAGCCTATGTGGCCATTGAAGAGGAGCGTTTACAGGCAGGAAAAAAAAAAACACAAAAGGCATATTCTGAGGGGAGCTTTTGACCAGAAAAAAATGTATTTCACTGCCCAGAATAAATTAATATTTGGGCCAGTAGGATACATTTATGCTCAAACGCCATACCTGCATAAACATGCGTAAATGTTATAAGGATTGTAACATTAGAGTAATATTTTTTCTGCCAAGTTCTGGTGGAAAAAATGCTGCTAATTTTCATAAGCTTTTGTGCATAAGGCCTAATAATAATGATAATAGTACACTATTATGTAAATGTAGCAGTTTTGCCAAACTGGTAATGTGTCTAAACTTGCCATAACCATAGTTCAGCAATGAAAACATTGTTTAGCAATGTGGTTACTTTCACAGCCTTAGGTGTCATGTGATTTGCATATAATATGCTTAAATCTTGAAAACTGATATCCATATACTCCTGAGTATCTAGCTAGCAATTTAGCTGTAGGTATGTCTAATTACTGCATATTATAGTGTTAGTTACAGTTGCAAACCTCTAAAAAAAAATACATTTATGAGTGATGTTGCATCATTTTTGGTATTTTCACATTATTATCTACTACAGTAAAATGAGATTAGTGCTGACACCACAAAGTCATGTTACACCTAGCTTGGCCGTATGCCAGCTTTCTCATTTATTTACACACACACACACACACACACACATACATATATATATATATATATATATATACATATATATATATATATATATATATACATACACACACCCCTCACATTTTTGAAAATATTTTATTATATCTTTTCATGTGACAACACTAAAGAAATTACACTTTGCTACAATGTAAAGTAGTGAGTGTACAGCTTGTATAACAGTGTAAATTTGCTGTTCCCTCAAAACTACTCAACAAAAAAGCGAGGACACCCCTAAGTAGAAATGTCCAAATTAAGCCCAATTAGCCATATAGCCTCCCTGGTGTCATGTGACTCATTAGTGTTACAAGGTCTCAGGTGTGAAGGGGATGAGGTGTGTTAAATTTGGTGTTATCGCTCTCACTCTCTCATACTGGTCACTGGAAGTTCAACATGGCACCTCATGGCAAAGAACTCTCTGAGGATCTGAAAAAAATGACTGTTGCTCTACATAAAGATGGCCTATGCTATAAGAAGATTGCCAAGATTCCCAGCGGTTTAGACATTAATAAATGTGTGTTGAGTTATTTTGATGGGACAGCATTGTACATTGTAGCAAAGTGTAATTTTTTTTTAAGTGTTGTCACATGAAAAGATATAAAAGAGGAGAGTGCAATATAAAGGCCTAATAATGCACAGCCGGCGCTAGGGGGCGTTAAAAGTACCTTTTAAAGTGACTGGTTGAAAGTGCATAAAAGCTACCAAGCATAGAAACCACACACCAATAGTGAAAGATGGTGTATAGGTGAAATAAAGCTGCTATTTAAATTAAACGGGAGAACCCATTTAAAGATATGGAAATAAGTATCTATAAAATCAATGAACTGAAGTTCAAAAGATAAACAGCGCTAATAGAGTTGGTGAATATCCAGCTCAGAGAACAAGAAATATCCCAGTGAGCTCAGTTGGTGTGTAGGGAGTTCAAACCTAGAGTGCACGTGCACCTAACATCTCTAGAGTGAGATAACCCTATATGTGGAAAATGCCACCCTCTCAAAGGGTGAAAGCTTACCACAATGAAGAAAAGAATATAATTGCACTGCAAAAAAACTCACACCATCTGGTTCTCCAGGTATTGCTAGGGCAGAACACTTCTTAGCCAGTTGACATGTAAGATAAAACAATACAGACACATGATAGTGCAGTGTGTCTATGAATAACTCAGACTGGCATAAGTAAGTAGGTGACCAATGGTGAATGCCCGTACAATATATAACTGTTTAAATGAACATAGGTAAAGAAATGGTTTCACCGCTTTTCCAATCCTCCAGGGGCCGCGCGCGTGCTGTGTAATGTCAGCTGTAGCGAGATCCGTATGGTGGTTGGTGGAGCGCAGTGGAACGCAAGTCTGTATCCGGGTGTTGCGTCGCTGTAACCACCATACGGATCTCGCTACAGCTGACATTACACTGCACGTGCGCAGCCCCTGGAGGATTGGAAAAGCGGTGAAACCATTTCTTTACCTATGTTCATTTAAACAGTTATATATTGTACGGGCATTCACCATTGGTCACCTACTTACTTATGCCAGTCTGAGTTATTCATAGACACACTGCACTATCATTTGTCTGTATTGTTTTATCTTGCATGTCAACTGGCTAAGAAGTGTTCTGCCCTAGCAATACCTGGAGAACCAGATGGTGTGAGTTTTTTTGCAGTGCAATTATATTCTTTTCTTCACTGTGGTAAGCTTTCACCCTTTGAGAGGGTGGCATTTTCCACATATAGGGTTATCTCACTCTAGAGATGTTAGGTGCACGTGCACTCTAGGTTTGAACTCCCTACACACCAACTGAGCTCACTGGGATATTTCTTGTTCTCTGAGCTGGATATTCACCAACTCTATTAGCGCTGTTTATCTTTTGAACTTCAGTTCATCGATTTTATAGATACTTATTTCCACATGAAAAGATATAATAAAACATTTAAGATAATGTGAGAGGTGCACTCACTTTTGTGAGATACTGTGTGTGTGTGTATATAATAAATACATACATATATGTAATTAGTAGCAACAGCATAATCATTTGTAATGTGCATTAGCATTGTTCTCAGAATCTGAAAAAGCAAGGAAAAGTTAAATTAAGCCAACACATATTTTGACAGCTGGGTATATAACCCCTTAAGATTTTACATCAATATTCTGCAGAATGAAATCCCAGTAAAAACTGTTGACCTTGCAAATGTCCTTTTCTTCCTGTGCCTTAGGCATCACAACTAGACATAGTTCTTGCTAGGTCTGTGAAATACAATATACAACACTTCTGGCTCTGTTCACATTACAAATCATCATTTGGTGGGCAGTGGGTTTTAATAGAAAATTACCAAACACTTACACTATAACATAACTGTGGAGCGCTATGTCTTATAAAACTTTGTTTAGCTTTTAACAGTGGAGTTTTTGTTATTGCACATTTGGAGACATTAAAAGCTTCAGTGCTCATAATAAGTGTACAGTCAGCTCTCTCAGTGATGTTGATGAAAGGCCTTATCTATTTAATGTAAGTTAGTAATGTTTGTTCAACTGTTCCAGACAAATATATCACTGGCTGGGAAACTAGAAGTTGATATAAGTTCATTTTTTTACAGCTCTCCTGATATAGTATATCGAAAAATTGATTTGTTAAATTCAATTTTTTTTTTTTTTATCCGCTTTGCTGAATTCAGTGCCTGATATTTTCTCATAAACATAATATATATATATTTTTTTCTAGTAAAATGCCTGTAACACTTAAGAAACTAGAAAAATATGTATAGATTATTTAAATATATGCAGACAGGAAGATGTGCTGTCTACGTTGTGACCCCTGTGAAATTGTTATACAAATAACACCCACTTCCATGTTGTGTTCATCCACTGCCATGGCAGGGCATTCCACGGTTACCAGAAATTCAATTTAAGGCAGTCAAGAGGATAAAGATTTGTGAGGTGGAATTGTCTTATTGTGTCATCAGCACAGAATTGAAGTTCCACCCTTTATAAACAGACCTCAACGGTTTACGCCTCGGGTGGTACACAGATATGAAACAAATCCTCCTACATACTGTAAGTTGTACCTGGTTATCTGCAAGTTTCTTTCTCTACAGCCTCCTAAAAGACACAATTTACCCAGAATTTTGGAGCTCCAGAAGGCAAGGGGTTGAAATGTCACACGCTGCACAGCATTGAGCTGAGCTATACAATTAGTCTGGGGTTTAAACAAGTTCATTCAGTTCAACTCTCAGAGAAAATGCATACAAATAGAAAACCTCTATATACACAATCCTATACCCACAATTGATCCAGAGGAAGATGAAAAACCCCAATTTAGCATGATCCAATTTTGCTCCAACCGTGAAAACAAAAATTCCATCCTGATCTCCTAAGAGGCAATTTGGATATTGCCTGGATTAACTTTACCTATAAGTATTAGTATCCAGTTATATTTTGTGCATTTAGAGTGCAACCTGAGACCTGAGTGGAAGGAATAGACACGTCTCATAGGGAATCATGAACAGCTAAGACTGTCAGCCACCTGCTGTGTGTCGAAGGGGGAGTGGGGCTGTCTCTCAGGATTCCCTAGTGTCAGCATAGACTGTCAGAAGTGCAGATAGCAGAGGATTGAGGGATCAGACAGAAATCACACCAGGTGCTTTGGATCAAGGCAAGTACACACTCTAGAAGAATATGCTTTGCTCATTTTTAGTGCTTAATAACCACTTTAAATAGTATAATCCTTTATCATTCTAAAGGCCTTAGGAACGTTGGAGTGCATAATTAGTTGCTGGTCTTTCAGTATACTCTATAATGTGTAAATAATGGCCCCCAAGTAAAATAAACCGAGCAGCATTTTGTGATTTATATAGTCCATTATTATGACTAGATAGTGTTCCAGAATTGTATATGTATGCTTGCCATTAAGTTTAGGATTATTTGTAGAACATTCTATTTCAGCAGAGTGAGAAGGAACTTTGATTTTGACAACAGTTTTTTCATGTTTATAGTGTCCAGAGAATTGTTCAGGTGGAAGGAGTTGCAACTCCAAGTGAAGTTCTAGCACTGCTGTTGAGAGCTCTCAGATCTGTGTCTCCTCCCATTAAACTCATAAAACTACCATACTTGTTTTGAGCTTGGGAATTCATCCAGATTGCTTCTACCCTATACATAATACTTCTCTTGACAGTGTACCTTTGGTTTTCTGCACCCTTCTGCAGTGTGACTATGTTTTGCATACCCAATACATGTGACAGATGTTCTAACCAGTCTGTCTACAAAAACGATAATTCTTACCAACATGCGATTTCCAAAGCAAGCAAAGTCCTTTCATGTATTAGGAGAGGTATGGACTCCAGAGAGAGAGAGAGATATTATTTTGCCCCTGTACAAATCATTAGTAAGACCTCATCTGGAATATGCAGTTCAGTTTTGGGCACCAGTTCTCAAAAAGGATATTGGGGAGCTGGAGAAAGTGCAGAGAAGGGCAACCAAACTGATTAGAGGCATGGAGGAGCTCAGCTATGAGGAAAGATTAAAGGAACTGAATTTATTCACTCTTGAGAAGGAGTTTAAGGGGGATATGATCAACATGTACAAATACATAAGTGGTCCATATCGTGAACTTGGCGTTGAGTTAATTACTGCAAGGTCATCACAGAGGACTAGGGGGCACTCTTTACGTCTAGATGGGAAAAAAAATTATCTCCAAAAACGGAAAGGTTTCTTCACAGTAAGAGCTGTGAAAATGTGGAATAGATTCCCTCCAGAGGTGGTTCCAGCAAGCTCAGTCGATTGCTTTAAAAAAAGCCTGGATTATTTCCTAAATGTACACAATATATATATAACTGGGTACTAACACATTTATAGGCAAAGTTGATCAAGGGAAAATCTGATTGCCTCTCGGGGTATCAGGAAGGAATTTTTTCCCCTGCTGTAGCAAATTGGTTCGTGCTCTGCTGGGTTTTTTTGCCTTCCTCTGGATCAACTATGGGTATAAGTTTGTGTATATGGGATTGTATAATTGTAATTTTTTGGATGAACTTGATGGACGTGTGTCTTTTTTCAACCTGACTAACTATGTAAATGTTTTTTCTTTGGCAAATTCTAAAGAATTTGTCTTTATTCAATGCCACGCACATCCACTAGAGGGAAGCTGGGAGGCTGGAAACACACTTTGACACCAAGCTGGTGCTTCTATTGCATTACTCTTTCCCCCTGTCCTGTACAAATGGGACTTGGTGAAATGTTTATAAATAGAAAAAAGGGTAGTTTCTTTTTTAAAGTTGGCAGTCTTTTGTACCTTCTTGATATTAAAAGAAACTATAATAATAAATACAAAATAAATAAAACCTATAAGGGTTTGAGTCATTTGTTTAGTTTATAGTTTTAGAACTGTTTGTTTTTTATATCTGTAATAAACAAAAAATAACAATTTTGAAAAAAAAAAAACACAATATCTTTTACTTTTTGAACAAAAAGAATGTAAGATGATGAAACTCTCTAAGGAGTGTCAACAAATTAAAACGGCGCTATCAAATAACTGTGCATATTTGACTATATAAAATACATTACTACAACCCATATGTAATGATATACAGTGATAATAAACAAAATATATCCAGTTTAAGAAATAAACACTAAACTGTGACTGTAATAATAAACACCCGTGATTGACTTAAACGTGAAGTGAACGCACTGAAAGTGCAAGAGACAGTCTTTAAAAATAATTTAGAACGTGGCCAAACAAAGCAAAGTTCATGTGTATAAGGATCCTGCGATCTTCAAATTTTTTCAAAAACTTCCACCACACCCGACAGTGCTCAGTGACTCCTCCCCCATCAAATGGACACTCACCGGATAGGTATGCCTCACACTCTCGTGTTTTGGCACAAAAAACCTTATCAGATGTAGTTGTTCCCGTCAATAAAGATGTAATCCAAATATGACATCCAATCAGTTCCACATATATGTCAGAGAGAGACAAAAGAAGTGCAAATAGTGTGATACCATCAAAGGTTTAATAGCACACCAAAATAAAACTTCAAACAGTGCACTCACAAACAAAATCTTGTAAAACAGCAGAATATCACATCAAGAAACTCCTTCAAACGTCAAAATGGTGAGAAGCGGTCACGGCGGACCCCCGATCAGCGAGAAAAAGTGAAACCAATTCTCCTACTCACGGTGCCATGGACTTCTGTCAGAAGCGGCTGCACATCCACTTAAATAAAAAACTTCAAACGCACTCTGCATCCAAAAACGCAGCACTCACTAGTAAAATTAGACTGTATGGCAATACCCCGACATACCCCGACATGTTTCGTTATAAAAACTTATTCAGAGTCCCATGAATAAGTTTTTATAACGAAACATGTCGGGGTATTGCCATACAGTCTAATTTTACTAGTGAGTGCTGCGTTTTTGGATGCAGAGTGCGTTTGAAGTTTTTTATTTAAGTGGATGTGCAGCCGCTTCTGACAGAAGTCCATGGCACCGTGAGTAGGAGAATTGGTTTCACTTTTTCTCGCTGATCGGGGGTCCGCCGTGACCGCTTCTCACCATTTTGACGTTTGAAGGAGTTTCTTGATGTGATATTCTGCTGTTTTACAAGATTTTGTTTGTGAGTGCACTGTTTGAAGTTTTATTTTGGTGTGCTATTAAACCTTTGATGGTATCACACTATTTGCACTTCTTTTGTCTCTCTCTGACATATATGTGGAACTGATTGGATGTCATATTTGGATTACATCTTTATTGACGGGAACAACTACATCTGATAAGGTTTTTTGTGCCAAAACACGAGAGTGTGAGGCATACCTATCCGGTGAGTGTCCATTTGATGGGGGAGGAGTCACTGAGCACTGTCGGGTGTGGTGGAAGTTTTTGAAAAAATTTGAAGATCGCAGGATCCTTATACACATGAACTTTGCTTTGTTTGGCCACGTTCTAAATTATTTTTAAAGACTGTCTCTTGCACTTTCAGTGCGTTCACTTCACGTTTAAGTCAATCACGGGTGTTTATTATTACAGTCACAGTTTAGTGTTTATTTCTTAAACTGGATATATTTTGTTTATTATCACTGTATATCATTACATATGGGTTGTAGTAATGTATTTTATATAGTCAAATATGCACAGTTATTTGATAGCGCTGTTTTAATTCGTTGACACTCCTTAGAGAGTTTCATCATCTTACATTCTTTTTGTTCACTTATTATCTTCTAAACAGCAGCTAGGCATCATCCACTCCTCCATAGGCGCAACGGTGGGCGACTTTTTAGGGCGCATTCTATAGATCACCCATTGTTACTATCATCTTTTACTTTTTACTATAGTAAATAGCCCAATAAAAAAAAAAAAAAATGTTCCTCAGTTTAGGCCGATATGTATTCTTCTACATATTTTTAGTAAAATAAATCGCAATAAGCGTATATTGATTGGTTTGCGCAAAGGTTATAGCGTCTACAAACTATGGGAAAGATTTATGGCATTTAAATGTTGTTTTTATTTATTTTTTTACTAGTAACGGTGGTGATCTGCGTGTTTTTTTTTTTTTTTCGGTATTGTGGCAGACAGGTCAGACACTTTTGACACATTTTTGGGACCATTCACATATACAGAGCGATCAGTGCTATAAATATGCACTGATTACCATGTAAATGTCACTGGTAGAGAAGGGGTTAACACTAGGGGGCGATCAAGGGGTTAACTGTGTTCCTTATTGTGTGTTCTAACTGTGGGGGGGAAGAAGACTCACTATAGGAGTTGACAAATTGTGGTTTCTACTTTGTAGAAACTCACAATCTGTCTTCGCTCCTCTGATAGCTCGGGATTTGTGTGTTTACACATACAAACCCTTATTCTGCTGCTCATGCTTGCGATCGCACGTGGCCAGTTTCCCCGCCCTACAGCCCTCTGGTGGCTCTCCTGGACGAAGCCGTATATGTATGGGATTTCACCCAGGAGAGCCATTCTGCTGCAGTATATCTGCGTGAGCTGCTCGGGAACCGGTTAATGTGACCTATAACTGTACAACTCAGTTGAACAACAAACTGAAATCTTTTAGGTGAAGGGAAATAAGTAAACTAAAATAATATGGTTCCATAAGTGTGCACACTCTTTAACAAATACTTTGTTAAAGCACCTATTGATTTTGTTACAGCACTCAGTCTTTTTGGGTATAAGTTTGTCAGCATGGAACATCTTGATTTGGCAATCTTTTCCCACTCTTCTTTGCAAAAAACACTCCAAATCTGTCAGATTGTGAGGGCATCTCTTGTGCACATTTCTTTTGCGATCACCCCACAGATTTTCAATTGGATTCAAATCTGGGCTCTGGCTGGGCCATTCCTAAACTTTAATATTCTGGTGAAGCCATTCCTTTTGTTAATTTGGATGTATGATGTATGATATATATATATATATATATATATATATATATATATATATATATATATATATATATATATATATATATATATATATATATATATATATATTCTGTATTTTACAAATAAATATTTTATCACATGACCAATGAATATCAGAGCAATATTGGCTAGCTACAGAGACAGCACAGCATAACTGTAACTAAAACCTAGGGACTAAGCTATCTGGTAAGGGATGAGGTGAGCGATAATGACTAACTGTTATTTAATCATCTTGAGCTGTTGAGCTCTTTACACAGGCTTCTTTCAATTAAACTGTAAAATGAATAATCACGTAAGAGCAAAGCAGAGTTAAACTGCTGTTCCAAAAGGAGAAAATAAAATATTAACATGCAATATATATTTGTCTGGCTTTATTTATATATATATATATATATATATATATATATATATATATATATATATATATATATATATATATATATATATATATATATATATATATATAAAAATAGGTCAATGAGTTTGTTTTTTCAACAGGGAATGCAGAACCAAGTGAAACCCAATATCCTTTGTAGATTTGATAAAAAATGTGTGTGTGTGTGTGTATATATATATATATATATATATATATATATATATATATATATATATATATATACATTTTTTATCAAATCTACAAAGGATATTGGGTTTCACTTGGTTCTGCATTCCATGTTATAAACAAACTCATTGTCAGCTTTGGACATTTGTGTGGTTGAAGAACCGCTTAGTGAATTTAATACCCCTATGATTTACTCTGGCCAAGTACATGGTCTTATTATTATTATTCGTTTCAGATAGTGCTTAAGTAGATTGTTTTGTTATAATAATTAAGGGAAGGTATTTGAAAAAGAATGAGCTAATCCGGGTGTACTGACTTACTTTTAGTGCCTAGGGCAACATCAACTCAAAATGCAGGCCTAGAATGGTTTAATGTTTATGAACTTGACTTTGTCATTTGTAATCAAGAACATGTGTTTACCTGTAAGTGTATTTGTTCCATGATGAGTACTGAGTACATATTTCCTTTATTCCAATCCATCATGTTTTAGATGTTGACATTTTGGGTGGAATTTGGTTGCTCGTATTTATTAAAGCCAAGTACTTTGTGTAAAGAGCAATAACCGATAGCAACTGGGCAGCTTATATTTACTGAGCTGAGTGCAAGAAATTACATTGCTAAAGATTCAGGTGTCCCTTTAAATGCTTGTTGTGTTTTAGCATGTGTGTACTGTGTTTAGTTCTATCCCATATACTTTTTTATAAGTGATGAACTGTATGTTGTCATTTGCACTGTTCTAAACTTTTGCATATTTGTAGTTCAGGTCACTTGATGTTCTTGTAAATGTGTGTAATGTGTTACAAATGATTTTTAATACTTTATTCACACATCATGAGGAAGTATTGAACAATATATATATATATATATATATTTTTTTTAGCTTTCTTCATTGTTAAAGTCCACCTTACAGGACAAACATGAAACAGTGAAAATTGCCTACCGATACCTGTGTCTCTGCTGTAAAGAGCCTGTTCTTGTGCATGCCTTTGGCATTGCACAGCTGATCACACAGCTGACATCCTGCAGGCTTCTTGATTCGCTAGAAACCAGAAAGTAATCTCTAACCCTGATGGCCAAGTGTACTCAACTATAGCAAAATAAATTATTTATATACAGAACACTGACACTATTCTAAAGCAGGAAGCAACATTACCAACCCTGGTATGCAAATATATTACTGTTGTTATGGGCTATTATTAAAGCGGAGTTTCACCCTAAAACAATTATATACCATCCCATCCAGCATACTTGCGTCAAATACAGTATGCTGTTTGTTTTTTTCCGCTGTACTTACTGTTTAATCGTTCATTTTCTTTTCAGACTTCCGCGGGGAATAGGCGTTCCTATGAAGAGGCGTAGTCACGCGTTCCGAAAATAGCCGAACTAGGACTCGGCTATATACGGCGCCTGCGCCGTGAAGAGCCGAGTCCTAGTCCGGCTATTTTCGGGACGTGTGACGCGCCTTAGCCGCATGTCAATCATCTACGCCTCTTCATAGAAACGCCTATTCCCCGTTGGAGGAAGAAAAGAAAATGAACGATTAAACAGCGGAAAAAAACCCTGCATACTGTAGCTGACGCAAGTATGCTGCATGTAATGGTACATAGATGTTTTTTAAGGTGAACCTCCGCTTTAAGAGCTTACCTCCACGCTTATCTTCAGTTTTTCACTGTTGTACATTTCCTTTGCCGAAATTGCTTACTGCAGTTTCTCACATGTGTATTATAAGCTGCAGTAAGGCAGGCCATAGATGAATTTACCAGAAGGTAGATTTGGAAGGCAAGAAGATCTTTCAATTTCCCCATCAACACAGTCTGTGTTGATGGGGTAATCCCTCTTGCAAAGCTCTATTGTGTTCTCCTGGAGGGGGGGGCACTGGGAGTTGTCCCTTCCAGGAGAACATAGTGATGATTGCTAGCAGCTATTAGGGCTGCGCATCTTCACCGGTCTCACGATTCGATGCGATTACGATTATCAAGTCCACGATTCGATTCGATTCGGCGATGCATCACGATTGCAGCGCAAGTGCGCATGGCTCTCCCCCCAAAATACTAAAGGAGATGATCAGAGACTGCAGACATGCTACAGGAGATGATCAGAGACTGCGGACATAGTACAGGAGATGATCAGAGACTGCAGACATAGTACAGGAGATGATCAGAGACTGCAGACATGCTACAGGAGATGATCAGAGACTGCAGACATGGTACAGGAGATGATCAGAGACTGCAGACATGGTACAGTAGATGATCAGAGACTGCAGACATAGTACAGGAGATGATCAGAGAGTGCAGACATGCTACAGGAGATGATCAGAGACTGCAGACATGGTACAGGAGATGATCAGAGACTGCAGACATAGTACAGTAGATGATCAGAGACTGCAGACATAGTACAGGAGATGATCAGAGACTGCAGACATAGTACAGGAGATGATCAGAGACTGCAGACATAGTACAGGAGATGATCAGAGACTGCAGACATAGTACAGGAGATGATCAGAGAGTGCAGACATGCTACAGGAGATGATCAGAGACTGCAGACATGGTACAGGAGATGATCAGAGACTGCAGACATAGTACAGGAGATGATCAGAGAGTGCAGACATGCTACAGGAGATGATCAGAGACTGCAGACATAGTACAGTAGATGATCAGAGACTGCAGACATGCTACAGGAGATGATCAGAGACTGCAGACATGGTACAGGAGATGATCAGAGACTGCAGACATAGTACAGTAGATGATCAGAGACTGCAGACCTGCTACAGGAGATGATCAGAAACTGCAGACATAGTATAGGAGATGATCAGAGACTGCAGACATGATACAGGAGATGGTCAGAGACTGCAGACATGATACAGGAGATGGTCGGAGACTGCAGACATGCTACAGGAGATGGTCTATATTTCTCCTCCATACAGCCCAGTCCCTGCAGTGACAATGACTTATCACAGGTGACACATCAGATTCCACTACATGCCCGTACCCTCCCTGTGTCCCCGGATAACAGCACCCCCTCCTCCTCTGTACTTACATGCTGTTCTGCGCACACAGGATGATTGGAGGGAACAATGAGGAAAAATACATGATTTTGCCTGTGCATTTTCAGTGTGTTTTTATGTGCTGACATTGTCATCAATACGCCCTTTAAAAATGCACAGATGACAATGAACCCTCAATAAAAATATCAGTACAGCGAGGACTACCGTGTTATTTATTTTCTATTACAATTGACACATTTCCAAGTCCTTGCTGATATTTTTTATTGAGGGTTCATTGTCATCTGTGCAAGTTAAAGGGTGTAAATAGGGTGAAACTCCCCTTTAAAAAGTGCACAGGAATACACACATGGCTGCTGGGAGGGGGGGGGGGGGCAGGACTCAGGGATTAGATTCCACAATTGACAGCCCTGTGAGTTTCACTGCACTGCACTGTCTGCTGAAATTTCTCTGACTCTTTGCACATTCCAGCACACTAGGAGTTAACACAGTGGAATGTGCAAAGCAAAGAAATGTCAGCACATGCAGAGCATGTGTAAGAGTCAGACAGCTGATAAAATACCTGTGATAATAAATGCTGTTATAGACACGGCTGTAAGGTGCTTTTTACAACATATGCAGAATCATACCTCATGTCTCCGTGTGTATATTACTTTCCCTTCATGTGACTCCATGCTCGGACCTGCCTCTCTCTCCTGTTGTCCGTTCTCAGCCCCGCCCATTGTCTATAGCTAAAGTAACAGATCACAAGAGAGGCAGGCGGGGCTGACATCAGAAGAGACTTTGAGACGAGGGATGTGAGAGGACAGAGGAAGAGAGAGGCGGGCCGGACCATGGATCACATGATCGCATGTACAGTTACTACACACGGAGCTACGAGGTATGAATCTGCATAAATTTAAAAAAAGCACACACAGCGATTGCCACTTAATGGATTACAAACCGCATTTATTACAAATAAAACATTTTAAAAGACCTGCTCGGAGCGATCTCCCGGGAGGGGCGGGGCAAGTCGGGATGACGTCACCCGACATCGATTATTGGGGTCACATGCATCGATGCAGAATCGGGGGGCCCCGAATCGCGATGCATCGATGCATCAATTATATTCAACACCCCTAGCAGCTATAGCCTCCAGGAAAAATTTGCATTCTGAAAATCCAAAATGCTGTTTGTACCAAAGTCAATCGATGGATCAACTTGTGTACAATCAGCCTGCCTAAAGATGGTTTGAATTCCGGCCAGATTCAAACCATCTATGGTCGGCTTAAGTCAGACAGAGCCTAGCTCATTTCCTGGCTGGGCTATCATCAGGCCCTGTCCTTCCCAGCATGGCTGTTCTTGGCCCACCATTTTCTTTCCATTGCTGTATTTCAGTTCTTTCAATTGTTTAGCCTCATATCACATGTGACCATTTCTTAAGACCAGACGGACATCCACCCATCAGGGAATTATGATATTTGCATAACTTCTCCCAAAAGCCAGCCTACCGCTTGTGTCAGGGCTAAGGGTTCTTGAGAGGAAACTAAGGGAGGGTCCTGTGTTTTTTTTTTTCTCAAGATGCTACAGTATGTACAGCACCCTGCCAGCCCCCTCCACCAGCTATTATCTTTCTACATTGCATAGAGAAGCACATCATTTTTTTTCTATTACGATGTTGATGGGGCGACCGGGGGAGGTTAAGGAGAAACCAGGGAAGGCAGATTATAAACTAAATAATGTTCAGAGTGTAGTTTGCTTATATATATGCTTATAATTGAGCAGCTATTTTAATACAGTTGTGTAATTATAACACATAGTTATGAAATACCAAAATGTATTGCAGATCAGCATATGTAAATCATGTTTACATTTTTTATAAATGTAAAGTACCATTAGACAAAATTAAAAAAAAATTGTATTTATTTTTTTATTGGAAAGAGCTGTTCATAATAAAAAAATTTTTGCAAGTACTCGCACCTGCACAGAAACCTCAATGGTTGACATTTATACAGTTTTGCTGTGTGGCCCTTTGTTCTATATAAGCTGACGATTAAAGCTAAATGAAGCCTGAAAGTAAGAGCTAATCGTAATCTTCTATAGAATAACTGAATGCAAAGTCGGCATTGTGTTGGAGAATGTTGTGTGCTGAAATACCAACTTTATTTAAAATATTGTCAGTTTTGTTAATGAAAGTGTTATGAGATTATGCATGTTTTTAAGATGTTTATATGAAGAATTTGTAAATTGTGCTTGTTGCCCTTCTAAAGGATAGGTTCACCTTTTGGAAAAACAATAAATGTACATTTTTTTGTAGGAATTTTTTTTTGCATTCATGGTATTTTTTCCTGCAGAGCATTGCAACCACCATGATCAGTGGATCGCAGGTGCAATGTCAGGCTCCTGCAGACAAGCCCTCTAGCTTTCAGCCCATACCTCTGTATAGGTGGTCTGTTTGAAAGGTACAGGGCTTGTGAATGATCTACGAACCTGCTCATCAGCACCCTCACTGTTCATTGAGAACTACAAGCCATCTACCATGGTGGCAGATGGGACATGCAGTTCATTAAATGTAAAGGACCTGTGCAGCTTCAAAATGTTGTACTTTGCTCACCATGATGTGAATCCCTGGTGTGTTGACAAATATGTACACTGACCTGAGATGTCTTCAGCTGGCTTTAATTGCAGCACACATTACATTTGAGAACATTCCATGAACGTGTGCAATGGGTGAAATATTCACATTATTGTAGTTCATTCACAGATTGCTATACATGAAAAGATGCGTCTGTGTGGGTGGTGCGCCACACAGCCGCGCTGATTTAAAAAAAAAAACAGGTCACGACCCCAACACGTTTTACTCCACCCCCCAGAGCTTAGTCATGTATATAGGGGGTATTTAAGCATCATTGGTAGTCACTCACTGGATGTGAAGAGGTAGCAGGTGTATGTGATTTAATTGTGATAGGTGTTGTATTTAGAAGTGAATTCTGTCAATGCAATTGTGTCTATGGTGCCACTCTCTATGTAATGTATAGTGTTGAGTGAAAAAAAAAATGGGGGGAAATGTGTAGATACCAATACTCTATGAAGCCAATAAATCAAAGAATTTTTTTCAAAAAGTGAAAGCGGCTGCTGGAAGATAATCCTCTGTCTGTTGTCACTGGTGGAGGTGGGACAATCAGGGGGACTGTTGGAGCATGTTACAAGTTACACCCTCCTTATGGGTGTAATGTGTAATATGCTCCAAAACATTAACTAAGCCTTTAGGACAGTGTGGAGGGAGCACAGGGAGGCATATAGATATTTAAAGTACAGCTCAAACATATTTAGGTTATCAACACTGTTAACATGTATAAAATGTGTCTCAAAGTCTGACACAATATTTAAGATTTTGGACTCATATAAAACTATATGGGTTCAAATTTGGCATATACCCAAAAAAATGCCTTACTAGACCCCACCAATCCGAACAACCTAAGACCCACCACTTTACTCCCTTTTGCCTCCAAACTCCTTAAATGTTTAGTCTACAATCGACTGAGTGACCACCTCATTGAGAATAACCTTCTTGATCCACTTCAGTCTGGATTTCGCCCTCAGCACTCCGCAGAAACTGCTCTCCTAAAACTCACAAAAGACTTACTAACAGCCAAAACCAATGGTTATTATTACATACTCTTATGCCACGTACACACAATCATTTTTCGGGTTGTAAAAAACGTCTACTATTCTCGATCTACACGTCCTCTCTGGGTCAGTTGATAGCCTCCCATGGCTTTCACTACCATTTTATATGCTGATGACACCCAAATCTATCTCTCTGCCCCTCAGCTCACCCCATCAGTTTCCTCACGCATTACTGATTTACTAATGGACATATCAGCCTGGCTGTTAAACCACTTTTTCAAACTGAATCTATCTAAAACCAAGCTCTTAATATTTCCTCCCCCACGTGCCCCTTCCCCTGACTTCTCTGTCAAGATCAATGGCACATCTATCAGGCCATCCCCACATCCCAGGGTGCTAGGGGTAACCTTAAACTCTGAACTGTCTTTTCAGGCCCACATCCAATCCCTGTCCAAATCATGGCGCCTTAGCCCAGCAACATTTCCAGAATACGCCCCTTTTTAACTAATGACACCACCAAGCTTCTAATTCACTCCCTGGTTATCTCTTGGCTACACTACTGCAACTCCCTCCTCATTGGATTATCTCTTGTACCAAAATTGTAATGTAACTGTAATGTCTGCCTTTATTTTGTCAAGCACTGCGCAAACTGTTGGCACTATATAAATCCTGTATAATAATAATATAGACCCATATAGATGGAATTCTAGGTTACAGCACTGTGCTCTTTTTTCCCCGGTGCTACTACAGACTACTTTTATTGTACAAAAACTTTGCATATGGGTATTCTCGTCCTCCCAGATATTCCTTACCATTGGATTAAGGGTGAAAGGCATGCCAATGATGAGGAATTTGTATGGCTAGGCATTGCCTTGACACATTCCTTTAACATGCATGCATGCATGGCTCCCCTAGTCTAAAATTCAAATGCCATTCCCTCTTATGACAAGCTGTTAAAAAAAAATGTATAATATACATTAGTATTCCAAAATTTATAAAAAGTCTGCTAAAAATCTATTCAGACCCATCTATGTTAACAATGTATTGACATTTTAATGTTTATTTTTTTTTAAACCTGAACTCCAGACAGATACAGTACATATTAAAGCTGAAGCTTATTTATATATATATATATATATATATATATATATATATATATATATATATATATATATATATATATATATATATATATATATATATATATATATATATATATATATATTTATATATATATATTTTTTTTTTTTTTTTTTTTTAATACAGCACCAAACACATTATGGGTATGTGTAAGGGTGGCTATCCCATTCTCTGCAGGGCCTCCCTCACAGTTGCCATGTACTGCCATGAGTGGCACTGTAAAGATTAGCAGCAGCAGTTGCTACAGAGAGAAGTTGCACCACTTACCTGCCTCTTTTGCCTTTTCCACCATTAACAGATCTTATATTACCACCCTCCGACAATGCACTGCATTCTCTGAATGGAGGAGAAGTTGATTGACAGGATCTTTTCCACCCTTTCATAGAGTTCTGTGCATTGTGGGAGTGTAGCAAGGCAAGTTTTGTAAATGGCAGAGGGGCAAAAGTGGGGGTGGGCAGCGACATTTTCCTCTGTAGCAGCTAAAGCCGCTAGTCACCACAGTGCCAGTACACAGTTCTAAGGCTAATATCAGATGATTGTGAGAGAGACTCTGTAGGGAAGACTTTTAGTAGAAGCAGAGTCCTGCAGAGCTATTGGTCATCTGAAACCCCCTGCACAGCAGTTACACTGGAAAAGGATTGTACAGCATTCCAATCCTGTTGTGGCACTATTTCTTTTCACAATGTCACAGTCAACAGTATGAAGATTCCTTAAAAGTGACAGCCACATCAGTGTTTTTCTCATCTTTCAATAACTGCTGGGGTAAGCTGGTGACCAACCTAAATTCCCTTTAATGCAATCTGGAAAACTCAGGTGGCCAACATAGCAATGCTAGGTCATAAGACTGGCTGCACACACTTTATTATTCCTTTAGTGAATTATCCTTTTACTAGTAATTTCTTGAAATTAAATTACTCTAATAATCGGAGCAATTTGTGCTTTCCATGGTCATCCTGTTTGAATAAGAGCAAGTGGACAATTGCTTATGTCATAGTATAATGTTAAATGATTTTGTCTGTTCCACATGTTAAATTAAACCTGATCATTGAAAGGAAATTTCACTTCCCCACTACAGAATGGCTTTCCTTTTTGCATTATGCCACTTCCTTCCATGATGCTCAGCTTCAGTTGTATTTTTGAATGTGATAAGACCTTAATGTCATGTTCATGTTGACTGTTATCACAGTGCTGCTGTTTGTGGCTTTTTTATTTTATTTTATTATTTAAGCTGCTAAAAGCAAAACTGAATAGTTGAAATAACTGAATAAATATCTTGTGAGTTAAAGACACGTAAAGTACAAATCAAAGACTTACACTTTTTCAAATTGCAGTTCTTAATTATAAAAAAAGTGAAAGTGTCATACAATTTATCTCACTAGAATATGTTTTCGAAAAGAAAAAAGCACAGAGCTGAGTGAAGTTTTCCTGCACACAGCTGCCTCCCTGTTCAGTTATTGCACTTTAATACAGTGCAGTCACCCTCAGCTTAGCCTGAGATGAATGATAACATGGAATAATAAATGGTGATCTGTAGCACAGCAAATATTAAAACATAATTTTTTTTTCAAGTTGTGACAAAACATTGATGACTGAATACATTTCTGTGGTCCTTTATAGTTGCATTCCTGTGTATATCAGTTAATAAGTTTAAATTGACTCTTTCTTAACATAAATTCCTCCAATGGTGTATTTTTCTTTCTTTAGAGCTGTGCCAACTCTATCTTCTGCTAGGAGCAAGGTGAAATACAGTGGAACTTCGAATTGCGAGTAACGCGGTTAACGAGCGTTTCGCAATATGAGCACAGTTTTTTTTTCTTAATCCTGACTCGGTTTGCGAGTGTTGTCTCGCAACACGAGCAGGATTCAAGCCAAAGCGGTGTGCAATACCGTGTTTGGCCTGAGGTGGGAGGGGCGTCGGAGCCGAGCAGAGCTGAACAGCGCCGTTTGGAAATGCACAGAAAATCTCAGCAAGACTCTGTTCCCGAGCCTTTCCAAGGTTTTCTGTTCAGCCGAGGTGTACTCTGCCCTTTCCGAGTGTTTTTGAGGCTCTTCGATGCCCCCCCACCTCTGGCCACATGCGGTATTGCATGCCATTGAAGTCAATGCCGAACAAATTATTTTCGTTTCCATAGACTTCAGTGGGGAAACTCGCTTTGATATGCGAGTACTTTGGATTACGAGCATTCTCCTGGAATGGATTATGCTCGTAATCCAAGGTTCCACTGTACACTGTTCCTCCAGGTATGAGTAAGCACATGATTAACTTCCATTCTCCCATGCAACAGAGCAAGGAATCTTGTGATATTCTCAGCGCTGTCGCTTGGGGTTGGAAAAGAGTCTATAACCCTGTATAAGTTCCAACAAGACCGTTTAGATCTTTAAAGGACATTCCTTAACCAGTTCTGGAGGCCAAAGAAAGTGGTGTTGGAGTGAGTAGAGGTGAGTGTGTACTAATGGAACGAGGATGGGAAGTTAAGTGATCCTTATTTTATTGGTCCTTTTGACCTCTGCCATAGAAAGGCTTGGGCTGGCAGTCTGGCAACTATGACAGGTACCAGAAGAACTAATTTGCCTGAGAATTGTTGTGTATCGCTCAGCCTTAGAAGATCCTGTTAATTTATATATATATATATATATATATATATATATATATATATATATATATATATATATATATATATATATATATATATATATATATATATATATATATATATATAAAAAAAATTATCCTAAATTAAAATCATACTTTTTCTGATTTCTCTTAATCTTCTGTACTCATTGAAAAAAGTTTAAATTCTAAGCAACTGCAGTTTTAGTCCATTATTTCTTAGGAAACAAAATGCCTGACTCTAATGGGTAATACATATTTGTGTATTTTGAATGTTTGCTGCTAAAGCAGATGAGCACAGCAGGGTTGATTTACTAAAAGCAAATAGGCTGTTTACATTGCAAGGGATAATGTACTTTGTAAAGGGAATTTTTCCCGCACATAGTGAATGTGTGGAAAGTTCACTTTCTAAAGAATACCCAATCATGTGCAAAGAAAATAAACTGCATCATTGCCTGCGTGTGATTGGATGACGAAAGTTGGCAGATCTTCACCTCATTCACTAAGCTCTGAAGAAAATTCCATTGCAAAATGAGCAGTCTATTTGCCTTTAGTAAATCGGCCTCAGTGTGTTTCTATTTCTAGTAAGAGCAAAACTAGACATGTATTTCATAACTCTCATATATCAATCACTTTGATTTAGTGATGGTTCATGTCATGAGGATTTGAGAATGGTATTAACAGGAGAAAAGTATGTTAACTAGATGTTTTAATAGTGAGGCTGCCATGAATCATGTCTGCTTTGTATATGTCAGGTGAAGTGTCTGCAGGCATTGAGCTGGTAATAATCTACTGTAAAAAAAATAAGTTTTAAACTTGAATCAGTAGAAAACAATAGAGGTTATGACTCTTTGTAGCCTTCTAAAGGACTCTTAAAGGCTAAGTGAATTTTTCTAAACATGTTACACCCAGGGTATAGGGAATTTAGGCTATAATGTGTAACATGTTCAGCATTCATCCCCTCTGCCCCCTGATCCCCTCCTCCCTGTGACAATGGGGGATCAGCTTCTAGCTTTAATTGTAAAACCTTAATTGAGCAAGTTGAAATTAGAAGCTGATTGGTTACTATCCACAGCTACACCAGATTCTGTGAGCTACAGTTTTAGTAAATCTCCCCCATAGTTGGGTAGCAAGATTTGTCCATGTTTTTATATTCTAGTTTCCTACAACAGTCAGAATAAGCTTCATAGAGATTTATTATTGCAACTGTAGAATAGGATTATGAGGGATAACCACTGTCCATTTCAATTAATTTCTTTAATAGGAAATGTTTTTTGTTTTAATGAAGTAATTAAGAATAACAGCATGGGAACTAGGCCCCTGGAATCCTCTAGAACAGTGGTTCTCATCCTGGGGGTCGGGACCCCCTCTGGGGTCGAATTAGAATTTGCCAGGGGTCCCCAAATCCTGGGCTGTTCCTAAAGCCCACACCGCTCTCCCAGCCTTTTTGGCTGATCAGAACTCCCCCAGCATTGCCACTCATCCCAATTCCCTGCTAGCACTGCCCCCCCCCCCCCCCCCCCCACCACCACCACAAAGGAGCAAGATAAGGAATTAAAATAGAGAATGCATGGAAGATAGAGGAAAATAGGGGTATGAAAAAAAAAAGTGAGAAAAAGAACAAGAAAGACGGCTGGATAAGGAAGGGGGGGGGGGGACAAGAAATTTGAATAAAGAGAGATAAAAGGGAAAGAAAGGAGAACAAAGAGAGTTGTACATCCTAAAATGTACCATAGGGGTTTTAATACTGGAAGGGATTCAGGGAGTTCAAAATGTCCGTGGGTTTGGGGGCGCAACTTACTTGTCTTGCCTTGGGTGCTGACAACCCACGCAAGGAAAAAGTTTTACTGTTATGGGTCCCCACAACTTGGAAAATGTTATCAAGAGGTCACGGCACTAGAAGGTTGAGAACCACTGCTCTAGAAAGTGGGGCTAGAAAGTGGCCAAATAGAACTCTAGTCTTGCAGTTTTAGGTTTTCTGGTCCCTCCAGGGTCACCATCTACATCAATTTGTTATGTTCGCTCCACTTTTTTTACGAAAGTTTTCTCTGGTTACATCCAAAATCCCAAAAACATGATAATAGATGAAGCCCTACTGTGGTTCTTCAATGGATTTCAAACTCCTTTCAGGTCACATATTGATGTAAAGAGGTGGTATAATCTCTAAATCACTGCAGAGTTTCAGTGGCATATAATTTAATAAACGAAATTGATAAAAAAGAAAGATCACTGCTATTGGAAAGACTGAACATTTTTATAAAGCTGTATGGAATTGAACAAGTAGTAGCATTCCAACTGTAACCACAAAGTTAATAGATATTTTTCAAAAGATGCAATAATAAAATAAAATGAAGTTCCATTTATGAGTACTAAATCATTATGAAGAGTGACTATATGTGAGCCATAAAAAGTATAATATAGCTTCCCATGTAAATTCATTAACGAACAATAAAAAATATGTATATATTTTCTCATTTTACATTCTAGTATTTAATTTTGTATGTTATGAGTGTCCTTAGCAGAATCCCTTGGCACTTTATAACAAGTCAAAAGAATACACAAATATGGCATTATTGGTGTTTTCAGTGGAGTGATGTAAGCATGCCTTTGTTCCAAAGCTTACTATAATTTGAGAAGTTCATGTTGACATAGAGGTGACAGTAAAGCTTTTAGTGTAATTGGTAGTTTGGGAGCCGATCGCTGAGTTGACTTGGGATAAATTAATAAAAGTCTGGTAGCTCAGCTTTCCCACTGAAATAAGCAGTGTCCTTTTCTGTTCCCACACTAAGTGCTACAATATGTTAATCATACCATAATATGCATTTTCAGTCAAGGTCAACATTCCATGAGAACATTTCATGTGCGTCAAGGATTATTTATATATGTATTAGATTAGCCCATTACTTTTAAAAGAATTGTTAAATATGACCGTTCCAAAATAGCAGAAAACGTTGTTGTTTTTTTTTTACATGAGGCGGATACTTTGACTTTCAACCATGTAACATTACTGTCCCAGCCAAGTCTGAGTCAATATTATCATGCTGTGTGATTTTAGGAAAACAGTAATGCAACTTTAAAAAAAAAATTGATGGGTTTATAGCAGGTGTAGACATTAGTGCATCATGGTGTGAAACTGTTAGCAATAGGGCAAGTTCAGACTTTTAGGAGTTAATTCGGGAGTAGGGAAAGTGTAATATAGGGTTAAGGTTTACATGAGGGTAGCATTAAAGTAGAAGGAAAGACCACACAGTAACCCACCTTTTTAAAATGTTGCCTTCCCATTGGTTTGATATTTCCTGGCAAAGGTTTTTAACAAAACACTTTTTTTTGGTAACCTTTCTGTTTAATTTAAGTGTTTTATGTATATAGTATACAATATAATGTACAAGAAAATACATTTGTTGAAACGTGAGATTATTTTCACTACTCTTTTAAGAATTAAACAATAAAATTCCCTGGAAAAGGCTTGCCACATACTCTTATCGGCAGCCTTGAGTGTTTTGTAGCGCAGGCTTTGTGTGTATTTAAATTTCTTCTGAGTTCTGTGGATTGAGTAATAAATTGACCTGATTTTTAAAGGTCAGGCAGTTATGTTTGCACAACAGAACATGGCAAATCAGAAAGGTAAACAGATCAGGCAGTAGGATATAGCACTGAAATAATATAATTTAATTTGAAAGCTCATATGTGAATTCTTTTTAGGAGTAAGTCTTCATGTGGGGGAGATGGGCAGCTCTTACCTGCAGGCATTTCACTGCCCCTGTATAAAGCCAAGAATACTTTTGTAAAGGTCATAAGGAAGGCTTTTGTTTCGGTGTTACATTTTGGGGTAAAATGCTTGGAATTTTTTTTTTAAAGTTTCCAGAGAAATGCATTGAAAACAAAATCCCCCAATGCCAGTTTGAAACATGTAATGTCTAGCTCAGTTTTCCTTAGTGGCAGACCTTTTTACATTTATCATTACTTTTATAATACATAAATATCTCATTTCCTCTCTAGATCCATAGAGTGCATTTTAATATTCCCATGCTTCATCCCCTTAAGGCTATATTGCAGGCAACAGTGTATTAGCAGAAATGTTTTGTTCTCATTTTTTACCTGCTAAAAGATTTGTAAGGTTAAACAAGTTATATTTAAAATAGATCTGAACCTTTATTGTATGACATTTAGTTTAATTAACCACTTGCCGACCAGCAGCCGTCATACTGCGGCAGGTTGAAAAGATCCCGCAAACGGCCATAGCTCTACATAGGTCCCTTTAAGTGAGATAGCAGGCACTTCATCGCGGGGGTGGCGATCCTCGGGACTGGCAGCCGCGATGACCACCGGCCGCGAGCGGGCACGAGAGGCAGAACAGGGACGCGTGTGTGTAAACACACAAATCCCTGTTCTGTTTTGTGAGGAAAGACCAATCATGAGTTTCTAATTCCTAAAAAAGATGATCTGTAATTTCCTCTAGTCAGTCCCCTCCCCCCACAGTTAGAACACACAGGCAGGGAACACAGTTAACCCTTTGATTGCCCCCTAGTGTTAACCCCTTCCCTGCTAGTGAAATGTTTACAGTAATCAGTGCATTTTTATAGCATTGAGGTCATTGAGCAGCCAATTCTTCCGGGGCTGAAGTGGTTAAGCACCGTGTCGACAATTGCCATGATTTTTTTCCCCCATCTGTGCTGTTGATCTCCTCCAGCCTTTTTCAGACACTTTCTGTATGCATGTACATGCACCACCCTAAGCCAGCCATCATTGCTAGTTTTTTTGATTGTGAAAACGGTTAACCATGCCTGTGTAGTGATTTGTCTTAACCGTGGGCTTTGAAAAAAAAATCCTAACCTGCCACTTCCTTCTCCGTGGAGCTCCTCATCCTTGCGTTGCCTCCTGGGAGATGGGATGTGCTTTCTTCTGGGACATGTGTGTGTCCCAGAAGACAGCCGTCCATTCACAAAGCGCTGCATGACTCACGCATGCGCAGTAGGAAAAGGGCAGTGAAGCCGCAAGGCCTGTTTCCCTTAGTTAGGATGGTGGCGCAGACACCCAATCCGATGGACGGATCGGCCTTGGGGGGCTGACATTGCGGGCTCCCTGGACAGGAAAGTGTGCGAATTAAGTCAGCAGCTACAGTGTTTGTAGCTGCTGACTTTAAAAAAAAATCATAGCTGGAACAACGATTTATAGTGATATTCAAGGCAAAAAATAAATGTTTCATACTTACCTGCCTAACTCAAATCCTTTTTCTCTGGTCCCCTGTCGGTGCTTCTCGCTCCTCCCTCCAGCTGAGTGCCCCCATAGCGAGCAGCTTGCTATGGGGGCACCCGAGCAGTTCTGCTCCCGAGCCACTGCTCTGTGTGTGCATTCATGCACAGAGCCGTGGCTCGGCCCCACCCCCTCTCTCTCTCTCCTTATTGGCTCACTGGCTGTGATTGACAGCAGCGGAAGCCATTGTGTCAGCCAATAAGGAGGGAGAGTCTCTGGAGAGCCACAGCTCTTCTGCACATACAATACCCAATTGTTTGGAAAAATATAAAAGATGTTACAGTGAGTAAATAGATACCTAAGGTATCGCGCTTTAAAATTGCACATGCCCTTGGAATGGCGCCAAGCTACAGTATCTAAAAATCTCCATAGTTGACGCTTTACAGTTTAACAGTTTAGAGTTGCACAGAAGGTCTGGTGCTAGAACCATTGCGCTTGCTCTGATGCTTGTGGCTCACTTGTGGTGTGATGTGCATTTGTGCGTGAGCACAGGGGGGTGAGGAGCTTTTAAAAATATTTTATTTACTTATGTTTTTTTCACATTATACATTTTTATTTATTGAATCAACGGTATTGCTATCAGAAGGTATAAACAACATCCCTTGTGATAGCATGTGCCGTAATAGGTGCTCTTTTTGGAGAGATTTTAGACCCCAGATATTTCCTCTGGCCTCCAAGACCTCTGATCAACCCGAGATTTCATGTCAATTTTATAACATCACAGAATGGTATTTCACTGAGAATATCCTTTAGTTTCCCTTACACAAACACATATGATTTTAAGACTATTTAATACAAAATAGCCACACATTAAAATTTGAATGTGTTTTATTTTTGTATTTGTCCTAAACAAAAGAAAAGTACAGCAGGAAATGTCTTGAATTCCTGATGGGATATTTCCATGATGCTCTTTATCCTACTAAAGTGCAAATTATTAATGAATCCCAGGTGCCTCTCAACAATCAATTTTGTCAGCTGACAAATATGATCCCAATGTGTGAGTGGTATGCTATATAGAGCATAAATGGGGGCAGAAAGCAGAACTGCCTTGTTTGTGTGACTAATATATAATTGTTTCTCTCATGTGAATGCTTCAGTTTTAAAATTTCAGCTTAATTTCTTTTTTTCCCATACTGATAAAAATACATATTTGCTCCTTTTGCATTCAGCCAGTCATTACACAAATATTGTGAATTATTGGGTCTTGCCCTAATGCAGTTTGTTTTATAGTCATACTTGGTGAATATCTTTTTTTATACTAAAAACAAACATATTAAACTCTGATATTGCATTATTTGTCCACGTTCAATAGTTAAAAAATATTTAAGCATCTAAGAATCTCATATAAGCTTTAACTTGGTAATGTTGTTTCAAATTTTGCTTTCAGTCTTTCCAGTGATGTGCACTTGGTGGTGGAGTGAGTGCATGTAGAGAGAAAGTGGCCGAATGATGCTGGAGCAGATTAGTAACATTGAGATGAAAAATTGTTTACATTGTATTTTATTAAACAAAAGCAATTGTTTGATACACAGTACTTTAGCAAACTATATGTGGTCTGTATACGCCTTGGATCTATTTTAAAACAATTGATCAATGTGGCAACACCATGTAATCGCCAGTTTTAGATTACCAATCTAGCATAGTGGCAACATCATAATCATGGCCAGTGTACTTTGCTAGCCTGGGCACTTTTTGTTGAAAGCTGGCACACCCCCTTCCAACTATTCCCATTAGTCAGCCAGTAAATCTGCCCATCTTGCTGAAGGAGCACCTGTCCTTTTAAGCATCACTATCTATATTTGCATTGTACATTTATTAAAGCGGACCTAGAGCTTATCCTGCAAAGCGTGTAAGACAAGTCAGTTGTGATTGTTGTGCAACGTAAAGGCCAAGTTCTAACTTTAGTAACAGGCAACACTCGTATTTAGGATGCAATGTGTTGTTATGCACCAGTTTCCATACCACCTGATGTCAAGCCTTTCTAAAGCTGCAGGCACTATGGAGCAGTTCACCCTCAAACTTCACAGCAGAAGCATTGAAGTCATTTAAAGGAACACTAAAGTTTTTTGTAAAATAACAAACATGTTATACTTACCTCCACTGTGCAGCTTGTTTTGCACACAGTGTCCCCGAACCCTGTCTTCTGGGGTCCCTCGGCGGCTGTCTCGGCTCCTCCTCGCAAAAGCTTTCCACCTTAATGCGAGCGAGGATGCATTAAGGTGAAAAAACATTTACCTTTACAACCCCTTTTAAGTCTTCCTCTCTGCAACTGGGTTCACTCTGATGAGCTGATAGAACAACTTCAATGCCATTAATGCTTCTTCTATCAAATATGAATAGCCTAGCCAGAGATTCACTATAATAAAACAAATGATTACATATATTCTGAAAACCCAAAAAAGTGTACTGTCAGTCTCAGAAGTTTTCCAAAGCTCTATAATCCTTAAAGCCAAAAAACAAGCAAGTTAGCATTGCTGACCATTATAAGTTTTTAGACGTTTCCATTTGACAGGAATAACTTTTACTCATGTATAATCAACTTACATCGTGGGGTTGTAAAAAAAAGGCATGTGTCCTTTGAACTCAACTAAAAGACAAAAAAAATACAAATAAAACCCCTTTGTGTCCTAAAAGCCCTAAACCCCCACTGTTGGTTCATAAGAATGCAAAACCCCTTTTAAAACCTAGTCTAATTGGCTCCAACAGAGAAAATTCCTTCCTGATCACCAAAGGCAATGGAATAGTTCTTGGAATAACATTCTACAGTGTGTTTTCTTATACAACAGTTTAAACAGTTATGGCCCATTTGTAGGCTTATTGAGAGAGAGAGAGGCAATTTTCAGTCTTCTGAAAAAGGTGGAGCTTTTCAAATGTGGGCATGACGATTGACACACTGCCTAGTTTGGAATGTCTGCATTTTAGTTTTGAATGTGCTGAATATGCATAACTGGGGGGGAGGGGGTTGCAAGCTTTATGTGGCTTTCACTCATCTTCCATTGACACTCTGTTTTCTTGATTCTCATGACTAGTCTGGAATATAATACAGCCAGGTATTTTTGTGTGGTTTTAAGATATATCAACAACTTTTGGTAGATCTTCCTCAATACCATTTACCGTTTGCTTTAGCTTTACCAACTAATGTTATGTGGGTTTGGGAAGTTTCATTTTAAATGTTGTACTGTATGATTATAGCAAATGAGAAGTATAAAAAAAAGTTTACACAACTTCCTATTTTCTATTAGCAGAATTAAATAATTTGAGGAACTAGAATTTTGAAGATAATGTTACATTTATTTGTAAATTTTAGGTGCATTGATTCCATTAGAAGTCAGTATCAGTTGCTATGCTGTAGGCTTTAATACAGTAGTCACTAGAATCTAAGACATTATGTTATGACTATTTTGGTTGCCCATATCAACTTTCAAATGGATTTCCAGATTTTATATTATCTGTAAATAAAAAAAAATGGCCCAATAAAAAAGCATAGATGATTTTCAATTCACTTTCTATACCATAGAGCGATTATTGGAAAAGCAGGTTATCGATGGCAAGATACTTAGACTAATAATATGTTTTAATAAGGCAGTGCAAAATACATTGAGGTTGATTTACTAAAACTGGAGAGTGCAAAATCTGGTGTTGGACTTTCAGGTTTCAGGTTAGCAGGGGCCACACTTGTCACCTCGCTTTATATAAAGTAGGGAACTGTAATTAAAACCAGACAGTAGAACTATGGTCTCCCTTTAAAAAAATACAGTATATACACTATATTACCATGCACATAAATTTTAATGGCATCCCTCTTATACTGAGCCATGACAAAGCAAATGTAAAATGGAAACCGTATAAATCTAATAGCATTAACTGAAAAATCCCTGACCTGCTGGGTTTGTTTTTTGTAAAACGATAAAGAATTTTCTGGGAATGCTTTCAAACAAAGAAGATCCAGTAAAGTATTTTAAAAAAAATGTTGTCTGGAAGGATTTTACTACTGGAGTTATTTTAATGCAGACCTGGAACATACAGGGGTGGAGTAACTTGACTGGCCTGCATAGAGTCCTGACCTCAACCCGATAGAACACCTTTAGGATGAATTGGAGCAGAGACTGAGTCAGGCCTTCTCATCAGTGCCTGACCTAACAAATGCACTTCTGGAAGAATGGTTAAACATTCCCATAGACACTCTCCTAAACCTTGTCAGCCTTCCCAAAAGAGTTGAAGCTGTTATAGCTACAAAGGGTGGGCCAACTCAATATTAAACCCTACAGACTAAGACTGGGATACCATTAAATTTCATGTGCCACTCCCATGTAGACCGTGCCTGCTTGCACCACATTGGGAGGAAAACATTTTGCATGGGACACTGCTGACCTACAAGTATGTAACTTGTAAACCAGCACCAGCCCATGCCTAGTACTTCCCACTGCTTTCTGAATTGACAGAATTGCCTCTCTTACTGAAACCCTCCCATTGTGAGCAGTGTCTAGGAGAAGAAGCACGTCAGACACAAATGAATAGGGTTTGGCTCTGTCAGGAAAGGTAAAGGAAGTTGAATTACTTTATAGAACTTGTGAATCATGTAGTAACTGGATTCGATACATGTTTGGACTGTCATACAGGAGCCTTCAAATGTACTTGAAGTAAACCTTGTATGTTCCAGGTCTGCATTAAAATAACTCCAGTAGTAAAATCCTTCCAAACATCAATGTAAAATGTTCACAATACTTCACTGGATCTTCTTTGTTTGACAGCATTCCCAGGAAATGTATCTTTTTACAAAGAACAAACCCAGCAAGTCAGGGATTTTTCAGTTAAGGCTATTAAAATTATACCGTTTCCATTTTACATTTGCTTTGTCATTGCTCAGTATAGGAAAGAGTCCTTCATCCAAACTTAATGGACTACAACTGTATTGTTTTAGTTATCTCAAAGCAACTCTGTCACTAACTGTACAAACTGAACCTTTAAAGCCAGTCTGTACAATAAGCAGTATATTCACCATTCTGATGGGCCCTGTCTTAAAATTTTACTGTGGTGCACATCTCTAGCAAATTATGGTCTTTGATGCTTCCAGGTGTATTGGGTACCTGCTCCCTTGCTGTGCTCTGTGGTTCCTCCCACTGTCCCTCATCTCCTATAGGAACCACAGTGCATGGCAGGGACCAAGCTTCTGAGACACCTGGAAGTGAGAGAAACCAGAGACAACCATTAACCTGTTGGAAAAGTAAATATACATAGTCTTGCCTACACTTATTTCCTACTTTTCCCATTGAATGTTTAAATTGAAAAAACATGAAATAAATACATATCCTAGATTAATTCTGAAATGTATAATTGTCCCAGCCTATGGTTCATCCATAGCATGTACAAATGCACACATCCTTATTCTGAAATGCATGTAATGCAAGGCTTAAGGAAATCATGGGTTTGCCACATGGCACCTTTCACTGGACAGGATGATGACTTCTGGTTAGTCCTGTTGTTATCACTACAGTAAAGCTTGTTAATTACATTCATGAATAGGTTATAATTATATGTCAGATTGGTGCAATACCTGACTTTATAGCCATTACATTTTTGCAGTGTTTACACAGCCGATTTCTTAATAGCAGTGACTGTTGATTGGAAATAATTTTAAATAATTTGAGCCCTTACCAGTACGAGAAGCCATTAGCTTATGTTTGAAATGACTTACCTTTAATCCATAGTGTGTTTGCAGATTACTTTAAACCCTTGTTTTGGAATCAAGTTTATGAATTCATACTGAACAATCTTTCATACCTTCTATATTGTTTTAGCTATCTTTTTGTAACATTGCTAAAATGTATCTGAAATCTTTCTCAGATTTTTAGACTACCATGAATGTAGAGATTTTTCACTCATTTGACATGAACCTGTACTCTAAAATTTGATTATTTGTTACATTGGTGCTTCCTAGTGTATTCATAAATATTTATCACTACTAATATCTTTAGAACAAATACTGACTAGAACAAAAACTATGAACATCCAAAAAACAACAACCTGTTCTGAGTATTTTGGACTGTGAATGTGTATGTAAGTGGCAACTGGATTTCACAAAATATGAAAACACTTTCTGTAGTTTTCAAAGAGTTGACCTTTGCAGAGATGTTTTAATTATCACAACTTATTTTTTCGTTAAGCTCCTTCCATCTGTTGTTACTGGCTGTTGTACCATGTAACAGATTTACAGGGAAAGAAGAGGGGCTATAGAGGACATCTGTGTAAGGTGAGATAAACAGAGATCATCCTGCTGTATGTTAAAGCGGAGGTTCACCCTAAAAACATGTATATACCATTCCATCCAGCATACTGCCGACATGTACAGTATGTTGTTTTTTTTGGTTTTTTTCCGCTGTACATACCGCCGTATAGCTTCCCCCCCCCCCCCCCGGCTTCCGGGTAGTGGATCCCGCGGGAGTGAGCGTTCCTATTCAGAGACTAAGTGATTGACATGATGACAAAAGCTTCCCCCCGGCGTATAATGCGCATCACCATTTTCCGAAAGAAGCCAATAGTCCGTGCGCAGGCGCCGTATAGAGCCGACTCGCAGTTCGGCTTCTTTCGGAAACTAATGACGCACTTATGCGCCGGGGGGAAGCTTTTGTCATCACGTCAATCACTTAGTCTCTGTATAGGAACGCCCACTCCCGCGGGATCCACTACCGGGAGGCCGGGGGGGAAATAGCTATACGGCGGTATGTACAGCGAAAAATAACAGCATACTGTACATGTCAGCAGTATGCTGGATGGATTGGTATATACATGTTTTTAGGGTGAACCTCCGCTTTAAGCTAATGTTAAATCAGAATACATGCAGCCTGTTTATTCTGTTTTGTCTCTCTGAGTATTTTACTATGTAGGGAACATTTTAAAAAATAATCGGATTTACAACTCCTTAGTTTTTCTTTACATGGTGCATAAACCACTAAAATCTTAAAAACGGAACCTGTCTGCTTGCCTAAATCCCATTAGGAAGCAAACTATGAAACCCCAAAATGCAAATAATGAAGCTGTAATGCTTAATCAGGTCTGGAGTATCCTTGGGTATCTTGCTACATCCACATTCATCTCCTACACATCATCCTCATTATGGGTTCCCATAATGAGGAGTGCATACATGATGAAATTCTCCATCAATACGCACACGTCATTTGTATCCCAGCATGGTGTATAATGTACAATAAATACCTAAAGTGAAATTCCATCTTAACTTTATCTACTCGTAAAACTGTCCCTTCCCAACTCCTAACACCTATGATTACTAACCTGTGGAAGAAAGATGTATATAATTGCCTACTTTCAAGCCACTTTAGTCCTGTCACATGGCGGCAGGGGAGAGAAAGGAGTGCCAACAACGGATGGGCCATAGGAGCCTATGGGTGATGTCACTGCTCCAGGCATAGCTAGACATCTAGTGCTCTCTCCTCTCCCCTGCAGCTGCCACAGTTGACACAAGGGAGATCACGTGACCAGGGCTGGCTGAAAATAAGTAAGTATATACATCAATTTTACATTTAGTTAGCATAGGTGTTGGGAGGGGGGTGGGATAGTTTTAGGAGTAGTAAGGTTTAAGCTGGGATTCCACTTTAATGCAAGGAAATAGTTAACCTAAGGATAAATAGCACTCAAGAACAGAGCAAGAACTTCAGCTTTTCCAGCGCCAACATTCCTGAAGCCAGTACGGTGGAAAAAAGAAGTGGTTTATGTTAGGATATAGCTCAATAGTTATTCTTAATTCCACTCAAAAGGGAGCAAGAGAGAGAAAGCATTGTAATATTTTCCAGTAGCTGTTTATCATGAGTTATGTCAGTCTATGTTTAAATTACAATTTTTTTTCTCCTTAGTACAAATTTAAGCCTGAATGATGTACAACAGTGGCAGATATGCTGCCATGGAGTGAAAACTTTAACAAATGAAATACAGGGCCAATGAACATGAAAAATTATCTGGTAATGGGAATACCTGTAATCATGAATTATTATTATCAGCAGTTCAGTAAATGTATACAAAATAGGGCTAGTTCATGATTCGTTCTGTTAGGCTGGGCACGTTCATATTTCCTAATATTTTCTCATGCACATTAAAGAGCTGCTAAATACACAGGTAAAATACATATTTACTATTTTATCTGCCAAAGGATTTGCGATTTGGCTTGCTGACCTTGTAAGTACACATAGCTCTATTGGTCAGAAAGATCACTATACTTGTTTTTGTTGTGTCAGCTCTCCAACTGGACAGGGGTGACAATGCTGATTGCCTGCCAAATGAGAATGGCAAACTGAATTACTGAACAAGAATGGTAAATTGCTCAATTGGCAACTATGTTTCACCTGTCTTGCAGTGTGGAAAATGTGTGTACGTTTCTGGCTGCAGAGATCTACAAACTATTTGACATGCAAAACAAGAAACATACATGTAGATCATCTATTAAACAGGTTGCCTGGAGCTTTGCTTTATGACCTTCCGCTTATTTACCCAAGCCTTGTCTTGATTCACACAACTATATATGTGTAAACATTCTCAGCACCATATTCAGAAAGCCCAACAGGACTGTGGGGTAGATTTACTAAAAACTGGGGAGTACAAAATCTGGCGCAGCTCTGCATAGAAACCAATCGGCATCCAGTTTTTTTGTCAAAGCTTAATTGGACAAGCTGAAGTTAGAAGCTGATTGGCTACCATGCACAGCTGTACCAGATTTTGCACTCTCAAGTTTTAGATCCTTTTCACACTGGGGCCGCGCGCGCATTAGAGCTACAGTGCCATTTGTTTTAGCGGCGCTTTACTGCTGTTTAACCACTTAAGGACCTGCTCATGTACATATACCTCCTTTTTTTTAAAGATGGATATCTCGGTAACGGCAGCAGCTGCTGCCACAACCGAGATATCTATCTTTACTGTGAGCAGTCCTGTAAACGATAACGGTGGTCTCCGTGGCGGATTCGCCGCAAGATCACCGTTATCGGCGGCGGGAGAGGGCCCCTGCCACGCTCCCGCGCCTTCTGCCGCTTACCGGAGCCGTCGGTAGCGGCGGAGGCGATCGGTCCTTTCCTCTCCTCAGCTGGGATACGAGTGAGGGCAAGATGGCCCCCATCCATCCCCATAGCAGGGCGGAAGTGACGTCAAAACGCTGCTTAACCACTTAAGGACCGCAAAACGTCACTTCTGCCCATGCTTCTTAAAGCAATATTTTCTAAATGTCATTTTTTTCAATTTTTTTAAAAAAATTTTTTGCATTTAAGTCTAAATATTAGATCTGAGGTCTTTTTGACCCCAGATCTCATATTTAAGAGGACCTGTCATGCTTTTTTCTATTACAAGGGATGTTTACATTCCTTGTAATAGGAATAAAAGTGATCCATTTCTTTTTATTATTTTTTTTTTTTCAGTGTAAAAAATAATACAAAAATAAAATAAAACTTTTTTTTTTTAAAGCGCCCTGTCCCGATGAGCTTGTGCGCAAAAGTGAACGCATACTTGAGTAGCGCCCGCATAGAAAAATTGTGTTCAAACCACACAAGTGAGGTATCACCGCGATCATTAGAGCGAGAGCAATAATTCTAGCCCTAGACCTCCTCTGTAGCTCAAAAGATGCAACCTATAGAAATTTTTAAACGTCGCCTATGGAGATTTTTAAGGGTAAAAGTTTGACGCCATTCCACGAACCGGCGCAATTTTGAAGCGTGACGTGTTGGGTATCATTTTACTCTGCGTAACATTATCTTTCACAATATATTAAAAAATTGGGCTAACTTTACTGTTGTCTTATTTTCTAATTCAAAAAAGTGAATTTTTCCCCAAAAAAGTGCGCTTGTAAGACCGCTGCGCAAATACGGTGTGACAAAAAGTATTGCAATGACCGCCATTTTATTCTCTATGGTGTTTGAAAATATATATATATAATGTTTGGGGGTTTTAAGTAATTTTCTAGCAAAAAAAAAAACAGTTTGTGTTGTAAACGCTGAATCTAAAAAACGCCTAAGGTCCTTAAAGGATCACTAAAGGAAAATATTTTTTTAGCTACATAGCTTCCTTTACCTTACTGCAGTCCTGGTTTCATGTCCTCATTGTTCGTTTTTGCTTTGAAGTAGCTGTAATTCTGCTATGATCTCCACACTTTCTGCTTGTCTGGCTCCTTATGAAAAATCTCATGGCAGCTTTTCACTGTGGTCCAAGCTGTGTGCCTAAAACTCCTCAGAACCAATCAGATTCATTTTAAAAACAAAACACTGCCCTGGATTTGTTTGTTTTTGTTCTGTGTCTCTCTCTACTTCACAGAAACATGAAACCAGTTTAAAAACGAAAGTGAAACTAGAGGCACACTATATGATTGATTTTTATCTATTTTTAATAATTTTTAAAAGGAATCCGTTAACTTTTATGTGTCTATACCCTGTAAACAGTCATTTCAGCAAAACCTTCCTTTAGTGACCCTTTAAGTGGTTAAGCAGCGCTTTTCAGCCGCTAGCGGGGTGCTTACAGCCCCAAAGAACAGGTTAAAAACTCATATGTTGCAACGCTTCCGAATGGCTTTTTAGGCGCTTCTGAAGTGCTGTCCATTCATTCCAATGGGCAGGGCATTTTAGGAGCTAAATACAGTGCTCCCAAACCCCCCCCAAAGATGCTGCTTGCATGAGTTTTCATAATGTCTCCTGCACATATACTGCGACACAATGGCACCGCTGCGCAAAATCCTGTACATATACAGGGTTCCCTTTAAGAGCCACCAGAGGGCGCGTGCCCCCGCTGCATGGCGGGGGGCCCCAATGCACGTGGCTGGTGGTCACGATCGCTGCCGGCCACGTGCGATCGAGTGCACGAGAGCCAGGCACAGGGATGTAAACACAAAAAAACTGTCCTGTCAGGGGAGAGGAAATACATTGATTATTTGTTCCTACTAAGTGGGAACAACAATGTCTCCTACCCTAGTCAGTCCCATCCCCCCACAGTTAGAACACAGTGAGGGAACACACATTTAACCCCTTGATCGCCCCCTAGTGTTAACCCCTTCCAGTGACATTTACACAGTAATCAGTGCATATTTATAGCCAATGGTCACAAAAAATATGTCCGATATGTCCATCACAATACCGCTAAAAACAATATATACGCTTATTGCTAATTTTTTTACCAAAAAATATGTAGAAGAATATATATTGGCCTAAACCAGGGATATGCAATTAGCGGACCTCCAGATGTTGCAAAACTACAAATCCCATCATGCCTCTGCCTCTGGGTGTCATGCTCATGTCTGTCAGAGCCTTGCTATGCCTCATGGGATTTGTAGTTCTGCAACAGCTGGAGGTCCGCTAATTGCATATCCCCGGCCTAAACTAATGAAGTAATTAAAAAAAAAATATTTGGGGGAATATTTATTATACAATAGCAAGACGTGAAAAATTTTGTTTTTTTTCCAGAATTTATGTTTTTTTTTTGTTTAAAGCGCAAAAAATAAAAACCGCAGAGGTGATCATATACCGCATTAAGAAAGCTCTATTTGTGGGAGAAAAAAGGACACATATTTTTTTTTTATGGGTGGAGCATTTCATGACCGCGCAATTGTCAGTTAAAGCAACACAGTGCCAAATTGTAAAAAGTGCTGTGGTCAGGAAGGGGGTAAAATGTTCTGGGGCTGAAGTGGATAAACTAAGCAGTGTTACAAGATGTGTAATGTCGTCATACTAATTCTGGTTGTGGGCTTTTTTGAGCAACAATTATTTGTATGCTATATAATAAAATGACTCCATATTTGTATAACTTTGCATGCAACGTTTGGATTTTCTGTTTACCTAATTTTGTACACCTTATTATATTTTAAGACATTTTATTAGCTCAGTTTGGCTCACTCTTAAATGGTTTCTAGGTTGAAATTCCTTAAAAGGTTTTGAACTGATAACCATGTTAGATATCCTATTTTATTCCTGTGTCATTCCATGGGGAGGAACAGTCTGAATGTAGTCACAAGACATATTATGCCTTAGGGGACCTGTCGGATCTGGTTAAAGACTATTACCATGTAAACCAAGTCATGCAATTCATGTCAGAACTTGAGGCTGTCTGTCAATAAAAACAAATATACATTTACATAATGGCGTATTGGGCAGAGTATTCATGTTTAATGGTGTCAACAGGTCCTCTACTGTTTTGTTGCGGTTCCAGCAGTACTTCATTTTAGAATATGTTTGCTAGTGCACCCTTGCTGATATAGAAACTATTCATGTAAATAATAACAATAAACTTGTTTGTGAAACAGAACAAAGTTTAAAATGCAGGTGGCAAGACAATGTATAGTGGTTTTATATGTATTATTTTTTCTTTAGCCAGAACAAAAAATAATGTGAAAAAATAAAAGTCGTGGTATTATAAAGTGTTGCAAATAAATATTTTTATTCTAAATTCTAGCCAGCAGGTAGCACGTTTTTAAGGCTTTACTTTTTAGGTTTTACAGTTTTTCTTTACCACCTGTTAAAAAAAGAGAGATCCACTTGTTAATTAAAAAAGAAAAGGTATTTCCAGATCTTAAAAGCTCAAGTTTAAATATATACACACAAATAAGTCAGCACAGTGTCTGTCTCCGTGCTCTGCCCCATACTTCATACTTCTTTGTCCAAAGTATACATTATCTAGAATTAATAAATATAAATAATAAAACTATTTAAAACCGCACATCTTTTTTTTTAAATTGAGGACAATATTGGCAACCTTTTATATAGTAGGTAAATATTGCAAAACTGCCATTTAATGCTTCCTTTGGCTCGCTCTTTTGTAGTCCCATCACAAATAAATGCACTGCACTGTTGCAATCTTTTTTGATATTGGAATTAAAATGCTGGTATTTAAATAGGTGTAGTTTACTAGAGAAATATGTTGGCCAGGCTTTGTACTTGTTACATCATGTAGGTTTTAAGTGGTTTTAAAGGTAAACGTTTTTTTACCCTTTGTGAATTCTCTGCATTAAAGTAAAAAAACTTTTAATAGTGGCTTCCCACCAGCCCCCTCTGTGACGGACCCCCGAACTCCAGTTGAGTCTGTCCGCCGTATCGCTCCTCTGTCTGATACCACACAATCCAAAACACCTTAGCTTTCCCATTCACTAGTCGTAGTTCAGTGTAGGGTAAAACATCAGACCGTTTATATCAGCATATTCTAACAGTATGTGTTCCAACATTATAAATCCGTCACTATTTCTAATGTTACATATACGTGGTTCCCAGCATCTGTGTGTCTTCGGGGGACATGGACCTGAATCCAAAGTAACACCACCTTAAGGGTCCCCAGGCATACAGCTCACAAAGAGCACCGTTCCCCCAAATGCCAGGGCCCATAATCGCAAGGCAAGAGGCTAGCATTCAGTCCCCTCCAAAAGCCTCTGTCCAGAGTGAGTCTGTCACACCCTCTAAATGCTCACCTGAACCTGATCTCAATCCAGTGCTGTACACATCTGCAGCAGCTCTTCTCCCTGCTCCAGGCTCTCACAGGCTTGGCTGAGAGCGTCCATTCGAAACCTGTAAGTGGGGGGTGAAGGGGGAGGGGCGGTGAGCCGGACCAGGCTGTGTGTCTAAATAGCATGCACAAGTAAAAAAAAAAAAGCTACATGCTCGACACCTAGAACTGCATGTCCCAGGCGTCGGGCGCTATGGATTGTACATCCCTGAACTATCTCTCCACTACACTTGCCAGATGTCTGTTTTTGCAGGATGAAAAGAGGTAATTAAGTTAGCCAATCAAAAAGCAGAAAAAGAGCTGCAGCTAGATATCATTTATATGAATCTGTCCTAACATATTGGATAATGAAATTTAGCAGGCAGGTAATTATAACTTGTGTAAACACATTGTACTACTTAGCAGTTAGGAACACAGTTTAGTGTAGGTAACAAATTGCAACTCTAGATCAGAAATCTGGGAAAAGAACCTTCAATTTTACATTCTCTAATGCCGCGTACACACAGTCGTTTTTTGTCTTGTAAAAAAACGTTGTTTTTTCTCATGAAAAAAAACGACGTTTTTCAAACCTCATTTTAAAAAACGACGTTGCCTACACACCATCGTTTTTTCAAAATGCTCTAGCAAAACGCGGTTACGTAGGGTCCATCTACATTAGGTGTTGTGGTAAATGTGCGTTAAGGCAGCACTTTCATTTTGAATAGGCTTTCAGCATACCTGCATACCCCTTTTTCTTTTAATTTTTTTTTAACCAGTGTACCATAATAGATCGTGTATGCGTTGTGCCCCCCCCCCAATTGTGCTGGTGCACAAGCTGCTAATGTAATAGCACAGAATGAATGGCACTGCAATTAATTTGTGTGGTAACATGTATTTCACCACACATTATTGCAATACATAAGTATCTATGGGGCCTTGGAGCTTTTGTAAAAGGGAAAACTACAACATGCTTTTAGGTGGATGTGTGGTGTTTGCGCCAACCTTCAGAGTTCCTTTACTTCTGACCTCCTAAGCTGCATCGTTTCTTTTTTCGTTCTTATTGACTTCTGTGGGAAGAAAAGCAGGTATGGTACAAACAAATGCCCATGTACACAGTCCACAATGCAGTTCCCATTTTAACCATTTTGTGTGGTATAATGCCACAAGTTAACAGCAAAAATAGAATAGGCATCCAAATAAATGAAGCTTGCTCATATCCCTGTGCTGCTGTCCTGAGCATTGTGAGAAACCATAGCCTGCATGAATTGTATTATGTCAACATGCTTTTTGGACCCATTGAAGTTTATGGTAACACTTTTTACTGTCACTGCATGTTTTCAGTTAATAAAAATGCATATCGGTGCACAAAAAACATATTACATAATGACCCTAAAAAAAATTCACATCCCATAGTGAGAATCCAGCCTTGGAATGGTTACATAAAAAAGTTCAATATTTATTTGAATAATGTTTACATTTGCTAGATTAAAGTGTATTTGCAATGAGGGTCATCTAGCTATATTTTACATTGCCCCCTCCACTTTCAAGTACTGTAAAAAATAAACATATATGACCTACCATATGGGAAAATGAGCACAAAGTATAAAACAATATTGGAAGTTACAAACCCATGCCATTAACTTTTTTCCAGTTCATTGATGTGTTGATAGAGCCAGAGAGGAGACTGAAAGATGTGCATACAAAATGTGGAACTCATTGCATACATGAGTCATCTCAACCCAGTCTATATATTGAACATGCGTTATCCAGATGGATGTTCTGTGAGACTGAATTGAGTAACTGTGAGCAATATCCATCAGGCAAAATGCCCATTTAAATGGATTAATATCACTGGTTTCTGCTCCATTGTGCTAAATCGTACTGTACTGCAGTCAATATGTTGTACTGCCATACAAACAAAACCGTTAATTGCATAAACACTTTATATAGCTGAATGATCACGCTGCAAGGAACATTATATAATTTAAAAAAATGGTAAACAAACGTTTTTGAACACAAGTGTAGTAATGAACATAAAAGCTGACTTATGTGCTAGAACATAATTCATGCAGTTATTTCACGTCAAAATGTTTTTCATTATGCAAGACAATATTTTTTTTGTTTTTAAGCAGTTTCATTGCCTATCTTGCTTTTAGCTATAGTACAAGTTGTAGCATATTTTAATACAGCACACATGTCCTACTCTTTCTACGATTTAGGTTAAGGTGCCCCAAGGGGTGTTTGCGTACATAATAAATTACTTCCTGATTAAAGGACTGTCATTTTACATGTGTTTTTCCTATTTATGTTGTGTGTTTTGGTATTGAATATTTAGCTTTTTTATTTTATTTTATTTCATATTCGGGCATATATTATGAATAGAAATGTAAATGTCGAAAAATCTGCGCTACCCCCACTGTGGTGAAAAACATTAATGAACTCCAAACAATAAGTAATTAATGCCACAAATTGCGAAAAAACGGTGAGTGCAACTGCTCATAAAAAGTATAGTGAGTAAGGGAGAAACCTCCTTAAAAACACAAACAAAAAAATATATATATTCACTCAATAAATATGACTGGTGCTGCATTTAACAGTTTAGCCGGAATATACAGCTAAAAGGAGAAATGTCAAAAATAGGTACAAATGCGCAACCTTTAAAGTGCAAATAACATTGCAGGTGAATAAGCTTAATTTAGATCGTTCAGTGTAATAACATGCAATGCATGAATCTGTGTATTGTCGCTGCTGCCCACTATCCATCTGAATAATGGTAGTTGGTTGGCTTTGGAAGTGCCTATCAGTGCCAGCGGCTCTGATATGCTTTCCAATTACAGCCTGAGGGCTGTAATCGGCTTTCAAATAGTTATCTAGGGGATGCACGAGTGGTGCGTTCCCTGGTTAACACTGACAGGTGTCTCAGCCAATCAGGATCACCAGTTCTGGTTACCGGTAACCTGATTGGCTGAAGCGTCATCGAGGGCGGGAGAAGACATCGAGGGACGGTGGAAAGAGGATGGATGACCCCAGAAAGGTAAGTGCCGTGCGACAATTGATGGCACAGTGGCGACAATTGATGGCATGGCACAGTGGTGACAACTGATGGCACAGTGGCTGCAGTTGATGGCATGGCACAGTGGCGACAATTGATGGCACAGTGGCTGCGTTTGATGGGCAAAGTGAGGCTGCAATTGTGGTTTTTTTTTTCGTTTGCGCCCCCCCCAAAAATTTTGAGTACCAGCCGCCACTGTCTTTACCCCTTCTCTGAGTAGTTGGTCAGTAGTATGTAAATATAGTATAACCTCTAGAGGGAGAGTCTACAATTCTAAATATATAATACAACAATCAAAGCTTAAACAATATCATTCTCCAAAAGTAATCCATACACATCCACTGCCTAATGGCCCTGTAATCTATTTTTTATAAAATGTTCTCATATTTTATCATTTTTGCCTACTTGTAACACCCTGCTTGTGCTTCCAAACCACTTTTTCCCCACTTTGTTTGGATTGATCATTGCACGTAGATTGTGGTCGTGCACTTTTTGCACACTGCGAATCCTATAGTTTATAGTCCATCTCGGTAGTGAGCAAGTAAGGGTGGCTACATTCCTATATACACTGGCACTATGGAGAATGAACATGGCCACCCCTTTAATGGGAAGTTGGGTCAGAAGGTACCTTTTTAAGTTAGGAATACATACTTGAAAAGAATGTTTTATTTTAAACCAGAGTTTTGTGTCATTTTAACCACTTCTGGAACGCCCGCCGTCATTATACGGCGGTACTTTGAAGAGGGATATTATTGTTATTGCAGCTGCTAGCTACCATAACCCTGGTATCCTCTTCAGCGAGCAGTCCGCTTTCAGATAAAAGTGGTCTCACCGGTGCCCTCCGCCGCTTACCGGAGCCGCCAGCAGCAACAGAGTCGATCGTGTCCACTTCCCTGTTAGGTATGGAGGTGATTGAGGCCCCCATCCGTCTCCATACCATTGCAGGGCGGAAGCAATGTTAGCTGCATAAAAAAAAAACTATTGCATTTTAGTGTAAATATGAGATCGGAGGTCTTTTTGACCCCAGATAACATATTTAACCACTTAACCCCCGGACCATATTGCTGGTCAAAGACCAGAGCACTTTTTGCGATTCTGCACTGCGTCGCTTTAACTGTCAATTGCGCGATCATGCGACGTGGATCAAACAAGATTGGCGTCCTTTTTTTTCCCACAAATAGAGCTTTCTTTTGGTGGTATTTGATCACCTCTGCGGTTTTTCGTTTTTGCGCTATAAACAAAAATAGAGCGACAATTTTTTGCTATAATAAATATCCCCCAAAAATATATAAAAAAACTATTTTTTTCCTCAGTTTAGGCCGATACGTATTCTTCTACATATTTTTCGTAATTATTTTTTGCAATAAACGTTTATTGATTGGTTTGCGCAAAAGTTATAGCGTTTACAAAATAGGGGGTAGTTGTATGGCATTTTTATTAATATTTTTTTTACTAGTAATGGCGGTGATCAGCGTTTTTTTTTTTCAGTACTGCAACATTATGGCGGACACTTCGGACAAATTTTTGGGACCATTGGCATTTTTATAGCGATCAGTGATATAAAAATGCATTGGATTACTATAAAAATGCCACTGGCAGGGAAGGGGTTAACACTAGGGGGCGGGGAAGCGGTTAAGTATGTTCCCTGGAAGTGTTCTAACTGTAGGGGGCTGGCCTCACTAGGGGAAATGACTGATCTCTGTTCATACATTTCTCCCCTGACAGGACTGGGAGCTGTGTGTTTACACACACAGCTCCCGGTCCTCGCTCTGTAACGAGCAATCGTGGGTGCCCGGTGGCAATCTGGCACGCGCACGGGAGTCAGGGACGAGCACCCCTAGTGGCTGCAAAGAGAGCCGACTTTGTTTGTACAGGGCTCTCACGCAGGGGAGCCGACCTGCCGCCGTAGAACTACGGCGGCTGGTCGGCAAGTAGTTAAGAGGTCCTGTCATGCTTTTTTTTCTATTAAAAAGGATATTAACATTTCTTTTTAAACGCGCTCCGTCCCACCGAGCTCACGTGCAGAAGCGAACGCATACTTGAGTAGCATCGCATATGAAAACGGTGTTCATACCACACATGTGAGGTATCGCTAGACTTCCTCTGTAACTCAAAACATGCAACCTGTAGAATTTTTTAAAAGTTGCATATAGAGATTTTTAAGGGTAAAAGTTTTTCACCATTCCACAAGCGGGTGCAACTTTGAAGCATAACATGTTGGGTATCAATTTACTCGGCGTAACATCTTTTAAAATATAAAACACATTTGGGCTAACTTTACTGTTTTATTTTTTTAATTAAAAAAGTGATTTGTTCCCCAAAAAAGTGCGCTTGTAAGACCGCTGCGCAAATACGGTGTGACAAAAAGTATTGTAATGACCGCAATTTTTTTCTCAAGGGTGTTAGGAAATGAAATAAATATATATATATATATGTGTGCATGGGGGTTCTAAGTCATTTTCTAGCAAACAAAATGATTTTAACTTGTAAATAACAAGTTTGAAAAAATAGGCTTGGTCCTAAAGTGGTTAATATTGAATATATGCTGACATACATGGTAATTCATACAGTAATTACTAAAAAGTTGCAGTAAACGCTTTTATACCACAACATCATGCAACCCTTTTAACAGTAAATGTGCAATTCAAACAATTACTATTCATTTGCCCTGCTTTATATCATTGTTTATAGTACAACTTTTCCCATACACTGCCATTAGGATGACAGATTGTTAGGTTTATTTTAATCATAGATAATCTCTACATTTATTTATATATATATATATATATATATATATATATATATATATATATATATATATATATATATATATATATAAAAAAAGGTACCACATAATCGTGAAAAAAAATATAGTCAATAGTGGCCACATGTACATAATCACATGGCCCCTTAGTAATGGGTTGCAAGTGTTGACTAGGGTATGAAACAGCCTGATCTTGGGCTTGTATGGCCAAATCCAATAAGAAACCAAATGTAACGCTTGCTACATTGCTGGAATACCATAGTCCATGCACCAGTGCTTCCTTCCTTAGCCTTAAACTCTGTGCAGATTTCTGTAAAAAGTTGAGGAACAATTAGCGGATGAGGGTAAAGTTACCATAAATACATATTGACATGTTCTGTTCCTATGGCTACATGTTGAAATGTTGAAGGTCATTTTCATAACCAAAATGGTTTGCATAGTAGTTATAAATTTTTTCCCTGAAGTAGTTATAAATATCTCTCAAGCTACTACATATTTTTACTTGATTCAAAAGAGCACAGTTCCTTTCTTGTTTTATGAATGTATGCCTTAAATTGGAACCTATTATGAGAGAACCATGGAAGTTGCCTCTGCTGAACTCTCCTAGCTCATTGCCCTGCTGTCATGCTGAGCCCCTGTCTTCAATGCTTCGAATCACGGACTCAAAACAAGAAAGCAAATAAGGAATTATTTTACTGCTCTGCATACTTGTTCAAGAGCGGTGACTCAGACAGTACAAGACAGTGGGTCAGGATCAAAATCGGCCAACTACCGTTTTTAAGGAGGCCAGTAACGAAAGCCACTGTGACTTTCATGAATTACTTTAAGAATACAGAAAGGGGAACCTAATGAGTTTAGCCTTTACACAGATATATTAACACCATTTAATTATGTTTATAGGTGAATTATAAACCTGAAGATGAGGTGTACTGTATGTCAAAAGCACATGTGAGTGCTTCAGTTTTATTATTCGTCCCATAAATGTTGATTAGAGATATTTGAGCTTGAAATGTCAGACTCCCAACCAAGACTAGCATTAGGAGTTAGAAGGTCAGAGTTCAATATGCTGAAACCTGCAGGCTGGCAACCTTTCAAAGCTTTGCATTTTACATCTGGCCATGATGTGTGTTAATGAGCAGTTTGTGTCGCATAAGCAAGATCATGAGTCTTGTCACATGAATCTGTAACAATATGCATTACAGTATCACTCTTGTACTTTCTCAATGTAATTAGAAATGTCTTAGAAAGCCTTGTTCCGTTTCACAAAGCATAAAGCCTTTTTAAGACAATTAGCTGTAAGTTCTTTTCAACTGATAATATGCGTAAATATAGTGATTGAGGGAATAAAAAATCTTTTTATTTCCACAGCTGTTATTACGTTATGGGAAAAAAAAAAGATTTGGATACATATTGGCCCCACTTTTTTGCCTTCCCAAACATGTTATTCATTTGTTGAAACATTAAAATGTGAAACATATGGGGAAATACTTGGTGTTCTTGAAGCAGCTTTGAAAAGGCGAGTATTTCAGGCATCACACTAGGGCATCTGTTTATTTAGAAGAGCTTGCGCATACAAGTCGACAAAGTTTTGTAAACATACTCTGATATTTATGTGACTGAGCGGAAGACTAAAGCTAAGCAGACAAAGTGTAATACAAGTTATGTTTTAATGATTGCAAAATACAAACAGGCTTTCAAAGAGTAATATATAGCAAGAAACACTGATGTAGGTTTGATTTCATGTTCTCCAGAAATAATAGTTTGTTTAAAAAGTATATCTAAAGCCAAATTATATATATTTTTTGTTTTGTGTAGTGTAGGGACACATTTTCTTTTTTTTTTGCCATCTGTGTTCCATTAGGGAAATTTACCTTCACTTCCTGCCCCAAGGACACAACCGGATGTAAGAGGAATATTATACAAGATAATAAATTCCCTCTTGGACAGTTGTCACCAGAACAAAGATTTCCCTTCTATTCCCGTTCTAGTGACAGGTCAAAAGTTTAGATTTACCCTCATTTTAATTGAAAGTTGCAATGTTCACCTGAACAATGACAGCAGGTGCCTGTCCCCATTGGGGACACAGACAACAATAGAAACCTGACAAATTCTAGCTCTTCTGTATTCTTTAAACCTGAATTCTGTCTAATGCTGGCCGTAGACTCCACAAAAAATCGTAAATGATAGTGCCATCATGTAGTGACCAATAAATCGTTCAGTGGATAGAAATAAAAAATTTGGTTCGTTTTTTTTACATATACCTAGTGCAGAAAGTTCAGACGGGAAACACATTAACCTTCCGATTTATCGTTCGTTCGACAGAAAATTTCCAATTGTGTACTTCGTTTTTTCAGCTCAAAAACGATTATCGATTTTGTGCCCATTAACTGGCCGAAAAACGAAAGAACTGTCTGAACGACCGAATTTCGGCCGAATTTTTGTATAGTGTATGGCCAGCATTACTTATGCTAACATTAATCTTTCCAGGCGTGGCATGCAGAGGACAATTTTAGGCTAAAATCTTAATTTGCAGAGCATCTGTTGAACATGCCATAACTGAGTGGAAAGGTTTTTTTGTTCTATAGGAATTGTGAATCACTGGGAAAACCATTTTTCCAATGCTTTGTCGAATTATGCTAAAACTGGGCTTTAAAATTGATTTTGGATGTAACATTTGCATTATTATAGTATGGTGGACATTGCTGAGATCAATTTTCCACCACAGAATAGGAAATCAAATTTTAGAAGTCAAGCTTTAAAAATGTGGTTAATGTCCAATGGGTCCTGTGATTGTCACCTGGCAAAAAAACAAACACAAAAATGGTGAATATTTGATGAGCTGAACATTTGCCAAGTTAGTCAAAGCAGAATGCTTCTATTTATTTTAGGTGCATTCTGGCGAGTTCAATTGCCTCTAGCCTCTCGTGTGAGCCATGTGCCCCCTTCCCCTATTCAACCCTTTACAGAGTTTTGTTCCTGGAGTCTCCATAATGTGAAATAAGTATAAAGTAAACAAACCGAATCGAAAGTGAGCCATGTTGGCTGTGAATGTTGCAGGAACCTAGATAATACAGTGCAGAGATTTTATCGTCCAATCCCTTGAGAACTATTTTAAATTGACCTCCTCCAAACTATCACCTTGGTGCTTGCAAAAGGGAGATTTTGCAAAATTGGTTAAGTTGTGTGTGCAAATTCATGTAATAGGGGACAGTAGGAAGGGAACGCTTACTTATGCACCATGGCAAAAAATATAAGGGAAAGATTTAAAAATGTCACCCCCTTTTTTCCCATTTTATTGCTTCAACAATTTATGATGTATAATTTTTTTTTTTTTAACAAACCTCATCAACATTAAGTTTGGGTGGCAGCTTTAATTTGTCTTTCCGTGATTCAGTTATATGTTTGTGTCATAATTTGCCTAATTCATTACTTAGGAGCTGCTGTGTTTGCAACATAACTTCAGGAGTTTCTGTTGCATGAATGAAACAATTAATCAGAGCATAAGAGCTCTCACATGATGCCATAGGCCAGTTATTGCTATAATGGTCTCTTCAAACTTTTTTTTTATTAAAGTGGTGAACTGGTGTAAGTGCTCATTAGATTTCAGATATCCTTTAATCCTGTGCTGACTTTCTATTTTTAACAATTTCTTTTGCATCATAGTAGAAGTGTGCACCCCAAGTAAGTAGTTAAATAGCTCATCATGTGAAATGAGGAAAAAAATGATCATGAGCTACGCTCATGCCGTGTACACTTGACCGTTTTTCATGACGAGAAAAATGCAATTTTTTTAATTGGTTGTGAAAAACGGTTGTGTGTATGCTCCACAGCATTTTTTTTCGACGCGAAAAGTGCCCGTTAAAAATTTTAGAACCTGCTCCATTTTTTCTCTGCGTTTTTCACGTCGTGAAAAAACGGTTGTGTGTACGCTTTGAGGCGGGAAACGCGCATGCTCAGAAGCAAGTTATGAGGCGGGGGTGCTCGTTCTGGTAAAACTAGCATTTGTAATGGAGATAGCACATTCGTCACGCTGTAACAGACTGAAAAGCGCGAATTGTCTCTCACCAAACTGTTACTAACACGCGGTAACACGAAATCAGCAAAAGCAACCCAAAGGATGGCACCATTCGAATGGAACTTCCCCTTTATAGTGCCGTCTTACGTGTTGTCGTACGTGTTGTACGTCACCATGCTTTGCTAGAGCATTTTTTTTTTACGAACGTGTGTATGCAAGGCAGGCTTGAGAGGAATCGTGACAAATCACGTCGTGTGTACGCGGCATAAGGAGCAGAGTTAAACTAACGCTTGGTAAATTAAGCCTATGGTGACTTTATTTTAAATTTTATTTTGCAATACATTATAACAATATGTGATCTGTTTGTTATTAGTCACAAGATGCAAATCGGACAGATATATTGCTTTTATACATGTGAAAATAAGTGTAGATTGATATCTTTATATATCAAACAATATATTCAGATTTGTATTAAAATGCATTTACCTGTTTTTGTATATAAGACTATTTAAATTGACATGGTTGGAAAGAATTGGTCTACAATACATTTAAATTGGTTTATTTTGATTATTGCAATATAAATAAATGTTAGATTTTCTACTCTGTATTCTTTTAAACATGTATTTTAAAGCTATTCTGCTTTTGTCACAATAGTATTTTTATATTATCTGCACACAATTTAAATTCCACTTTAATAAGCAGTCCAATGTAGATGTAATTTGAGTTTTTTTGTTTTTGTTATTTTAATTCTCTTTTATTTTTACTAAAAATTATACTCCAAAGTGGCACTCTGCATCTGCTAGGCTTCTTAGACCACTTGAGCAGTATTTTCTCATTACGGTTTGTAGAAAATAGATAATTGGCAACCATCCTCAGCATTTAATTGAAGTCTCGATTTGTCCAACCACTCTATGGCTATTTACTTTTAATGTATGGGATCCTTTATTCAAGAAAAACACCTAAACATGTAGTCTGTATTTGTAGCTATTCATTTTGGGCAATGGAAAAAACATCATTAGAAAATGCTTACATCACATATTACAATGTTATCAGTTTTGTGAATAAATATATATTTCTATCAGAAATGAAATATAATGGTTATCAGAAAATTAAAGCTGAACATTGGGAACAGAAATTAAAATTTAAATATTCCTTAAACCATGTCAGCCAAGTGAGCGCCCCAGACCACTACTCGTTAAAATGTTTAATTACACCGATAAAGTAACTCTGCTCCGAAAGGCCAGAGAAAAAGGGGAGATCTTATATAACGGGGTTAAAGTGTCACTGTATCAGGACTTCTCCCCTGACTTGCAGAGGCAAAGAGCTGAATTTATTCCAATCAAGCGAATTCTTCAAAAACACAAACTTCCCTAGACTTTGCTTTATCCAGCCCGCCTGCGAGTCTCTGCATTGGATGGAACCCTTTTCTTTGACTCACCGGCAAGTACTGAGAAGTGGCTCGAGGATAACAAGAAAGACTTATGAACCCGCAATTTTTTTCTTTTTTCCTTCTATATCTATATTTTTTTCTGAACTGGTTATTGCACTTTTAAATATGTATATGAATTTAGCAACACTGTAACAATGTAATGAGCCTAATACAGGCACGTTAAAATCACAGGTAATTCTTACCTTAGAGGCCTCCTGATTCAACAGATGGCTGGGATAAAGAGGAAGAACAGGGTGGGAGAGAACAAGACAAAGAATGAGTCTCTACAGGCAGAGAAGAGATACATTGAAGCCCCAACCCCTCACAGTTTTAAGGAGTGGAGAGGAAAAATGAATATTTCAGAAACCGAATCAGTTTGGAGAGGGAGAGCGAATGGGGCATTTATTATCCCTGCTTATTAGAACTAACTTCCCCCCTCCACTGTTGCAGCAGTCAGGTTATCAAGCGGGGGGAAATCTCCTCTGATAAAACTGAGATATTAAATACGTTCAGAGAATTTTTTCTATCCCTTTTATAGTTCCAAGAGGAGGGAGGGGACTGAAGGACTGGAATTTTTTTTCCAGGGAATGTCCGTCCCGACCCTTTCGGAGGAAGATAATATGGACATGGAGGCGCCAATTACTCTAGGTGAATTAAAACAGGCAGTGGCGGGGATGTCAACCCAAAAGTCACCGGGCCCAGATGGGATGCCCATAGAGATCTACAAAAGATACAGGGATATTTTGCTACCAGAACTCCTCAAGACATTAAATTGGGCACCGACTAACGGAAAACTCCCCACTTCTATGACAGAAGCCACCATTATAGTCATACACAAGGAGGGGAAGGACCCAACTGATGCCTCCTTGTATCGCCCCATCTCACTCCTATGCACGGACGCCAAGATCCTGGCCAAAGTGTTAGCAACTCGTCTTAATCGATATATCCAAGAGCTTATACATCCTGACCAATCTGGCTTCATCCCCAACAGGTCAACTAGTATCAACATTAGGAGAGTGTTCCTGAATATGCAAATTCCAACTGAGGGGGCGGGCTCCAGAGCTGTTTTAGCCCTGGATTCTGCCAAGGCTTTTGACAGTCTGGAATGGGATTACCTATGGAAGGTCTTAGAGAAATTTGGGTTTGGCCCCAGGCTCATTGGCTGGGTGAAGCTGTTGTACAACCAGCCAAGAGCAAAAATTAAAATCAATAACGAATTCTCAGAAATTTTCCAACTAGAGAGAGGAACGCGACAAGGCTGTCCCCTTTCCCCCCTTCTCTTTGTGCTAGCTATGGAACCATTGGCCATTAAAATTAGAAAAACATAAGAAATACAGGGGTTCCGCAGACAGACTATGGAGGATAAGATTGCACTGTTTGCGGACGATGTCCTCTCTTTTTTGCGAGACGTTGATCAAAACGGTGGGCAACTTTGGGCTATGCTCCGGGTTGGTTATCAATTGGGAAAAGTCAGCACTATTGCCAATTGACCCTCTTGGTGTCCAGATACCTCATGGAATTCCCCAGTTAAAAGTAGTAGTCATGATGAAATATCTTGGGATATGGATCACGAGGGACACCAATAGTTTTGTCCAAAACAACTTAATTCCCCTTTTGTCTAAATGGGAACTTAAGAGACATCTGGTGTAGACTCCCATTATCCATAGCGGGGAGATGTAATCTAATAAAGATGCTATGGTTGCCCCAGCTATATATCCTCCATAACTCCCCAATCTGGATAGATCAAAAATGGTATAAAAAAAATAGAATCCCTCTTCAGAGAGTTAATTTGGAAGAAGGGACAAGCCAGGATTTGTCCCCAGACCATGCAGTTACCAGCTAAAGAGGGGGGTATGGCAGTCCCACACCCGAAAAAAAAACCTTTTTAGCTTCGCAGCTACAACATCTTGCGAACTGCGGAGTTGGAGGGAGGGGGGAATTCCGGCAGATTGATGCTAACAGGGGCACCGCATAGGACAATAGTGGAGGCACTCGAGGCTGATTCGTTTATCCATAGATGTGCAAAAATAAAACTCATCCGTAAAGTGTGGCAAACAACAAAAGCACTGTTGGGCTACAGGGGAATAACACCTTTTGCCCCTCTCTGGTGTAATCAAAACTTAAGGGAATTAAAAGAAATTGAGAGATCTAAAGAATGGGAGAGACAAGGTATAAGCCGCTTAAATCAATTGTATGATGAAGAACATATTAAAACCTTCTCAGACTTGCGACAGGAATTTAATATAGCAAATAATACATTTTACAAATACCTCCAGATTCGACACACAATCCACGCCCAGTTTGGGTCACAACCAATTATATGGTCCCTACCCTCCTCAAAATAACTTCTTCAAATACAACAAAAGGCCTGATCTCCGAGCTGTACTCCAGAATAGGAGCTAAAACAATAAGTAGGGCAGGCCCCATCAAGAGTAGAATAGGATGGGAAAGAGACGTAGGTCAAATGACTATGGAACAGTGGAGTGCGATCTTGAGGAGGGGGGTACTGGTCTCGATCTCCCCATCTCAGAAAGTATCACACCTGTTCCTCTTGCACAGAGTATACTACACACCTAGGAGGATGTTCAATCTCGGGTGGAGACGCACTGACGAATGTCCAAGGTGCAGATCGTCAGGCAATCTCATCCATATGCTATGGAAATGTCCAAAAGCTATTTAGATACTGGGAGGAGGTGGTAGACACAATAAATAAAACTTTTAAAACCAAGTTAGAAGCGGAGTCCAAGACATGCCTATTAGGCAGTATAAAGGAAGATAGAGTGCCAGTCGGCTCCCTCGAGGTGGTGCTGAGATGCCTCTTCCAGGCAAGAAAGTTAATTGCGTGGAGGTGGCAGGCCCAGACGCCACCCACTACCAAGTCTTGGGTTGAAACCATTAACTCAATGATTTGGAGTGAGAGAGTGACACTCACCAGACAGGGCAATTATAGAAAGTTTGTAAGGGTGTGGAAACCTTGGCTAGACGAAACAGGATGTACTATATAATAAGATGGTAGTCGGCCCTCAAATTTAGCACATATCTTAACACGTTATCGCTTCCTAGGGAAGAGATAATAAACGAAGTACATCAACTTCAAAAACTGGTTTATGGTGAGCGGGAAGGGGGGGGGGGTGAGTGAGGGATAGAGGTGTGGGAGGAAACGAGGGAAGACAATTTGTAACTGAGAGGTTTTTCACTTTTCACAATGCTATAAAGAAAAGAAAGGGGAAGAAATGAAAAGGGGGGAAAAGAAAGAAAAAACTATGGTTGTGTATTTAATTTGTCAAGTCATGCACATTGGTGTACTGTTTTTTTTTTCTTTTGTATCAAGAATATGCAAACAATAATAAAAAAATGTATTGCTAAAAAAAATATATATATATTCCTTAGTAGCTCCAAAAAATATAAATTATAAATAAATTATAAAAAATATAAAGCAACAAATGCTTTTACACATCCGTATAACATACAAAAAACGTAGCCTTGAGAGGGCCGTGAGATGGACCCAGCTAGCCCTAACCTCTAGAGCCTGCCTTCAGAAAGCTACAGGATGAGGCGTAGACCAGATCAGTTACCCTGCACAAGGAGAGAGAACAGCAATGCCCAGTCTTTATTACAGGAAGTTCTTGAAGGGATGCTAAGTTTTGTGCTGAGTTAATGCACAGATCTGTAATACACAAAGCAAATATATTTACTTCGAAAAATAGATACGTGTTCAATACTTTACCCGCTGTATGTCTTCCATAGTGTTAAGTGAAATACGATGCAAACATGCAGCAGATAATGATTTGGTTAAACCTCTAGCATGTAGAAATGTTCATTCATAGCTGTTTAAAGACTCTTTATACAAAGTGATTTAGTGTAAAAATCAGCCAAAGAATTACATTTGATTATAAATAATGTTAAATCTATATCAGTATACTTTGGCGCACTTGTCAGAAAATGTGCTAATTGATATTTAAATTAGACATTCCATTTTCTGCTAATGTGTGACAAGGAAATGGTTGCACAGTATGTAAGAATTTAAAAGGAAATTTTATTTTGTATTCTGTGTATATAATACAAGTGTTCGGACTGTGCTGTACTTAGAGATAATGCAGACTAAGCATAATTTTACAATGGCTTTGCTATGGGAATACATATATCAAACATACATATAATATGTATTGGTGGTAAAGTAATCAGTCATGATAATACAGGCGCTGCTTGGCTCCAGCGCACACAACAAATTATTCTGGCTTTTATGATTTAGAAGATCAGTATATTTACATATTAGCAGCTTCTCAGCCTTAGAAACTCTGCAAAATTGTGAAAAGAAGAGATGACGATCTAGGCATCTCTGCTAGAAGAAACTATAGAGGAATTTTTATTTAGACCTGAGCTCTCTGAGGGTACATTTTTTTATTACTGTGCAACTCCCCCCCCCCCATCATCGGTGGCTTACCAGTCTTTCAGTGGTTTAAGATCTTGGTATAAGTTCTTTACCCTTCCACTGTCACAGTTTGCAAGTACTGACAGTTGTGGTTTTGCAGTCAGTGAAGGGGAAAAAAGCATAGATGTAGCCGTAATAATAATAATTTTCATCAAAATATTGTTTTATATTATGAAACTATTGTTTGTCCTCTTGCACACAATTACTGTATAACCCTAATACAAATTTTCTTAGGCTATGGGTTTTGCAGGACTTTAAAGGGTCACTAAAGGAATTATTTTTTTGCTGAAATGACTGTTTACAGGGTATAGAGACATAATAGTTAACTGATTCCTTTTAAAAATGATTAAAAATAGATAAAAAACAATCATATAATGTACCTACAGTTTAGTTTCGTTGTTGCTGTTGTTTCCTGGTTCTCTGATGTACAGAGCCAGAGAGCCAAAAGAGGGCAGTGAAGGTTTTGCAAAACGAAACTGCATAGGTGCTGAGGAGTTTTAGACACAGACACACAGTAATCACACCTCCTTGATTAGTCACCACAGTGAGAAATCTCCCAGTACTGTGGTGATCAGGAAACAGACAACCAGGAAGTGTCCAGAACAGAGAGGAAAGAGCTAAAAAAAAATTCCTTTAGTGACCCTTTAAGCTTCAGCAGACCTATTTGAGTCAAAGTACATACTGGGGTTCAGAAAGCCTGTGTCAGACATGGAATGTTCATTTCTGTGAGGCTCTGAATGTACTACATCTACTCTAGAATCAGATGGAGGACCAGACTGTACTACTTAGACGCCCAGCAGCAAAACAAATGCTGATTGCTGCACAAAGAAAGCAAGAGAACCATACCAGTGACTCCCCCTGTGCATTTGATGTTGACTCTTCTTCACTGGAGACTTTACAAGGAGTCAAGGTCATCATAAGATGAAACCTCTTGAGCCTCCAATGATACAGTGCTGGATATCTGTTATCTTCACATGCACACATTTTATTTTTATATGCCTCAACAGCCTTTTAAATAAGGCTCCCTTACACTCCTAGACCCCTGTCCCTGCTGCATGGCCAGCTATGGCTATAATTATGCCAGTGGGCACCAATAGCAATAAAGACCTGACATGAGTTCATACACTTCCCAAATATGCACAAAACAAGTGCCTTTATTATTGTATGTTTCCCTGTTGGAAGAATTCTAAGTCATATCTGTCCTGGAGACCAAACAGAAAATGAAGCAGAAAAAGACACAACAATAAACATATGCCATAGGTTATCACCATTTTCTGCTCTATTTAGAATCATTAAAATATTGTTGTCATGAGATGAGCCTTTCTTGTACAATAGCACACAAGCATCAAAGGGTCTGTACTGTCATTATTTATGCACAGCTACCAGTAAGATTCATGCTTGCTCTGGAAAATGACAGTGGAGTCTGAAAGCTTCAATGTAATTGGTGGCTTTGGAAAATAACAATTTTGTATGTAATGATTTGTTGAGACACAGCCCAGTTTAAAACAAAGTACTAAAGCCAAAGTGAGCTCATACAACTTTGAGATGAGGAATTAGATATATTTATGATTGGCAAAACCTTTTGCACTATATCCCTATAATTTAATATAGACATCAAAAACACTTGGACTTTTCTTGTACTTCATATAATATACAAGAACATTTTTTATTAATATTTATCTTTAATATTTATATTTTTAAAATGCATATAAGTACAGGAATAGAGGACCAGAAACAAATGATAGAGGGAAAAATGGATTTTAAACACATGCTTATTTGTTATGAAATCCCCACAAAATCTGAGATCATTGGAAGCTAGATCACCTCTTGTTAAAAGGGAGCAATGCAAAAAAAAAATGCTTATTATGATTGTTGTGTAGAGTAACTCATTATTTATGGCATTTCCAACATTAAAGCGGAGCTCCAGCCCCCCCCCCCCCCAAGCAAAAAACTTAGCAGCTACAAATACTATAGATGCTGACTGATGCTTTTACTATTACAGCACTTACTTAAGGATCTCACAGTGTCCTCATCCAAGCCGATTCTTGAATCGGCTCCCGAGTGCTGGTGCCGCCATCTTGGGTAAGGGAAACCGGCAGTGAAGCCTTGCGGCTTCACAGCTGGTTTCCTACTGGGCATGCATGTATCGCACTGCACTTTCTCAATGGGCCAACTGCAGCGAAGGCCGAACTTCCGGCTGAGTTTGCCACAGCAAACTCAGCAAGAACCAGGTACCTGTCAAAACCAAGTACCCGCTCCCCTGCACAAATGTGGCACCCGGAGGAGGGAGGAGGCAGACAAATGGAGCTTCCCCTTTTGGGTGGAGCTCTGCTTTAAGGATGATTCAGTACCTTTTTCTTTGATATTGATAGGTTGTTCTCTGTTACTCTGAGGCTGGTGTTACATTGTAGTCATTGGTCATTATACACATGCAGTATTTATAGGTTAGACCGTGGATATATAAATTAGTCACACCCAAAAAGTCCCAATGTCCTCTTTTTCCTGTTTTTGAAATAAGGGGAAAAGCAAGATTCCTATTAAGACAGCTTCTACATATTTTCTCCAGCAAAACTCCTTACTATTATAATTAATTTGTAACACAACATGAGACAATGAACAGTAATCTATGGTAATCGAACTTCCCTTTAACAGGTTAATCAGACCACTGTGATTTCTGATTATCAATGATTACTGTATTCCACTCATTGCTTTTTGTCTTATCAAATAAATATTGTAATGTTTTCTGTTTAAAATGTATGTACCTTCTTCTCACAATATCCCTTTGCAAGAACACTATAGCTATCTGCAAATGAAGCATTTTCTTCAACAACTCATTAAATCCTGTCCTACTCTGTATATACCCTGACCCCTTTTGAGAGCCTATGTAGAGCCAGGTCCCACTCCCCGGGCCTCAAATCACTGGTATACTCTCAATAATTTCTGCAAAAAAGCCTCCATTGAGATCCTATCATCTCCAATGGGAAAAAGAACTGGGGAGCCAGTTAGATCCAGAGGACAGGCAGATTATGACTATAGCTCTTTCCAAGTGTTTTAAAATGTTTCTTATACTGGAGAATGCCTATATAGTATTTGGATAAGTTGTATTACACGCCGGCTAGATTGGCAAATTTTTATCCCAACTTATTTTCCTCATTGTTTTTGGGGATGTGTACAAGAAGGCTCCATGGCATATCTTTGGTGGTCTCAAATGGGACCCATATAAAGCCCTTCTTGGCAAACCAATTGTTAAATTGCTATGCCCAGAACAGCAACTGGCCCTAGACCCCTTTACTGCAACTAAATTCACCATTGCAATGGCATGAAAGACTCTTACGCTCAGCTTTGAGGCTGTCAAAAATCGTTTGAATGATCTCATGGTAAATGCGAAGCTGACGGACATCCTCTCGGATACGCATGACAAATTTCTTAGAGTATGGCAACCATGGATTACCTATTCTCAGCCCTCCTGATTTGACAGTACACTACTGTTGATTAAAGCTCCTTTGGTGCGCACCCTGTGCACTCTTCTCCCTTTTCTTTTTTCTTCTCTTTGGTCTTTCGGACTCCTATAAGATCTCCTTTCCTCCTCCTTTCCCTTTTTCTCTTCTGTTTTTATGCTTTATGCATTAAATTCATATGTTTATATTAATAATATGTTTTCTATATTTGATTTTTTTTTATGTTTTATCCTCCACAATAGGGAGACTCTTGACCATGAATGCTTTTGTTTAGATATGTCAGGTTCTAATAATGGACATTTAAGTTTGCAGGCATCAAACGGCCCCCATGATACCTCAGAAAGCTACTTTTGGACTTCCCTATTTTTCTTCTTGTTACTTGGGACGTTATGCTTGAAACCTGCATAATAGCATTGCTTACGTCTCCTTTTTATTATTATTTCTATTTGTTCTTTGCTTTTTACACAATGTAACCATCTAATTGCTGTCCTGATATGTTGGATTATGTATTAATAAATCCTTTGTAAAAGAAAATGCTTTTTATGACCAGGCTGAAGGAAAGATTAGCCATGTCCGGAGATCTTTTCTAAAAAACTAATTTTGCAACATGCTTTGCTAGTCAAAAAGCTCAGATGCTTTAGTGAAATCCCGGAATTGCATAAAAACCTTGCAAGTTAGCTGATGAAATGGTGCTTTGAACAATAAAATTGTGAATGCTAATAGCGGATAGCTGAGATCATATTTCATGTGCAGGAGTTGGACAAGTATGACTCCTTCTGTGCCAGTATGCTCTTGGAAAAGATCTGTGATATTTCCTCATTGTGGAATATTTACTATATACAGCTGGAAATTATGAAACATTTTTGTAACAACTTGACTAAGAAAAAACATAATGGGCATTTACCAAAATAGCTAGTTTAAGATCACCTTGCATAACCTACTGTACACAGATTAAAAATATTTTGTTTAAAGTGGACCTTTCTGTAACTTCTCAAGTCTGCATGAAAATCAGAAACGTGACAGGAAATGTCACAATATACAACAATTTAGTTATTCAAAAAATTATATATTTTATTATTAAAGTTTATCTAAAGACAGCATTTTTATTTTTGTAATAAAACTGCTGCTGTTTTTTTTTTTGGCATCTGGGTTCCATTAGCAAACTCTCTTCACTTCCTGTCCTGTAGACTCACCAGGAAGAAAGGGAATTTTTTTCTCAATGTGAGGGAAATCCTTAGTTGTCAGTGAAACAAGAAATGTCCCCCTTATTTCAATTCTGGTGGCAGTTTACTCTTAGTTTTTCCTGGTGACTTTTGTTGATATGAATAGTTTTAATCTCCTTAAGACCCCTTTTCACACTTTCACACTGGGGAGTTTTTCAGTGCTTTAGCGTTAAAAAAAATGCACCTGTAAAACACCTGAAAGAAGCCTCTTCTGCAATCCCAATGTGAAAGCCCAAATGCTTTCACACTAAAGCGCCTGAAAAACTCCAAAGGGGGAAAGGGGTCTTGGCCTTTAAAAAAAAAAAAGCACCTGAAAGAAGCCTCATCTACAATCCCAATGTGAAAGCCCGAGTGCTTTCACACTGAGGCGCTGCAGGGCGTTAAAGTCCTTCAAGCAGCTTCTTTACAGCGCTTTAGGAGCGGTGAATACACCACTCCTAAAGCACCCCCTCCCATTGAAATCAGTGGGAAGCACCTGCAAAGTGCCTTGGCAGCAGCGCTTTGTGGGCACTTTTAATTCTTTAATTCCGCAACTAGCCGGGGTTAAATGCGCCCCGCTAGCACTTGAAAAACGCTTGCGGCACTTTACCAGCGCTTTTCAGTCGCTGGCAGTGCGAAAGGGCTCTTAAGACCACTTTCACACTAAGGTGCTTTTCAGGTGCTTTCACGTTAAAAACAGCACCTAAAAAGCTCACGAAAACCTATTTCCATTAAAATCAATGAATGCTTTCACAGTGGGACAGTGGAAAGCTCTTCAAAAGCGCTCAGTGTTTTTACTGGCAGTTTAGAAGAGCCTCAGTGTGAAAGTGGCCTTAAACACTTGGGCTTTCACATTGGGATTGCAGGTGAGGCTTCTTTCATGCGCTTCAGACCCCTTTCAGGCGTTTTTCAGGCGCTTTGGCATTAAAAAAAAGCGCCTAAAAGAAGCCTCATCTGCAATCCCAATGTGAAAGCCAGAGTGCTTTCAGAGCCCTTTCACACTGCCAGTGCCCAAAAAACGCTGGTAAAGCTCCACTAAGACCCCTTTCACACTGGGGCGTTTTGCAGGCGCTTTGGCGTTAAGAAAAAAGCGCCTCAATGGGAAGGGGCGCTTTAGGAGCAGTGTATTCAACGCTCCTAAAGCTCTGCAAAGAAGCTGCTTGCAGGACTTTTTTTTGACGCCCTGCCAGCGCAGCGCCTCAGTGTGAAAGCACTCAGGCTTTCACATTGGGATTGCAGATGAGGCTTCTTTCAGGCGCTTCTTTTTTTTAACGCTAAATTGCCTGAAAATAAAACCAGTGTGAAAGGGGTCTAACAGGGACACAGGGAGCAATAAAAATTTGACCGAAGTTATAAACACTCAAAGCTCTTTTGGCCATACTTCTATTGGTCACAGGAGGGTACTTGGCTCTGCACTCCTGTGACCCTGTTTCAGCTGACAGCAGGCTAAAAATCGATGTCGGCTAATGTCAGAGAGCTGGTCCAGGCGTTACAGGGATCCCGACAATAATGTTGGAAATGCACTCAGATGCCTGATTGGCAGCAGGCTCAGCCTCTCGGCATGTTTTTGGTATGACTCGGTTGCTCCCTCTTCCTCTACAACCCAGTGCTCCAGTGAGCACTTGAGGAGCAGAGCAGTGACTTATAGTAACCATTCTGTGTTCAGAGTGGCCCAGAACTGAGCGATCAGCGATCTTTGATTTCTCAGTTCTCTGTGTAGAGTCGGCAGGGGACAGCTGCAGCTAGAATCCATGCTGCAGCCATCTAGGTGAATATGTGTGTTAGTTTTGTTTGATTCTTTCTCTTTTAAGGCATTCACTTGGGGGGGAAAAAAACTGTATTATTCTTCATTGCACAAACATCTGACTTAATTTTCTCCTTGTTCGCTGATAGAGTTCAATAGTGCAGCTCTGAAATATGTAAACAGGACATAAGTTTACTTGCTGCACACAGACATTAATATTGTTTCTGATTTGCTATATAACATAAATAACTGTGATGCAGCATGTGTTAACAGACCAAAAATTAATTAAGTTAAGAATACAGCCAAACCCTTCCTCTTACTGATGACATGGTTTTAATGCAAATTAATTTTTACATGTCAAAATTCAATAGAAGATATTGTAGGATTTTTCTAGAAATCTGTACCTTTTTTATCCGTCAGTAAGGCGGAAAAAAAAGGGGTCAGGGAAAGTCAGACAGTTACTGACAATACGATGTGATATGCAGAAGCAGCAAGGCTGTAAGTTTTAAGAGCTGCAGTCTTCTAAATTATTTACAGTGTCCATACAGTGAACAATCGTGACAGAATTTTAAAGCTGAGCACAGACGTTAGAGGGCAGTTGGACCTGCAAGGATGAACTGGCAATGGAAATTCTTTAACTACAGACTAGCAAAAGTGTGCTCATTTGTTAAATAGGCTGAATACAGAAGGGCATGCTATTGCAATAGCAGAAAGCACAAAAGTGCTCATTGGTTTAGTGGTGTTGAACACAGAATTGAACATTTGATGTGGTGGAGAGTGAAGTGGAAGCATGTGCAAGGGTTGGTGAAAGCAGTTGGGAGGAGGATGGATGTCAGGTGCAGTAGTGAGAGTAGGAGTTGTGTTCAAGTGGTTACAGGAGAGGTGGGTGAGGAGGTCAGTTGCGGTGGTGTGAGCTTGTGGTGGTGGATGGTTTGTCATTAAAGGTGCAGTGATGAAAGGTTTAAAGAGTGGTTATAAGAAGGCAGCACAGGCAAAGTGGTGGTTTGGAGGAGGATGCCAACACAGTGGCGAAGAGGGGGGTGGTTGCAAGCACAATGGTGCCTCTGCAATTGTCCGCATTAATGCAAGATGTAGCCCTCCTGAGCAACAGCAGAGGACAGGCAAGGGGAGTTGGTGGTGTAAGCTGCCAGGCCAGAGAGTGTTTGTATAAGTGGCAGCAGAATTGGGTGGGTAAGGAGACAGTGTGAGCTGATGGAGCTAGAAATTAAAATGCTATGTCCCATTGCAACACAGACTCGCCTGCTGTAGGGACTGCTCTGAATGCACTGGGTATGTGTATTAGCAACATAATGTTAATGCTATTACCTTCTGCTGCTTCTGTGCATACACCAGGTATTGGTGCCATTTTAGATTAACCCAAAGAGTGGATTTTTTTTTATTCACCTGTTTTTATGTAAATTCACCTTTTCACCTGTTTATGTAATATACTGTAGATAAAATCATATTTTTCTCATAAATTGGGATTTAATGAATTCTCAGCTCACCTCACTGTTGGATTGGCAATGGCCACTTATTCAATAAGTATTTTACCTTGACGTGAATTGCAGCCAACTTCAAAGCTAGGCATAAAGATTAGTTGGCAGACCGATGAGTTAAAAAGGTTGTAAAGGTGGTTGCAGGCCCCCCCGGTTTACTTGCCTGAGCCCTCGAAAGTCCCGCGTCGAGAACGCACTTGATGTTGGCCCGGTCTTCTTGGCTTTTCATTGGATAATTGATAGCAGTGCAGCCATTGGCTCACGCTGCTCTCAATCAACTCCAATGACGCAAGGGCCAGGGGGTGGCCCTCAAGGTAACCCCCTTTGTAGAGCGCTTCCCAGGGGGGTTATCGGAAGTGGGGAGATGCCGAGACAGCCGCCTAGGAACCCCAGAAGACGTGGATTGGGGCCACTCTGTGCAAAACAAGCTGCACAGTGGAGGTAAGTATAACATGTTTGTTATTTAAAAAAAAAATAAGCTTTACAATCACTTTAAGTGCTGATGGTTTTCTGTATGTACATTTCCATTAAGGTTCTTACACACATTAAAGTCTGAGTGCAGTTCACAGTAACGTATCATATTCTGCTATTCCTCATGAGCTTGGTTATAAAAGTCAGATGCAGACATACCCTAATATTTTAATTATGGCTTTCCCTGGTTTATGACATTATCTACATTTTTGTAAACTCATATATGTCCTGTTTGGCTGCACGTATGTTTAAAGGGTCACGAAAGGAAAACATTTTTTTTGCTGAAATGACTGTTTACAGGGTATAGAGACATAAAAGTTAACTGATTCCTTTTAAAAATGATTAAAAGTAGATAAAAATCAATCATATAATGTGCCTCTAGTTTCACTTTCACTTTTAAACTGGCTTCATGTTTCTGTGAAGTAGAGAGACACACAGAACAAAAACAAACAAATCCAGGGCAGTGTTTTTTGTTTTTAAAATTAATCTGATTGGTTCTGGGAAGTTTTAGACACACAGTAATGACAGCTTAGACCACCGTGAGAAAGCTCCCAGTATGATGGTTATAAGGAAACAGGCAACCAGGAAGTGTGGAGATCACAGCAGAATTACAGCTACTTCAAAGCAAAAACAAACAATGAGGACATGAAACCAGTACTGCAGTAAGGTAAAGGAAGCTATTTAGAGTAAAAAAAAATTCCTTTAGTGACCCTTTAATGCAGATGAAAGACCCAAGACCGCATACGCTCAGGTGTCATCCCATTCAACCCATTTTTTTTCTAATATGCAAGCAGGACCAACATGGACAAGAATATTGCCACAAATATTACAAATGTAAATATGACTATAAATTAAACCATGGACCAGGGGAAGTCCGCCGGGGGAGATACAGTGGCATAAGGCATGTTATTGGAAATTGCACCAAGTTCTTTAAAGTATATCTTAAGCCTCAGAAAATTGTCACAAATCTTTATTTTGTTAATTTGGTTTTGCTGTCTTTGTCCCTAAATGTCTTTTTGCAGAGACAAACAGTTAAGCCTTGTACACACGATCAGTCCATCCGTTGAGAACGGACTGATGGACCGTTTTCATCGGTTAACCGATAAAGCTGACTGATGGTCCGTCGCGCCTACACACCATTGGTTAAAAAAACGATCGTGTCTGAACGCGGTGACGTAAAACACAACGACGTGCTGAAAAAAAGGAAGTTCAATGCTTCCAAGCATGCGTCGACTTGATTCTGAGCATGCATGGATTTTTAACCGATAGTTGTGCCTACTAACGATCATTTTTTTCCCATCGGTTAGGAATCCATCGGTTAAATTTAAAGCAAGTTGGCTTTTTTTTTAACCGATGGTTAAATAACCTATGGGGCCCACACACGATCGGTTTTGACCGATGAAAACGGTCCATCAGACCGTTCTCATCGGTTTGACCGATCGTGTGTACAAAACCTAAGAGGCTGTAAATCTCTTTAAAGTGAGGGAAATCCTGTCTTAAATAGTTGCCCCCTGAGCAGCAGGTGTCCCTGTTGGAAGATTTCTCCTCCTTGGTTGCCAAAAGAACAGGCATCCTCATTGGAAGATTGCTCCTGTTCTGGTGACAGCTGTACAATTTTGTATTTCCTATAATTTTCTGTCCAAGTGGCAATGGTCACCAGGACACATGGTGAAGGCAAATCTCTCTAGGAGATCCGCGGACAACAATAAAAACCTGACACAACTTTTAACCTTCCTGACTTTCACCAAAACTTAAAATAAAATGTAAAAAAATGTTTTGGCTTTAGATTTACTGTACTTTAGCAATCTACTTTTAGCTGGTGTTGGTGTTGCACCAGATATACAAACGTGGATGTTCCCATTGTGGTAGCATGCAGGCTTGTTATGGAGAAAAGGGACACCCCCAAGCCAGTCTACCCCAGGTGAAAGTGGAGCAATTGGTCAGAAATATTCCATGCTGGCCATTCAACACCCAGAAAAGATCTAATAGATGAACAAACATTTAACAATTAAATCAGAACATTCTAATGCTTACAGGAATCTTACATATGCACACTCATATCACCCACTTGTAATAGGAAAATAAAGGGTGAAACAATAGAAATCAGCCCACAAACCTAATGATCTCAGATGACAGATCTGTCTGTCTCTGCAATTTAACAAATTACCAATAAAGCCGAATTACCATTGATTGTAAATTCTACAGCCATAGTCTAGAAACGCTTTGATTCTCTCTTTGGCATGTCTTTGTCCTTTAAAACAGTTCTAAGAAGCTTTGTGTCTGTAGTTGCCATAGTAAATTAGAGTGGGGAAAAAAAAGCTGTTTTAATTATCTGTTAAACATGAAGTTTGTTGATTCAGTCACAAGAGCAGTAAAATGAGATCACAAAAATCAGCCCTGACTGGCAGGCAGCTAGGAACGCCCCTTTTACTAATTTCTGTTTTTGCTAGACCAGCTTCCCTCTACAGAAAAGACCTTTTGTCCTCGACATTATGTATTATAATGTGCTGTGCTAACAATGCTTTATTTGTACAGTACGTTTACAACTTCCAGTCATAATTCTGAGCAAGAGGAGAAAAACAAAACTCCCTCTTAATGGACACAAAACTGTAGAAGCCAGAAGCAACATTAGTTTGTGGCTAGTAATAAATTATCCTGAGTGTTGAACACATTTGAATCTGGGAATAAATGTATACCCAGCAATATTAATGCTGGGAAGGTGTGCTGTAGCTCTCCGGATTATCAGATGTAATACAATCTACAAGCTCTCTTTATGCATGACTGCATAGAGCTTGTGTAACAGTTTATTATTGTAAAATTAGTATAGCATAACATGGAGCATGCTGGGATAGCAGCCAGGAGAAATAGACAATGCAGAGTTATATAAGGCTATAAAGTGGAATACAAGCACTCTATTTTCCTTATGGATCTTCTGCTGGTTTTTCCTTTTTTTCATATATATGAGCACTTGTTATTGTTCTTTGCCATTAAGGTTTAGAATGAACCACTACACACAATAAATGTTTTTTTTCTTCTCATATTTATGCAATCTATAGTTTTGTGACAGGGGTACAAACCAAACCAAGCGCAAAAAATAATTAGTAATATTAATATTTAAAAAAAAAAAGCAAAGAATGGTCATGTTTGTAAACATATCTATAAAATATAATGGTTTCTTATTTGAGCAATTTTGTCAATGATATTGGGGTTAATTTACTAAAGGCAAATAGACTGTGCACGTTGCAAATGCAGTCGCACGCTACAAGGGAATTTGCTCCAGAGCTTAGTAAATGGGGATATGCTCTGCTGACTTTCATCATCCAATCAGGTGCCAGCGGGTGTTCTTTAAAAACAGAAGCTTTCATTCATTTACTAAGCTCTGGCGCAAATGCCATTGCAGACTGCAACTGTAGTTGCAAAGTGCCCAGTCTGTGTCTTTAGTAAATCTAGCCACATTCTGTGCAACATCTTTTCAGTTTGGTATTGGAAATTACCAAAGTGATGGAACAAGCCTTCTGGCAGCTCTTCAGTGCAGATAATAGTAGTTGGTGCAGACATGCCAAGGTGGACTCAAGTACATTTTAAAGTTTTACGTTCATCATTCTATTGTTTGGTTTTGTTGTTCACTTTTTTTTTATATTTGTGATTTTTCGCTCTCATTGATGCACATAGGAATGTCTAGACTGTCTGGCTATGCTGGTGCCTACAGGAAAAATGGACACTGGCAAAAAAAAACTGAAGTATAACCCTGCCTACAATCATCAAGCCAGTGGCGGAACTACCAGGGTTGCAACAGTGGCACTTGCGATGGGGCCCTGGCATTCCGCCACTGTTGGGGGGGGGGGGGTTGCTTGTCGCACGGATCTGAGCGTGTCTTCTGGGTGTGCTTGGCGGGAAGTGTGAGCTTGTTAGCTTCACACTTGACTTCCCACCAATTACACACAGGAAAGGGGAGGGGGAGAAGAGGGAGCAGATTGGCTGTGTCCTCTCTCATCCTGTGTGAGAGAGGATGGACTGAGGGGGGGGGGGGGGTAGAACTGTCAAGGCTGGCTCTGTGCTGTTCCATGAGGGAAACGCTCTCATTTCAGAGCCGTGCTGAGAAGGCACTTGGCACTGATGAGTACTGACAGGCTGCCCTGATGAGGCTGTACTAATGGGAGACATTGATGGGCCCTGATGGGAGGCATTGATGGGCCCTGATGGGAGGCATTGATGGGCCCTGATGGGAGGCATTGATGGGCCCTGACGGGGGGGGCATTGATGGGCCCTGATGGGGGGGCATTGATGGGCCCTGATGGGGGGGCATTGATGGGCCCTGATGGGAGCCATTGGTGGGCACTGATGGGAGCCATTGGTGGGCACTGATGGGAGCCATTGGTGGGCACTGATGGGAGCCATTGGTGGGCACTGATGGGAGCCATTGGTGGGCACTGATAGGCTGCACTAATTAGCACTGATAGGAGGCATTGGTGAGCACTGATAGGAGGGACTAATGGTCACCGGGGGCACTGATGGGAGGCACTAATGGGCATTTATGGGCACTGATGGGAGGCATTAATGAGCACTGATAGATGGAACACATAGGCTGCACTTATGGGCACTGATAGACAGCATTGATGAGCACTGATAGGCAGCATTGATGAGCACCGATAGGCAGCACTGATGGGCATTGATAGATACTGATAGGCAACACTGATGGGCGCTGATAGACAGCATTGATGAGCACTGATAGATGCTGATAGGCAGCATTGATGAGCACTGAAAGATGGCACTGATGGGCAGCATTGAAGATTGGTGGCACTAAAGGACACTGTTAGGTGGCATTAATTAGCACTGATAGGTGGTGCTAAACTGTCACTTGTGGTTAGAGGTCAATCTTAAAATTTTGACCTAATGTGTGAAGTTGAGCTTGGCTCTGGAAAAGATTGTGCTTTTTGCACATCATCATTCAATCTTTGGTAGAGGTATTTTCTTCTGTTTTGCAAATTATTTCATTATTTCACTCATTTCGAACAGATCCTCCTGATTGCGCGGGTTTAAAGCACCCACCTCCACTTTCTTTAGTGGAATTAGATGCAGAGATGCCTAATATTCTGATGCTTTCAGATTCCTCTAGAGCAGTGGTCATCAACCCTGTCCTGCAGGGCCCACTAACAGGCCAGGTTTGCAAGATAACTGAAATACATCACAGCTGATATCATTTGCTCCTCAGTGATTGCAGTATTCTAGACTGCATCTCCCCAAGGTAATACATAAAACCTGGCCTCTTAGTGGGCCCTGCAGGACAGGGTTGATGACCACTGCTCTAGAGAACTTGCTGTTGGACATTTATTTAAAGGATTCTACGCATGTGCATATGTGCTGCAGGGCCTAAGGTCTTGACTGATCCATGCAGCACATCTGCGCACTCATGGGTTTACCAGCACATATGTCCACATCCAGTTTCCCCTGTGCATGTACAAAGATGACAATTACAGAAGCCCCAATACTTCATTGTCTTTGCTCATGCATGGAAAGTGCTTTGCTAGGACCTGAAGCTCGGGCAAAGCCCTTCGGCACATCTGTCAACATGCTCAGGGGGGATAAAAACCACACAAAAGGGATGAAAGTTCCTCTAAGTGCCATTTGGTAGAGCAAGAATGTAAGGTTTGCTACACTTACCCTTTCCGGGAGACCGTCTTTTTGGTCTTGAAGGTTATTAGTTTGCATACTCACACTGGCCAGGGATGGTTTCACGTAGTAACAAGCAGATCTTTTCAGTCTGCTTTCTGTTCACCACAGTAGTAGAAATACATTGTTGGTTTCTGCATAATTGTGGAAAACTTCAATCAGTGACTTGGGGCGGTTGATAGTCTTCCAAAGTAACCTAATGTTCAACGAGCACCGTAGAAAATAACTCCTAGACAAGGTTTTTCCACTGGTAAAGATTTTAGTGTATTCTGCTAGTGTCGTGAATTTTGGATATCAGTCTTAAAGAGTATGCAATGTTTCTTTTTTTTTCATTATAATAACAAACATGTTATATTTACCTGCTTTGTGCAATGGTTATGCAAAGGGCAGCCCTGATTCTCCTTTTCTGGTGTCCCCACTTGCACTCCTGGCTCCCCCACTCCCAGTGTTTCATTATGTATGTTGAAATGGCCACTTGTAATCGCTGTTGGAAGCCCATGTAAAAATACATGAGAACAACTGAGGGAAAAGAACATAGTGTTGTCACCCTCCAAAAGATCTGCCTTCACTGCAGGTTCACCAGATATTGATGACCGCTGCAGATTTAACTTTGAAAAATACTTTTGAAAAGAGATTACCATGATAAAGCTTATATATTTTGGGATAAATATAGTGTCATATTGTGCAACTGAGAAACTAAAATATATCACATTAATGCACTTATACACCTGCTCGATATATTATTGCTGTCAGCTATACTTTGTGACTCCAATTTTGTCCAGACATCTGTTTAACTAATCGTCCTTTCCTACACTGTCTAATTTGCCTTGTCCTTCTGTAATAAAGTCAGTTCTTGCACTTATATATTTTGTTATATTATTTTGTTATATTTCTACATAATGTTATTAACTACTTTTCCTGGCATATAATATGCCACTTGTTTTTCACAATATACCTGAGAATACCAGATTTTGTTTTACCTAAATAAGTCATTTTCTGCACTAGGCATTGTGTGCCTGTGTTTATTGAGCTGTTTCTTTTCTTGTTCATGTTATATTCAAAGTATTATTCTTTGCAATCAATATAAAAGCATTGCTTTAAAGTTCTCGAATGTCACACCACAGAGAATCTTTTGTAGCTACAGCTCATCTCGGCTTTTTCTTCCCAGCTTCATTTTTCATTGATCTTGTAGGAGTTATAGTCTATTCTCTCCTTTACTGGGCATTTGGCACGTGATCTCATTAGCATTTTATTGATGTTATTTTTCCAGCCGGTAAGGTTACATAGATGTAAAATTGCTTCAAGAAGAAAAAGTACATTTTGTGCAGTACATTCTGCTTACTTAACCATTACGTTAATTGTATGGCATGCAGAATCTTGTCCCTTTTTTTTCTTTGAGGGTCTTTGTCTGGAAAAACGCTGAGGATTTATTTTTATTTTTTCACTTCACCTGACTAAAGATTAGGAATCAAATAATTTATAAGGTTGATAATAAATAACAGAGCAAAAACAGTGATGAAAAAAAAAAGATCTGGCTGCAGTTATTACGACAGCTTAGTGTTCTGCAAAGGGCCCCTTTTCGATAGCGATTTTTGGGTTGCACCTGTTCTTTGAAACCCTCAGAGGTTTGTTAGAGAACCTTGGTGAAAGCCAAGGAACACACCAGACAGGTTCGGGATAAAGTTGTGGAGAAGTTTGAAGCTGGGCTATGTTATATAAAAAAAATTCCCAAGTTTTGAACATCTCACAGAGCACTGTTCAATCAATCATCAGAAAATGGAAAAAGTATGGCACAACTGCAAACCTACCAAGACATGACAGTCCACCTAAACTGACAGGCCAGGCAAAAAGAACATTAATCATAGAAGCAGCCAAGAGGCCCATGGTAACTCTTAAGGAGCTGTAGAGATCCACAGCTCAGTTAAGCCTCGTACACACGACCAAGGAACTCGACGGGCGAAACACATAGTTTTCCTCATCGAGTTCCTTGTTAGGCTGTCGAGGAACTCGACAAGGCAAGTTTCTCCATTCCCGTCAAGGAAATAGAGAACTTGCTCTCTTTTTGGCTCGTCGAGTTTCTCGAAAGTTTCCTCAACGAAAGTGTACACACGACTGGTTTCCTTGGCAAAAAAATATCTCCCAGCAAGTTTCTTGCTGGTTTTTGCCGAGAAACTCGGTCGTGTGTACGAGGCCTTGGAAGAATATGTCCACAGGACAACTATTAGTCCACAATCTGGCCTTTATGGAAGGGTGGCAAGAAGAAAGCCAGTGTTGAAAGAAAGCACCTTCTTCCACAAGTTTGCTGTGTCCCCCACATGGCTTCTTGCAATGGGACTTTTTATGGCTTTCTTTCAACAATGGCTTTCTTTTTCACAATTATGTGCCACTTTGTGTTGGCCTATCACATAAAATTCTGATAAACATTTACGTTTTTGCTTGTAACATGACACAATGTTGAAAATTTTAATAAATACTTTTTCAAGGCACTGTAGCTACTGTTAGAACCAGTGCTCACCTAAAATACAACATAAAATGTAAATTTTAAAAAATAAGAAGGAATTGGTGAGGAGACACCATTTAAGAGCTACTTTATAGTGTAATTACAATTACATTTAATAAACATTAATCATACAAAGATAGGAATTTGACATTGTTATATGAAAAACACCATGTGCAACCTGCATAACCCACCCCTAAAACTGTACTAAACAAATTAATTCTTATCATATGCTTATTGTGTATTTATAGTAGAAACATTCGTACAAAAATTCTCAGTACATTCGATGACTTGACATGTCAATGGACAGCACTTAAAAATGTTATTTGCTTTTAACATTCCGTTTGAAAACAAATACATTTCCTGAACGAAAACCACATGCACTGTTAGAAATTTGTTTGTTGGAGAAATATTTCCCATCTTGCTCCTTCGAAGTTCCTTGTCACTACGGTTGGAAATGAACCCCTCTAACAATAAGAAAAATCAAACAAACGTCTTAAAGCAAAAAAATTGAACAAAATTCTATTTGCGCGCATAGCCAGCTTAACTACTTGAGACCCGCGCTGCAGACGAAAGACGTCCACAGCGCAGCTCTCAACTGCCTTTTATTTGCATTCCCCGCACCCGCCGCTGCACACAGCGGGGAAAAATTGTGCCGGCGCATCGCTGGGATGCCGATACGCGTGCCTAGCGACCGCGATGTCCGCCAGGTACCCGCGATCGGCAGGGATGTGGAGCTCTTTGTGTAAGCACAGAGCTCCACGTCCTGTCAGGGAGAGAGGAGACCGATGCTGTGTCCCTTGTGCATAGGGACACAGCATCGGTCACCTCCCCCAGTCAGTCCCCCTCCACACACAGTAAGAATCACACCCAGGGAATACATTTAACCCCTTCCTCACCCCCCTAGTGTTAACCCCTTCCCTGCCAGTCACATTTATACAGTAATCGGTGCATTTTTATAGCACTAATCGCTATGTAAATGTGAATGGTCCCAAAAATGTGTCAAAAGTGTCCGATATGTCCGCCGCAATATCGTAGGCCTGTCAAAAAAAATCGCAGATCGCCGCCATTACTAGTAAAAAATAAATCATAAATGTATCCCCTATTTTGTAGGCGCCATAACTTTTGTGCAAACCAACCAATCGCTTATTGCGATTTTTTTTAACAAAAATATGTAAAAGAATACGTATCGGCATAAACTGAAGAAAAATAAATATAAAAAAAAATTGGGATATTATTATAACAAAAAGTAAAAAATATTGTGTTTTTTTCAAAAAAAAAGTATTTTTTTGTTTATAGCGCAAAAAATAAAAATCGCAGAGATTATCAAATACCACCAAAAGATAGCTCTATTTGTGGGAAAAAATGATAAAAATATAATTTAGGTACAGTGTTGTATGATCGCGCAATTGTCATTCAAAATGCGTCGGCTCTGAAATCTGAAAATTGGTCTGGGCAGGAAGGGGATTTAATTGCCCAGTAATGAAGTGGTTAAGAATGAGTGGATGTGCACTGTTATTTAAACAGTTTCTGATGCATTGCGCACAGTGCCTGCTGGGGAGAAGAATGCAAGGATTAGTGTTCCAATTAATATTCCATTTATTCACTGACCAATGAGCAGGCAAGTGACACTAGAAGCTTCAATGCTGTCCTAGCAGTTATGTGAATTCCAGGGCTGGATCAACAGAACATTAGACATTTTGGCAGGTGAAACACTTCATCTTATATGTGTTTCTGCTGTATTTGAGCTGTTTGCTAAAGTTCTGCTTTCTTTCAGTTTGTTTTGATCCTGTAGGTATGTTTTTTTCTTTAAAAGGCCCTTTTGTTAAATGTTTGCTCTATTTAAAGCAGCACCCTATTTTTGTTCCAATGGTGCACACTTTCTGAAATAAGTGTCATGTTACCAGCAGATGTGTCTTCACATCTTTTCAAGTTAATAACCTTACTTTCAAAAACCTTGCAGCAGCACACGCACTCTCCACACCATTGTAATTGGTGTTATGCTGGAAATAATTGGCTGGAATATTCCCCCATGTAAAATAGCACTTGATTTTCCAGCAATGCCCCCATGATAGGAGGAATAATAAACTAAAACAAATCCTTTTTTCTGTGTGTGCTGTAAGCGCTGAAATGTAATAGTCACATATTGTCCCGGCTGTTAGAGACAACTCGATAAAGCAGTAATAGGGAATCCAGCTTTTACTTTCAGCCTCATGTGAAAATAAACAGTTTTAAATGAATGATCTTTAATGTGCTCAGCAAATGTGTGTAATCAAAGCAATAAGACATTCTAAGGCCTTTTTTTTTCTTTTCTTGAACAGCTTGGCTGGCGAAGTAAAATGGAAAAATTCCCTGAAAAAAAATAAACATTTAGAATATAAGACACTTTTTTCTGTTATATTTGGAGCGAATTTGCACTTATCATTTGCTGTTATAACTGTAATGATTCATTTTGACGATCCTGCAGTATGAGGTATCAAACAGGCTTCTGTACATGTACAGAAAGCTATTTAAGAGACTGGAGTTGGTGTACTAGGTGAAAAAGCAAAAATGTAAAGGTTGTTTTGGATTGTGTAATGTCTGGATATCTTTAAAGTGTGATGTTATATGCAGGTCTATAAAGCTTTGGCATTGAAACAGATTAAAAATGATATACTACATCTAAAAGACGCTTCTATACCGATATTATTCAACATAGGGAGTTGTCTGCTTCCTAAACATAGACTAAATATTGGCAGATTACGCCTAAAACAACCAAATCTATGTTACAGTAGAAAATAAATAAGAAAATACAGTGCTTAGGTGAAAATAAGATAAACAACAAAGCAGCAGCTCAAAATTGAGATACACACATATACATACAAATTTAATAACGCTAAAATGTTGCACTTACAAAGGTTTGTGCTACCTTTTAGCTTCATTAAATTTGTATGATATGATTTACACTATGGTGAGCTCCTTTTCATTTTTGGGTAATGCCTGGTCTACATCCATGACCATTGAATGACCAAGTCTCCTGGTTGCCTGCTGTGTACTTTTACCTCATCTTATCAAGCATCCTTGAGCTGCTACTCCAGATCCTCTTGGATAAAGGCCCTGGCTGGGATAATGGCTGCAAGCTCATATAGCTTGCCTTGTGATAAGCGTGCATTTTATGTGGTGGAGGTGCACAAGTCCGGGGTAGTGTTGAATGTTATATTTTCAAGATTACACATATTTGTGTTTTATGGACTGAATATATTTTGCACAATTTATGATGTTAGAATAATTTCAATAATTTATGGACTATTTGTTCATCACATTAATCCTTCATTTTTAGCGTGGCTCTGTTTAATTATTTAATCTATTTAACAGTTTACTTTAGTGTGGTTAGCAAGCAAAAGGCTGGTCTATACGCACACATCAATATTTTTTGACAGTACAATTTGAGCTGTGATATCTCAATCACAAAATACTGTATGTATGTACAAATATTTCTAGCACAGTAACTAGTGTTGGAGAACTCTGTATGTCTGCTATAATCTCACTTTATCAAGACTGAGATACTCCAATGCTGACCCAAGCAACTACAGTATTTTTCTTTTAAAGTTTTAAGGATTTACATCATATGGTAAAAAAATAAATTAAAAAAAGTCTGATTCTGTCAAAGTCCTTGCTTAGTCTCCTACCTCACTGAAAAAAAACCTTCTTAACGCCTTACAGTCTGGCTTTCGCTTGCAGCACTCCACAGAAACTGCCCTACTAAAACTTACTAATGATTTACTAACTGCTAAAACCAATGACCACTACTCTATACTCTTACTACTAGACCTCTCTGTGTTTATTGATATTGTTGACCACCCACTCCTTCTCAGTAAAATCTTTCCTCAAAGATTCTGCACTATTCTGGTTCTTCTCCTATTTTATCGCTGCCCTTCAGTATTACATATAAATCTGTCTCCTCCTATCCTTTTGGCCCCAAATCCAATCACTGTCAAGAGCTTGCAGAAGTCACCTCCGTAACATTGCTAAAATTCGCCCCTTTTTAGCTAATGATACCACCAAGCTACTCATTCACTCCCTTGTTATTTCGTCTTGACTATTGCAACTGTTTTCTCATAGGCCTACAATATTTATTAATTAATGCTGCTGCCAGACTCCTCTTTTTACCAACTGCTCAGTGTCTGCCACCCTCTCTGCCAATTCCTCCACTGGCTTCTGATTGCCCTGCGAAATTAAATTCAAAGTACTAACATACAAAGCCACCCTCAACTCTGCCAAAAGCTACATCACCAATCTTGTCTCCAAATATCACCCAAACTGTCCTCTTCACTCCTCTCAAGACCTCCTGCTCTTAAGCTCTCTTGTCTCCTCTTCTCATGCTCATCTCTAGGACTTCAGAGCCTCTCCCATACTCTGTAAATCTCTACGTCTTTCTGACCATCTCCTACTCTGGCTGCCTTTTTGGTGATCCCTTAAAATTGATCTCTTTAGGGAAGCCTATTACACCCCCAACTAACTGAACTGTTATCCCTTTCATCAGCTCATCCCACACAGTTATAACCTTCTGTACCACTTGCCCCACCATCACCCAGCTGTTATGAGCAGAGCCCTTTTAACCCTCTTGTATTTTATTGTATTGTAACTGTTCTGTCTCCTTTTATATTGTAAAGTGCTGCACAAAGTGTTGGTGCTATATAAATCCTGTATAATAAAAATAGTCTGATAGGAACATAACTATGTTGAAGCCAACCTAAACCCAGACTATCCACACAGAATTATTTACATGTTCTGAATATACCGTAAAAGTACTTTTGTGAGCAAGAAATTATATTATATATATATTATATTATCTTTCACTGTCTGATGACTTGGGCTTTAGAAGAACAAGAATGGCACTGGTCAAAAGACTAATGGCAGTACTGTATGGTAAATCTCTGAATGCAAGGTAAATATTACAGCAGAATTATTATTTTTTTCTGTTTTAAATGAATAACTCCATATTGTCGTGTATGTGAAATTTGAGAAAAAGTAAAGAAAAACATATACTTTTGTCAGCCCTTGAGGACCGGCCTTAAACACCCTTGATAAAGAGGATGTTAGAATTGTGTAGAAAATGGTGAAGCACAGTGAACTATGGGCTATCTGCTCCGATTGCCCATAGTTCACTGTCTATTAAGCCATTTATTAAGTATTCTTATCAAGCCCACCTATACAATATTGAAACATTACTTTTAGACTCAACTGAATATAAAGACAGGAGAAGTTCTTTCAATGCCATACTGTTTTGATTCTAGAGTAATGCAATTCACCTTCTTCAATGCTCTGATTGTTAGGTTTGAACTCCTGCAGATCAATCACTGTCACTGTGCTATTGATTTACCAGCCAGCAATAAATAACATAAGCATTATTCACCTGGATGCCATACTCCGCAGTTCTTTTGCATTTATTTTTTTACCAACATGGAGTGAAAGGTCAGTGTGTAAAGATACTACCAAAGCACCAAAATAATACACCAAAATATGATAGGATGCGATGCTGCATTTTAATAATTTTTTCAAGGAGGAATTGACCTAGAACAAAAGAAGTAGAATTACATATACACTAATTTTCCCAATACAAATCATTGTAGCTAACAAATCAGAAACAATTAAAATGGAATACAATATTTTGTATCCAAAGTCAAGCTAGCTTGTATCTCACGTCTGTTTATTTTGCACCAGACATAACATTAGGCACAGTAAGCCTTTGCCTAGAGTCAACACAGGCTGAAGCTTCAGCAATGGAAAGAAACTTGTGTGAACTTATCTTTAGAAAATGATTCTTAAGTGTGGCTGGACTAGCAGCAAGAAAGATTTCCAAATGGAACGTGCATGCCTAATGCCTATTGTAACATGCCAGTGGGATCCAGTGTTTTTAATCTGACACTGACTGCGACAGTACCACTACCACTACACTACCCTGGTATTGACTTGCAGATTATTATGGACATTTGGCAATATATACAAATCAATGTCCCTTTGATTGATATTGATGCAAATTACAATATACACAGAGAGGCCATCACATTTGCATTGTCTCTATTGGCATGGCCCTATCAGGAACCAACTGCCTACAGGTGTATCCACCTTTAAGAAGTGTCCTTTTGCAGGAGCATGAAGGTTGTAGCTGAGCTGCGGGGACATTACATGGGCTCTATGCCTTTGCCTAGATTTACTTGTGGATCCAGTTCTGCTCCATGTACACAGGAAAGTTCCATGGTAATGTGCATACTAAAGAGCCAGGAGGCATGGTGTGGATCTCCCCTTGTGGAACCCTGAAACCCTCTAGAAGGAACTGCTTCAGATAAGATGCCTAGTTTGCCTGTTGATAAGAATGGCAAAGATGCTTACCGGTGCTATAATGTGTGCATGGGCTCATAGAGGTCCACATTGCAATATTTCTTGGACTCCTTTAATATGTATTAAACTCACTTTAGTGACTCCTCTTGCCAATCTAGGTTTGCTTAAGAGATAATTTGTCAGCACAATATTTCATCCAAGTTGATGAGTTGTTTAAAGTGTTATACAATTATTATATAGTATGTGTTCATGCCTATAACAGATACATAAACATGCCATTTAATAATCAACCACAAGACCTCTTTTTGAATGCAGATTCTGTGTAATAAATGTGTATGAAGTCATAAAGTAATATCCACATTTGCATGTGAATGTACAAATATATGTGAAAAGCGCTGCGTAAATATTTAGGGCCAGATTCACAGATATCTGCGGCGGCGTAACGTATCGTCTTTACGTTACACCGCCGCAAGTTTTCAGCACAAGTGCCTGATTCACCAAGCACTTGCGTGTAAACTTACGACGGTGTAACGTAAAGCCGTCCGGCGCAAGCCCACCTAATTCAAATGGGGCGTGTACCATTTAAATTAGGCGCGTTCCCGCGCCGAACATTCTGCGCATGCTCCGTTTAAAAATTTCCTGACGTGCTTTGCGCGAAATTACGGCGCCCCGACGTATTTTTTGAACGGCGACATGCGTTAAGTCGTTTCGTATTACCGGACGTCTTACGCCAAAAAAATAAATTGAAATTCGACGCGGGAACGACGGCCATACTTTGACATGGTTGTTCTAAATATAAGCCATGAAAAAGCAGGCTTATGTTTGCGACGGGAAAAACCGACTAGCGACGACGTAAGAGATTGCGACGAACGAGCGTATATTCGTGGATCGCCGTAATCATCTAATTTGCATACCCGACGCTGGAAAATGACGCAAACTCCACCCAGCAGCCGCCGGAAAATTACACCTAAGATCCGAAGGCGTACGAGGCCGTACGCCTGTCGGATCTTAGCCAAAAGCCGTCGTATCTTTGTTTGTGAATGACAAATAAAGATACGACGCGGCAAATTTGAAAGTACGCCGGAGTATCAGCAGATACTCTGGCGTACTTTTTCTGTGAATCTGGCCCATAGTACCTGTCATAATAATAAAAATAATATCCACATGTAACAAGGTAGAAATGCTGTATTGAATTTAAGACCACTTTTGCACAATGCTCTTTTCTAATTTAGTTTCTTTTAGAATTTAAAACTATGTTCTCCTGTTGGCTTGATCGTATTTACAGTATCAGTTACAGGACTTGGAATTTGTGTCAATAAATCATTTTGCAAAACAGATGAATGCTGTATTGCATTGATTTTTCAGCACAAATGGCATTGCAGTGAACTCAGAAATGGGGTATATATAAGATGCAGCACACCGTCCTTTTAAAAATAACTGTAGAAAGTACTTTTTTTTTTTATTCTGAGATAAATGTGAGAGAACATGATTTGCAGATGGTCTTTAAATATTCAATATCTCTTTTCCGCAGAGTAAAGGGTAAGCAAAAGCTTACATTTGCACAGACTGTAATAAGTAGAATTATTCAACACATTTTCAGGAAATGGGTAAATCATATTATTTGATTTGTTGATATCATTTGTATATTTTAAAAGGTCAGGGCACTTCTAACTGACCAGTTGTATGCTGCAGGTATGGCCACGGGGGAAGGCAGATGACGGTAGCACAACAAAACACCTGATAGTCCTAAAACTGCCAAAACTTATGGAACAGATTACATTTTCACCATGACCTCTGTAAAAATTCTGCAAATATATTGGTGATTACACAATCAATTATTGCCTTGTTAGATCGTATTAGACACCAATGTCTCAATATGCTATTGAGCAGTTCTAAATCATAATCAATGCCCCATCAAAGCTGGTTAATTGTTCCTTACCTAAACATGTATGTAAATGTGACAAAGTTCTGACTTTACTAGTTGTTAGACATCATACCAAGCTACACAATAAATTACATTTCCATCAATGTCAACTCTTAATTTTTTACTACATTCTATTATAGACTACATTAGAAAAATGGCAACTGCAACCGTGTTGCTATGGGCATACTCCAATTTTCATGCGTTATATTCTCTAGGAACTTGATCACCCCAGCAAAACTGTGCTGCAGTGGGTCACAACAATAAGTGGATATAGGAGGAAGCCTTCTCTCCACCACAGAAGAGGGTGGACAACTACTTGTACCTTGCTGAAGAGGCGTATTATTGGTGCCCAGTGCGTCTGAGTCAGGGCCTCCCTGCAGACTGGGGTGACACCAGCAGTAATGTGATTACAGGCCGTGTCACGAATCTATGTGAATAGCCTTGAGCTGCAAAACTCAGTAACCACACTTGGATTGCTCTATCACCATGTGTATCACCCCTCCCCATGTTTATTTTGACATTATATCCTCTCCATTTTGGATTTGAGTCCCTATGTTTTCTGCCCATTGATGGGTTTGTGCAGACAGTAGTGGCTTTCGAATTGGTGAATACCACAGGAACTTAGAACTTGGATACCACATGCACTGCTGTATATGTATGCTGGTCCGCCATGGACTCCCTCTTTAGCACTGAACAGTGATGAAACAGAGCATATCATGGGTCTGGATGTCCTTATGGTAGGCACATAGCATTCAGTTGTAAGTGCCCCATGGGTCTCCCAGGACCCCCTCAGACCCGTCTGCAGTTGTCATCCATTTAGTTAATAAACTGTCATGATAATTTGTACATGATTACTGGTCCTGTTTAGAATTTACCAATACTGGAGACACTGGGTGTACGGTAGGCCTGGATGTCCTAACAATACTTGCATTCAACTGCAAGTGCACCGTAGGTTTACCAGGACTCCTCTAGATCCCCCTCTCACGTGTCACCATCACTAACCTATCTAGTGTATTGTATGGATGGAATTGGCATGGCTGGCATCCCGGTATTGTGTTTTTAGAAGGACAATGTTGTCATTTTAAATTTCATTGCCATTAATTGTGAATGTTCACCTATTGTTTGTGTGCCAATTTTTCAATAAAGCGTATTTTAGGAGTACTACGCTGTATGTTCCCACCTTTCTTTTGGAGGGTAAGGACCCCTTTCATGAGGCTATCTTTCCTCACCCTTTGCCTGTTTTGAATCCTTTATTGGTCCTATTGGTGAACTCCAATTTGGATGAGTCGGAACTCCTATCGTTGGCCTGACCAGTTGGCACTCTGGCCTAAGGTCCATGTCCTTTCCCCTATGCCCTTGCCCCTTTTTTTTATAGCAAATTTACATGAAGGCACATATATTGACTAACAACAGTCAAAAACAAACAATGCGATAAAGCAGCTGCTCTTCTTAAGTCACCCTTTGTTACTGGTAAATCTACAGATATATCAAGTAGTTATGTATGCAGTTCACATAGTATGGAAACTACCATTTTTGTTTTGAAAAGCCATTAGTTTGTGTCTTTCTGTATCTAGCAGTTACAGTACAATAAACAGTAATAAGCTGATGGGATAGCAAATGCGGCCCACCGCTGAGTCAGCTTCACTTCATCAGTACATTAGATTGTCTAGAAATTCTTGGTTTTCTTTCATCTATGTGAAAACTGATTTTTTTTTATTGCCAAGATATCCAATTCAAGATTTTGTGTTTTGAATATTACGCAGTCTGCTAATTTTGCTTCTTATTTGCATGGTAAGTAAACATTTCTTTGCACTGAAAATAGATATGTCTGTGCTTAAATCCAAAATGTTTAAATACACACACACAGATATATAGATAGCTATTAACCCTTTATGAACGTTTATCTTTTTTTAAGTACAGGGATTCACCTTCCAGGTTTTATTGTCAAATCTTAATTTAACAAGCTGAAGTTAGAAGCGGATTGGCTGCCATGCACACCTGCACCAGATGCTGTGTGCACCAGTTTTAGTAAATCTCCCAAACTGTCTGATTCATCTTTTAATTACCTTTATTGTCCTTTTTAAGATTGCTTACTTGTTTATATATCCACACTGCCCACACACTTAAGGTTCTGTGGGCTGCTATGGGTGACCTTCTGCTTTATTGGCTATAGTAAAACCTTTGATTTGTTTGGATCACAACAAGATGTGGCAAATACTGAAATAAATAGGAATGCCAGACCTGTCTTCTGAAAATCCTGTATGCTAGTCAAGAAGCAACAGTTGGAACAGAACATGGAAATGAAACAACTGACTGGTTCAAAATTGAGAAATGAGTGCGGTAAAGATGTATATTGTCACCCTACTTATTTATCTTGTATGCAGAGCACATCATGCGAAATGCTAGGATCGAAGCTGAAACTCTAATACTTTGACCACCTAATGCAAAGAGAGGACTCATTGGAAAAGACCCTGATGCTGGGAAACATGAAAGGAAAAAGGAGAAGAAAAGACCCTGATGCTGGGAAACATGAAAGGAAAAAGGAGAAGAGGACAACAGAAAACAAGATGGATAGATGGCATCATAGAAATGATGAACATGAAGTTAAGCATCGGAAGACAGTGGAGGACAGAAAAGCCTGGCATGGTCCACGAGGTCACGAAGAGTCTTACACGACTGAATGACTAAACAATGGGTGGCCTGCATCTACATGGCGACCCTATGCACTAAACTAGGGTCTCTGCAACCTCAGGAAAGTGGCAGTGCTAGCAAGCACTATGTGATAGCTGAAGCAAAGGAAAATTGTACAGTTAAAAATGTATGCAATTTAAAAATATGATGTGAACATATATTGGACATGGATTTCATATTTCTATATGACAAGTCAACATATTTAAAGGCAAAAAATTACTTTGTAGTAAACGTGTCATCCCCCAATATGTGACTAACAGAAGCCGAGAAAAGCTGTCACCAGACCACCATGTACCTATCAGTTTGTCCCAGAGAAACCTAATGAACTCAACATTTTGCTACCTCTAAGCTCTTACTAGCTCCCCCATCATCCCTCAATGCAATCCAGCTTTAGCAATTAGTAGGAGCCCCATTTTTTGAATGTTGGGGGAAGGCAAAGCCCCAATCTACAGTAAAGTGAAGCATTTTAAGAAATACGGTTTATTCTTTTCTGGTGCACAGTAGAAGCTTTGGACAGACTTCGACAGACTAGAAGCTCCTGAACAACTCCAAGAAAGCAAACCTGGTCTTAATATAAACATCATGTGTATTCTTGCTGAATCTTGGTGTGCTTTGTGTATTCCAGATTTGTGCAGTAGTCCAGGGTGAAACTTTACCACTGTGCAGGAGCTTCCTGTAATAAATACCGGACACTGTTGCTCTTTCTCGATGTACAGGATGACTGGTCTCCTCTGCCCCTTCCTGTAGTTTTCTGCATGCTGCCTGTAGTGAGTGGAGCATGCTTTGTCCCTCCCACAACCGTGCTGTCTGCACAGGCTATATACAGCACAGTGATGATGTCACTACTACTTTACAAGATAATATCTGTGTGCCTCAAATTACTTTATAAACTCAAAGTAGATTTATATCCTTTTTGGCTATTCAGAAATATATTTGAATAAACATTTTTTTGCCTGGAATTCAGCTTTAAATGTGCATTTTTCTGTGTCATGTATAGAAAAAAGGAAACAAGCGCGCTGTCTTAAAATAACAAACAATAGCAGCTGGCACAACAAAAGATCAATCTGTGAAATTAACAAAGTAAATATGGTATAGTGCAGCGCTCAATGTGACTAATACGTGATAAATAATAACACATTTACATGAAACCAAGGTGCATGTGCATATTTATATAGTCTATAAAGTGATTCCAGTGGATAAAGTGACTTTCCAAGGTGAGTAGTTGTAAACCAATTTGTCTGTAGACATTCCACCACCAATGGAAAAAGAGACTTACCAGACACGTTGAACCCAACTAGGCATACGCCCAATGAGTCAACAGAGCTTTTGGTGTAGCACACCCAGGGGAGAGAAGTATGTCGGCATACACAGCTTCCAATGTAGACATATGAAGCGGAGGTCCATCACACTATTGTCCCCAATAGGTCTCAACCAGGGATGTAGTGACCAAAACTCAAGGCAATTCATTCAAGTACTGCACAATTTGCAGGACTAATAAAAGGAGAGAGAATAGGCCACATAGCGTGATACCATTTAAACAAAAAATATATTTATTGTATAAGTAAAAATGGACACTCACATTTGAGAAGGTGTTAAAAGCATGGAGATAAAATCAAATAATTGCAGTGGCTTCGCAAGAGCCCATCCCGACACGTTCCAGGTTTACTTATACAATAAATATATATTTTTTTTAAATGGTTTCACACTATGTGGCCTAATCTCTCTCCTTTTATCAATGTACTATTTGGTTGATATGCCTTTGAGTTTTGGTCACTACATCCCTGGTTGAGACCTATTGGCGATAATAGTGTGACAGACCTCCGCTTCATACATCCACATTGGAAGCTGTGTATGCTGACATACTTCTCTCCCCTGGGTGTGCTACACCAAAAGCTCTGTTGACTCATTGGGCGTATGCCTAGTTGGGTTCAACGTGTCTGGTAAGCCTCTTTTTCTACTGGTGGTGGAATATCTACAGACAAATTGGTTTACAACTACTCACATTGGAAAGTCACTTTATTCACTGGAATCACTTTTGTGGACTGTATATGCATATGCACCTTTGTTGCATGTAAATGTGTTATTGTTTATCACGTATTAGTCACATTGACTGTCATTATTGGATTCATTTCCTATATGTTTTTTTTTTTTTGCACTTTAGTGAATCTCCACTATCCGCTTTTGTCTGAACAGCAGGAGCCCAACTCTTTTCAATCATTAGATCTAGCGCTGCACTATACCATTTTTGCCTGTGTCACGTACCTTGTGAAGGAGCCTGAAGAGACGAGGATTTTCTCTTCTACACCTCAGTGCCACTGATAAAACTAACAGGTGGCACAAGGGCACAGAATGGTCTGAGTGCCTCATGTTTTTTTCCCATGTGCTGATACAGGAAGACAGACATCCCTGGACCAGTCAGTGATGTGTATCTTCCTCTCAGGGGATGACTGACAGGAGACTGTCTACTGAGGACCACTCATTGATGACGCATCTCAGCTGGCAAGTGAGCCTTTGGCTTACAGTAGGAATAGCTTTGCTAGTGAAGTGAACTGTAGAACCCCCACTAGGAGAACATTTTAGATTTTAACATTTACTATATTTTTATGAGCTTCAGAAACATACTTCTTGAATGGTCGGCACAATTTGCAGTACTAATAAGATTTTTAAAATCTCATCTCTTTCCATATTGGGAAGTTATAAGCAATCATTAAACTTTTAGAAAGTTCCAAAACCCATTTTATGCATTGGACTTGGCATGCAAATATCTTATATTCGGCCAAGCAATATCTATGAACCTCTCACTTTAGTATAAATGTATATTTTTATGAAAGCTAATGAGGATGATAGATATGCATTTTTTTCTTTTTTTGTAATATTAAATACAAGCACAATAATGTCAGTGAACCAAAAGTTGTGCTTTAAGGCAATGCCTTTTTTTTGTTTTTCTTTCATAGGGTATTGCACTCCTTTAAACATACATTTTCCTAAATTTCTTGACAGTTCATATTGCAAACTGTTCGGCCACTTCTCTTGACAGCGATGGAACACTAGAGGGCATCTGAGATTTTCTGTTAAGCAAGCTAGAAAATGTTATTGAATTGTCTAAATGTTTAAACCAAGAAGATTATTTTTCACAGCCTGAAAATGGTAACACATGTAACCCTTTGAGCTCAAACTGACAGCAAATAACAAAGCCAAACTTGTTCTAGTTAGGAAATATAGAACGTCGTTTTTTCATGCTTAACTAAAGATTTATCCTTTCCTAGGAAACCCAAGCATTTGATAATGATCAACTGACATTTGTGAGTTAATAATGTTGGATCTCTGAATATGCATGCCATGTGGTATTAAAGAGCTCCAAGAGGAAAAAAAAAACAAAATGAAGTTAAAGATCAGAAAACCTGGAGCATGTGTAAGAAGAATTTGCTCCCAATTATCTATGAATCTTCAAGGTTGCAATAAATGATTGCATCAAATGCTGAACATCTATACTTTTTTTTTTTTTTTTTTTTTTTTTTTCACTTCAGACTATACCTCATAGAGTGCTTCTTTAATGCTCATGATCTGCGTACCAGCCCATTGCATCTCTAATTTGGTTTTGCATCATCAGTGTCGCTTTTCTACATGTGTTTTCTTTTTTTTTTTTTTTTTTCTTTTTTTTTTCTCTTTTTTTTTTATATATATATATAAGTGTAAATATATCGTGTATGCTTCCACTATCTGCTTAAGCATAACAGAGTAATGAAGACCTCACAAAGTATATCCTTCTCAATTTTTACCCCCCCTTCCCCCCCCCCCCCCCCCCCCCCCTCCCCCCCCGTCTCACCCTAGACGTGCTCGAAGACCTCTAATTCTTTCTGATTTCTTCTAGAGATTCTTTTAGGCTTCTTCCCTTAACTTTTCTGCATAACTCCATGATCTCTTAAAGGTCCTCCAGTTATCCCATTTTATACTTTGTAGTATGTTATTTCCCTCTAAGCTTTCTTTCAGTTCTTCCATTTTGTATGTTTCTTCGACCGCATCGATCCATTCCCAGGTTTGGGGGCACTCTGTATCCTGCCATCTCCTTGGGATTAATCTCTTGGCGGCGTTTAAGAGATGCGGTGTAAGTGTTTCCCTATACCTTTTTATGCCTTCTTCTCCCCCATGGAATAGGACCACCCATGGGTCTCTCTTTATCTTTTCCATTGTAATCTCTTCCACACAGCCCAGTATGTTTTCCCAATACTTTTTTATCTTTGGGCATTCCCACCAAAGGTGAGCCATATTTCCTAGTGATCCACATCCCCTCCAGCATTCCCCTGTCTGCTCTTCATCAAATTTTTTTAATTTGTCTGGTGTCATGTACCACCCCGCGATACATTTAAAACTCATTTCAGCCGTGCGGCTATCTACCGCGGAGGAGTGTGTCAGAGTCAACATTCTCTCTATTGTAGCCTTATCTCTCTGTGAGCCTAATTCCCTTTCCCACTTTTCAATGAAAGGAGGTATACTTCGCTCTCCAATTTTCAGTAGGATCTTGTATAGTGTAGAAATGGTTCCTTTAGTTCTTTCTGTCGTACAGATTTTTTCCAAATCCGACAACTGATCCTCTGATCTCAATGGATGTGGGAGATCTTGAATGAAATGGTTTAGCTGCTGATACCTCCATTCATTAATTTCCATTAAATTTTTATTGAATTTTAACTCCTGCAGTGTTTTAATGTGATCCCCATTCATTATATCCCTTAATTGTGCCGTGTCTTTTTTAATCCAGTACCCCCCTATTTGTGTCTTACCCGGTGCGAAGTAATCGTTATCTTTCAGTGCTAAAAGGGGTGAATTATATTCCTTCACCGTTTTTTTATAGACTATATCCCATATTTTGAGTGCATTTTTTGTTATCTCATGTGCATTAATATCTAGTGTCCTATATTGGGGAGGGTTCCATATAATCTTATCCAACCTTACCTGTGTTATTTCGTTTTCTAAGCTTACCCACCTCTTTTCTGTGTTGACTCTGGCCCACTCCACCACTCTTGTTAACATAACCGCCTCGTAGTATCTCCTAACATCCGGAGCAGCAAGCCCTCCCTTTTTTTTTGGTTGTCTTAATGTCTGAAGTGATATCCTATGTTTCCTATTTTTCCATATATAATTCATAATTAATTTATTGAGGGCTGACAGCAGCGTTCTTGGTAGAGCTATAGGAATCATCTGAAATTTGTATAAAATCTTGGGCATGATAACCATTTTACAGTAATTAATTCGTCCTATCCACGATATTGCTCTGTTTTCCACCCTTTTTGTTTCTTTCCTAACTTCATTTAACAATGGGATAAAGTTTATCGCATAAGTTTTTTTAATTGATTTAGCTAGTAGAATCCCCAGATACTTCAGTTCCCTTACCCAAGCAAAGCGATAATTCTCTTTCAAGAGTTTTTCTTCTGTCTTTCTTATGTTTATACTCATGATCTCTGTTTTAGTGATATTTAATTTAAAATTTGAGAATTCCCCGTATTCATTACATAAATTCAATAGGTTAGGGATTGATGTTTTGGGTTCAGTTAGAAAGAAGAGGACATCGTCCGCGAATGCTGCGAGCTTATGTTCCTCCGCTCCTATTTTAGTCCCTTTTATTGTTTGGCAATTTCGGACCTTAGCTAGAAATGGTTCCATTGATATCACGAACAGTAGTGGTGACAGGGGACACCCCTGCCTCGTTCCATTTCTCATTTGGAATGCTTGCGAAAGGCTACCGTTTATTTTTATTTTGGCCCTAGGGGACTGATATAGGGTATCCACCCAGTTCCTCATCCCCTGGCCAAACCCCATGTCCTTTAGGGTAGCTAGCATAAATCCCCAGTCTACCCTGTCGAACGCTTTCTCTGCGTCTATCGACAGGAGTAGACCTGGGGATCTCATTTCTCTCAGTCTCCGGATTATCAAAAGTGTTCTTACTCCGTTGTCTCTCCCCTCTCGCCCTTGGACAAAACCCGTCTGATCTGGGTGTACCAGTTTAGTCATTACCTCCCTGACTCTCCCGGCCAATACCCTTGCAAACAATTTTATGTCCGTATTAAGCAAGGATATTGGTCGGTAGCCCGAGCAGCTCTCAATGTCCTTGCCTTCTTTTGGGATCACAGTGATAGTTGCTTCAGAGGCCTCTTTACTTAGTTTGTATTTTTTCCCTAGGCCATTAAAGTACTGGCATATCCTTGGTAGTAATATCTCCTTACATTTTTTGTAATACATTATTGTAAAGCCATCTGGGCCTGGGCTTTTGCCTGAGGCTGAGCTTGTCAATGCTCTTTTAATTTCGTTTTCCGTGATTGGTCTATCTATCTCCTCGGCCTCTAATTGACTAATTTTTGGAAGTTTTGCCTCTTTTAAAAAAGTTTCAATCTTTTTTTCTTTCTCTCCTTTCTGCCAGTTCTTTTGTTTTACTGAGTATAATTTTTCGTAATATAGTCTAAATGTTTCGGCGATATCTTTTGTTGTATGTAATACCTCCCCTTTATCATTTTTAATTTTGTCAATATAATTCCTTGATTTTTTTTTTTTTACCATCCGAGCCAGATGTTTGCTCGTTTTGTTTCCCCATCTGTATCTCTCCCTTGCTATTAAATTGAATTCCTTTCTTGTTTCTTGATCTATAAGATCTTTAAGTTCGTTTCGTTTATTGACCAGGCGCAGGTATAGGTCTTGTTGCTTTCCATCTTTCTTATGCTTCTGCTCTAAGTTAAAGATCTCATCTAATAGTTTTACTTTTTTGCTAATCGCTTCCTTTTTTCTCCTTGCTCCTTCCGAAATCAAGATCCCTCTAATCACTGCCTTGTGGGCATCCCATAGGGTTGCTGCCGAGATTTCTTCTGTCTCATTTATCTTAAAATATTCTTCAAGTTCTTTTTTAACCCTAGTTATACTTTTCTCTTCAATCAGCAGATCTTCATTTAATCTCCAGTTTTGGTAGGACCTATGATTGCATGCTATGTTTATCGATATACTAATGGGCGCGTGGTCAGAAATCGTCAAAGGTTCTATTCTCGTCTCGACCACGTCCTCAAGCATTCTATGGTCAACCAAGATGTGGTCGATTCGGGAATAGCTGCCATGTACCTGGGAAAAAAAGGTGTAGTCTCGCTGGTTTGGATTGAAGATCCTCCATGTGTCTACTAACTGACTTCTATGTAGACTTTCTTTAACTTTTCTTAATTGTGTACCCTGCGTTTCTAATGTTATATGTGACTTATCGACTTTCGGATCCATGCCGAAATTTAGGTCTCCTCCTAATATTATCTTTCCCCTACTGAAATCTTTTAATTTCTCCAATATTCCCAAAAAGTATTTCAATGGGGAAGTGTTGGGCGCATAGAGGTTTGCGAGGGTATACTCTTCCTCCTCCAACTTCCCCCTCAAAAAGAGGAATCTCCCATCCGGATCTGTTAGTCTATCCGTTGGTACAAATCTAGTTCCTTTAGCTAGCCCGATTGCTACTCCTCTAGCCCTCTTGGATATGGTATCTCCATAGAACCAGATAGGGAAGTCAGGTGAGTATATTCTTACATTAGATCCCAATGTAAGATGGGTTTCTTGTAGGAAAGCGATATCTGTCCTATAGTATTTTAACTCCTTTAACACTTTATGTCTCTTAGAAGGGCTATTTAAACCTTTTACATTGTATGAGAGGCATTTTATTACTGGCATCTTCGTGGATTATAATATCTCCTTCCAATGTCCCAAGAACTGAGTCTACAATTTTCTTTTCTATTAGTTACACTTTCTTCTGGTTGTCTGGGTGAGACGGGGTATCGACCTTTCCTCCCCCCCCTTCCCCCCTCTAACCCTTCCCCCCCCTTCTCCCCTCCCCCTCCCCTCCCCCCTCCCCCCCCCCCCTTCCCCCTTCCCCATTTGGCCTATAAAAGGCCCCTGAACCAACTACTATGTCTTGGTTCAAAACACTCTGGGTGAGGTTTTTTTGGGATTTTCCTCCCCCTCCCCTATCTTTTAGACAGAGGGGGCGGAGGGTCGGTTACCCTCCTCTCCCCCCCCCACTCCCGGGAACCCTCTCGGGGCCCGAAGGCAGAAAGGGGGAGAAAAGAGAAGAAGGAAAAAAAAGATGAACAAGAGAGAACCAAAAAGAAGGACAGACATAATGCCTGACCGGGGGGGGCCATCTGGCACTAAGCGAAATAGGGTCTGAAAGGAAAAAAAAAAAAAAAAAAAAGAAAAGAACAAGAAAGTATTGTTGTACCGAAAGACCGGCCAGGCCGGAAGAAGTAAGGGGGAGAGTGGGAGAGGAGCTCTAAGTAGAGCCCACTCTTTCGCTCCACTCCCCTCCTTAACTCCAGCCCGGAAGGTCGGGCACCCGAATATCCAGTTTCCTACAGAACTCATGTAAATCTTCGGGGAATCTCAGTGTTGCGGTTCTTCCCTCCCTTGTCCCAATTAAACAGGCGGGGAACCCCCAAGTGTATTTGATATCCAGGTCTATCATCTGTTTCAAGAGCGGTTTTAACAGCCATCTTCTAGTCAGAGTTTCAGGGGCCACGTCAGTGAAGATCTGAAGATTAACCCCTTCAAACACTAAAGGGGGATATCCCCTCAGCTTCTTCCAGATTTCTTCCCTGTCTTCATAATATCGGAACCTTATTATGACATCTCTACTCCGCTCTGGGGGCGTTCTTTTCGGGTTTCCAACTGGGTGGATCCTTTCGATCATAAGTGGGTTGTCTGCCGGTCTTCCCAATAGTAAATTAAATATCGTCTGGAGTATTGTCTTGAGGTCCTCTCCTTTCTTCTCTGGTAGTGATCTTATCCTCAGATTTTGCCTCCGATTTCTGTTCTCCTGGTCTTCCAGTTTATAGAGCGTTTGCCTCTGTTGTAGCTGTATCTGTGTGATCTGATCTTTTAATAAGTTTAAATCTTGCTCTTGTTTCTCTACTTGTTCCTCTACTGATTCAAGTCTGGAGAGCATGTGGCCGAGGTCAGTCCGCAGGTTCTGTATTTCGCCCGTTATTATGTTTTCCATTTTTTTCAGCATCTCTGCCATGTCTCCCCTTGAGAGAGGCCGAGCGTCTGACCTTTGTTCCTCCCTCTCACTGTCCTCTAGTCCTCCTCCTGGGGACCCTTCGTCTCTAATCTCCAGAGATGTTTCTCTTGAGGTTTCACTCTGGGGCTTCTTATTTTCATTTTTTTTCGCTTTGTTTACTTGTTGTTGTTGTTTTGTTGCCCCCTGAGCTCCAAGGGCTCGTGGGCTTTCCCCTTTAGTCATGAATGGTCTTATTGAACTTGTTGCTGTTGTATTGCTTGGGGTGACGGGGGGTCCCCCTTTTGTAGATCTACTTGTCATTCTGCTCATGTCAGTTTTTTTCCTTCTGATTCTCTTCCCCAGCTTGACCCTTTGTTTCCCCGCATAAAGACAGCGGTCTTAATGTGTATGAGGGTAACCCATATGGGATCCTGGGTGCTAGGTCCAATCTCCCCTGAGAGTTTTGTGAAGTAATTTTCCCCTCTCTCTCCTCTCCCTCCTCTCCCTCCCTCCTCTTCCTTCTCACCCCCCTTCAATGTGTCTTTCTTTCCCTTTAAGAGGCGGGAAGGCAGGGAGAAAGAAAAGAAAAAAAAAAACAGATTATGAACTCTTGGTCCTGCTTCGAGGGGGGGGAGGGGACCCCTGGGTCTCTCTGGGGGCGGGATATTTGAGGGAGTTCTTCGGTCAACAGCTTCTTGGGGTGTGCAACAGGGGACTCCCACTCTAAAGCGTGATATATGGGTTGATATATAGTATAGGGCAGTAGAAACAAGATATATTGAGAAAAAAAAAAAAAAAGATTTAAGGCACTGAGAATTTTCAATGATAGGACCCCGTGTGTCTCCCCTTTGTCACACGGCTCCCAGGGAAGAAAAAAAAAAAAAGGAACATTTGCATATAGCCCCTCCAAGTCTTCACACCGCATTTTTAGTCACCATTCTAATAGTATACCTCATGTCTCTCATACCTCTTATATCCTTCGGAGGAGGTGCAGGCGTTTTACCAGAGCTCAGCAGGCTACTGCTGGCTCTCCATACTCACGTCCTTTCTTTAAGGTATAGTATAGCCTGGCGGGGGGGGGTGTAATCGGTGGGTGCCTTCCTCCCTGCGTCCTCCGCTGTCCTTCTCCGTTTGCTGCTCTGTCTTACATTTCCCCATCAGCTGCAGTACAGCACCGGATGACGACCAGCTGTTCTCGGCTCTCCATGTGGCAGGGGTTGAGCGATCCCATCTGCTCCCGGGTCTCAGCAGATCAGCTGTACGGCGCGTACGAAAGCCTGTGGGTAACGCTCCGCTGGTCAGCTGTGCAGCGTGTGTAGCAGCCTGGGGATGACACTCGGCGGGTCAGCTGTGCGGCGTGTGCGGAAGCCTGGGGGGGTGACGCCGCCACCTCACCTGTCCTGGGCCGTCCCTCCTCTGGACTCTCCCATAGCTCTCTCACCTCACCCGAGAGCGCACCGCGACCTCACGTTCTCACGTGCGCGCGCACGCAAGCATCGCGCTACGAGGCCACGATGTCTGACGGGCACCTGAGATTGCCCGCAATCACAGCAGGACCATGGATTTTTTTTTTTTAACACTGTATAATACTGTATTATTTATGTTAAGACACGAAAGAAAGCAAATGCATAAACGGTAGCTCTATTACTACAAGGTTATTGATTGCAATTATATGCAGCAAGTATTTAACACCCGTTTTTCTAGGTAAATATATTTCTAAATGTGCTATTGACATGACATTTTCACCACATGTCGGTAACAAACCATGCAATCTATACATACAAAGAAACCAAAACAAATAAGTTCCAAAATTAAGTTATGTGTAATAAAATGGAATGACACAGGGAAAAAGTATTGAACACATAAAGAAAGGGAGGTGCAGCAAGGCACTGAGAGCCACGACACCAGCTGAAATCTATCAGTAATTGGAAAAAATCTTGCCCCTTGTCAGTGCAAATTAATATTAGCTGGCTCAGTATCAATGGATGGCCCATAAAAAGGTGTCTCGTTACCAAGGTGTCACACAAGAAACGTCTCATGATGGGTAAAAGTAAAGAGCTCTCTCATGACCTTCGCAATCTTATTGTTGCAAAACATAATGATGGCATTGGTTACAGAAGGATTTCTAAACTTCTGAATGTTTCAGTGAGCACTGTTGGGAACATATTCCAGGAGTGGAAGGAACATAATGTCACCATAAACCGACCATAACCTGGTGCTCCTCCCAGGATTTACCATTGAAGTAAGGATGAATGGTAAAATGTACCCAGACATTCTTGATAATCTGCTGCCATAACAAAGAATTGGGCTCACTCCTACATATATGGTGGACATGCCCCTTAATCCAACCATTTTTGGAGGAAGTCCACAAACTCGCTTGCAAAATCTCAACCCTCCAGCTTGACTATTCCCCAGCCCAATTCCTACTTCACCACATCCCAAAATCTGACTATTTTTACTCCCTGGCAATGAACCTTAATAAAGCAGCCAAACTATGCTTCCCATCCCACTGCCGCTCCCAGGAACCTTCAACTATAGCAGAATGGTTTAAGCATGTACAAAGAATTGCTGACATGGAGTAACTCGTACATCAGGCAAAAGACCCCCCCCCCCCTCTAAGTTCTGGAAAATTTGGGCATGCTGGCAGCATTTCAAAACTACAGATGAACATGTTAACCACTTCAATACCAGGCACTTCCCCCCTTCCTGCCCAAGCCAATGTTCAGCTTTCAGCACTGTCACTTTTTAAATGACAATTGCGCAGTCATTCTACACTGTACCCAAACCAAATTTTGTTCCCCCAAATAGAGCTTTCTTTTAGTGGTATTTAATCACCACTGCAGTTTTTATTTTTTTCTTAACAAATAATAGACCAAAAAAATCAAGTTTTTCTTTGTTTCTGTTATAAAATTTTGTAAATAGGTACATTTTCCCTTTCACTGATGGGCACTGATGAGGCTGCACTGACGGGAACTGATGAGGTGGCACTGATGGGCACTGACAATGGGCACTAATAGGCATCACTGGGCACTGATAGACGCCACTGATAGGTGGCACTGATGGGCACTCCAGAGTAGCATACCTAGTGGGCGTCCTTTGTGGACATACCTGGTGGTCCTGGCGGCACACCGCACCACTGATCGCCGCACTGCATGTCCACACATATGACACCCAGTCAGGATACCGCCCAGGCCATCATTTTGCTATAGGCCGGGCAGGAAAGTGGATTAACACTGAAAATTCACAGGTATACACTCCTAGCTGGAGGGCGAGAGAGCAGGCAGGAACCCCCCCCCCCCCAATCCCCACACACACACTCCTAGTCCCCCTCTATCTCACAACAGGGAAACATGACCGCTACCCCCCCCCCCAACCCTACCCAAAAAGTCCCACCCACCTTCCCTAAACCCCCATACTAACCAGGTCCCTACTCACCCTCTTGGTAAACAGGGCAAAGTAAAATCAAAGCATACACATTACAACTCTATATTGACATTCTTGCTTTGACACAATCACAAGCACCTTTATGTTAAAGACTCATAAATCAATGAACGACACATAAAACGCATATCCCTCACCCACTAAACAGGTGGGAATACCTGTTGACACCTGTAGTATGCATCATTCAACACCACATTCAGCTAACACAACCACATAACAAGTTTAAATCCATGTGATCTGTTTGATTTATATGACACTATAGTCCCGCTCGTCTCTAAGAGTCTTCCCAATTGCCTTTGGGACAAGTTCTTTAACACATTTACGGTTGACTTTGTTATTAATGGATATGAGAAATTGTGTCTCGTACACTATACATTGAACTACAAGAATACTTCTCTAAATGTTTGTTACCTCTCCCCGTTCTTCAGCTCTGGTGACCGTTCGCAGGACACCGGCGGCGATCGGGTCCGCGGGCACGGTCACAGGGCTTGGGACCGGGTCCCCGGCGGCACGCTCGAGACCCCACGGGCTTAAAGAGACACATACAGGTACGTGATTGTGCCCAGCCGTGCCATTCTGCCGACGTATATTGGCGTGAAGGGGTCCTTAAGTGGCTAAACATTGTACCTGGAGCACATCAGGACCATTGGCTTAGTGATTCTAATCTTTGTGCGCTCTACCTTCTGTCCCTGATATTTTATTATTGGAATTTGTCCCTGCAATAAAAGTCTGTGGACCTACTATTTAAAGTTGCCAAATTAACTTGGAACATAGCACCGGCCTGTAGAGAGCACACAAACCTGAAGCACTAAGCAATTGATACAGCTGTGCTCCTATCAGAGTTTGGAGAGAGCCATAATTCAGAAAAAACAGCACAGGGGTTAGTGTAATGAAAATGGTACATTTGCACCCCACTGTCTCTTCCATAAGTATTCCCTGGAGCTCTCCTTTACTTCATTCTGGGTGCAGCTATTGTGACTAATTGGTTGAAGTGTTTCTGTTAAATCAAAAATAGAAAAATACAATTTCTACCTTGTTTAAAATGCTCTATAACACTAACACGCCCCATGTGCATTTTTACAGCATCATTTTTCTTACTCATGTATCTGCCCCTCATGTAAATATTTGGGATATATTAGAATTAAACACCAAGAAGAAAATCGTATCTTGGATGTTTGTGTACTGATTTTATAATATCTTTGTAATGCAGGGAGCTTTGAAATGTTTTGATGAAAGACATTTTGATATTCGGAATGCCTATTTAATCTCTGCCCGATTAAAACTGACTGTTAATGCTCACTTATTAATAACTGCAATAATGTTGGACTAGCCTATTAGCTCACAGAGCCCGTACTTTGATCTGAGATTGTTAAAACTAATAGTCAATGGCTTTTACTATTTGGCCAGCACTCAAAGCCTCCCATAGAGCGTTTGTGCCAACTTGAAACACAAACACATAAAAAACACACACAGCAGGTGAAAGAGCCTTGTGAAAGCAGAATTACTCAGATTGCACTCGCAGATAAATCTTTCATGGCGATCAGCTAAAGCCACTCTGGCAAAACATGTCACACTTTGTGTAATGTTAACTGACTCCAATTTCAACTCTGCTGTTTAGAAGCCAGGAACATTTCTTCTACGTGTTGACTATACAATAATTATCTAATATGGCAAACAAATTCGATTTCTCCAATAAAAAATGCCCAGGATGCCAATAATTTTGCCGGTGGGAAATGTGTTGCTCAGAAAAGCAATTTATAATTTTTGAAAGCGTCATTAACCACTTAAGGACCGCCTCCTGCACATATACGTCGACAGAATGGCACGACTGGGCACAAGCATGTACCTGTACGTCCTCTTTACGTGCCCAGCCGTGGGTTGCGGGCGCGCGCCCACGACCTGGTCCGAAGCTCCTGATATAGGGAAAGGCGATCAATGACGTCCAGCCCCGCCCCCTACAGTTAAACACATATGAGGTCACACTTAACCCCTTCAGCGCCCCCTAGTGGTTAACTCCCAAACTGCAATTGTCATTTTCACAGTAAACAATGCATTTTTATAGCATTTTTTGCTGTGAAAATGACAATGGTCCCAAAAATGTGTCAAAATTGTCCGATGTGTCTGCCATAATGTCAGTCACAAAGAAAATCTCTGATGGCCGCCATTAGTAGTAAAAAATATTTTTTTAGAAAAATGCAATAAAACTATGCCCTATTTTGTAAACGCTATAAATTATGCGCAAACCAATCGATAAACGCTTATTGCGATTTTTTTTTTTTTACCAAAAATAGGTAGAAGAATACGTATCGGCCTAAACTGAGGAAAAAATTATTTTTTATATATTTTTGGGGGATATTATAGCAAAAAGTAAAAAATATAGAATTTTTTTCTAAATTGTCGCTCTATTTTTGTTTATAGCGCAAAAAATAAAAACCGCAGAGGTAGTCAAATACCGCCAAAAGAAAGCTCTATTTGTGGGAAAAAAAGAACGCCAATTTTGTTTGGGAGCCATGACGCATGACCGCGCAATTGTCAGTTACACGCAGTGCCAAATCGCAAAAAGGGGCCTGGTCCTTTTACCTGCATTTTGGTCCGGGTCTTAAAGCGGATGTGCCATGGGAACAAAATATTAAAAGTCAGCAGCTACAAATACTGCAGCTGCTGACTTTTAATATTAGGACACTTACCTGTCCTGGAGTCCAGCGCCGATCGCAGCAGAGCACGAGCGATCGCTCGTCACTCTGCTGCTCCCCCCGCCATCCACGCTCAGGGAACCAGGAAGTGAAGCGCTGCGGCTTCACTGCCCGGTTCCCTACGGCGCATGCGCGAGCCGCGCTGCGCCCGCCGATTGGCTCACACGCTGTGTGCTGGGAGCCGAGTGTTCCCAGCACACAACGGGCGACAGACGGGATGTGACGGAATGCCCGTCTTTCGCCCGTATCGTGTGGCCGGAAGTGGGTGCAAATACCTGTCTTTAGACAGGTGTCTGCACCCCCCTCCCCCCTGAAAGGTGTCAAATGTGACACCGGAGGGGGGGAGGGTTCCGATCAGCGGGACTCCACTTTAGGGTGGAGGACCGCTTTAAGTGGTTAAAAAAAGTCTTATTATCTGTAGAGCAAGTTTAGCTTTTGATGTAAGGTCATTCAGTAAGGCACGGTAAATCTACCTGATAACCCCTTCGTTTTAGGCTGATGTGGAAAACTTCTCATGTGTTTTGGCTGCATAGTCTTGTGTTCCCAGATCCACCCCTGCAACATTTTATCAAGGCAACCATACCCAGTTAGATGCTGTAATGCTGTGTGAAAGATTGTAATTGTTTTTTGAATGGAAGATTTGTAGAGCAAAGAGTCTTGATATGCCAAACAATTTGGAAGGTTTGATTTTCTTGTCTGATCTTCTTTTCACCAATTTGCAGATTAGCAGAGCCCAAGATAAGTATCTAATCACTGTTTCAAAATTTTGTGACGTGATCTTTCGCCGCTGTGTATGGCTAGGCAGACATCTCTTTTGAAGAAAAAAAGTTTGTCTACCTACCAGTGGATTTTCAACTGAAATCGTTTGGTCCATCTAACTGTTAAAGCTAAATGAAGAATGTAGCACACAGTAGGGGTAGCTTGGGCAGCTAGACATAATTCTTTCCCCCCAGTTTTAAAATGATTTGGGGTAATAAAACTTGCCATTTAAAGAGGTTATAGCAACAGTTTAATTAATTGTGTGCCCTACTGCTTTACCCTCAGCTAAAGAAAACCAATGGCAATGTAGGAAATGGGGGGGGTTCTTCAATGGTTCAACCTAATGAACATGAAAGCAGAAGCCTCTAAATGCAGCGAACAAGGTCCAAATTTTGATATAAAATACAGGATCAATGAGCCTAACTAGTTGTTAAGGTTGAATAAAAACACAGGCCAATCAACTTCAACCTATATTTGTATGTATGCGTGTGTGTACATGTCGCCATGGATTCCTGTATATTGTAGTCAGTGAGAAACTCTTTTAGGAGCTTTTTTAAGTCACTTACATTCTTTTGATCCAAACTGTATGGGATCTACCCAGATACCACTTTATGTATTGTATGGCAATGTGTAAAACATAACATATTTTTATGAATATATGTCCTGCATTTTTAATACTTTTGTATAAATAAAAATATATTGATTTTATTATTGCTATTTAGCGATTGATTTTTGGGCACATTTAAAGTCCCACCACAAATTGAAAACACCAATTATGTTTTAATGTTTAAAACAAACACGCCTACAACCATCCATATACCCATATTTTATTTTGTTGAGAAACCACTTTAAAAAATATACCCTTAGCATTTCCTGCCACGGCCATCTTTAATAAGGGCAGATGATTAATGTAGCATTTACTTGGAATCCATCGACCCTTAGTGTGATAATGCCCTAGACAATCTTGCACATGCGCAGTACATTATACGCGGTATGTCGGTACACTTTCTCAAGTCTAGGCTGTGAACCAAGGAGCAACTGAATTTTTTTTAAAAGTCTAAAAGGTGTAAAAATAAAATACCTTCCTATCTATTTACTTAGGCTAGCAGCATAATGGTTAAAAATAGTTAATTGAGTAAAGTTCTGCTTTAAGTGCCTCTTTTTTTCAGGGAGAATAAGTTTAATTTCTCTAACCTTTCCTCATAACCTAGGTCTTTTCTAAAATCACTCTAGTTCAAGGACATCTTTCCGAAGGATTAGTGTCCAAAACTGAATTTCATACTTGAGATGAAGATGAACCAGTGTTTTTTGTAATTCTACTTTTATGTCTTGAGTAAATACCTTTTTTTAATGTGTGATAGTAGTCTGCTAGCTGCAGCCTAGCATTGCATGGTATTATTCTGTGGTCTGCTGGGACCCCCAGATCTTTTTCCATGTTCCCAACTTTGACCATGGCTACCTTTTTACACTGCTAGTGCAACTTCTCGGCACGTATTCACTACTCGTATACCTGAAGACATGCTGATGAACACTCATTTCAAGCATAATCAAGATTACCTATTTAAAAGGATGATGACTAACAGCTGTTTAATTCTGTTTTAAAGCTTATTTATTAAAGAGCAAAGTACAGCAACCCAAAGCAGCCAATCAGAATATAGTTATCTGAAATCTAGTTTTTCGAGTGATGTGTTTTGCAGCACTTTATTAAATAACCTTGGCATAACTCCCTGCTACATGTTGTATCTCTGCCTAATTCTCAAGTGAATAAAGGTCTTCGAACAGAAGATCACATTAGGGCCAATCAGGTCCGCCTGTGAGTTTTGGACTCTCCATTAACCCCTATGCATCAGTGGGTGTAAATGGACTGAATGGGATCCATCGGTTTGGAAGAGCACCTTTGAGAACCGGTGCCACCCATTTTTAGGTTGGAACATGTAACATGTTCCCACTCCTGTAGCCCCCCATGACAGCAGGCCGGGGATCTTCTCCCTGCACCTGCTGTCTTAAAAAGAGTGTGGCTGTGCAGGGCTCTGTCCACATTGCTGTGTCATTCATTCAGAGTTCTGTGAATGAATGGCTACAAGTTCTTGTAGTTCTCAATGGACTGCGAAGGCGTCGGTAAATGCTCGCAGACCATGAGGTTCCTGTCATTCGGGAATTGCATGCCCAAATGAGGTACAAGGAAGACAGCTACACTCACAGATATGATCGTGGGTGCAATGTTTTACGGGCTCCTAAGAAAAAAATGCTAATTTTTTTAACCTGCAAACATTTTTACAACTATTATTATTTTTCTTCTTTTCTTTAAAGGTGAACGTATCTTTTTAAATGGACAGTCTGTTCACACCCACCGGTACAAAGAGCAGAGCAGGCTCTGTCAGTGTCCAATCTGCATAAACTGAGCAGACACAGACCTGTCAACCTGGCTGCTCTGCTCGGATCATCATGGAATCAGTGGACAGATCCCTGCTGATCATAATGGTGTCCATCTTGTGTGAAAAGGACCTAAGGGATTCTTCCTGAATGTTCTGTCTACCAACATATTGCAGATTTGCATTATACTGAATTGAAGCGTTTCTGCTAATAAGTAACTTAATGACAATTTTCTCATTTTGTAAACAACATGAAAGTAAGTCATAAAGATGATTCATTGACATAATCAAATTCCCAGCTGAGAGTTTTTTTCAGAAAAATATCACATTAATGTGCGTTTTTATAAAATAAACATAATTCAGGGTCAATTCATGGGAAGTAAATGTGAAAAACATAACTGCTTAATAATGCTATGTTTTGCGCTATTTACTAAAGTAAAATATTATGACAGTGGGAGTTAATGGTTTAAATATATGAGTGTATCCTAGCACACACAGGACCTCATATTCCTGTATACGGAGGAGCTGAAGCACTCAAGTGCCTGTGTGGTCTACTTGTTATAGACTGACAGATCAGACATTCACAATTAAATTTTAGTGCTTTTATACACAGGCTTTTGTTTACCCTTCGATACAAGACAATAGGAGTGCAAAAGCAACTCTACGCAGTGCAATGTAGCTCTCCAAGTAACTTCTCCGACAACCAGTAGTACAAACTTATCAAGCAACTGAAAGCCAAACCATCTCAGAAGCCCATTGCTTTTTAAACCTTATGTCCTCAGACCAATATTAAAAATGTTTTTTGCTTTTAAAATACTTTTTTGAGACTGTGGTTAGCAGTGTCAATTTTTCAAAGTTTGACATAATACTCATCCCTTTACAGCATCTGGGGACATTATTTATTAAATCGGTTTTAAACCCAAAATCAAACATTTACTATGCTGCATCTTCTCAAATCTTAGATGTGATGGCTACATTCATTTCCTTTAGGCTTGCTTCTATTTTCACCTGGTGATCCTGCCAGTAAGTCTGTTTTTTCAACTTCTTTTAACAGATCAAGATGCCCAGACAAAGTATCAATTGGGGGGATGAGAAAAAACATTTACCACTGTACATCAGACACCCCCGTTCCCCAGACTGACAATTCTGCTTTCCAAAGGTGTCTCCATTTCTCCTTCATCCAGAGTAGGGCCAGTCTAATATAACGGCATACTCCTGCGCATGAGTGAACTGGCTCCCTAGTTTCTGTATTGCTTGGTTATACAGTGGATAATTCTTATGATGCCTTGCTGCTCTCTAGGACTGGGGTCGCCCTGACCGTGCTGTAAGAATATAAGAGAAGAGAGGGCGCACTGGCCTAGTGTATTATCCAACATGAATTTATTAAAAGAATTGTAATAAAACCATAGGGATATCTACCATATTTATCGGGGTATTGCGCGTTCCGGTGTATAGCGCGCACCCCTAAAGTGGACCGGCATTCCTGTAAAAAAAAAAAGATTTTAGTACTTACAGTTTTGGTGTCTTGCGCGGTGTCCATCGGCGGCCTCGTTGGGTCCGGCGTCCGTCTGTGGCTGGTGTCATCCTCGTCGTATAGTCGGGCAGGCTCGGCTTCTCTTGCGGTCACGTCCTGTGCGTCCTGTACGTTCAGGACGTGACTGCGAGAGGAGCCGAGCCTGCCCGACTATACACGAGTGTACTGCGCTCGGTATATGCCGCCGCAGTAGTTCAAAACTCGGCGCGGGTATCGGCGTATATCGCGCACCCACGATTTTGCCCTGAATTTCAGGGCAAAAAAGTGCGCGGTATACGCCGATAAATACGGTACTTACAAACATGACTGTCAAAACTCGCTCCATGCCATATGGGTGGCTAATCTCTCACGTAATATTTGGACTGCCAAACCAAGGGAGAGGGGCCTGAGTAGGACCCTGCTGATTGATATATTTCGAAGGACCAACCTTCTTCTTCAGAGCCTTGTACCAATAGTATTGCACAAATCATTGTCTTGAGTCACCATATTGTGTCTTATCTCATTTGTTAATTTTTCCCAAAGTTTGAAATGAAACGTAATGTAAAAATTGAAAAGGTTACAGATAAAAGAAAAAAATAAACATTGCAACTTCAAGGAACATTTCTTCTCTATCTTTACTTCAAATATCATAGATTACACTTGGGGTAGGGCACTAAAAATTATTGGCAGATTCTGATTGGTTGCTATAAACCAGTGTTTCTCAATTCCAGTCCTCAGGCCCCCCCAACAGGTCAGGTTTTCAGGATTTCCCTCAGATGAAAAGGCTGTGGTGATTACTAAGGCAGTGAAACTGATCAAATCACCTGTTCAAAATAATGGAAATCCTGAAAACCTGACCTGTTGGGGGGGCCTGAGGACTGGAATTGAGAAACACTGCTATAAACAGTGCATACACTTTGAAAATTGAGGCCTAAAATACAGAAAATGTTGTTAGCTTTTAGAAATCCAAGGGGAGCTTATAAAAAGTAATCGCTTCAAATAAGACAACATTTATCCAGTTTGATTTCTTTTTAGACACCAAATTATAGATTTGTATAGTGTGATGCTTGCTGTTTCTTGCCATTCATTTTCTATCCTGCAAGAAAATGACAGCTACAGTCTGCCTGATTGGTATGGATAATGTCTGCATTGTATTACATTTTTTTACATCAGACCCTGTTTATTAAATTGTTACTTTCTCCTTTGTATTGCATATCTTTTTGTTGTAAATTGCTATGTAATAATAGTATGATCTGCTTTGACCATATAAAAAATAAACAGTGCATTTTCAGGAAAATCGCCACTGTTTCTGAGAAATGGACTTGGACAATTTGAAAGAGTTTTCAAAAGTAGGAGCTATTTGTAGCCCCTCTTATTTGGTAGCATATTTGTAGCTGAAAGTGATGAGGTTGTGCACAAATGTACATAGGATCATTCAGGGTCTTGTTCATCTTTTCTAGAGCATGAAGCCTGGTATGCATTTGTTTTCATTGAACATAGTGGGCTGAATGAAGAGCTCCCCACTTTGCTATTGTGTTCTCACAGGGGTACTCCCCTGCCAGAACACATCAGTCAGCGCTCGCAGCCATTGGCTGTGAGTGCTAATCAGATGCAGATTGGCTGCTGTTTTTTCAGCATGCTTGTTCGACAGAAGCTGGTCGAAAGTCAGCTGGTGACTGCTGAACTGACCGTTTTCTGACAATTTTCAGCCCATGTGTACTTGGCATAAACGATAGAACCCGATTGGTTGTTAGATACAAGTTCTCTGCTCCCACCCCTGAACTATTCCTAATAAAACAAATACAGGTACATTAGACATAACCACACTTTCTCAGAATATCCCTAGTTTGGCACTGATAGATCAGGAATGTTAGTACAAACTTAATACAAGTTTATAAATGATAATTATAAATACAGTATTTAAATGTATGTGTGTTGAGTTTAAAATAATGTATTTTGCTGCCCAACCCCTCCCACTAGACATTTGCTTTATTGTAAAAATAGCAGTTTTATGGTGAAAATAAGAAAACTAAGTAATATAATTCATATGTTTAGTTTTATAGATCAAAGCAGCTTTGGGAAGTCAGCTTTAAAGACTAATCAAGTGCTTACTTCAATTGTATAATCATGCAACATTGCACCAATCAGAAATCATTCAACTGTATTACTGTTCACTGAGTATGAAAGCAAAAGCAGCTTTAAGCCAAACTTAGTGGGAAGCTTATATGTTTACAAGGTCACTCCCTCTGATTCAGCTCTACAAAACCATGCACATTGTAGAATAGGTTCTAAATTATATGAAGATACCTGGTTAATCTCATGCTCATTGTTTGTAGAGCAGCCATTGTCTACTGTGTCTCCTTTTCATGGGCAGTCTAATGTTTGTCCCTGGAAATACCCCTGGCTTTCTATTTTGATGCATATTTTTAACATGCTTTAGGTTGAGTATAACTTTCTTAAATTGTGGATTTTTATGATATGGTGCTCATTCCACACTAATGCATTTTCAATATTTTTCATCATAAACCTATATCTATATCATGTCTATCAACATATTTATAAAAAAAAAATCTGAGGAATGTAAAGCCTTCTTTTGTCCTGCTAATTACCCAATAATGAGATGATGCTTCCTTTATTTTCTCAAGGGTATTGGAAAAAACAATAATAATTAGGTTGCTATGGTAAATGCTTTTTTGTGTGTTTGTGTGCCTTTTTTAATGTCATTTGGTGTATGATACAAGTGGAATATTTTCTCTGTTATCGGTAATGTTTTAGAAAATTGCAAATTGTCTTTCATACGGAAACCTTGATTTACCCCTCTGTGAGCTTACAGTGAAATTGATTTCCTCTGTTTGTCCAGTTCCAGCTGTAACGTTGCACCCTAGAAGTGACCACAAGCATCTTTGAGTAATTACACCAATATAAACACTAGGATGTTTGTATCCTGGTAGTGACTTCTTGGATATTGTACAATGCAGACACTGACAATACTCATGCAACAAATGACTGCAAACAAATAGAGGTCACGAAAGGATTTTTTCCCACAATAACTGATTCCTCCAAAGTGCTCCCTGACCTCTGTGTAATCACAGAACTTGAATTGTTTGGCATTGGTCCCTAATTAGATTTGCATTAGAGAGCAAAGGTTGCTGAGAAAATTGGGTCAGAGAGCAGAATGATTACAACAATCATAATATCAGCTGAAAAGGGATGCATAATGTAACATTCCTCTATTAATATATTAACCTTAGACTAAAAAGCTGGTCTTATTGTTGGTGATTAGTTTTGTAAGAAGCATAAATTGTTTTAAGTCATTGAATTACTATTTTCATCATTGTGTAATATACCCATCTATATACTAATGGTTATACTAAAGAGAAGAATTTCTATATGTATTTTTCAAGATCCTAATGTTTCAGTTTAATCATCATTGTGTATATTTAGCTATGGAGGAGCAGGTGGATACAGTTTGTTCAGGCAATGTAATCATAGGAAAATGCCAAGCGCATCTATCTGCAACACTGAATGAAAGCTAGGTCATTTATTGTTATGAACAGATTATTTCTGACAGTTTCTATATAATCTGAACCAATTCTGTTAAAGAACAATTCCCTCCAGGTCTACTATATAAATTGTGAGGATTTTAGCAATCTTTGTTGTAGTTCCTCACATGCTTCTATTCTGTAGACACTGAGGTGGCCCTTTCTAGTGCAGTTGCTAAAATTGTTTAAGCATCCTTGATATCCCATACAGAGTCTAAAACTAGGCGAAAACCTTCCACTGGAATATCGGTTTGTATAAATGTTAGGTTTATATCTGGTTTACTAAAACTGGAATTTAAAAATAACACACATTTCAGTAACGTTGTATAAATTCCAGTGGTTTGTAGTATACATGCCCACCAATAGGATTTGAACATTTAGCTGCAGAGAGTGGGCAGATTCAAGAATGTTGTTTTTCTTCGATTGCTGTCAATGATTGTAGTCAATTTGTAGTCTTTGTACTAATAAACAAGCCAGCGTGCAAAAAGTTGAACTATAAACTTAAACCAATAGTCATGAAAGACACAATCCTCCATCTTTTGTTAAAATACTGCTCATATATTGAGTTGTTCCTATACCTTCAGACACTGGGATTATCCAGTATATAGCTTGATATGTGCTACTAGTTCTACCACAGACACTACACACACTGCTAGGGTTTGGCTGCTTTCTAGTGAACTAGGTTATCAGAAAACAGTTATCATTTAATCCAAGTATAATTTATTCATATATCTTCAAATACTCACTGGGACTGTATTTTGTGTAGTAGTTTTAGGTGCTGTTTTGATTTTAGCACCTTATAGACAGCTCAGCCCCAGCTCCTCCATGATTGTTACTTACAGAGGTGGCAATAATTTATTATATCCTTGTGTGACCAGTCATTTATGATCAGGGATATGCAATTAGCGGACCTCCAGCTGTTGTAAAACTACAAGACCCATCATGCCTCTGGGTGTCATGATTGTGGCTGTCAGTCTTGCTATGCCTCATGGGTCTGGCCCGCGAGCCAAATGTGGCCCCCATGTTGATTTTATACGGCCCCCCTGGGGATTTGGATATATATATTGTTTGTGGCCCCCAGGGCCACAAAAGATATATACCGTATTTATCGGCACTGCCTTGGAGGGGACAGGACGAGCGCCGTTGGATTACATGAAGAGAATCTCCTGTTTACTCAGCAGAGTCTGTATTGGAAGTTCCGTCTCCTGGGATGCCATTGGACGACTGTCCTGTCTATCATAGGAGGCTGGACTTTGTATTAAAGAGTAAACAAGATATTCTCCTGTTTGTAATCTGTCTGCACTCGTCCTGCTTCCATCCGAGGCTGCAGATGGGCATTGATCAGGCTGCACTGATGGCAATGGTAAGGCTGCATTTATGGCACATGTGAGGCTGCATTGATTGCAGTGGTAAAGCTGCATTCATGGCACATGTAAGGCTGCATTTATGCCACATGTGAGGCTGCATTGGTTGCAATGGTGAGGCTGCATTCATGGCAATGGTGAGGCTGCATTCATGGAAATGGTAAGCCTGTGCGTGTTATATGCCAATAAATATGGTATAACCAAATAACAGGCACAAGCTCATCCTTAGTCCTGAGCAGCGCTCTGGGATTCCTTGGGGCCACAAAAGAAATATATACAGTATAGCCAAATAACACGCCCAAGCCCATCTCTTCACCACACAGGCACAAAGGTAAGAGAATTCTTGTTGGGCAGTGTATTAGAGCTCGGACGAACACACTTAGACCAAATTTTAATGGTTCAAAGAATGTCTGGCAAAATAGTCGGCCCTTGCACATGTTCACTTCATCAAATCTGGCCCTCTTTGAAAAAAGTTTGGACACCTCTGCCATACATGGTTGAATTCCGAAATAACTTTTCTTTCAAAAATCTGAAATTTTGTGATCCAATAGTGTCACCATTGATTTCGAAATTCGACCAACCAAGCCTTCAATTTCTCCTCATGTTGCTACAGAAAATAATTTTCGTGGCCGGGAATCTTCTTTTCTTTCTGGAAATTCTATTTTTTCTTGCGCTCATGGGCATTTCTTTTTCGATTTATATTTCTAACATGATTCTCCCATCATTGATTAGAAAATGATTACTTTTTTTCAAAATATTTCCAACATGTGATCACTCACATTCGATAGGCAGACGAAAATCAGCCATTGATGTGGGCCACTAATCGTGCAAAATTTGAGCGACAATTCTTGGATACATTTTTCGAAAGAAAATTCTTTCTGAATTTGACTCATGTTCTAAGGCGCCTCTTTGGCCATGTGACTGTAATTTTCAATTTCCATTGGCCTCAGCTGAAAATAGCCACTTTATAAAAAAAATATTAAAGTATACTTGTCCTGGTGTGTTAGCTTTGTGAAGTTAACCTCGAGTACCATCCTTTTTAAAATTAAGCTGCCATTATCAAGTAATCGTTGGCATGAAATCCAGTTCTGCCCATTATTTTGAATAGAGTCTAATGTCAAAATGTCTTCACAATCTGCAATATTTTTTGTGCCCCTAGGAAACATTACCTCTGGCTTTCAGCTAATTTGACAGTTCTCAAGTCAAGGGGAATCTCCTCAACAAGAACACAGAGAGAGCTGTCCTAAACCTTCCCAAAGAAAATGAAAAAAAATAGCCTTTAAATAGGGCTTTAAATCTCCAGTTTTATTGTAGAGGACTATAAAGAAGCTGCATGGAGACTGAACTCCACAGCACTAAGTTTTTTTCTTTTGTAGGCATTAGTCTAGCCATTGGCAGACTTGGCAAAATCAGGTTACTTTATCTTATTAGTGAACTGCTGAGTCCCCAGCACTATTTTCCTCATGACTAACTTTAAACAGTGGTGATGTACACAAATAAAACATGTTTCCTTGATTTTTATCTATAAAGAGTTTGATTGGAAACATTTTAGAAGAATTTCTTCATTTTTTCTTATCTTGAATACTCACAAAATAGTGTTCCGCACATTACTGGGTACACATCATCAGGGTTGGTACTTTAAAGAAAGTAATTTTTAACCTTTTAAAAGGCAAGCATTAAAGGCTAAAGTAACTTTTTCATGCAGAATTTCATTTTTCGCAATAAATAGAAGCGTTTTCTAATGACTTTTCTGGCCTGGCTATTCCAGTGTGTTTTTTTCTCACTTACCTGGTTTATTAAAGGTTTTGAAATCTTGTCTAATTGGATTTTTTAAATAGTTTTTAAGATTCCATCACTTCCTGTAGATTATCTTTCAGCATTCAATTTCTGTAAGTCATCTCCCAGTAGCAGTCACATCTTTGTTGCATTACAGAAGAGGGTGTGGTAGGGCGTGTTCACCACTCTGGACGACACTTCCTTCAATACTATACCAACTTCCACCCACTTTCTGTACAATCTGATTGTACAATTTCCTTTTTATCTACCATCAGCTATGTAGTGCAAGGGCCTGTCTAATTTGACACAAATTGAATGGATTGTTCAGGTGGGTCTTCCAGTTCCATAGTTGGGGTAAATATAAAGGAAATTGCACATTCAGATTGCATAGTGTTTGGCCAGCTTTATACAAGTACATAGGAGGGAGTGGATGGGTACACTCAGCTTTCAGGCACCGTTAACATCTTCAAATAGCAGGATGTTTTTTTTGAGGGGGTGGATGTTTTGGAGCTCTTCCACTTCTCACACATAGGGCAGCCTTGAATGGTCTGCCCTATGTTCAACAATTACCCCATAGAAGCTCCAGAACATTTTTTTTATAGCGGAGCCTGATGCATTTTTTATCATTACCACACTTTTTGGTGCATTTGCAGCGTGTTTCTGAAACGCATGGTTGTGTGCATTTTCTGTGCGGTGTGCCATGCGTTTAGAAACATGTTGATGTGAATTGAGCCTCATTGTTGTGAAAAAAACACCAATTTCACTTTTACACCCCATTCACACCTAGAGCGGCCCCAGAGAGTTTAATATGCAGATTTGGCAAACAGCAGCTGTGGCAGCCTACATCGACAAGCCAGGAAAATGCACACGTGGAGGGATGCTGTGCAAACCTAGTTGATGAGTGAAGGGTGTGCGCTAACGAGGTCAGCTGGTAAACTGCTTCTTCTCTATATACCAGGAAGTGATTAAGCTGTCTAAGAAATACAGCAAGGGATGAGGTGAGGCCTTGTTCTAAAAATCAAAGAAAGCTTTTATATTATTGCAACAGAGGTACATTAATGGTATATTGGTGCATAGGGGAGCTGAAGTTTAGAAGAAAAAAAAAGGTGAACTTTGCCTTTAAAATGTTCCAGCTTATACCTTGGTCAACCAGAAAAGTATTCTGCATCTCCCTTTGATACTGCATCAATGTGTTAATAAGGGCTTTACCCTACTCTAAGTCCCACCTACCTGTGGCACCCCAAAGCAAGCCTGGAGTAAAAAAAACTTTGGACATGTTGTTATTGTTTGTGAGATTGCTGTGAATATTCCAACTCCATTTTCTCTGTGAGGCAGTTAGACAGTAATCAAAGCAAAAGGTCTGACCTTTCTCTGTACTGACTAAAACTATAAAAGGTATTGCCTGGAGTTGGACTTTAAACTCTATCCAAACCAAAGAACAAAACATGTAATATATTGTGACATTCCTGTCCTCATTTGTGGTGTCTTCATTAGTTTTAATTTTGCAGGCTCCCCCCCCCTTTATTTTAACCTGATGATCCTAGTAATAAAACACTTCCTGGCCTTGGATGATAACATGTGTATTGTATGTATGGAGGAGCTATGTCGCTCTAGGATCGAAAGTGTTTCGTCTACACTTTTGTTCCCCATAGTATAGGGTATATAGTCTGTAGTCCTAGCAAACTTCCTGACAACATTGCAGAGTCAATTTTAAATCGGAGAATAGTTTTGGTGAAAAGAAAACAACTTCCAGTGTACATACATTTCAAAGTCCAACATGCATTTGCATATACCACATCAAACATTTGCCTACCAAAGTACAGTTTGTTTCTCTCGTATATCAACCTTGTCTAAGCTTCTTGGCAATCAAATGGTGCAACCAGCATTACATGCACTAAACATAATAATTTTGTGGGACATTGAAGAATTGTTGAGATAAGTTCCTTAGGACTTATTTCTGGTGTATCAAGCCAAGGGGCCCAAAGCTTTTTGAACTTGCCCGAGTTCTGCTCCATTATGAGGGTATTTCCCATATGTGTTATCCAAGAGGTAATTGCAGGTGGAATAGATGATTTCCATCCCGTAAAGATAACCTTTCTGGCCTGGAACAAGGCCCAAGAGAAGGCAATCCTAACCATCTTTTCCGGAATCGCCTCCAAGATACCCAACACGCAGCAGATTGGGTACAGAAGTCTGAAACACCCTATTGAGTGTTGAGAGAACCCCACTCCAATAATGATGTAGATTTGGGCAACGCCAGAGGAGATGTATGAGATCTCCCAGATCCAGTTTGCACCTACCACACAAGGGGTCTGCCAGTTTACCCATCCTATGAAGCTTTACTGTGGTATAGTGTACTCTAAGCACAATATATAACTGAGACACGTTTTGAGATATATTTAAAGAGCAATTAGGAAATACACTGAACTGCTTCCTCCCACTGTTCCCCCGTTAGGGGTTACAAAACCCTTTTAATGGTATAATTAAAATGTATTTTACCCCAACATATCTTAATTCTTCCCTTTTTGGTTTGCTTATTACACTGTTGGAAGCGTTTTGTTAAAGTAATTCAGAGCTGTCCTTTGCACACTTCTTGCATTCTCTCATTTTTTTATGTTGGACTACAGAGTGAATAGCCTTTATGTTGCCCAGACCTGAGGTGATTGGGAATTTTGGCAAAAGATATTGAGTAGAAATTGCACTGTATTTGCAGACTGGTTAAAATGTAAAGCCTAGTACGCACAGGCCCGAATGTTGGGCGTAATCGGCCGGTTCAAAAGAAACCGTCAAACATTAGATGCGTGTGTATGGCAGCTGGTCCAACAGAAGCCGGCCTTTCGTCTGGCTTCTGTCGAAGGCTTATGACCAAAAATGGTCTGCCGACCGGCTCCCGGTCGGTGCTCTCAGCCAATGGCTGAAAGCGTGGACCAGAGTGTTCTGGCTGGAGGGGGCCTTCCCTCTGTCAGAACACAATAGCACAGCAGGGGAGATTGCTGTACTAATATTGGATTGTTAGTACAGCGGCTCCAACAAAAAACTAGTAGTGTGCTAGGCTTTAGTCTAGAAAAATGCTGTGGGTTTTCGGACCACCACAAGATATAGGAGCCAAGTTAATTTCTGGCAAATCAACAGGTATTCTGTATTTGCAGGGTCTATAAAGGGTTTAAACATGGGGAAATGTGCAAGTATTGTAAAGATGTACTGCATATGTGATTTTTTTCTTTTTTTTTTCTTTTTTTTTATACTGCCTTGACATATTCCGCAAATAAGAGGTCATTGTTCGAATTTTAATGACCTATAAGCTGTTTTATTTACCACTTTGGTTAGATGGGGCTGTTCATGTATGTGCTGGAAAGTGCTGTGTTTTTATTCTGTATTATTACTTTAGACTGAAATGTTTGTGTACTTTAGAATAGAAGCAGTATGGACATCTTTTCTATGATCTTTAACCTTAGCCGTTTGCAGAGACAAAAAAAAAGGTAAAATGTAAACCAAATGATTCATGACACTCAGTTTCTATTAAAATACAATTTTTAATATACTGATGCGGACAGGCATTCTGGGTTTTCCCTTTGCTTTAGAACAAGTATGTGTTGCTTTTTGTTTTTTCAATTTAAAAAAGTAATTTCTTAAAAAAAGAACAAAAAATAAAAGCTAAGATACCATGTATTGAAAGGTGTTCAGAGATGAGGACAAACACGTTTGGCAAGTGTTTACCTCTGAAGCCTATTAGAACTATTTTCTCTGCTGCACTTGATGTCTAGGCTGAGAAGCAGCTTTTGATTAAACACAGGTTTCATAAAACTAGTTAATCGTTTTCTACTTATTTTCCACCTCAGGTTTTCTTTTATCTTATTTTTTTTTGTTACGCTGACTGTTCACTGTGTCAGGCACTGGAGACTTCTAAGAGGTCAAAGCCAACAACGTAGTAAACAGAAGAAATGAAAAAAAAAAAGTAATTAAAGCGAAACGTCATAACCTACATTTAAAAGGTGGTGTAGTGCAGCCCCAACAGGCAGCCAGCTAAAGTCATCCCACTCCTAAGCCACTAATGTAATCTGTGTTTATACGAGTAATGTACTGTAGCTAAGGGGGAGGGGAGTTGTAAGCTCACAGCAGCTACTCAAAGTGTTCATTTTGTGTTAAGCTCACATCCCCACCAAGTCGAGACTTCAGGGATTTAATGGCCAGTCAAATGCAGTGTAGCATTCATGAGAACTGATATAAATGAGACAGATGCTATTCGCCTGGAATGGGTAAATGCTCCTTTATCTTTTTTTTCCACTCTGAATTTGCATGTTTTATGTCTGATAGTAACAGGATTGTATACTGGGGACAAACTTTATAGGCTTTATAAGCTGGGTGTTTTTTTGTTTTGTTTTTATTTAATTGTTGCGGCTTGTGTTTTCATACAAGATGCTTGGACACTGTAACCTCCTTGTACAATTTAGCCTGACGTTGTTAATTCATACACAGGGACGATAAAGCATCTCTGTGAATGCAGAGCTTTTTTTTTTAAGTGAGTGCCAAATTGCACAGTATTTGCAGACTGATTAAAATGTAAATGTAACATGTCAAGAGCTGTGCCAGTTCTCTGTGTGACAAATTTAAAGTGAAAAACAATTAGGGAAGACGATAGATCTCATGCAGATTCAGTTGTGACAGCTTTTCTCTTATTTTTGGTGCTGGTGGGGGCAGAGTAAAGGTTTGAATAACATCTACCAAGAGAATATTGTAATCCTTTAAATCAATATGTCATACCGTCACTAGCTTATGATTGATTTGTCATTCAGATTCCAGCTTGTCAGGGTGACTTGTATTAATGCTTACCATGTAATGTGATTTCAGAGAGGGCTGATAGGCAATAATCATATTTTTCTTTCTGGGGGAAGGATCTAGAGACACATGCTACTGTTTGGAGTGCTAATGATCCATTTTGTATATCTGTTGGGGGTGTGTTTGTATGTGTGTGTACATATATTATATATGTGTATGTATGTGTGTGTGTGTGTGTGTGTGTGTATGTATGTGTGTGTATGTATATATATATATATATATATATATATATATATATATATATATATATATATATAATATTATGTATATAATTATTTATTTATTTTTTAACATGACTGTTTTACTGATTTGAGTCACTTGTCTCATCACATGTAAATGTGCTCCATAGACGATCACTTTTTCCATGCTGCAATTAAATGAGGGGGAAGTCTTAGGCGCACACGATACCTTGAAGTGTCTAATCTCAAAATCTCCAATACTATTGGCTCAGATATTTTGGGTTGGCAACTTCTATGAATGCACCAGTGATCCTAACAACCAACTAGGAGGCACAATTCAAAGTTATGTTTACTGTAAACTGATATGTTATATTACTTGCATTATTCATGTGTTCCAATCGCTATAATTTACCTATGGTAGAATAAAATTAGGAGATGCAATAACTTACATGCTCATGACGCTGTCTTGTAGTGTTTGATTTAATAATCACATTAGCTGGTCCATACACACATTCATCTTTTTTCATTTAGATTAGCATGAATGGATGAAACAGTGTGTGGTTATTGTATTCTGGCACCAGTTGATGTCAAAATACCCAAACAGTGACTGCATCTGATTGGATGCAGGTGCTGTTTGGCCAAGACATTGACTGTCTCCTTCCCTTTTCTAATGGAGGGATGTTAGGCACGAGAGGGTCCCGACAGGACCGCTGATGATTCAAATTTTGACAGTTCATCAGGAAACAACCAAAATTCACATCTTTGCACCGTAGACTGTTATCTACTGTACCTATTTGATTGTTATCCATACCTCCAGCAATATCATCTTCTTTCCTGTGATTGGTATCCATAGTTTTTCTAAATGGTATCCACAGTTGCTATGGGTTACCCGCATCCCATCTATACCCTTTTCTTTTGGAATTGCTTTATTAATTATTGCATGGTATTTATTTATTTTTTACTTTTTATTAAATTAATGCTTTGCATGGGTAGTTGTGCTGTCATTCCCCTCTATATCTGTCAATAACATAAAAGCATGTGAAGAAGTAAACACTCTTATTTTTCCCTGTAATACGTTGCTTTTTTTCTTAATCGGTTGCTTGGTATACAAGGAAAGAAGTGAAGCAGTAATTTCAAGGGAAGTCATTTTCTGCTTAGATTGTTATCAGCACGTCATAATAACATGAAACATCCCATATGATTCTTCAATATTCCTGAACATGGTCTCCAGTCTAAGCAATTATAAGTAATAATTGGAAATACATGTATAAGTATATAGTAAATAAACAAGAGCTGCTGAAATTGCTGCCTGTGTTGTTTAGTATTTAGTTACTGTCCCGGTGGTATTTAGGCATAGTTGAAGCAATTTACATATAATTAATGCTTTTTATTCTAGAGCATGTCACAATTAGCTGCCAATCATCTATATGCTGTGCAAGCAAGGCCAGCAATGTTTTTGGCTTGTTCATTGGTCACTAATAAAGTATCTTGTAGAAGTTATCACAGTCCTTTTTTGTAAAATGTATCTTAAAAGTAAAAAAAAAAAAAAAAGTAGAATTGCAATCTAGTTGAGAAAGACAACAGCATTTGTCAGGTCAAGTACATATCTTGCAAGAATGTTTAGTAAACTCCATGGCAAACTCTAACCTGTTCTTACTACCCAGAGACTGACACATGCATTTAGTCCCACATAGTGGGAGGGTCCTCCTGCTGTAGTATGTTTGGTCCTAGTGTTGTAATAAGGCAAAAACTGCTGAGGAAAGCAGTGAGCTCATCAGCAGTAAACTGTGATCCATGTGAAAACATTCTTAGCTGCCATGGGGGAAACAAAGTTGAAATGTTTCTAGTTTATGCAAAGACAGCTATTTGTAGACTGAAGTAGAAGGCTCATTTTAATAGTATTAGGTCCCATTCACACCTGTGATTATCTGCTTAAAGCTTGTAGCTCTAAAACGCTGAACAAGCCAAATCCCATTAATTTAAATGGCCCCTGTTCACATATGAGCATTGTGTCGCCTGAAGTAAAACGCCTGTTGTTCAAAATAGTTAATGAGCTTTTTTTGGCAGATTACAAGCGTTTTTGGCCCCATAGACGCCAGACTTAAGCGTTTTTATGAGCGTTCTGTCACTTCTTTTCTGCTCAAACAGCGGCTCTCCACTGCTTATTTTCTCTCCCTCATCTCCTCCTAGTGCTTTCTATTGGCTAAACAAAAACACCTGAAGCTGCAAAAAAATGCTTAAAATACACTTCTAAAACGTTTTTAAAAATCTTGTAAAAAATCCAAAAATCTTAAAAAAAATTCCAGTAAATTGATACGCTCAGGTGTAAATGGAGCCTTAACCACTTCCATACCGTGCCTCTCCTTCATGTAAAAATATTTTTTTGCAAGAAAATTACTCAGAACCCTCAAACATTATAAATTGTTTTTTTAGCAGACACCCTAGGCAATAAAGTGGCGGTCATTTGCGCAATAATTTTTTAAACGCCTTTTTTTGGTTTCATGAATTAAAAAAAATAACAGTAACGTTAGCCCATTTTTTTTGTATAATGTGAAAGATGATGTTACACCGAGTAAATAGACACCTAACATGTCACGCTTTAAAATTGCGCACACTCATGGAATGGTGCCAAACTTTGGTACTTAAAAATCTCCATAGGCAACGCTTTAATTTTTTTACGGATTACCAGTTTAGTTTACAGAGGAGGTCTAGTGCTAAAATTATTGCTCTCGCTCTAACGCAAGTGACGATACCTCCCACGTGTGGTTTAAACAGCGTTTACATATGTGGGCGGGACTTGCATTCGCTTCTGAGCGCTAACTACTGGGGACATGGGCGTTTTTAATTAAAAATGTTCTAATATATATTTTATTTTTTATTTAACTTTTTTTTTTACCATTTTTTTTTACATTTTTTTGTGAATAAGACATCATTCAGATATCCCCCACTGAAGTCCAGGACGTCATATGACGTCCTACGGTACGGAAGTGGTTAAAGAAGAAAGGTAAAGAGCAAGTTCAGTCATTCCTCAGATTTGTTGCCTCACTTATCTGTTATGCAGCCATGTCCTGGATTCAGAGTCACACCTGCTCAGCAGATCTAGAATGTCTCTTCTGTGATCCGCTAATCAGGTGCAGCAGCCCAGGTCCCACACTGCCATCTTGGTCCTTCTCTTTCATTGGAAGCCAGCTGCCTCGGGGGTTCAGACAAGTAGCCTCTGATGATTGCAGCTCCGCCCACCAGCCTATGTAATGCTGCGTGCACACGATCTGAATATCGGGCAGTTCAGCAGGAACCAGTCAACATTCAGACTCTGTACACACCTGCCTGTCCGACCAAAGCTTTTCTCACAACAGCTTCTATCAAACGGGCATGCTGGAATGCCAGCAACCGATCAGCGCTGGAAGCCAATGGCTGCGAGTGCTGACCAGTGTTTCTTAGCGGGGGGCAGTCCCCTTGTCAGCACAGCACAGCGGGGGGAGATTGCCATACTAACATTTCATAGTTAGTAAGGTGACCTCTCCTTTTTTTTTTTTTTTTTCATTCAGCTCGCTGGGTTGAACAAAAAAAAAATTGAACAACAAAAAATTTAACATGTACTGGGCTTAAGTCCTTACTACTGCATTCTCCTGGGATATGTGACATGTCATACTAAAAAGCAAAGCTAAAACAGTAATGCCCCCTGTTATGTCACTCCAGCTAGCTTATGCTGCTTCCAGGTGCTGCTTGGATGCAAGGCTCATCAGGCGCAGGATGTACACTTGGATGTAGGCTCATCAGGCGCAGTCCTAAGACTACAACAAAATGATGCCCTCTTACACACTGTTATGGCACACCAACAGTCACAAACTGTGTAAAAGTGGCTTCAGCTTGGTCTCCATCAGTGGAAGAACCTTCCAACACACTTCACTCTTAGTGAAAGTGGACCCTTATAAAATACCCCATTCTTCAAATGCTGATTTGCCCTTGCTCCCCATTGTCCCTGGTACATTTCAATATATAAATACTTAATTTTTTCCTATGGGGTCACTTGATTGCAACACTTTGGTGGGAGGGAACTCTCCCTCCAGTAACAGCTAGAACTATTGACCCTTGTGATTGAAGTCACAGCTCTGTATAGTTCAACTCCATTGTCAGCCTACCATGTTATGTAGAGGAGGCAGAACATGAAACATGAAAAAAAGGTATTAAATTGGCACGTCAAGCTTCTCCGGAAAAAGCCGAAATAGGCTTGGCTCTTCACGGCGCCTGCGCATAGCCTGTGCGCAGGCGCCGTGAAGAGCCGAGACCTACTCCGGCTGTCTTCGGGGAGCGTGACGTGCCAGAGCCAGCCGTCAATCATCCTCCCTCTCCATAGGCACGCCCATTCCCCGCGGGAGTCAGAATCTTCAATGTGCAATAGCACAGTGAGTACGGGGATAAAAAAATACAGATAGGCATACTGTAGCTCGCGCTACTATGCCGAATGTAATGCTAGACTGATGTTAAGGAGGGTGAACCACCGCTTTAACAATACAAAACAGCATTCACAATTAAAAAAAAATTCCAAGTGACAAAATAATTATAAAACATTGTGACTCCTGGCTTGTGGTAATGTTGATAGTTCGCTAGCAAATAGATTGTTTCAGAAACAGACCTATGTGTTTGGACAAGAGCATAATGAGACAATTAATATTACATAATGATAATAGATAACATATTCAATAAATACGAATTCTAAATGCTCCATTTTATTAAAGTGTTAAATTTAGCTCAGAGGTTGAAATTTAAAGTGGATGGAATAAAACATTGTGGGCTATGGTGTGATGTATACATGTATAGGGAATTAGATCTTGTTCACAAGCTAGTTTGCATGTGAGACTTTTTTTTTTTAATAAGTTCTGTTTTATAAGTAATAAAAGATATAAAAGTCTGTAATTTTGTTATGCTTCACATTTTAGAATTGTAAATGAAACCATGTTTTGTGTTTAACTACACATGGTTTTTATAATGAAGGAGGTGACAAAGCCTTTAAAGGAAACACTTCATGGCATAAAAAAAGAAGTCTGCCATTACTTCTGCAAATACTAGTTGCCTGGTTCTCATGCCGACTTCCTGGCTTCAGCACTTTGAGGGATTCACAGGTATGAAAGTAAGGGCTTCTGACATTTTTTATCTGATTTTTAATTTTTTTTTTCCTGGTCAGTGATTAAGACCCCTTTCACACTGAGGAGTAAAAGATAATGGCTGCCTGCAGGGAATGATCTAATGGTGGTGACTCGAGTGCAGTTTTTAGGTGGAAGTGGGGTAGGCTTTCCTGAATAAATGAGTTTTCAAAGATTGTCTAAAGGCAGACAGGGTGGGAGCTGACTGGACATACTGGGGTAGGAAGTTCCAAAAGATGGGAGAGGTGAGCATGGGAGGAGGTAACAAGATAGCTAGAGAGCAAGAGGTCTTGGAGTGGAGAGGACGATTTGGATGATAGAATCCTCTCTATTAGCAATATGTCACACAAATTCTTTTCTGTAGCTGCTGATCAGAGATGCACCAACAGAAAGCACACTGACACATTACGAAGTATAAAGCTCCTTTGGTTTTATTTGTGTAAATCTCTAATTGAATGGTCTGTGGAAAGGCACAGACAACAGTAAAAAAAATAAAACTGTCAGAGGTTTTAAACCATCCAAAACTTAAAGTTTTGGTTGGTATGGTTGGAATTTCACTTTAAACCATATTGTTAGTATATTCCTTTTTTGCCATGTTGCATGGCTCAGCATCTATTTTTTTAAATCACAGGCACCCATTCATCGATTTCCTGATTGCAAGGCTATTCGGGTCCCAAGGCAGCAAAACAAACTTTATATTTTGGATATTTTAGTGGTGGTATACGTTTTATTTTTCTTAGGAGTCTTTGGTTTACCAAAAAGTTCCCCTTTTGTCATCTGAAAAACATGTTTCCAGTAATGCTTTAGAACATCCAGGTGCTCTCAGAAGAAGCAGTTTGTTTTTTTTAGAGCAGTGGTTTCCATCATTATTTCTGTTCATAAAAACTACTAATTCAATGTTTTTCTTTTAACAGACTCTTAACCATAGATGTTAGTTCAGAAGCCTGCAGGTCCTTCGATGTCACCAAAGAATTCTTAGTGCGTTCTTTTATTATTGTATGATTTGCCCTTGCAATGACATTTGTTGGACACCTACATTTAAGAAGAGTAGCAGTATTTGTAGGAAATTTTTGGTTGGTCCCCATTACAATTTAACAACAGTCTGTAGTGAAGTGCACACGATACAGCAGTATAACATGACTGGTCAAATCCAAATCTGCACTGGGAGAAACGCCTAACTCATTAACTCATCATGGGAAAAAGCTGTAATTACCAGAAAGGTTTACATGCTATATTTCATCAATAATCTTGATTTGTTGAAGTATACTCAAAGCTTTTATGGCACGGACATGGTTCTCCACTCCTTTGTCGCAGATTTAGCTGAGAACCTAAGTCAGGCGTTCCTGCCCCTCCACAGCCCATTAAGCACTGGAGGAGCAGAGCAGAAATCCGGTGGCTGACAGACTCTGCATACTGAAGACCAAGAACTGAGCAATCAGCGGTCTTTGATCACTCAGTTCTCAGTGCAGAGCCAGCGGGGGGCAGCAGCAGCATCAATCTAATGCTGTAGCCATCTTGGTGACTATTCACGTTTTTGTTTTTTGTAAACCCTCACTTCTCTTTTTAAACCCAATATTAATAGGGGCTTATGTACAGGCCCCTTTCTTACGAGTGATCAGGTCCGCCTGTCAGATTTTCAGGTGGATTTAATCAGAAGGTCGATGCATTCCTGTGGATCGACCAGTATGCTAAAATAACGTAAGGGGATCTTGCCTCCTCCGTTTAGGCAAATTGGATCGGAGGGTATTCAGATGTGAGGGGACAGTGGAGTCCGATCAGGAAATCTGATACCCTGATGATTGAAACAGAACCTGCTTCCTGGGAAACTTTTGTAAAGTCATTAGTGTCTTTTTTTTATTTTTATGTAACTGATATAATGAACGTTTAAAAGCTCATAAATAAACAATGGTTATTGAAAGTCTATGTATTTCTAGTAAATGATTAGTCACCCGTAAATGTCAGCAGTGAGTCAGCTCAGTTTAAATTATAAAGTTGTGCTCATAATCAGCTTTTTGATAAAAATTCTTACAGCTCTTTTGTTGTTGTGTTAGGCCACGTACCAGAAAAAACATTGATCCTAAACTGCTCATAGAAACTATAATTCATAATGATACTTTTTTTAACCCTCTCATACCCAGTGATGTGAAAAGCCTCAGGTCAATAGACCGAGATGAAACAGACAAGTGATATCCACTTGCTTACAGGTCCTGTGCCATCACCACCTTGCCTCTCCACCGTGTCCAGTCAGAGAATGCTGTTTATATTATTTATTTTATTTAGAAAAATGAAAAGCATTCTGTGAATGGCAGCCATGTTGAGCATCCGACCTCTTGTATTTCAAATGCATTAGGCCAGCCGCTCAGCATGGGACTCAGAAGCAAGTGGGAGGTCATTTGATTATGGATTTCTGCTTCAGTGATTTCCAGATTCCAGGGGCATTGGCCCAAGCTGGTAACTATGAATAAAAATATCCATCCCTGGAATTTCTTGGCAGTTAGAAATTTCAAGAGGAGACCAGCAATGGCAACCCCCCCTCCATTTTTTTCATGACCTTTGTACTTTCAAAGTTCACAGTATTCATTGTACTAATTTTAAAATTGGCAGCTTATAACTTAATTTTTTGGATAGTATTGTTTCTTATACGTTAAAATCCAGAAGTTTCAGGAGTTTGCTAGAAAACTATTATTCTTGTATTCGACAATGGTATTTTGTGTTTTGGAGGACATTGGTGGGGTCACCATCCTCTGCCAACATGTTCTGTTTATTGTTGTTTCTGTAATCATTAGAGTGGCACCATCTCAGTACTGGCCTCTCTGTTTATTATTTTGTATATGCAATTCTTAGCATCTTCACTGGCTTTGTAATGGACACATTGGATTAAGAAACTGAAAAGCCTAGCGGTGTTATCCTATTGTCACAGTCACTTAAGGATGAACTGCAATATAACGTTTAGGCAGGCTCTGCCTTTAACACACCCATATCTTGTATTTGTGTAATTGTCCTGATTTTTGGCCCAGCAAATCTAATTAGGAATGCTATTTCTAGAAATCAGATTACTAGTGTTATTATGATTGTTATTCAGCTTACACTGCGGAGCTGTGCAATAAGGGAAACGGATTAAAAACACAGCATAACTTGGCAAGTGCTGAAAATTAATATACAACTTATTTAATGCGATAATAAAGATTTCTGTCACTTGCAGCTGATTATAACAGATTTATGTTTTCCTTTCAGCACCAAACCTTAAAGGCAGACCCCGTAAAAAGAAGCAATGCCCTCAAAGGAGAGATTCTGTAAATGGAGTAAAAGATGCCTCCAATATTTGCGAGGGCAAAACTGTTGCCAAGGTAATCTTTTAAAAGCTTACTTTCATTTCTGCTGCCTCTTGAATGTTTATTGTTCCCATGTCTCAGATTGAGATGGCTATTTTTAGCATAAAGAAAATGTTGTGGTGTTTTTTTTTCCCCCTTCTTGTAAAAATGCAGCGTTAGTTTGACACTGGACTGATTTTGTCTAGAGAAAGGAGCAGAAAAGTAGGACAATGTTCTTGCATTCACGTCATGTAGTGTTAGCCAGCTCCTGGTGACATATTAACTTTCTTGTATAATAACTTTCCTGTAAATGGACTAAAATGAATAAACAAGACACAAATCTTGCTTTTGTAATAATTGTTATTGCTATTGTTATCACTGCCAAGATAGAAATATTTTTACACAGTTGGATATCTAATTTGAAAAACAAAAAATACAAATGTCTGATAAATTGAGTCTGTTACAATCTTCAACAGTTTTGGCACAAAGGGTGGCAAAACATAAACCCCCTGAGCAACTATGACTAATTTAATCTTTTGTGGGTCCAAACTCCTTTTTTTTTTTTTATTACAGAGCCCAATTTGGCTGAACAGTCACAGATGGTCAGTAGTCCATAAATACTGTCAGACACTCCATCCTTCAGGGAAATAGCATAAATGCTAGTCTGCGGTCAATGCGATTGGCTTACTAGGAAAGTGAAATTAACGCTAGCCATACACATTTGGATTTTTCTTTATCAGCCTGTAGGGCCAAATGAGAGAGAAATCCACTTGATTTTACCGATCCACAGAAAACCTTGATGGAGGACTCTCCCCTGCTGGCTATTGTTTTTAAACAACTGCCAAACACAGCTACCTGGATACTTGAACAGTCATTGCATTCAGTTAAATGCAGTCACTGTGTCTGGCCATCATTTTCTACCCGGCTCTGTAGATTTTTCATTTGAATTTTGTCAACCCTAGCAACCCATGGCTCGAAATTGGCCTGCAAAATTGACCCAAAATTCAAGCCGTATTTGGCTAGCAGTAGTTTTTTCCTTCATTTGTGTTGTGCCCTTGTGGCTTTACCCTAAAAGGCAGATGTAAACCCTAAAGCTGGCCATAGAGGATCAAAATGTGGCTGAGAGGGATTTCAATCAATCTGTGGCTATTCGTGCTCAAGACATCGATTTAATAAACGACTCCTCCTCGAACAGGACTGTTGGTAAATGTTCGCTCAATCAGCACTGCAGCCACATGACTACAGTGCTGATCAGTGTATTCTGACAGTGGAGGAGTCCCCGCTGTCGTACTACAATAGCACAATGGGGGGGATTCCTTTATCTACCTCACTTGTGTAGATGGGTAAATCCATCCAGTCTTTTTCAATCAGCCAGCTGGCTGATTAAAGAAAAAGGGGCCATGTATAGTCGGCCCAACTGAATAACATTTAGCTTGATAAAGTACCTGGTACCATGAGTAATTGCCATCTTATGTGAAATCCTCAGCAGGATTACCAGATATTAAACTATTGAAAGCTGCGTATTATTATAAAATAAGACTTTTTGCAATGAAATGAACATTTTAAAAGTTATGAGATTTTTCTTATTGGATTTACGTATACTTTAAATAAGCCTTGACTGGGCATTTTTAAAGTGCACCTCTCACACACACACACACCTTCACAATTCAGATTGAGGTTATGATGAACAAATTGAAAAGTAGAGGTTAGCTTCAGCTAAATTGCACATCATACCAATCAGCAGATGTAGGCAAATACGTTGGCATGCAAACCTTGACTTTTCCAGAGCAGCTTTGCCTTACCCCTCCCACCTTTGGGCCTCATCTCAACCACCCTTGGGCATCTATATTGGTCTTTTAATGTAATGGGCAGTCTCTCTGATTAATTGAAAGGCTCTGGAGATCAGTCCAAAAAAAATGAATTATTTACTGCAGATGGAAGCCTTTATCATGGCTGACAATACAGAACAAAACAAAAACAGATTTCTCTGTGGATAAAGTGACTATCAGGTTCACGTTTTCCCACATACAAATCCTTATTCCTTAGTGCTCTCCTGTGTTCCTGCACAAAGAGCTGTTACAGAGCACTGTAATACTAGTATCTAGAGAGCTATATATATACCTTCACATAGTTTCTACAAAGAACTTAGAGGAATCTTTAAGCAAACAGAGAAGTTATTCGGTCTCGGGTGCTTTCTTTCTGCTGTTTCCAAGTGTGAACATTAAGCAAAGATCACTTTCCTTGCAAATATAAAAAACAGCATAGACCGTGAGGAGGGCAGCTTAGCCTCATTTCAACTTATTTTTCAGTTTTCTCTTCTGAGCAGAGGGGGTGGGGTAAAAATGAAAATTATTTACACATGCACTCTATTAACACATGCATTTATTAACAGTTAAATAGCCAAACAATGTGCATATGTTGGTAAACATAATTGCTTTTCTCCTATTTACTATTTAAAATGTAATGGAAAAAACTGACAGTGAATGGTTTGCTAGGTAAGCTAAAATAGAAGTATGTACTGTATGTTCATTAATGTTTTGTGTAAAATCACTGTTCTCTTGAGGTGTTTGATGTTGTATATAAATTTCAGACAAAGCGCTAAATATACAGACAAAGCTCATTAGAGACTTTAAATTCAGTTCAGCCAGGCTTATGGTCCAGGCATCCCTACCAGGCAGTACAGCAAGTGATTCCATTGTTTCCTAGTTAAGCTTTGCAGCATTTTATGTCACCACTCTGCTTCCATCTCCGTGCACTGGGCACTGAATCAGCATGATCACACTGTAAATTTAATATCCACTATCAGGTGAGCTGTAAAGCAGGACTAAATTCAAAAAGTAAAAAAATGTGAGCAGGAAAGCTCTTCATTCCAGAAGAAACATGTTCTATTTAAAAAAAAAAACTGCCTCCTGTTCAAAATTGTTTTTAGAATGTACACCGACTTTTGTATTTTCAACACACATTTGTGTTGGAATTATTAAACTCCCATACACATGACCAGCCAATTAAGGCTGCTATAGACCCAAGACCCGGAAGAAGCCAGGGAGAGGATATCAACACCAGCGAAGTATCTCACGGATGTCACAACGCTAGACTTTAGATCCACTTTAGGGTCCTACCAGGAATTAGTAGACTGTATGGTAGTAGTATGTAAATCATAGGTCTGGCCAGGCAGAATTACAAATACTTTGAGAGAGAAAACAAATACTGTAAAAAAATATATATACTATATATTTAATCTGTTTGCTGGGACATCTCTTTAGTTTGGGATGTGAAGCCCTTTTCATGATAATAGCCATTTTAAGCTAAAGGATCAGTAGAAGCTTTATGCACACCTCTCCAAAAGAATGCGTCTCCTCCTCTTTAAGAGCTGCAGTCTCCGTCAGTCTTCAGTATTTGACACTTTCAGAAGTGGTTGGTGGGTGCCAATGTCTGTGCTGCACACTGTGGTTCCATTTACTGGCACCTACCTCATTGCTGTGCCCCCTTATTGATGTATATGAAAGGTTAAAATGGGTCAAAAAAAATTCTCCTAGAAATCCCTGGAAATCTTCCCTTTTGATGCTCACATGACCAGTTCCCCTAAGCCCCTTTCAGTTGTAACCAGCATGTAACTGTCACCAGCATGGTGAAGAATTACAAAGATTCCAGAAAGTTAAATTTTTCCTGAGCTATCTCTACCCTTTTTTTTAACATCATTCAGAGCATGTTTTTTTTTTCTAAAGATATATCATTTTTCAGAGTATAGGCCTGCTTTAGCTTGTTAAAAAGTAGATGAATAAAAATCCATTTCAGAAGTGGTGCCTGGATCCCATAACTCTGCTTTTCACTATACCATCATTATTTCAGCTTCAGTACTGATAAGCTCTTGATATTATTTTTTTTTCTTGTGAACATAGTAAGAATATTTCACATACACCAACTTGTTTTTCTTGATTGATCCATTATTTGTTATTTTACAACTTATTCTTCAGCCCTATGGCAGTGATATTCAGGGTTAATATGTTTTAATCTTTAAAATAATCCTGTCAGGATATAAATATTGAAGATGATGTTACTTGTTTTTAAAGGTACATATTTAGGGGCTGTCATCCTGATCTTTTCACTACTTGTTTATTTATTGAACTGGGGAAGGCATGTGCATATAAGGGCTCTTACTTGCCCAGTGATGCCCTAATTAATGAAACAAGGGTTAACATGACATTGTGTTCTAACATTGCCAGCCACAACAGCCAGAATACACTGATCAGCAGCTGCAGCCGCTGATCATTAAAAGTTTTTCAGCATATCCCTTTGACAGAAACGACTTTTGTTGAGCGGGGGCAGCACACACTAATCAGCATTTGACTGGATGCCTGCTGAACCAGACACATTTCAGTGTATGGCCAGCTTAATGTTGATGGCTTCAAAGTATGCAGATTAAACATAAAAAACTTTTATGCAGGACAAAACAGCAGGTTAACTCCAAGATACACTGTGTATACTACGAGTCACTTGAGTTGCAACTCACACTGGGCTTTGGACTCTGGTGCCTATCACATGGGTCACTTTATCCCCCTCCTAATTGGTCCATCGCTGTCACATTGAGCGAGTCATGCGCTCCTCTAAACTCCGAAGTACTGGGTATTTTCTTTGCTTCCAGTGGCTGAACAGAGTATTGAGTCAGAGAAAAAAGGGTGACTATGTGGTACTGGAAAGAGGGATTAAAGCAAATCTGTTGCTTTGCCCTGCTTGGGAGGAGCCACAGGTTTGCTTTAAACTTGGGTGCTCATGTTGTCCATATATGTGGGAAGCTTTCTTTTGAAGTTGGAAGTCCTTTGTCTTGCAATTACTAAGGCTGCTTTCACACTGAGGTACTTTACAGGCACCCCAACGCTAAAAATAGTGCCTGTAACATGCCTTGAAAGCACCTCTCCAATGTGAAAGCACGAGGGCTTTCACATTTGGAGCGGTGCGCTGGCAGGACGGTAAAAAAAGTCCTGCAAGCTGCATCTTTGCAGGACTGTAGAAGCGGTGTATACACCACTCCTACAGCGCCCCTGCCCATTGAAATCAATGGGGGTTAAAAGCGCCCCGCTAGCGGATGAAAACCTCTGCAAAAACAATGTTAAAGTACTGCTAAAAGTAGCAGAGATTTTCTGCTGATGCCCCAGTGTAAAAGTAGATTAAGAGGTATTTTAGAAGTGGAGGTGTCCATAAGTTCCCCATAGACACCCATGGCTCCTTGAGAGCAAACTGTCAGAATTTACATTTAGAATGACTGCAGCTTTTTTCCCCCCAGATATCTGCTGCCATCTTGTAGTAAAGCATACTCGTCATAGGAGAAATGTATTGGTGTTTTAATTTTAAAAATACTAGTTGCCTGGCTAGTATTCTTTTGATTTGGTTTTAACTTTTGTGAAACACTTACCAGGAACTAGTAAGAGGAGGAATTCTGATTATTTTTTTTAAATCTGACTTTAATTTATTGCATATTTGTTCCGAGGCTCTGTATTTGAGCCAGACAACTAGCATTTAAAGACGAAGACCAGCAGGGTGACCTCCATGTTTATGTTAAGACAAATTTAAGCTGCTAAAGGTTGTTTATTTTTGTAGATATGGATTTTACACATCTTTGCAACATAGTATAACAATGTTGATGACTATTCTTTATTGCTGTTAAGCAATACAGCACAGTCATTTCCTTGCTCCCAGCTTGCAGTTGGATAGTGAAAGAGAAGCAGCTTACTGATGAGCTCATCCTCCTGTCAGCTCATCTGGATGTAGTACACCTAAGTGGCCCCTAATGCTATCTCCTTCAAAATCTGAGTCATCCAACACTCAGTTAAAATCATCGAAATCACATTTAATGATTTTAACTAATATATGACTGTATTAAATGTTTTAGGTTACTTTTTAACTTTGGGGTTTGGTTCACTGTGTCTTGCTATAAAAAAAAAACATGCATATGCGAATGAAGTCACATTATTTGCCTCCAATGTGTGCTAAATACAATATCAGGTGGGGTCACATCATGTGTGTATATTTTCAGGTAAAATGTGAAGTAAAGACAAGCTTACCAAAAGCCAAGACAGCCAATGGCAACTGCAAGAAAATCCCAATTGATGAAAAACCAAAGGCCCCTGTGGAAGATGGATGTAAGACTGAAGAATGCAAAGCTGATGAGCAAGCATTTCTTGTAGCACTGTATAAGTACATGAAAGAGAGAAAAACTCCCATTGAAAGGATACCATATTTAGGCTTTAAGCAAAGTAAGTAACGCTTTTTAAATATTAAAAAATAAACTAAACATACAACTTAAAGTAGAATTCCATACTAACCTTAACTAGTATTAAAATGTCCCCTCTGCCTCTAAACACCTATACTGACAGGTAAAAAAAAGTTGTATATATACTTACCTGTTTTCAGCCCTCTTCAGTCCGGTCACAGCGGAGGCTGCAGGGTAGAGGAGAGAGAACTCGACAAAAGCTCTAAATTCATGGAGCGGTGACGTCATCCATAGGCTCCCATGTCCCAGCCATTGTTGGTGCTCCCTCCCCTCCCCTGCAGCTGCTGCTCGCTGACACGAGAGGCGGATTACTTGACTGGACCAAAGCGGGCTGAAAATAAAAATAGATACATCTTTTTTTTTTTTTACACAGGTTCGTCAGCATAGGTATTTAAGACTAGCATGGTCTAGGCTGGAATTCTACTTTAAATATGTTTATTTGGCATGTAACTTTAACATTAAACACGAATACTTAAACAAATATCACCAAAGGACGATCCTGCATACAGCTTTGCTACAGTTTAATTGCAATTGGGCATGGGAACTTCTGTCGGGCATTACAAGTTTTTAAGCTAGCCATACATGGATCGAAATTTGGCTTGTTCAGCAGGAACCAGCCTAATTTCAATCCATGTATGGGCAGGTTTTACAGAAGTCGATCTACTGATTGACTTCTATATAACCCACCTGTTGGATTTTCTCTGCTTGATCACAGCTGCCCCTGCAGTCTGTACTTAATCTGCACATTGCCACCTATTCTAAGCAGTAGCAAATGACTATAGAGTCATATGTATAAGATTAGTCTTAAAAAAAACTACTAAAAAGAAGTAAGAAATAAGTATTTTTATATATATATATTATGATTTAAGGTATGAGAGAGCACAGGAAAACATTAAAAACATAGTGGGGATGTCTTCGACTGCAAAGGTGGAAATGCACAACGTGTGACTATTTGGGTCTTTGATGATTAGGCCATAGAACTTACCTGGTTCACGTGTGCATGACTTACCTATATTGTTTTACAATTTTAACTTTTATTTAAGTTACACATGATGTTGTCAAATGTGATAGAGCCTCACAGTGAGAACATTCTTAGGCTCTTGGTAATTTAGTCTTCTTTTTAAAGACAGTCCCACCACTGAGAAACAAGTCATTCTAAAATAACAATTTACATGGTGGTGTAAGTAAAGTGCTTTCGTTTATTACATGTGGCAAAGAAAATATACAGTGCATTTCCATTTATACTAAATGTGTTATATGTTATTCGTAAGTATAACCTTGTATAATTCTACAGCAGTTCAAAGACTAAATAAATGATTCACATACATTCCTAACTCCAAAGAATATTCATTGTAATAACATTACCACATACCTTTTGGGCGAAATTAAATAGGCAAAGACATGAACCCAAATTCATGCATTAATGGGCAGTGATGGAAGAAGCCAGATCCTGATTCAGTTGCAGCATGGTACTTCTACCGTTCAGTTTATACTGGTGCACTTGAACCTACTCACTGATTTGGAACTGGTATGTCTTATACACCTTTACAGACAGACCAACGAGTGATGATGTGCAAACTGATAGAGGTTGATACTAATCAAGTATCAACCTTTATCAGTTTAGATTAGTTGGCAAAATGACAACTAATTACAGATTAGCTGCTATGTGTTACTAAACTTGTCTGCTCTGTGCAGTTGGTTTTGCACAGATAAGCCCAGATCCTCCTCTTCTCAGGTCCCTCATTGGCACTCTTGTCCCCTCCCTCCTGCAGAGTGCCTTTACATCCAGCAGCTTACTATGGGGGCACTTGAGCTGAGAGGCTGCTCTGTTTGTCCATTCAGACATAAAGCCGTGGCTCGACTCTGCCCCCCTCTCTCTCCTCATTGGTTCACTGACTTTTATTGACAGCAGTGGGAGCCAATGGAGCCCGCTGCTGTATCTCAGCCAATTATGAGGGAGAGTCCCAGACAACCATGGCTCTTGTGCAACATAGCTGGTTCGAGATGGGGCTCAGGTAAGTATTAGGGGGCTGAGGGCGGCTGCTGCACATAGAAGGCTTTTTTATCTTAATTCATAGAATGTATTGAGATAAAAAAACCTTCTGCCTTTAGAACCACTTTAAGCTGGCCATACACTGTACAATTTTCTTATTTAATTTCCTTTAGATTCACCTTCAACTATGTAGTGCAAGGGCCTGCCTGATTGCATACAAATTGAAAGTGTTTAGGTATGACCTCATATTCTATAGACCTCATTTTAATACATGGCCAGCCTTACTCGTTTTGCATTGTTTGCAGTTGTAAATAGAAAACTTCAATGCAACTGAAGTTAAGTAGTGTGGATCTCCATATTCCTAGTGAAGGAAACTCTTGTAATGATATATTGAATAGCATGTCTGTCCAGAGGATGGAAAGTTAGATTCATACACGAGGGTTAATAACAAAGCAGCACTTTGTTCAGCAACACAAGTGCTTTCTCCCATTCCCTTGAGTGTACAATCTACACTGAGGATATTTTCCCTCTGTGGAAACCATGTGTTATTTTTATGAGGAATGTCACCCCTGCATGTTTTACATAACAATTTACATACCTAATTGGCACTGACTGCTGCCGAGCTCTGGCAACTATGATAAACTTGAATAACTGCAGATGATTACAATGTTTGTCTCCAAACGGGCTGCTTGAAATCGAAGAGCAATGAATGTGCTCTGAACAGCTTTGTTACATTATGCATTGATTTAGATTAAATCAAGACCTCTGCAAATCTGTTAATGGCTTTGAAAAAACACTGGAAGATTCAGTCAGCCTTTCAAAATTGTTTTGTGTCGAAGGGTGCATTTTCTAATTTTAATTTTCCAGAACTTCTCATAAACAAAAGACTATTAAACAAACAGGTCTTAAATCCTCTGCTGTGGAGCTGCTTTTAATTTGATGAGTTTTATTGCAAGCCGAGCAAGCAAACAAAACCATATGTATGTAGGAAGTGAATTAAGATCTGTGTGTTGTAACTGGATTATAGGGGCTGATACATATTCCTATATGTACTCCGTAGATTTGCATAGAGGTGCATAGGGCACATTTTGGCAGCTTTACCTTGGGTGCCACAGCAGCTAATATTAATTGTAACCCCAGTTTCTATAAGATTGATTAAGAATCCTGCTCTTTCTTCCTTAATCAGTACTGCTGCAGGCAGCTTCCAAAAGACTTCCTCGTGAACAGAACAGATAGTGGTAGACTTTGAAGGTTTACCTAATGCTACACGTAAATGGCTAAATACAAAGTTGAAATACAGCTGGGTGTATTTCTGTCCATCCAAGTCTTGAGATCTGCACTGTCACACAGACAAGTGAATTGCACAACTTTGTAAAGATGTACAATGGTTTTAACTCCTTACCCCCTGTGTATGCATAGTAAAAGGACAGTAACAGGATATGTTATGTTCCCGGTCAGCACGTTTACGTGTAGCACACCTGATTGACTCCTAATGCTCCCTCTATTTTTCCCAATGTGAGTGCTGCTGTGCAAGGGATTGAAATATACTGATATAAATTTTAATTCAGGCTACACTAGTTGAATTGCATACATTAAATTATTTGCTTATGAATACAGAGCTGCATTCATTTGTCTTCTATATGCAAGTTCTAAATGCTCTAAACCGATTTTTTTCAGCTATTCATTCAGTATATATTGATTTTACTACTTAAAAACCCTTTTCATCTGGGTATCTTTGTATACTTAAAAACCCACCTGGTCAGAGAAACTGGTCGCATTACTTCTCTCCTACCACCCTGTGTCTATTGCACTGCTCTGTTTGTAGCTAGGAAGAACTCTCAGCACTCTAATGCCCAGAACACACGATCATAAAATCGTACGAAAAATACAGATGTCGGAGCGATCGTACAATAATCTGATCGTTAGTACATAGTTTTCGAGAGCCAATTAGGACATTCATTTGATATTATTTGATCAGACATGCACACATTTCTTTTTTTGTACAATGCCAGATTGTCAGATTTTTCATTTTAATCAGTACGGCTGCTGTTTGAAAAATGCAATACAAACACATTACAACACATGACATCACTTCTGAATGTTCTGTTGTATGCAAATTTTCGTGACTTTAGTAAGCTTATCAGATTCGATCGAAAACGGACAATCATTTGTCCTATAATCTCATTGTGTGTACTGGACTTTAGTTCTAAAGCCTTGCTTATGGCAGGATGACATCTCCGTTGTAGAACAAGCAGCGACTGCATCATTCATATACTGCATGTTAATAGATTTCTAGTAAGCAGGTTTCAACTGATTTAAAAACACTGTGTGTAGCGTATATTTTAGCTACTAAACACTTTCATATTCACTATGTGTTGCTCTAAGAGAGGAAAAAAGTTATTTAACCATCTGTGAACTATGCGTGTAAACACACTTAAAAAAACATAATTGAAGTACACAGGGTATGTGTAGTACACCCTGTTGGCAATTTTCCAGCTGTCAAAATAACAGCCAGAAGTTGTTGTGTAGATACCACAGTTATTAGAAACGCTGAACCATCTGACACAATATTTATTGTTTATAAATATACACTATTCATATTCAAGATAGAGAGATACAAAGTAACATTGTTACTTTTGCATTTGTGCTTCCATTCATCTGCAGATAAAAGGAGGAGTTCAATATGCATATGATGTTAAATCTACCTCACAAGTTAGGAAAAAATATGTTTTTTTACAGCCCCAAATAGCTCACTCTTCTCCTCCTTCCCTTAATGCAGACCTTCACTCACAATTACAACATACTGTTATTCTAACTCTCCAGCTTCCCTCTTACACATTTTCATGCTTTATTAGCAAGCACCTTTCTGCTGTAGCCTTCAGCCTGCTCCACCTTCCTGCCCACAGCCTCTGGGGTATAGGTTAGGACAGTCTACCACAGTTGGTAGATTTCACATATGTGCAACAGGGGTCATTAGGAAGTGACAGTCGCCTCCCAAATCCAAGATGGCTGCACTGGAACAAAAACAGCTATGAAGACTTCTAGTGTACTTGTAGCTGGTAACTTTTTTTATTTTTTGAAAACCAGGTGATAGTCCCTTTTAACTGATATTTTCCTGCTGATTTTATTTTATTTTGTAAATTTTTTCCAAACAATAATTCTATTTTTTTTTCTTAGTTTTGTCTGTTGCTTTTTTTTTGTGTGTGTCAAACAAATTACTTTGTAGTGCTTTGTATTTTTTATCTACAGAAACACTATCTGGCATCAGTTTGGGAGACTTAATTGCAACAGCTAGTAACACATGGCTAAGGCTGATCTTGTGTCCTTTCAGTTGTAATCACATACCCAAAGGACTAGACTTCTGGTCACATGACCCGCTTAGATGGAAGCTTGGAGCAGTGTTTACCCAAGTATTCCAGCTCTTCTGTTATTATTTATACATTTGTGCAAGACTGTAAATATACAGTAGTATTAATTACATAGAAATTACATAGAAACTTGTATATAGGCCAGTTTTTTTACATTGAATTGTATTTTGATACTGGCTGGTTTTCCAGTTTATATGCAACACTAAATAAAGTGAACAGTTACTTTGTTTTACTTGACCAAGGGTAATATTTAAAAGTGAACTTGGACAATAGATTTTAGATCATAAAAACTTGACTTTATTTAGAGGTAATAAATGAGCAGATTGAAATTAGTATACTAATCGCAATGTCAAAGGGGTTGTGTTTTGTGGAAAAGTCACATTTGCATGATGAAATGCCTGATAGTAGTTTAGAATAGTTTAAGGCAGGGGTGTCCAAACTATTGTCAAAGAGGGCCAGATTTGATGAAGTGAACATGTGTGAGGGCCGACCATTTTGCCTGATATTCTTTGAACCATTAAAATGCAGTCTAGGTGTGTTCGTTCGAACACTAATACACCACCCAACAAGAATGCTCTTTCCTTTGTGGCTGTGTGTGGTGAAGAGATGATCTTGGGCATGCTATTTGGATATTCAGTATTTATCAGCGTATAACACGCACCATCACTTTAAGACCGAGTCACTTTAAGAAAAAAATTACATTTTAAATAAAGAACTGTGAAGCTAAATAAGGGTCGGTGCCCATCAATGCAGCTTAATCAGTGCCCATCTGCAGCCTCACCAGTGCCATGAATGCAGCCTCACCATTGCCATCAGTGCAGCCTGATCGTTGCCCATCTGCAGCCTCGGAGGGGACAGTGAGGGTGGCAGGACAAGTACCAACAGATTACATACAGGAGAATCTCCTGTTTACTCTGCGGCCTCTTTAATACAAAGTCCTGTGTCCTATAATAGACAGAACAGTCATCCAATGGCAGCCCAGGATATGGGACTTCCTATTACAGATGCCGCAGAGTAAACAGGAGATTCTCCTGTATGTAATCTGAAGGCGTTTGTCCCGCAGCCCTCCATGTCCACTCCGAGGCAGCGCCAATAAATACGGTATATATCTTTTGTGGCCCTGGGGACCACAGAAGATAGATATATCCAAATCACCAGGGGGGCCGTACTAAACTGGAAGGCGGGCCACAATTGGCCCGGGGGCCGGACTTTGGACATGCCTGATTTAAGGGATACAGAATTCTCCTTTTGGGCATCTATTTTAAGCAATGTCAAATAACTATTCTTTATTAAAGTAATAAAATCAGCAGCATTCCATTCTATGTTAGTGTAAATGTTTAATTTGATTTATATTGCCATGAATCAGAGTGCAATCTATTGTTAATTTTAAGCTAAAGGAGGCTGCTTACAGTGTTTGAAATTATTAAACAGGAAGTTTGTTGCGTGCTGAAAAATGCCTTTCCTTCAATAAAATGCATCTACAGTAAAAACTTATTCCGTTGCATTCGCTTCCTGAAGCATTTATATCTATGAATGCTTTGGTGGAAGAAGTCATCAAAGGTCCATTTTCAACACCTATTTTTCAGCTACTTTCTGCAACCAAAGATGAAAACCCTTTTTTGGGTGAGATCAAGAGGGGATCCCAATACTCGTCTGAAACACATCTACTATAAATAGACCTCTTCGCCCCAAAGGGCTTTTGTACATCTGAACAGTCTGCACACATGACATATTCCCCCTGTAAAAATAACCGTGTGCTAAACATTAGGTTCTTAAATAGGTGCATAAATATAACTAAGCTTTCAGTTATTCTTTCTGCACATACTGTATACCATCAAAAAACTCCTAAAATGTATAGCACTAGAAATGGCCATGTGTTTTGCCAACATTTAGAATACAGATATGTCTATTGTTTTATGTATTCTTTTAATATTTAATATAATAAATAATTTAAGTTGAGTATTAAATATATATATTTTATCACCGTGTAATTGGGTAATTCTGTTGACCCAAGATAAAACCCCTTATTGTAAGGCATGCTATTCAATTCACATGAATAATCTACTCTGTAATATGTCTATTTTTTGCACGTATCTAAATCTTATTTACACACATTGTGTTAATGTTGGTTAAGTGTGTGTTTTTATAAAACTAAAAAACGAATTAGGTGTGTGTGTGTATATTATATCTAATATATGCAATCTGCCTTTAGCTTTTTTCAAACCATTGTTTACCAGCTTAATTTTCTTGTGAATGAAATAAAAATGTCATTTGTTTGAAGTGCACTGGTTAATGCTTATCTAAATACTTATTGTCCTTCTAACAGTTAACCTTTGGACTATGTTTCAAGCTGCTCAAAAACTGGGAGGATATGAAACGGTAAGTTTTTAGATTGTCTCATTTTATAGCACTGTTTATGGCTTTAGGCTTGCATTTCTGCTCAATAAAAAGTATAAATATCAATGAATGTGTACCCAGTATTAATCTAGTACTGTGTTGCCCAGTTGGCAGTTTTGGGATCAGATGCAGCCATTTTCCTTCCATAAAAGCCCCTAAGTAAAAAATGTAATTCCTTTCTAGTGGCGGAGAGACACAGCTTGTAATTCAGCACTTGACATAATAGGATGTATTTAATTATATGATATATATATATATATATACAGTAGAGAGAGAGAGAGAGAGAGAGACTGACTCTCTGTCCTGGTATAAGCTGCTTTGCAGAGAACTTACAACTTTCCACAACATTCCTCCCCCATAGAAAATTAACAGCCTTTTGAGTTATAAAGTTGATAATTAAGTTTTGTATAATGGTTGAGCAGTGAAGCCCCCCACTACATTGATGAGTCAGTCATGAACCACAGGGGATGCAAGTAGCATGGCCTTGTGCCCTTCCTGCCCCCTCCCGTCCTTATTCTCAAGACCACTGGTACATTAGTAAGTTGATATTTACATATTAGAACTTTATGGTTTATGTGTTTTCTGTGGAGCTCTGGACAACTAGGAGCCTGCGCTTTCAGGTGATACGCCCCCCCCCCCCCCAAAAATGGGGGTGAATACAGAGTTATAATTTTTTGTAAGAGCCACATTTGAGGCCTTTAAAACCTATGAAAGGTTTGCCTTATGTGTCAACATGGTATGTTTCTTAGCATTTTAAATCCTAAAATGCAAAAGTCCTGTCCTTGATCTGATCAATTTTCTAGAATGAACATCAAGGCAAGGTTTACTTTCAGGCTATGAACGCCTGGGTCTATAGGCTGGCGAGGCAAAAATGTATTTTCTGTATAGTTGTTATGAGACATAATGGTTTCAAATCAGAAGGGTAAAGCATATCATGAGCTTATGTACACATTGGGGTTTATTTATTTATTTACGAAAGTCAAATCCACTTTGCACTACAAGTGCAAACTGCACTTGAAATTGCACTGAAAGTAAACTTGGAAGTGCAGTCGCTGTAAATCTGAGGGGTGGATCTGAAATGAGGTGAAGCTCTGCTGATTTTATTATCTAATCATGTGCATAATAAAATACTGTTATTTATTTTCCTTGTATGTCCCCCTCAGATCTACAGCGACTGCAATTTCAAGTGCACTTTACACTTCTAGTGCAAAGTGGATTTGCCTTTGGTAAATAACCCCCATTGTCACAATATTCAAATCTAGCTTAGAACCGGTTATGCAAAGCATGTTCCGTGAAAAAAGGGGATTTTAGCTAAGAACAGTTACTTTGTGTTGCGGCCCTCTGCTCGCTGGCTCTAGTAATAGAACTCTGGCCTTAGGAACATTTGAACATCCTGTACTTTCCTTAAAAATATATATATACACACAGTAGGAGATAAACTTGCACATTTTGGCTCCATGACCACCTCTCTCACACCCTTTTGACACCAACATTTCAGCATCATGGAAGCACTTTCCCTACTGCTGCCTGCTACAACACAGACCCATGAACTTTGTACTTATGACAATTTTTGTGCACACCACTGTACACCTCCATTATGGCAGAGACTCACCAGCACAAATGAAATGTCATCTGATATTTATAAATGTTCCCTTTTAATGCTCTGCCCATTCAATTGCCCTAGCAGCGTGGTAGCTAGTACTCATAATTGCATAGCAACACAGAGAATGTATATCAACGGTTCTTTCTGCCCATAATTTAGTTGAGAGCCTCAACAGTGCATACACAACCCAAATTATAGTGACCTAGACAGGTGTCATAGCTCTTTAGTTTCCCTTTAACTGGCGCACTTGTAGGAACTATATCTGTACAGTGGCCACCTTTACAAAAGAGGAGATGACATGACATAATTTTAAGTAGCGTTAATGTTCAAAGTATGACTGGGGTGGATCTGGGTATCATTGGGCAGAAGTGTGAGCATGGACAATTGTGGTACATACCATTATTCCATTTCATTAGCCACTGCTTAACTCTAATAAAGAAAGTCAGGTCATCAGGGCCAAGTGCTGTGTGAAAAGGTTGTGAAAATCTTAGGACTGGTGGACAATACAAACACATTTAATGGAAGCCAAAACAGCTTTTATAATATGTATTTGAATAGTGTATTTACTTGTTTGCATATACTGTAGTACAGCTTTGAACCACCTGAAAGCTTCTTGGATTGGATTTGATCTCTGTGTTTGGGTTTTTAATGTCAGATTGTCTGCCATAGTCATTTTGAGGAGTTCTCATTCTCACTGTTGATTTATTAGTTGCCTTTATATCATGGTGAATGCAACATGAGGCGCTAGAACATGCCAAGATTGTCAGAATACCCAACTGTAGGTAGACGGGATCAGAGTCGGGAGTTGTAGGACAGGAATTTTACTCTTGGACTGACACATTCAGCCAGAGCATGACTCAGTCCACAAAGCTCCATCTATAACTAAAATATCTCTCTTTAATGGGCTGACCCTTCAACACACAGGCAGTAGGAGAAAAACATTTTCGCTGAGCATAGTTTGAAATTCTGACTCTTGGCAAAGATCAGCCTTAAGAATACATTTTTCTGGGATTGTTTGAGAAGCATGAATTGTGCAATGCCGTTTTTTCCCAGTTTAACCAATTTGGAATAAAAGCTTATATAAACAATATTTCAGAATAGCAAAGCACATTGGGGGTTTATTGAAACAGTCTCGAAGCAAAGCTTGATTAATTCCAGCTTTAGAAGAATTGTAAACTTGTCGTAAAAAGTACAAGTGGAAAACACATGTAACTCTTCCCCGTCAAGGAAATTAGTTGGGTCTGTAATTTTTTCCCATGTTAAGAAAAAGCTTATTATTGTATAAGCAGCCAAGATTGTAAAAAAAAAAAAAATATGAAAACTTCACTTGGCAAAATACCTGACATCTGCTCATGTCTAATAATGTAGAATGTGTTTAAAAGCTTTAAAACATAATCAGATGGGGCCATTAAGAAAGTGAGTTTTGCTTCTCTCTGCTGTAATTGTGGTGTAAAATAGCTTAATGGGTGAAAAGCCACCAGCAGATAAACAGGAAGTTATCAGTTATTCAGAAAATTCTCTCTCTCTTTTTTTTATTAACTAATGCTATCTGACATGAGTGCTCTATATTTAGCTCACAAATACGTTTTGATGGTCACGGAGTGCACACTATGTTCTTTGAACCAAGAAAACATTAGATAAAGCAGAAAAGATTGAGATTTTTTTATTTTTTCCTGCAACTTACAGCATTGAAATAAAACGCATTCTCAAGATATGACATCTGTACTAGAGAAATACGAGATGTCAGCAGTAATTGTTTCCAGATTTTGCTTTGATTAAATGAAATGTATTTGTTTAATTGCTGGATACTGTAATCTGGAGTATCTCCCCCCCCCCCCCCCCCGTCTGTAATTTTACATGCATGTAAACTTGAAAAACATGCAGTTTTTTGGCTGTCTGAGAATTTAAAGAAAGAGAATGTTTCCTTATTCTGAATAGATTTCAAAACAAGTAAAATAAGGAAAGTGTGTATGCATAACGCTAGTTTAATACAGACTATGGCTTGCTTGATTTTCACATTTGCTTTGCTGTTTATTTTTTTTTACATGTATAATTTTTACCATGAGTTACTGTAACATGAGTACATTTTCTGAGTTTCCCTTGCTGTTCTTTTACTGCACCATTTGAGAGTTCTGGGGGTGTCATTAACTTTCTATTGACACCCGCAGCGGTACGCATAGGGCAGTGTGAAACGCCGGCAGGTGACATGCGAAGCGGGAACAGTGTGAACTGTCAAATAGTGCAGAAATCAGATTGCATAGGTATGAACATCCATGCGATCCAATTCCAGTGCAGACAAAAAAAAAGGTCCTGCACCATTATGGTGCGAATGCAGTGTGATTTCAGCCATACATTTTGTATGGCTGAATTTGCATCGCACAGACATTGCATGTGATCTGCACTGCAATACAGTGTGAATCACATGCAATGTCTGTCGTCACACTATTGTGAACCAGGCCTCGGGGTAATAAGAATGTGGAACTCTCTTCCACAATCGGTGGTGTCAACAGAAAGTATTGATAGATTAAAAGACTCTTGGAACATGTATCTTGGTGAACACAATATACAGGAATATGAGAAATGATTATTGACATGAACACACATAAACCAAGTACACAGGTTGAATTGGATGGACTAGTGTTTTTATTCAACCTTACCAACTATAAAAATATGAGCCCAATTGAAAGTCCAGTTTTATCCAGCAATGCTGTAGAGAAGGACCCTTGCTTTCTGTGTTGAAGCAGTGGTCTCTCTGTAGAGATGTAATGCACCTCTGAATGAGTTATGCCATGTACACACGATCGGTTCATCCGATGAAAACGGACCGATGGATTTTTTCATCAGATATCCGATGAAGCTGACTTTCATCAGTCTTGCCTACACACCATCAGTTAAAAATCTGTTCGTGTCAGAATGCGGTGACATAAAACACTACGACGTGCTGAGAAAAATTAAGTTCAATGCTTCCAAGCATGCGTCGACTTGATTCTGAGCATGCGTGGATTTTTAACCCATGGACTTGCCCACAGACGGTTTTTTAACCACCAGATAATTTTAAAACAGGTTCTAAGTTTTTTCACCAATGGGGAAAAAAAACGATACGATGGGGCCCACACACGATCGGTTCGTCCGATGAAAACGGTCGATCGGACCGTTTTCATCAGACGAACTGATCGTGTGTACAGGGCATTCGAGCTTGGGCTCTCAAATCGGCAGGGTCATGAGCTTTGCTGATTGAAGAGTCTTAAGTCTGACTCAACAAAAGTATTGTCTGACCTCTGGAGAGAAACCACTGCTTATACAGAGAGACCAATGGTCCCACTACAAAGCATGCTGGCAGGGGAAAGTCTTTTTTACTCAGAATGAGTGTGCTTTCCAAAGAAAACAAACTCTAAGATTTTTAATGTATTTCGCTTGCTTAAAATAAAAGTTTTTTGGTTGAGTTTTAAAATGAACATAGTCTGCAGTGTCTCCGTACTTTGAAGTCCTTGTTTCAAAAACAGCAATAACATTTAGATTAGCTGGATGCATGTGTAATAAAGGCAAAGTATAATGCATTTCTAATAAATGCATATTTTGAGCTATTGTTGCAGTGTTTTTTTTTTCACATTTTGACATGGTCTTCCATTATTTTGTTATGGTAGTATATCTAGTGTTTTGTAGATTAGCCACTGTGACTAGAGGCATTGTAGATAAGACACTACCATTACTTTACCTTTGTGTTGAGATAAGATATCAGTAATGTAGGAAGTGCATTGTTTTCAGTGTGTTGGCCAACTAAAGGCAGCAGCCATACATGGATCAAAATTCAGCCGGTTCAACAGCAGCCGGACAAATTACGTTCAATATGTGGGAAGGCTCCACGCTGTCAGAACACAATAGCACAGTGGAAATAATTCAGATCTTTTTTTTGTTTTTGTTTTTTGTTTTCTCATTCAACCAGCTGGTTGAAAAAAAAATGATTAATGTAAGGCCTGCCGCCTTATAGATGTTGATTTGCAAGAAGAACAGTGAACAAATACATAGCACTGCAGGAAAGGAAACAGATCCTGTAATAGGCAAATATGGTTTCCCCATGTACATGTATATACTAATTTGTATATGGAAATGGTTTTCTTTAAAACAATGCACAATAATATTAAAATATTAGTAAAAGCAATATTGGTAATTTCCTAGAAATAATTGAGACTATATTACGTAGTATTTATCCTATACTGTATGTGGCTGGGGTGGGTATGAGGAATTTTTCCCAGGTCAGACAATTTCCTAATGTATGGAATTTATTGCAGCTGAATGTATTTATCCTGTTGCAGTGCTGCAGTAAATGTAAATCAGTATCTTTGTCCTGAAAGCATATGAAAGATGTATTCAAGTTTAATGATTCTCTTCTGTGACTTGTAGAAAACTAGGACACTCAAATAACTCACCAGCCAATAAAGTCTGTGAGGATTCCAGCATATGTACAGATTATACACCGATATCTTTCATGTCAACGTTTTAGAAACTGTAATATGTGAGCATTTATATAGATTTATAATGGGAGAAACAATGATCAGTGGTAATCTGCAGCAAGAAGGCATAAATATAGCAGCTGCATTCAAACAATGAAATGTGGCAGAAACAGACCCCACCAAAATATCACCATCCCCCCCATGTAGACGTTTGCATTTTTTATTTTGCTTCTCTTCAGATCAGTCTTTGTGGAGCTGGGCCTTTATTCATAATGCACAGAGCCACGCTGATGCCCTTCTGCACTGTGATCGCAAGGAGTCATGGCGACACCTACCTCAGAGGGCAGGACTGGAGTGTACATCCTCAATCTTCCTGGTTGAATGATGCTTGGCTTCTTTTTAAATGGGAGCTCTTGGAAAACACGCATAAGCATATATCAGTGGTCTCCAAACTGCAGCCCGCTTGCCTTTATCCGGCCCTTGGGGCACTATCCCTCCCACTGATACTATTCTGCCATCTGACACCGACAGTGGAACACCATTTCTCCCACTGACACCACTAAAGGGGCATTATTCCTCCCTATGATACAGATGGGCCACTATTCCTCCCCCTAATACCAGATGTTTAGTCCCACTGAGGCCAGGAAAATTTCCACCCCCGCTGGCCAAAGTCCAGCCCTCCAAGAGTCTGAAGGACGATAAACTGGCCCTTTGTTTATAATGTTTGGAGACCCCTGGCATATATTATTGAAGTGTTTTTTTAGGTGCTCCTATTAAAGTCTATGGGCCCAAAATGGCATGATTTTTCAACAAAGAATCTCATGCACTCTTTGAACTTTACACGATAGGGGACAAGCAACACAACGTGTATTATGAATTTGAGTGTTTGAGTGGTGTTGCACTTTGGGAACATGGTGCCGCAGAATGCTCAGGTCTGATAAGGCCTAGTGTGTTTGCCTGCAACAGATCGCATGGTATATTAGGACCATGTTTTAGGGCTGGTTCACACCATGAATTGCACAGGAATGCGCTGTGCGTTTCTGTGCAATTTACATGCAAGCCAGTAGTCGAGAAATGTATCTCCCACTCAGGACCCATCCCTGGCATCTTGTGCACCCTTATATATAAAAAAAATGTAAGCACAATTAAGGTGTGTCTCTCTTAGTTTTAGACATGATAGATTAACCTCTTCCTTACCGGGCCATTATAAAATGACGCAGGCAGGAACCCTCCCTCGATCCGGGTGGACGTCATATGACGTCCTTTCTTCCCGGCAATCTAGGGTGCGCGCGCCCACGGCACCGCTCATGATTGCCGGTGATCACGGCAGGAGTGTGGATCTGTGTGTGTAAACACACAAATCCACCTCCTGTCAGAGGTGAGGAGACCGATGCTGTGTTCCCAGTACAGCGGAACACACATCTGTCTCCTCCCCTTGTGAGTCCCCTCCCCCCTACAGTTAGAACACACTTTAGGGAACATATTAACCCCTTCAGCACCCCCTAGTGTTAACCCCTTCCCTGCCAGTCACATTTACACAGTAATTAGTGCAGTTTTGTAGCACTAATCGCTGTATAAATGTGAATGGTCCCAAAAACGTGTCAAAAGTGTCCCATGTGTCCGCCGCAATGTCACAGTCACAATAAAAATCACAGATCGCCGCCATTACTAGTAAAAAAAAAAATAATAAATAAAAAAGCCAGAAATCTATCCCCTATTTTGTAGACGCTATAACTTTTGCGCAAACCAATCAATATACGCTTATTGCAATACCAAAAATATCTAGAAGAATACTCATCGGTCTAAACTGGGGAAATTTTTTTTTGTTTATATATATATATTTATTAAATAAAAAATTAAAAAATATATATATATATTTTTAAATTTGTTTATAGCGCAAAAAATAAAAACCGCAGAGATAATCAAATACCACCAAACGAAAGCTCTATTTATGGGGAGAAAAAAACATAAAGATTTAATTTGGGTACAGTGTTGCATGACCGCGCAATTGTCATTCAAAGTGCAACAGCGCTGAAAACTAAAAATTGGTCTGGGCAGGAAGGGGGTGAAAATGCCCTGTATGGAAGGGGTTAAGGTACCGACAAAGGATTTGTAAAAAAAAAAAAAATAGTATGTATTAGTTTGATATAAACATATCTCTAGTAACAGTTATGGGCATGAGGTTTTTTTTTGCCTGGTTTTATATAGGATCATTATATTTCTAGAAACACAGCTGCAGTATAAGGCTTCATGCACATTGGACATTTTAAAAATGAAAGGAACGTTGGCTGTAGAAAGCTTTATTTGTAGAATGAGTTTTTAAGCATTTTTTGCAGTAGTGCTTCTCTTTTTTTTTAGCTGTTTTTTTTAGCAAAACTATACTGCCATAGAAGGTTATGGCTCAAAAACTATAAGTGCAGAATAGCCCAAAAAAATTGAAATTTGCAGCGTTTTTCAGCTTTTATCAGAGTTGGACTGTTTTTACAGCTGAAAAACTCCTCTTAAAACCCACTAGTTCTGGGGGTTATTTCAAGCCTGAAAACGCCCCAGGCAAAAACTGATAACCGCCTATGTGTGCATGGACACATAGGATAACATACTGGGGAGTTTACTGGCTGCAGAAAAAAAAGTGTCTGAAGCCAAAAACAGCAGCTGTAAAAACATCCAGTGTGCATGAGGCCTAAGATGTACTTTATGTGCTATATCTCACATATAGATTGCCCATATATGTACATATTTTGTGTTTTTGAATTACTTGCATGGAAATGTATATTACAAAACTCGTTTTTATAAAATAATAGTACTGTGTGCTATGCCAGGTTCTAATAGAGGGGCTGGCAGTGGCCATTTAAAAGTTTTAATTCTACTAATAGCGGCGGGGGTGGAGAAAGAGATACAGACACGGAGCTGACAGGCAGGGAGGAGGGGGTCAGGGGGAGAGATGAGAGTAGAGCAGGGCGGATGACGAATGGACATACACTGACAATGATGCAGCAGTCCTAATTTTTGTTGTCAGCACATAGAGGGGGACACAGGAAGTGTCAGGTTCAAGTTTTTTACAGTTTTAGAATGGGGCAGAATACAAAGCACTGTGCTGTTTAATCGGCTTTAAGGGACCATTGCATTTATTTTTTTTGGGTTAACACTTTAACCTAATTCTGACCTTCCCACTCTTAAGGTCGCGTACACACGGTTGGACAAATCCGATGAGAATGGACCGAGGTTCAGTGTGTACGCGGCCTAAGTGTTACACTTAGGAGTTACAGGAAGCCAATCTAAATACAGATTCAGGTTCTTATATCGCATAATTTAAAAATACATTGAATGATTTGTTAACAGAAGCATAACTGCAGTAAATGGTGTTTATCAGCCTGAAGCTCCGCTGTAAACATATGTAGGCTAGACTAATGAATGTCAATGTCTGGTTTCTGTGGGGCACTGTACACCATGGCCATTTGCACTTTGTTACACAATAAACTTCTGTTGTATAACATGCACAGAATATAATTGCAATATCACAACGTGAATAATATGACAAATCATTAATATAAAAGCTCTTGTTTGTATTTTACAGATTACTGCACGGAGGCAATGGAAACATATATATGATGAACTAGGTGGCAATCCAGGAAGTACTAGTGCTGCTACATGCACACGTAGGCATTATGAGAGGTAAGAATTCAAACAAAAGGCATTTACTTTAAAGATGATTGTACAGCTGTGTGCAAATCAAGGCCGACCTGGGCCATGATGGGTACAGACAGAAGCTGCAATGGATTTTCTTTTGATTAAAGTGATGTATTGGGGTAGTTTGCACTTATTTCAAATGGATTATTAAATATGACATCACTTTTGACACGCCTAAAGCCCTCTTCTTATGGTGACAGCAGTCTGTGTCCTGGACTGGTACTGGTTTCATCAAAATATTCACAAAAAACTATAGCTGGGCTGTCATTTCAACAGAACTTGATCCTGTTTGGATGTTGACCCACACTTATGAGTTTTTCCCTTCTCTAGCCACTGTACTTTTTCATCCTGACTATAATGTTTATTCATGCAAATATTTAATAACCAGAGTGCTGTTCTTAATGCGCGAGTAGAGCTACCAATGTACTGCACAATTCTGTATTTTACATGAGCTAAACAGTCTCCTCCCATCAACCCGTGCATACATTTCCCCAGGTCTGCTGCTGGCTTTATCCAAAATTCATCAAAGGGACCACATATTAATTTAGCATTTTTACTGTCTTTTCAAAGCCTGTTTTCGGTCCTGGCCCACAAGTTCTATACAACTGATGGAAATGAAATCAAGTCATTTTAGATGCAACCCTTTTTTTTTATCTGGTCACTTTGAGCATCTTTTGTCTGTAACATTCATCCATCAGTTTTTTTTTTTGTTCTTTATTTTTTAATTAATCCAATGTTAGATTGATTTGATGCAAAAACCTAAGTTTACTCAGTGCTGACATCTCTCTAAAGCTGTGTACACACTATACAATTTTCTGTAGATTTTTTTTCCTTTAGATTTACCAAAACCATATAATAATTTCAATTTGTATGCAATCAGGCAGTTGCACTATATTGTTTTGGTAAATCTAAAGGAAGTCAGACAGCAAAAGTTGTATAGTGTGTATGGGGTCTTAGTGTAGAAATTACCACTGCACACATTTCAGATGTTCTTAGTACAGCACATAAGGCAATGTACAAAAATGTTACAATATTAGCAGAACAAAAGGCTTATGTAATTGTGTTTTGTCAAAATGGAGAAGTAGAATATTGTCAGTGTTGATTTTTTTTCCTGCTAACTTCAAGACATTTGGCAGATGTTCTTATGAGGGTTTTTTATGTGCATTTTAATGCACAATGACTATTACATGTAATTACATACAGACCTGAAAGGGTAATATTTCAGGATGTAATGAAGGAGAGAAAAAAATCTAGAGATCTGGTTTCATTGTTTAGGCACAGCTTCCAGATTTTTAAATGTATTGCAAATGTGAGGCTCCTTTGAACATGTTAAAGAACTCTGTATATAGGTATGGGGTCTGTCATATGCAAACTTATCCAGGAAGTTCTGAAAACTACAAATAAAGTATCTCTAGTTTTATAAAAAAAAATGTACATATTTTTAAAAATCCTTTACATACAGTTAATTTTATTTTATGGGTCCATTAAGCACCTGACCTCTGGAAGATTTATCCCCCCCCCCTTCATGACCAGGCCACTTTTTGTGGCACTGCGTTATTTTAACTGCTAATTGTGCAGTCATGCAGTGCTGTACCCCAAAAAACAAATAAAAATTCTCCCACAAATAGAGCTTTCTTTTGGTGGTATTTGATCACCACTGCTTTTCTTATTTTTTTGCGCTATAAACAAACAAAAGACCGACAATTTTGGAAATACATTTTTTTTTTTTTTACTTTTGGCTATAAGACATATCCAATAAAGAAATCGAATTCCTACATAAATTTAGGCCAATATGTAATTCCATGTATTAGGCCAATACATGTTTGTTTTAAAAATATCCCAATAAGCATATTATATGGTCTATGCAAACGTTATCGCATCTACAAACTATGGGATATGTACCGGAATTTTTATTTTATTATTTATTTATACTAGTAATGGCAGCGATCAGCAACTTATAGCAGGACTGCGATATCGCGGCGGACAATTGGACACTGACACTTTTGACACAAAATTCATCCCTCCCCCCCCCCCATCAGAACGGAACTGTGCCTTGTTTACATAGGCAGAGCAACATTCTGAATCTCTGCCCGACGATCAGCGGGTGCCGGCAGATGTTTTGCTGTGATCATGTATATATACATGGCCACATTTCTTCCATGAAGAGCATGTCTAGTCACACTTCTCCAGACAGTGGATTGGTGTACCTGGGTCCCACTAGTTTTGTCTAGTTCTGTGCTGATGGCACTGCTGGACATCTTCCAATGTCAAAGTAAGCATGACATGTCTTTCATTTACTGCCTTAAGTTTCCTTGGCCGACCACTGCACCTATGGTTCTCAGGGTTGCCTGTTCGTGCTTCTGCAAAAGAGCATGAACCCCAGGCTGATTTGAAATCTTTGCCTGGAAGAGACTTTGCTGATGAAGTAAAACTACCTTGTGTCTTGTTGCTGGGCTCTGTTTTTCCATGGTGTATGAGATGTGACATGAAATGGTCTTCCAAAACCTCACTTTAGTAGCAGAGTTTGGCTGTTCCTCACTCAGTTTTAAGCCTTCTACATAGCTGTTTCTGTTTCAGTTAAAGAGGAAGTAAACGCTGTTTTTCTTTTTCTTACCTGTAAAGTAAAGACATATGGGGGTATTTACTAAAGCTGGAGAGTGCAAAATCTGGTGCAACTCTGCATAGGAACCAATCAGCTTACAGATTATATTGCCAAAGCTTAATTGAACAAGCTGAAGTTTGAAGCTGATTGGCCACCATGCATGGCTGCACCAGATTCTGAGTGCACCAGCTTTAGTAAATCTACCACATAATGTGCTAGTATGCAATGCAATGCATACTAGCACATTATGTTAAACTTGCCTACAAACAAAGCACTCATCGTCCCCACTTCAGGCCGCATCCATCTTTGCCTATCTTCCCTCTGGCGTCCATGACTCCAGCTGTGTAACTGGCCTGAGCCGTGTGACGTTACTCCTGCGCATTTGCACAGGAGCCGCCGGTCATGGTACAGGCATTTGAAGGAACGGCACTGGTGACCTTTTCCTTCAGAGAACATGCGCCGATGACATCGTTGGTGCAGTATACAATAAATATTTCCTAAACGGTGCACGTTTAAGAGATATTTACAGTACCTATAGGCAAGCCTTATTCTAGGCTTACCTAATAGGTACAAAGAATACAAAAAGGCTTACTTCCTCTTAAATGACTGTGTTTCAACCTACATATGAAATTGATGATCATTAGCACCTGTTTGGTATAATTAGTTAATCATACACCTAACTTTAATCCTACAAAATCCCTGATTTAGGATTAATGCTGATTTAAAGCCAAAGGGTAGTCACACCAAATATTGATATGATTTAGATCTTTATTTAGATCTTTATTCTGTTTACTCACTGCATTTTGTAAAGTTACAAAATGTAACAATAAATAAATATATATTTTAAAAGTATTCTTACTTTACAGCATTTCTTCACACCTGCCTAAAACATTTGCACATAACTGTGTATATATGAGTATATACATATATGTTTGTCTAGAGTTCTGTTTTATTCAGATTGCCAAAAGTAAGCTTTGTTCTCTGTTTCCACATACTCTATTGCTGTAAAATGTATTTCAGACACAGTTGTGGTGTCATAATGCAAACAATCCACTGCGTATTTATGACATGTTAATCATTCAACAATTTCTTAATGAAAGTATAATTGCTTAGAACAGGCGATTAAAAATAAATTTAGGCCTGACCACATCCTTGAGAGTGGTGTGTGCATAACTCGTAAATGATTAAAATTAGAATGTGAACAGATATTTATTTATTTTTGTCATAAACCAGCTGGAAGAAGCTGGAAGTTGTTAGGAATAATGAAATGAAAGGACAGTATTTCAGTGTTGTGTAAGATATGATGGCTGATGGGTTTAAATTGCATCCACAGCACAAAGACCCTACAGAAGCCCATTGATTCCCTTGTCTAACACAGATGAGTGCAGCCTGTTTTTATACAGAATTTTTGAAACAAGGTGCCTCAGTCAAAAAGGAATAGAGCTTGTAGGAAGTGCACTTCATTTTGCCTAATACATATTGATGAAGATATAGTATCATCCATGCATAATGTTACTACACACAGCTAGCTATGATTACTTTATGACAGGGGTGTCCAAACTTTTTCAAAGATGGCCAGATTCGATTAAGTGAACATGCGTGAGGGCCGACTATTTTGCCTGACATTCTTTGAACCATTAAAATTTGGTCTAAGTGTGTTCGTCTGAGCACTACTACACTGCCCAACAAGAATTATCTTGCCTTTGTGGCTGTGTGGTGAATAGATGAGATCTGGCGTGTTATTTGGATATACTGTATATATTTCTTTTGTGGCCCCAACGAATCCCAGAGCGCTGCTTAGGACTACGGATGAGCTTGGGCGTGTTATTTGGATATACCGTATTTATCGGCATATAACTCGCACGGCCTCACCATTGCCATGAATGCAGCCTTACCATTGCAACCAATGCAGCCTTACCATTGCAACCAATGCAGCCTTACCATTGCAACCAATGCAGCCTTACCATTGCAACCAATGCAGCCTCACATGTGCCATAAATGCAGCCTCACATGTGCCATAAATGCAGCCTCACATGTGTGCCATAAATGCAGCCTCACATGTGCCATAAATGGAGCCTTACCATTGCAATCAATGCAGCCTTACAATTGCAATCAATGCAGCCTTACCATTGCAATTTTGCTTGTTAGGCATTTTATGAGCTGTTAACAGACTATAGTGAGTTTATATTTCACCATTAAGACCGTTATTTCTCTGATGAATGCTTGTTTTAAATACCCATGGAGACTTTCCTAATAGCTGTAAGCGCCACAGATGCCTCTTAGATGATAGAAGGCAGCCTAGTGTCCTTGATTAGTGGGTGATCCTCGGAAATAATTTAGGCCAGGAAAAAATGTGTATAAATTGGCATCCCAACCCAGACTTTCACCATTCAGACTGCTGTATATAAAGAGACATGGACGATGAATACTGGACCTCAATTATGTGAACCCCACTGTACAGCTAAATTATGGCAGTCCCATAATTTCATAATTTAATATGACCCCTGCAGGACCTGGCCCAAAGTTCTGAGGCCTTTTTTGACAGGCTTCTGTTTGTATCAGGTGGATTTTGCAATCCCATACAAGTCTGTGAGATCGAAAATCATGCTTAACGCTGGTCAAATACAGATCAGAAGGAGGTCAACTGCAGGTGAAAATCAACTGTCAGCGAATTCTGATTGGTGCCATACACACCCAATAGGCCCCTCCTTTTTAGAAGGCCAAAAGATACAAAACTAAAGATACTTAAAAATCACAGTTTAATAAAAGGGGAAGGGGAGAGTTGGATAAAAGGACATTGTAATTATTTGTGAACAAATGGGACTATAGGTTTGGGTTCAGTACCACTTTGTTTCTGAAGGATTTAGACTCATTCCTCTAATGTTGCAGGTGTAAACTGGCCAAAAACGAGTACAAAACCACAATTGTAAATTTTCTGCATTATTAATAATCTTAAAACCTGTAATTATTGTGGTGGAAGTGTGTGTTCCAATAAAACCCTTTACAATTTAATATTTCCTTATAGCTGCTATGTAGGCTTTAGCACCTGTATATAAGTTATGCATTAGTTTTGCAAATGTTGCTGAATGGGCTGATATAAATGACATTTTATATGAACAAGTTATTTCTACCCTGTGTGAGCACCGTGGAGGAGATGTCAATTTAGTGCTTCACTGCCAGTAGGTATTGCAATTTGTATAGGCTTCTGTATCCTGCTGCGAACCTGAATATTTCTTGTCTGTGAGATATTAAATCACCAATGTAACATTGTGATTTATAGTTACTATTACATTTTCGTTTGTTTGCATTAGCGTGAAAAGATTTTTCAAATCACCTTTGTGGGTACTGCTGTTTAGTACTGTTTTTGTTTGACCTGATGACAGTCTTGTTAGAAAAAAAAAAAAAACATTTATTGTGACCCTTCCCTGTTCCAAAATGTGAATGTGTGAGTAGATTGTATATGTGTATGAGGCTCTAGTTTGACATTAGATCTGTATATCGTCATGTCACCACTCTAGTGTCTTGTGGCCTGCTTAAGTCTTCCTGACATGGGATTACGCGCAAATGAAGTACTAGATCTGTTGGTTAAAAAGTAGTTTACGTCTCTTCAGCCAACGTTAGCTGAGGTTTTAAACTTGGTGATTGATATATTTTGCTCAATAAGAATATATCAGTTTAAAATGCTTGCTTGCAAATTATAAAATGCTATGATCAAAGCTATTACACTTGATTTCATGTGACCATTCACAGCCAATCAAGAATACAGTATATGGCATAGGCTGGGAATTTATTCCTAGAAGAACAAATGCTGAGCTGTTCTTCAGTATATCCATCTGCTTGATCTGCACTAGTTATATGCTGTGTTTGTTCTGGAAAAAGTTGTAATTGTTCCTAATTACGGATCTATTTAAAGTAAAAGAATAGATAATTATAGAATCGATTTTCTAGTACAGGTATATTTTTCCTGTACATATTGTGAGAACTATTTCATAGAATACAACAAATATTGCTACTAAATGTAGGACATTGTCTTATATGTAGTAAAATTTAGAGTAAAATCTTGCAATTAAAATGTTCTGATATAGAAGGCATAGTTCCGAGTCTCACGTTATATAATACTCTTATAGGACAGTGTCCTCAGCCTGACACCATACAATACTTATTCCTGTTTACAGGGCTAGAGGACAGTAACCTGAGTGTAACAACATAAAATACCAGTTCTGGTTTACAGTCAGAGGACAGTATCCGCAGTCTGACATCATAATATACTGATCACATTTTTCAGAAATAAAGGATATAGTCCCAAGTCTGACATCATACATTGATTCTAATGTTCAGGGATAGAGGACAGTGTCCTGATTCTGACATATTGTACTAGTTCCAGCTAACCTATATAGAAGACAATGTCCGGAGTCTAGCATGATATTATGTTATACGTGACATTGTTCTGAGGACCCACATAGTATCAGTCATAGTGATCCCTGTAGTACCCCTCCTGACGCTAAATAGGATTTAGTAATCATCTTCCAATGTAAAAAAAAAATGTCTGGAAATGGTTAATCTGCAGCTTGTATTTTTCTTCCTTATGAGCTGTTAAGTGATGTCACCATTTTTGTCATCTGCTAATCACTCCATTATCTAAATATGTCTTTCACTGAGGCTTACATAATGAGATTCCTTTTCCATCTAAACGGCATGCATCAACCAAGTGTGTAAAATAAAAAAGTACTTTAACCTAACCCAAGTGCTTATGAGTCTGACCTTTCAGGCATAAAGTAGTCACAGGTGCTTAACCAAACCATCTAGTCATTAGAAAAATCCTTCCTTAAGGTCATTTTAAATCATTACTTACTGTTGAAAAGAGAGAGAATTGCAACTACCGGTAGATTTATTTTAGAAATCTATGGGTTCTTTTTTCCTTTGAATTGGTTTGCCATTGTCATTATTGTTTTTTTCTGTGTTAGGTCTGAAATAATACAAACTATGCTTCATTTAAATCTATCCATGAAAGATGTAATAAACCATGTGCAGAGTTTAAATCTGTTAGTAGAAAATATCTAAGGCCCCGTACACACCATAGAATCCATCCGCTGAAAAATCCCAGCAAATGGGTTTCAGCGGATAGATCCTATGGTGTGTACACTCCAGCGGATCTGTTTCCGCGGATATTTCTCCCCTGGGATGGATTCCAGCAGATCGAATATTTGCTGACATGCCAAGCAAATCCATCTGCTGGAATCCATCCCAATGGATGGATCCGCTGGTCTGTATAGACTCACCGGATCCATCCGTCCGAAGGGATCCCCCGCATGCGTCGTAATGATTTGACGCATGCGTGGAATTCCTTATATGACAGCGTCGCGCACGTCGCCGCGTCATAATCGCGGCGACGGCGCGACACGTCATCGCCAGAGGATTTCGGCGCGGATTTCAATGCGATGGTGTGTACACTCCATCGCATGAAAATCCGCCGAAATCCTCGAGAGGATTTATCCGCGGAAACGGTCCGCTGGACCGTATTCGCGGATAAATTCTCTCGTGTGTACGGGGCCTAAGGCTTCCCAGCCAGCAGTAATACATTTAGAAATTGTCATATAACTTTGTTCTGTTATTGCTAGTAATGGTCAAGGCTGAACCAAGACTCTGGTATTCCTGCCATGTGTATATTTTGTTGGATGACAAAGATATATGCTTTTGGAGAGAACAAAATAGAGAGGTATTTATAAAACTTAAAACGGAGGAATATGGAGAGGTTACTCACAGTAGCCAAAATGAATACAAGCCACTGGCTGATTTGGGCAACATCCACAGAAGTTATTTTTTCTCCATTTCTTATAAATGACTCCCTCCCCTTAAAAGTGTATATATAGCCAAAACTTTATTGTCCAGTTTTGGATAGAGTAGGAAAGAGTTAGAACTTGCTCATTCACTCCATTTTGCTGCAATAATGCACTGCACTGTTGTCATTCAGTGCCAATGGCAATCCAATGCACATAGTGCAGTACAGTGCACAGTGTTATTTTCATATGTGGCATGGTGCATGTCAGCCCATTCATTTTGATAGAGCTATTTAATGCAGGTGAACACAGTGTGCCTCAGACTCCTCTGTCCATTTTACACCCAACTACCTCTGATCTGCCTACACCAGTGGTTCTCAACTTCTGTCCTCAGGACCCACTAACAGGCCAGGTTTGCAAGATAACTGAAATACATCACAGTGAGAGATGATACCACTCTAAAAACTGCTGATCCCTTGGCTTTGCTTCCGTCCCACTAAACCAAAAGGGTGCTGGCTATGCACAGGTGCATTGGATAGAAGAAGATCCTGGACTGCTGCACTCCTTAAAACGATGTCTTGTACAAATGGAGTCCAAAAAACAACCAAAGTGATGCAGTCAAAATGAAGTGAACAACAGCAAAAAGGTAGCTGACATGTTTCACATCATGTAATGCTTACTCATAGGTGATATTGTTTTCTGCTCAGTGATTGCAGTATTCTAGTCTGCATCTCCCCAAGATAATACTTAAAATCTGGCCAGTTAGTGGGTCCTGAGGACAGTAGTTGAGAACCACTGTCCTACACCGAGGATATTGGATCCCCTTCCATTTGTTTTTAGCAGATCAGATTGGAGGTAGGTGGGTGTGATCTAACATAAGTCCATTTACATCTGCTGGTCCATAGGGGTGAATTAACCATCCAATCAGGTTCACCTGAAAAACTGACAGGCAGACTTGATTGGAATGGCCGTGTGAAAGAGGCCTAAGACTATCCGTTGTGGTTTTGATGGCACTGGATTACATTAGGATTGGGGCTTTTATAACCGTTTAATTTGTTCTGTGTAGTTTATAAATTTAGTTTTGGCTTCACTTATCTCACAAGTGTAACAAGTACTTGCATGTCTTGAAGTTGTATGTTGAGATGTAGAGATTGCCAGATTGAGGTTTCCAAGACCAAATACTTCAAAGGATGAATCATTTTGATTTTTTTGCAGTTTTGATTATAGTATCCACATGTTGATGAATTCCGTCTTTAATACTCTTTCTATATAGCGCTCCTACATTCCAACACTGTAAATGGGAGGTGAGGGAAATCAGTGGTGGCAACTGTCTAAGAGGGGATTTACCCTCACTTGAAGAGATTTTCCCCTGGCAAAACAAAAATGGTTTTGGCATTTTGGGTACAGTTTTAGAATCTATTTTCTGTCTGCACACTGTTGTGTGGGATTTCCAGACAAAGTTAAGATCTAACACCCTAACTGTATTTGTTGACGAGATTTGTTGTTTCCAAAGTATGTATTTCTAGAACAAAATGCTTTTCAATGTAATTTCACAGATGTGATGCAGTATATTTAGATGGTATTGTACAGCGCTTGCAGGGCTCCTATTGGCAGAAACAAATCAGAAGTGGAGATTAGTAAAGTGAATTAGCTTGGTGATAGTTGGAGTGCTAGTCTGAGGACAGGATCTTGCTGACAGAATCAATGCAGGATTAATGTCTCTGGAAATGTAAGCCACTGCTATGTCTGGATGGTTCTTCCAGTGTTGTATGTATACTACATATAAAGATTGTGTAGAGATCAGTAAGAAAAGGGGCGACTCAGTGAATGTTTCCAATGCATACCAAGAGTTCAACTGCTTGAAGGTGTCTGTTAACGCAGATGGTTCAATATAGACAGGGGCGCAGTAGCTCCTGTTTGTTTCACCCCCTGCACTTAGCAGGTACCCTTCTTTCTGGGAAGGATGATGACAGTATGGGCTTTTTTTAGGTCTTGGTATTTAAATAGTCAAATATCAATGCTTTGGTAAAATGCTGTTATGTGTTTTATGACATTTTTAGCTTGTGGAAAAGGAATGCTTTTAAAGTAGAGTTATAACAAAAGGGTTAGCGTGAGTATGTGTGGATTTAAAGGGCTTGTTAAATATAATATTAAAACAAATCTGTTTCAATGTCTACAGCAGATGTTCAAGCTAATTATTTTATGGTGAAAAGAGGGAAATTAAGACTAAAGTGTGTGCTGTTGACATTGAACTATATCTACTGTTTTCTTATATCATACATTATAATATCACACAGAAAAATAGGCAGTATGTTGCTATGTTTATTTCTCAAAATAAAATACTTCTATCTGAATAAATCTATTATTTACAGCACTTTGTACTTTTACTGCTTTAAGGCTTAAATGTACAATGTACTCTGTTTAGAAAACGAAACGGATATTTCTGGGGTGTATTGGCATACCAGGCGGTAAATATCCTTTCTCTCATCATTACTTTCTAATAAAATGGCAGTATAAGTCACTGCTCTGGTGGCTGTAATTTGATTCTGTCACACAGTAACCTTTCATTATTCAGCAATATGTAAGATATTTGCCATGGTGACTAATTGTTACTAACTCTGCAGTATATTAGCATTTAGGAATACACAGCATTCTATCTGTTTTTCTTCACTGACGTCCTTGGGTGACTTCTACATACGAAGGAGCAGGCTGTTGTTTTATTCTGTAACCAACCACAGAATTGGAATATTCACAGTTCTCCGAAAACTTTGTTTTATCAGCTTGGACCAGGTTGGAGCTAATGTGGCCAATCATAATTTTTATTTTCTGATGTAAACAAAATGACTGCTGACTTCTGGTTGGCTTCTATGGGTAATACTTCCATGTATTTTTCCTCTATATTGTATACTTTGAAGTTGCCACTGTACTTAAATACAAGATAAAAGCGTGCCTGCTTCTTGAACATATAGTTCAGCAAGTTGGGAAGTAGGGGATGTGTGTCTATGGCAGGGAGAAACAGAGTGCCAAATTTGTACATGCCATTGGACTTTAAATCCATCTAGCCTAAATGTATGAATATTTCAATATGTCTGATTATTGTACTTGAGATTGATCACTGAAAGGTCAGAGGATGGGGAGGTCCATGCCTTGGTACTTTGCCCTGAGTGCTTTGTTTTTTTCCCCCTATAGAATATTTAACCAAAATCTCACATTTCCAATCCAGGACTCTCCAATATGTGACATGCTTTTTAAAAATGTTGGCATTTTTATTTCTAATATTAGTAGAACTATATAATATATAAATGTTCTGTATTTGGCCAGTTTATATATACAGTATCAAAAGTACACCACTCACATTGTTGTAAATATTTTATTATCTTTTCATGTGACAACACCGAACAAATAACACTTTGCTACACTTTTGTCACATGAAAAGATATAGTAAAATATTTTCAAAAATGTGAGGGGTGTACTCACTTTTGTAAAAATACTGTGTGTACGTGTATATGTGTGTGTGTATATGTATATGTATATGTGTATATATATATATATATATATATATATATATATATATATATATATATATATATATATATATATATATATATATACATTTTGTAGGGGATCAAAGGGAGTGATAAGCCGGCTCAGACAGTTCAGTAAAATAAAAATGGGCTTTATTCAGCAAAACAAACAGAAGAAACAACAGACTTGTCTTGTTACACAAGTGCAGATATAGGAAAAGTTAAGTCTCTCTAGCCAACAGGCTGATCTACAGACAAAGTACACTACTCTAGCCAGAGCTACAGTCTCTGGTACGGTTTTGCTCACCCCAGCAAGTACACAATCAAGCAAGGATTTTCTCGCACAGCATGCTGCTGTGGCTCTCTCTCCAAGCACACTGCTTCTCTCTGACCTTTTCAGCTCAGCTGGCAATAAGCAGGTCTAAAGGGGAAGTACCTGCCCTCTTCAATTAACCCCTTCTTAACCCTGCCCCAGGCTGACCCTCTACAATATACACAGTGCTCAGCATAGATAAGTACACCCCAACATATTTGTCACAAAACCTTTACATTCCTTTCAGAATTAAAATTTTCTATGGGGCACTATACTAAAAAAATACTCCCACACATGTGGGCCATTGATTGCAACCAAGATTTGTACACACAAAAAACTAATTATTTCAAAACCATGTTGCAAAAATTAATACACCCCAATGAAAGTCTTAGGCGCAAAGCTAAATTTAAAACAATAAAATCCTAATTAACAAGAATTCAACTACAGGCGAGTCTAATTATTGATTGAACAGGTCCAGCAGACAGTTGATTATAAAAGGGCATTACTTAACAAAAAAAAAAACCTTCCCATGTCATGCTGTCAGTAATGGCACCACATGGAAGAGAAATTTCCAAGAAAAGGCCTGAGAAAGAAAATTATTTTTTTACACAAGAAAGGTGACGGCTACAAGAAGATCAGCAAATCTTTACTTGTCAAAATACTGTAGCAAAGGTGATACAAAAATGTAACAAAGAGGAGCTGCAACAATCTCACAGAGACTTGCTGGCTGTCCACGGAAGTTATCACCTCGACAGGAGCATCTTCTGATGAAAAGGGTTAAAGAAAATCGCCATTCAAGTTTACTGCAGTTGGCTAAAGCATTAGAAAGCCAAACTGGGGTGATTATTTCCCGTGAAACAATACAGCATACACTGCAAAAGAATGAAATGTGTTGGTGTCATCAATGAAGGAAGTCTCTCCTAAAGCTAATACACAAAAAAAGCCCACCTAGAATTTGCCAGGGAAAAAGAAGACTATTGGGACTCTGTGCTCTGGAGTAATGAGACCAAGATGAATGTTTTTGAATCTGATGGCTTCAAAACTGCATTGTGACGCAAAGGTGAGTGAATCATGGTGGTGGAAGTGTGGGGCTCCTTTTGTGGGGCTGCATGAGCGCTGCTGGTGTCGGGGAGCTGCATTTCATTGATGGTATCATGAATTAACAGACATGCTGCTCTATATTGAAAGAGAAGATGCTACCATCCATCCCTGCCCTTGGTTGGCATGCACTTTTCCAACATGACAATGATCCAAAATGCACATCTAAGGCCACTTGCATTTCTGAAGAACAGCAGGGTGAAAGTGATTCAGTGGCCAAGTATGTCTCCTGATCTGAACCCAATCGAATACCTATGAGGAATTCTGAAGAGACAAGTTGAACATCACTCTCCATCTAGCATCCAGGCTCCAAAAGAGGTTGTTCTTAAATAATGGAAAAAGATAGATATTGCAATATGTCGCCAACGTGTTCGCTCCATTCCTAGAAGACTTGGTGCTGTCCTTACAAAATACTAGATGTAGTAGTTTTTTGTTGTGGGGTGTATTCATTTTTGCATCAACTAATTTTGAGTACAACTGAAGATTTTTTTAATCTAAGTTATATTATTACCTTGTGAGAGATGATACCGCTCTAAAAACTGCTTATCCCTTGGCTTTGCTTCCGTCCCACTAAACCAAAAGGTAGCTGGCTATGCACGGGTGCATTGGATAGAAGAAGATCCTGGACTGCCGCACTCCTTAAAACGATGTCTTTATTGTACAAATGAAATCCAAAAAAACAACCAAAGCGATGCAGTCAAAATGAAGTGAACAGGCTGACATGTTTCACATTATGCTTACTCATAGCTTACTCTTATTACCTTTCATGTAATGAGCTAAACAAATGTTCTATAAGACTCAGTTTTAGCAAAAATTTGGAAATTATTCTAGTGTTCATTGAGATATTGATTGAAAATCTTACTTTTCAAAAGAGGTGTACTCATGTATGCTGAGCACTGTATATATGGTGTGTTCTCACACAGGCATAATATATCCACCCCTTTTTATAAATTTTTCTTTCTATATACTCCTTTCATACAAGTATCAGGAGAGTGTTTGTTCATGATTCTTCTCTTTAATTTTCATGGAAGAATTACTACCAATGAACATATTTCAAATGTTCAGGTTAAAGTTTGAAAACGACATACATTAGCTAATAGCTTATAAAATAATAAACTTTAAACACATAAATCATAACAAATGCTTCAGTTCACAATATTGTTGCTAAACTTTGCCATGTCCCAGGCTTTATTTAAAACATGTCTGTCTGGATGAAACAAGACCTTGAAATATATTGTTAAACAATCTTTCATACTAAGCTTGTTTTGAGATGAGAAAAAAAATTTTTTTTCAAGTGTCCTGACTCTGTTTAGCATTATCATATAAACAGTGACTTCATGTTCTAGGCATGCTCATCTGGTAACTTATTAAAACAATATATTAAATGTCATTCTCACAGATATGTTCGCAAACAGGAAACTCAATTCGAAGTCTTTCAACTGTTTTACTATTCATGAATTTTAGTGTTTGCAGGTGATGAGTTACTAAGCTGGGTCTTTGTTTTAATATGTTCTAGTATGTTGTATTTGGGTTATTTTTACTGTCCTTGTGTTCTGAATTTTTGAAGTGTATGTCCAGACTGAACTTTAGTCTAGTTTTGGCTAGAACCCCTATGAGTACAATCGGAACACCCCAGCATGCATCCCAAATATATTCAACACACCCTACCATAAACCTAATTACACGAGCATTCACCCCAAATACACTAAGCAAATCTCACTATGCAGTGTTACCCCCAGAACTTTGGACCCTGCACCTCATTACAGTCAACACACTGCACCAAGCACACACATCATGTACCCCCTGTATTGAAGGCTCAGGCAACCCTTGGAGCTCTGCAGACCTACAAGAGGGAAAGGAGACCACTAGTAGTATGTTTCCTCACTTTTGCTATCCGTCATGTTGGGACATCAGTGAAGGCATCCAGCATCTGTAGGCCTTGGTTGACATTTTGAGGTGGAAAGAAAAGAGCACATGGTGGTATAATGTTCAATGTCCATGTCAATGTTTTGCTGGCCAAGATTGGGATCTTAAGTAAAAAATAGACATGTGCAGAATGGAAAAATTAGTTTTGTTTCATTTCAGATAAATTTGTTATGTTACTAATTTAGTTTCGTTATGGAATTCCTTTAGCTTGGTTTTGGAATTCCTTTTGTTTCATTTTGTTTTCATTAAAATGCATTTCCTTTATTAATTTTCTAACAAATTCCAACTTTTAAGAACGATTTGAATTCATATCGGTCAGAAAACCATCGACCGATTTGAATTCTGTGTGAAGAAATAGCTTCCCCACTGACAGATGAATATAAAGAAAACAAAAGAAAAATGTTTAAAAAAGTGGCTTGGGATCCCCCAAAATCTATACCAGACCCTTTATCTGGGTATGTAGCCTGGCAGGTCAGGAAAGAGGGGAGACGAGAAAGTGTCCATACCCTTCTGAACTATAACGGGCCACATGCCCTTATCATGGGGGGTGGGTACTTTGGGGCAGATCTGGCCCCACTGCCCAAAAGCACCTTGTCCCCATGTCGATGGGGACAAGGGCCTTTTCCCGACAACAGTAAAATCTGTCTGTATATGCAGAATAGCATGCTTGTTATACTTACTGTGGAAGGGGTTATTATTCTGCATTGTGTACAAAGGCTGTTTGATCCTGTATGGACAGATCCTCCCACTACTGCAGGGTCTCTCTTGGCAAGGCCAGATAAGAAACAGGGTAGTACTGCTGCACATGCTCAGTGTGGTCTATATTGCTAGAGAGAATATTCCCTGTTTAAGCTGAGCTTTTCAAGTCACATGATATTGACAGCACACATGTCGGTGTGTGTATACAGATCCTGTTATTATGTTATTTAACAGTCCAGTCCCTCCCTCCCTCCTCCATGCCCAGTAACTAAAAAAGAACAGAGTGGATGGGGTGTCATAACTTGATTGAAGAATGATCCGCCTCCCATAACAGCATGAGGCAAATCTCCTATCTGAACACTCAGCACTCAGGCAGATGAACTATTTTTATATTACTGGGTTTAGTAACACTTTAACAAAGGGCCTCCAGATCCTGGTTTCTAGATTCTGATAAAAACCTTGCCCGCAGATCCCAACAAGCACAGCGCAGAGTTGTCGGAAAGAGGCCCTTGTCCCCATCAATATAGGGGACAAGGTTCGTTGGGGGGGGGGGGGTCAGATAGAGAATGTGCACTGCATGTTGTAAACATATTATTGAATCTTTTGAATGCCTGGATTATTACAATTGAAACTAACATTGTTGACATGACCCACATTGAGTCAAAAAAATGAACTCTAGTACAGTTAATACATGTTTGAAACATTGTAGGTCCAAGGCACACACAGCATCTTCTCATTGTATAAATATTTGGACACCAGCAAAGACTTTGATGGCAGTATGCTTAATTGCTTATTGCTTAACACTGCAATAAATGGATTATTTCCCAGCATAATGCAGTGACAACTTATCATGACCCAGGAAAATATATATCAACATATCCCAGAACTGTTATAATAAAAAAAAAATGTTTTTAGAGATTTATTTCAAAAATAATATTGTACATTCTATAGTTAACTTCATAAGTTAATTGATGACTGAAGTATTTATTTTTCATTTAGATACAGACTGCTGTGTCGTCCATACTAAATGATTACCTAATGTGTACCATATGATATTAGTCATTCTTGTTTCTTTTTTCTTTTTTAATTTCTTTTTTTTTCTACTGGGTTCCAAAATAACATGTGTTTATAAGTCATGGAGCAATTTTCAAATTTAAACTGGGAATATGGGAATATTACATTTTAACCATTTCACTTTATTTTTCTGGACACATTGAGCCAAATTTAATGTATTGCTGTTCTGAATATAACCTCACTGAGATTCTGAAAACTAAAGTTTAAGCTCTTAAAAGCTTGTCATAAAATGTTTTTAAATTGGCCCATTATACAGGTACCCGCCTACACCATATTTCTTCTGTGTTTGAGTAGAAATCCAGGTTTTCATTATACATTCTAAAATGTAACTTCAGACAGAGAGAAGTTTAGAATTACAGAAAAACAAGGTCATAATTTGTAACTTTCAAAATTACCATAAAGAAAAAAAAAAGACAGAAATGTGAAGCTGCAGTCTGATATTTTTTCCACACATTCCAAATAACTTGCCTCAGCAATACATGCTTTTCTGGGCTTTTTAAATGGCATATCTGGGAGCTGTGCTCTCATTCATGTTCTGCAACTGTTACAACAATCTGTGCAACATATCTGTCTCCTAAAGTTCTTGAATGTTCAATAGAGTAGGAAAAACTTCTATCCCATGGCTTTATATAAGAAGTTCCATATAAGTATTAAAATGAATCCTCATATATACCCAGTGAAATGAACAGCCTCAGATGATACACAGAGATGAAACAAATCTCCCTACATACGTTTTACATGTTATATCTGCTGTCTTCAGCTTTATATACTGTTTAGAAAGTGCATGTCCTGTCAGAATTTTCTCTCCCTGTTTCACCTGTGGGTGTGGATTCTTGCCATACACGGTGAGACAGCTGATTGGAGAAAAGGCACCCCCCCCCCCCCAATTTCAAATAGGCAGAGACTTGCAGAGCTGTCTGTGAATAGACCAGTTCTCTGCTATTCTATTAATAGCACCCACCCTGACACAAAATTCAGCCTGGTTTTAGCACAGTTGACAGAGAACTTGTCAGAAGTTATCATGCTGATAACAGAAGAACGGAGCAGGAGAAAGCCACAGGACTTAGGGATTTGAAGTGAGATAAGAAAATGCTGCAGATATATGCCCAGCTCAAATTTCATGAATCGGGTTTACATCTACTTTAAAGGGACTGAAGTAGTTCCTTATTGCTATCTGTGTGCCCATTGTGAGATTCTTTCTCAATTTCTGGCTCGGTGCCAATAATATCACCCAAGCAGGAAATGATGGGAAAATCTCTGCAGTGATCCACAGATGGCAAAAAGCCCAAAAAAATAAAACTCATGGGAAACTGCAATGGTATTGCATTTTTTATTTTTCATTTTTCATAAGCTACTGAAACGTTGTTATATACCTCTAATGATATTTGATATTTAAAATATAATGTAGGTTATTTTTGTTTATATTTCCTTTAACAAGCAAGAGGATGCATCATGTTTCTACAAATTTGTTACACAGCAATGGTACTGTACAGTTTCTTACATGGAACATGAAGAAATGACGCAATCAGATGCCATACAATATCAGCTGACATTAAGAAAGGAAAATTACAATTTAAATATGTGTTGGTTATGGACTGAAGGTAAAGTGGAGTCTTCTGCTCTTGACCCATTTTATACAGGGGTTAAAACGGGGTAGGGGGTAACCCCTGCTTGAGGATTTTTTTTTTTTTTATGTTGACCATACTAACCCATTTTATTATAATTTAATGTACCAGAGTCTCTGAGGATCAGTATTATATCCATATGCTATACGGTACCTAAAAAATCTCCATAGGCTATGTTTTACATTTTTTTACAGGCTACCAGTTTAGAGTTACACAGGAGGAGGCTCTAGAATAATTGCTCTTGCTCTGACATTTACAGCGATACCTTACAGGTGTAGTGCAATTGGCATTAAATATGCGTGCTGGACCGATGTGCGCATTTGCCTTTGTGCATGATTACGGGGGGGCACTTGAAGATTTTTTTATTATTATTATTATTATTATTTGTTTAAAAAATTTTTAAATATAATTTTTTCTATGAATGCCCAACATGGGCTAAGACAAATTGGTACAAACATATACAAAGGGACGTTCAAGAAACAAATGACCAAGAGAAGAAATGAGGGGGGGGGGCATCATCAACAACATCACAAGGAGGGAGGAACAAGGCAGAAGTCCTGTACGTTTGCAAAAAACGTATTGTACATCAATTGTCTAGTACCCCTTTAAGTGATACCGTAGGGCTGTGGGCCCTTGCTAACAGTGAGGCCTCCATGCAGCGAGGACAAAGGCCCAAAAGCCCTGGTCACCCCATGTCCCCGCCCCCCAGCCACCCCCCACCCAGACGGAGCTCATCTTCAGAGGCAGGGGGGCCAGGAGGGGAGGGGGGCCCAAGTAGGAAATGGGGAGGGAAACCAGGGAGGGGACTGGGAGGGGAAGGGGCAGACACGGGAAGGGTATCGGGAAGCCCTGGTTGAGTCAGGATGGCCCCTGAGTTCATCTGTATGTGAAATAAGGACTTCATCAAGAAGTCCTAAGGGCAATTCATTCTGATGAGAAGATGAACTCTTCATATTTTTCTTGTTGTTGTCTCGCAGTGAGCACCAAATCTTCCATTGCCCTAATGTCCTCCACCCTTCGGATCCAGCTAGCTACCATTGGTGGTGTTTGACTTTTCCATTGGCGTGGGACAAAAGATTTTGCGGCATTCAATAAGTGACGTACAAGAGATTTTTTGTATCTCTTAGGTGATATTGTGTTGACGTGCAGTAGAAAGAATGCCGGGTCATCTGGTATAGTTTAGTCGGTAAACTTCTGAATGGTAAGCCTGACTGTAGACCAGAAATGGGACAGCTTTGGGCATGACCAGAATATATGCAACAACACACCCCTGTCCCCCTGGCATCTCCAGCATAGTGCTGAGGAGTTCGGGTCGTAGGTTCGTAGGGCATGTGGGGACAGATACCACCTCGCCACCTCAGCTTATTATTTCCTGTACCTTTGTACATATGGAAGATTTCAGGGCAAACGTTATGATATGCTGGGTCTGGTGCAGTTTTAAAAATTTAACACTGCACCATTATTTATTTTTTTATTAACTTTATTGCTACCAAAAGAGATGAACAACAACTGTTGTGATAGCATGGGCTGTGACAGGTCCTCTCTCTATGGAGAGATTTTGGGTCTATGAGATCCTATATCACTCCTCTGGCCTCCAAAGCATCAGATCAAACTAAGATTGGTTTGATCTGATGTTTTCACAAGGCAGTATTGGCTTCTTTACATGAGACCGAAACCAGAAGCAACAAAATCCTTGTCACTTACAGATTCTTGCATCACACAGTGGAAGTGTGTTCCGGGAACCAGATGCTGCCAGTCACAACCTTACCATGCTCCCCGATCGGTCAAATGAGCTCAGTAAAGGTGGCAATGGTAGGGAGGGGGGGGGACTCCCTTTCACATCTGTAAAAGTAATCTAGTGGTTTTATAGACACTTGGATTACTTTTACTAAAAAGAGAATCGGCTGCTGAAAAAAAATGATACCAGGATCATGACTAGCTGCAGGCATGATCCCAGTATAACCACTCCAACCTGCCATTTATAAACGGCAAAAGTATGGGAAGTGGATATGAATGTATTTTTGAATTGCCATATCTGAGCAGCTTTGGTCTATTTACAGAGAGATCACTTCCCTTTTCTTCTTTGCTCAGCCTCTCTTGTGGGACCAGACAGCTAGGTATTAATGTGTAGTTCAAATATAAAGGAGGGGCATTGCTGACATCACTTATCAAATGACCAGCATACCAGAAATATAGCAAGATTATTTCTTGGAAATGCTGAACGTTCACAGTATTGAGTAGGGGGACCACTTACTAACCTTTACATGTAACAGAGCTAATTTCATGCAACTGAGAGGACAAAAATTATACTCTTTTGTATTTTCACAGAAGGTCAGCTTTAATAAATAAAGACAATTATTATTTCATTTATAGTGGTTTAGAGAGAGCCTGTGACTTGAGCACTACCAAGGTTAGTGGTCTTTCCCGTGTCACACTGGTAGTGGACATTGCATCTGCCACATGATCGTGACCACTCCAAAGCTGTTTTAAAGAATAAAGATTTATATCACGGATATAAATAAAAGCAATATCCAGACTAAGATTCTTGTATCTGACACAGACATTTCTTCTTGCAAATAAAAATAATTATGAATTCCTGAATAATAGGAGAATCAAACAGAAGATAAATGTCTTCTCTCTAAAATGCTGAATTAAAATGCAGACGCACTATCACTCTATAAATGTCATAGAGACATTATGTATTTCTTTAAAAGGTTTTTATTGATGTTTATTATAAAGCAGTCAGTGGCAAAATAAAGCATTTTTCTCTACTGCCATTAACGGATATTAAATCTATGATATTTCTGTGGGAGCATTGCCAGACCATAATACACTTTGATTTGTTTGTACTTGGGCGGCTATGTACAAACATACTGTTTCATATTGTGTTCTGCCAACTTCTTTAAAAGGGGCGTTTAAAGCAGATTTTATTCTTTTACCAATCTTGTGTCATGCATTATTCTCCCTAATTTAGCATTTTACATGTGACAGATGTTGGGAAAATGTGCAATAAATAAAAATAACATTGAAAGCAAATCTGATTATGTGCAAGATCATGGCGGTGACCGAGATATAGGTTGACTTTTCATTTGAACATGTATATAAATACAATGTAAATTTCATAGAGTTATTCTGAAAGGGGGTTCCAATTTAAATTGAAATCTTTTACTTGATTGGTTTATTTATTGATAAACAGGTGGACCCCATAGAATGGTTTCTAAATGGAACTGTTGTTATTTTACTGCAATACTAGATGTCATAATAAGGTAATTATGCAAGAGAAAACAAAAACTACATTCCCCGTCTTCCCAAAAATCAACATGCCCAAAAAATAGCTGTCATTTCTACGTATGGAGGGACACATGATACTCCTCATGCCCCCTGACAATGCCGTGCTGGATGCCCAAGCAGCCACTTACCAGGGATGTGTGTTACAAAACCTCTGACAGCAAGTTTGGGTGTCAGGATAGCATAGGAAAGGTAAATACATCCTGCATAAAGCACAACTGTGAGCTAAATGTTTATTTCACTCTACAGACCAGAGGTAGTTATAAACAAAAAAACAAGTAGATAAAAAGGGAGGGGGGCTCTAGCTGCTACACTTGCCTTCAGTCTGGAGATGTTATGCAGAGTTTTGCTTCTTGACCACTAGATGTCTTCTGGGTTGAATGGCACCCAGCATCACTCAGTGTGCCAGACTGAGGACTGTGAATGCAGGGTATCACCAGTGTCATTTATTGTTAGGGTTTGATATACTAAAACTGGAGAGTGCAAAATCGGGTGCAGCTGTGCATGGTAGCCAATCGGCTTCTAACTTCAGTTTGTTCAATTAAGCTTTGACAAGCAAACCTGGAGCTGATTGGTTTCTATACATATAGTTACATAGTAGATAAGGTTGAATAAAGACAATAGTCCATCCAGTTCAACCTATGTAGGTGTACGTGTGTCAGTGTCTATAACTTCCCATAACCCTGTATGTTCTTTAAGATGCACATCCAAGTGTCTCTTAAAAATATCTATACTCTCCGCTGTCACCACCAATTGTGGAAGAGAGTTCCACATCCTTTTTGCCCTGACAGTGAAAAAACCCCTGCGCAGTTTAAGATTAAACAACTTCTCCAATCTCATTGTGTGGCCCCGTGTCCTCTTAAGGCTCGTACACACGATAGGTTAAACCGATGAAAAAGGTCTGAGGGACCGTTTTCATCAGTCCAAACCGATCGTGTGTAGGCCCCATAGGTTATTTAACCTTAGGTTAAAAAAATGGCAACTTGCTTTAAAATTTAACCTATGGATGGTAACCGATAGGTCAAAACCGATCGTTCGTATGCAAGACCATCGGTTAAAAACCCACGCATTATTAGAATCAAGTCGACGCATGCTTGGAAGCATTGAACTTTGTTTTTTTCAGCACGTCGTGTTTTACGTCACCGCGTTCTGACATGACCGGTTATTTAACCTATGGTGTGTACGGATAACTGTCCTTCAGACCGTTTTAATCGGATGGACTGATCGTGTGTACGAGGCTTTACACTCCTTGAGACTGATTTTTTTCCTATACTGAGATCACCATTGAGGTGTTTTTATATCGCTATCATATCCCCTCTCCAGCGTCGTTTTCTCCAGCGAGAATACATTTTGTGCTTGCAGTTTAGTGCTCGACATCTGATTTGATCTTGTCTGCTGAAAACAGACATGGATGCTCCCCATCCATCCATTAGATTGGATGACCGTCAGAAGGAAACTGACTGGCGATCCATTTTCATCCGACAGCCCATAGGGGACAGTGGGCTGTGTCCGTGTCTATTCTGCATCAGCATAGCGTATACATACCTGTCACCTGCCTGCTCAGCGGGGATCAGGGGAAAGATCCCCTGATGAGCGGCAGATCCCATGGCGGACTCCACCAGTGTGAAAGGGGCCTTACCCATTCTGATTCCAGCAGAGACTTGGCATTTTGTCAGCCTTCTAATCTCAGAGCAGGTGCACTTGAAAGGGATGGGGGGGAGTAGAGTGTTTGTTTAAAGTCAACTTAAAAGACTGTTTCTGTTTTGAGGATGAATTATTCCTTCGTGTCTTCAGCTACAGCAATAAGCAAGGTCTTATTTTAAAACTTTTTTTAATTTGTTTTAGTAATGTTACCTACAGCCATAAACGCTGTTCCTGTCAGAGGAGTTCTCATTTAATTCAGAGAAGATTTCCAATCTCTTGTGGTTAACAGGACAAGCATGTTTATTAGCACAGATTTATAGAATTACAGAGCCAGGCCATGCTACTGGATATACTGTAGAATGTTTTCTCAAAGTATCTCAGTATATATTGGTATTTTATATGGGTTTCAGTGCCAAGTAAACATTTTTGGTTAAAACAAAGTTATACTTTGAATACAATGTCATCCTCTGTTTTCAGTAAACAAAATGCAGTTTCCAGTGACAAGAAATACATTTGGGTAAGTTTGGCATTAAAGGGGTTGTAAAGATACAATTTTTTTTTTCCTAAATAGCTTCATTTACCTTAGTGCAGTCCTCCTTCACTTACCTCATCCTTCCATTTTTGCTTTTAAATGTCCTTATTTCTTCTGAGAAATCCTCACTTCCTGTTCTTCTGTCGGTAACTCCACACAGTAATGCAAGTCCTGAAGGAAGACTGCAGTAAGGTAAATGAAGCTATTTAGGGGAAAAAAATTGTACCTTTACAACCCCTTTAAGTAAAATAAGTGGTTTGCTTAGTTTCACTGAATATCCACTTAATATTACATTTATTTTTAGATCTATCTATATATTATATTCCCATTAACTGAAATAACATAACAAGATTACTGATTTAGGCAAATATTTTTTGTACAAGGACATTATCTTCCTAAAATATAAAAAAAAAAATGAAAATAAACTTTCCTCATAAAGTGAATTTGATTGAGAAAGGAATGATGTCCTTTGAGAGGTTTACAATTTGCAAAATGTAAAATTGTCATCCTCAATTTTTTTTTTCATCCTAGGCCTGCTGGCAGTAGTCCAGATTACTTACTGTAATAGATGTACGACCTTTGTAGAAGCAGTGCATTGGATTTTTGTAAATTCTGCTAGAAAAATAAAGCTCATGTTCAGGCAACACCTTTAATTTCAAAGTGGTGTCTAAAACCGATTCTATGTAGATGAAATGTGATGCAAGTCAAGTTGGCTTCAGCAAAGGAATAATATATTTCCAGAGTAATATTATAGAAACATAACTATTGATACGTGAAATTACTTAGTTAATTTTTTATTTTTTGTATATAATATTAGATTAGGTCTCCTGTGATTGTAAGCCTTTCTGTGTTTGCGTGTGTGTTCATTGTCCAATGAGCATTCTGGAGGAAGACAGATTAGACATGAGAAGCTGCAGTGCTGAACCAGAAAATGGGTATCTTCTTGGCTCTGCAGTGTGGTTAATGTGTAAATTGCAAAACTGGCTGAATGAAATTAAAGATCTTTGAGCTGGCAGTGTCATTGAAACATACATGTATTTAGTGGTTTCCCTGGATTTTTGCTTTAAAAGTCATTGCTTGCTTCTTGAGGAGGACTTTGATTGTATTTGTTTTGTGAAATGTGTCACTGCTCACTAAGATGAAAACTGATTCTAATGAATGGTTGATGCAAGGGGTATTTTATGAAATCAGTGGGCCCCTGTACAAGATCAAAAGTGGGCCCTAGGCATCAAAATAAATAAAAATGCAGTGTTTAATATTGGGTGTGTCTTAACCACTTCAGCTCGGGATGGTCTTACTCCCTTTAATGACCAGGCCATTTTTTGCAATACCACACTGCGTTTAACTGACATGTTGTGTAACGTTGTACCCAAATAAAATTTATGTCCTTTTTTTCCCCACAAATAGAGCTTTCTTTTAGTGGTATTTGATTACCTCTGCAGGCTTTTATTTTTTGCGCTACAAACAAAAAAAATATATTTTTTACTTTCTGGTATAAAACATATTCAATAAAAAAATCGAATTTCTTCATCAATTTAGGCCAATATGTATTCTGCTACAGAATTCCAATAAGGGTATATTGATAGGTTTGTGCAAAAGTTATAGCGTCTACAAAATAGCGAGTAGATTTATGGAATATTTATTTATTTATTTTGTATTTGTAATGGTGGTAAGCGATTTTCTGCAGGACTGAGACATTGCGGCAGACAGATCGGACACCTAGCTGAAACTTTTTTGGGAACCAGTGACATTATTACACTGATCAGTGTTAAAAATATGCACTGACACAGTATAAATGACACTGGCAGGGAAGGGGTTAACATCAGGGACGATGAAAGGGTTAACAGTGTTCCCTAGGTGTGTTTTTAACTGTTTGGGGGGATGGGCTCACTGCATGGACTCTCAGGCCCCGTACACACGGTCGGACAAAACCGATGAGAATGGACCGAGGTTCAGTTTCATCGGTCCAAAACTGTTTTCCTTCGGTCCAAAATTTAAAACATGCTTCAAAACCGAACCGATGGACCGCTGCCCGATCGGTCCAAACCGATGGTTAGTACAGAAAAGCATTGGTTCAAAACCCTGCGCATGCTCAGAATCAAGTCGATGCATGCTTGGAAGCATTGAACTTCGTTTTATTCAGCACGTCGTGTGTTTGACGTCACCGCGTTCTGACCCGATCGGTTTTTGGAACGATGGTGTGTACGCACATAAGACCATCAGGCCACTTCAGTGGTGAACCGATGGAAATGGCCCGTTGGCCCATTCTCATCGGTTGCGAACGACCGTGTGTACGCGGCCTTTAGAGTGTCCATGCCTGACAGCACGGAGGTCTGCTTGTTTTCATCGTCAGACCGCCGTTCTGTCGCTGTGAGGAGCGATCGCGGGTGGCAGATGGACATTGCGTATGCTGGGCCCACTGATTGGCTCCCCCTGTGGCCAATCAGTGCATAATTGCAACTCTGCGGCGCGTGACCCCCAGTGGCTGTTAACAAAATTATGTACAGGTACATGATTTTGCCTAGTAGAGCTGCCTTGCCGCAGTATATATACAGCAGGCAGTTGGGAAGTGGTTAAAGGGGCTGTGGTTAAATAGAGTCTGAGATGACTTGCATCTCTTACAGTGCAAAATGTGGTAATGTTAACTAGGGAATGTACAGTGCAGAAGGAGGGGGCAAAAATGGCAAGTGTAAACCCTCCCCCCCACCTGACGTCCAGGAGTGACCTGTGAAAACAGGTCCAACAGCACTTCAGTCAGTGGCTGTGGGCAGCGGTAGTCGGATCTATAGACTAGGCATCGGCAAATGCCGCCCATGTGTATCAATTTTTTTTTAAAGTCCTAAAGATGCCGGCTCCAGAAATATGCACGTTCTCTTTGGCATGTTTTCTTATTTCATGTGGGCAGAGTGTGACAAAAGAAAATCTAAAATTTTGGATTGACACCAGAACAGTAATAGAATGGAAATCTTTGACACCCCAGAATTTCCTCACCTTGAGGGGCTTTCCTCTCGCTTCCTGTTTTGGCTTTGAGCCAAAAAAAACTGACGGGGTTATAAACCTCCCTTAATCTATCCAAAAAAACAGGTTTTGCCTTTTAGTCCTGCTTTTAAATGTATTTCCAGGAGGCATTGTTTATTATTTTTTTTATTCCATTGAATGATTTGTACACACTAAGATTCATCATTGCTGTAGATTTGCAATCCGATGGGGCAAGTCATTCCACTCATTGAAGTGAGCTAATAAAAAGAACACAGATGAGAGATTGAACAGTGGGGATTTTCTTTAAAGTAACTGATGATGTGGTACTTGGCATTATAAACATTATCATAACATATTTTGTCTAACGTTTATGCTATAATAAGAATGGGAAAAGAGGCCAGAATAAAAAAAAAACTTGGCACTAAGGAGTCCAAAGGACAGACAGATTGCAGGTCCAGAGACTGCAGATTATTTTTTGACCACTCATAGGTAGTCTTTAATATTGATGTACATTGTGCTTTCTCTCATTGATACCATCCCTCTAGCGACACTATTATCAGGCAAATGTTGTACTAACAAAACAAATATATATTTGAAAATTCATACGTTTTATTTTAAACGAGAAGCTTTGTCATTGGAGAAGAAATCAAACCACCTACTGTTTCAGCTGCTTTTTACTTCCTCTAGTGTTAAGCCGGTATTATTGAAGAAAATAAGACATGTGACTGCTGGATCTAGATAGATGATTCTCTTTGTAACATATGACTGTACTCTGGATATATTAGTCACTTCATAGGTTGGATTTGCAAATGATTAATCTTAATACCAGCTTTTGATAAAAGCTTCAAAAACGACTTTATCCTTCCTGAAAAAACGGATCACTCTGTTTTCTGAACTCATTACAGAGAATTATTCATCAAGGAAAGCTACTATTATATATTTAAGTTGAAAGACCTTTTTTGTGTTGAAATTATAAATGCAGTTTTGATGGTGGATAATATACTGCAAGCTAAATATTAGTGTTACTTTGTACTTTCGGAGGGTTAATTTAATGATATAAACTAATAATAGGGTTACTTACAGCAGCGGTTTTGAAAATTTAGCATAATCAGGTTATTAAAAGAAATCTGATGGATTACTATGGGCTTTTGCACAGTGTACATTACTACATGGGGGGCACATACTAAAGTGACAGTAGGACTAGAAGTATGGAACAGATAGCGCAAGCTGTTGACGCATGCTGTTTTCCGTAACATTTTCCAGTGCCTCCCAAAGCTCCTCCCACCTCTATATTTATGGCCATAAAAAAAAAAGTCAGGTTGTGTATAGTAGATCTGATTGTACAAGCTGACCACATGTTAGTTTGGTTATACAATATTTTATGTTTGCCAACTGTGCAGTATGGGGGCCTATCTGATTGGATCTGAACTGAATGGATTGTTTGAGCGGGGCATTAACCCTGCATAGATGTTTGTAAAGCTAACATATTCTACAACCAGACTGTAACATAGTTACATAGTAGGTGAGGTTGAAAAAAGACACAAGTGCATCCTATGTGTATGATTATATGTCAGTATTACCTTGTATATCCCTGTATGTTGTGGTAGTTCAGGTGCTTATCTAGTGGCCATGTGTCTTGTTAAACTCCCTTCCACGAAAATGTTTTATCCCTATTGTGGGGTCACCAGTACGGTATTTGTAAATTTAAATCATTCCCCTCTCAAGCGTCTCTTCTCCAGAGAGAATAAGTTCAGTTCTTGCAACCTTTCCTCATAACGAATATCCTCCAGACCCTTTATTAGCTTTGTTGCCTTTCTTTGTACTCGCTCTACTTCCAGTACATCCTTCCTGAGGACTGGTGCCCAGAACTGGACAGCATACTCCAGGTGTGGCAGGTCCAGAGTCTTGTAGAGCGGAAGAATTATCATTTTTATCTCTGGAATTAATCCCCTTTTTAATGCATGCCAATATTCTGTTTGCTTTGTTGGCAGCAGCTTAGCATTGCAAACCATTGCTGAGCCTATCATATACTAGGACATGTGTGGTTATATTAGGATTTACCAAAATGATGTCATTTAAGAGCACCTAAACATTTTATATAATGTATCACACCTGCACAAAGTTCCAAACTTTCCTATGGTGGTGTATTCTTATTTTTTTCCCCACACTAAAAGAGGAGAATACCAAGGACTATGACTTTAGCACTATTGTTTGTACTTTATTTGAACGTTTTGTTGCGCTCTTTATGGAAATTTCTTTGCACTTTTTTGTGCATTTATGAATTTCATCAAGTTTATTATATATCTGTTTACATGTATGATTTGATTGAAAAAAAATATTTGGTGGACAGCGCACTTAAATATGGCTTTACCAATATATTTAGATCAGCTCATGAATACTACTGCAAGGAAGAGTTTCTCTGTTGTCTGTAGCAACCGGTGATATTTCAGCTTTCATTTTTAAATATGTGGTTGATCGAGAACATAAAAATGAAAAATGAATATTTGCTATAGGCAAAATTACTGAGGTCTACCTGCAATGCTAATGATCGATTTTCTATTTTATTATTTTTAAACCATAGGCATGAGTTGTCTCCAATACAGACAGACTAAGTGATAAATTGAAAATGATCTTGTGGGAAACCAAAAATAGTAGGCTCTGTGTCTTTTGTCATGATTTACAGAGTAATTTTGCAGTGTCAGCAGTTATAGGCACAGTTGCTGTAAGTGGCTTTACACTCGACGAGTCTCTTCATTTAGGCACCTCATCTGTCTCATAGCTGACATGTAGCTTGGTTAAACATGTACACTTCAGTCACTTAATATATGGACACAGTCAGGCAATGTGTCAGCACCTTTTGAACTTCCTACAGAGACCTCTATGAGGTTCCAATTAGGAATCTGCTAACGCTATGCCACTTTATCTTTAAGCCCTACTAACTGGCAGGAACACTTCACCCACTTCATGGAAACAGATATTCTGTTTAAAATAAATGATTTGGGATCAGTAATGGAAAACCATTTGTGCTTGACTGACCCCTTGTGTCACTTACTTTTAATTGAAAAAATGTTATGTTCTTATGCAGAGGGGTACTATGAGGTTTGCACTGTAAATTGAGTATAGACACCTTTACAAAGGAATATACACTATCTTTATATTATTGGCACATCAATACATTAATAATTTACCTGTGAGGGTTAAAATTGCTTTTGACTTCCTAAAGTGCTGTTTAAGCAGCACTTTTCGGACGTTAGCGGTGGCGCTTTTATCGCCAAAGAAGGTGATAAAAACTCCCGCGCTGTGACGTTTCTGAAGCACTGGCCATTCATTGCAATGGGCAGGGGCATTTTGGGAGCGCTGTATACAGTGAATTGGTGAATTGCTCTTAGGAGAGTGGTTGATATGTGGTGATGAGGGATTATGTCACCTTCTCACCTGCCTGTTTTACCCCCTACACACCCACACCACTATGCCACAGTTCAGGTGAATGGGTTTGCATTCAGCAGGTATTATTGCCTGTCGAGAGTGACAGAGGGGATAATTCTTGCCACAGCTTTTATACAGTCCAGTCCACTGCCTTTGCAGTTTAATGGGAATGGTAAAAAACATGGCTCGACACTGTGAAAGGAGAAGCAGCAGACTAATGAGCTCCTCTCTCTGTCTCTCTTCTCCTTTTAGCAATGTTCTTGTACAGCATAACTGATTGTCTCCGTTTTCTGCTCTGCTGTACAGGGACTGCAAGGGGCTGATGCAAGGTAAAATTTAAGCGGAGTTCCGCCCCTCCCCCCAGCAGAAAATTTTAAGTCACATACTGTAGCTGCTAACTTTTAATATTATGACACTTGTCTGTCCTGGAATCCAGCGATGTCGGCACCATAGCCGATGTTTCCATCAGCTTTCGGGTGCTGCCACCACCATTGCCTGTAAGGGAAACCGGCAGAGGTGCCTTGCGGCTTTCACAGCCAATACCCTACTGTGCGGTCTGACTGGCCCGGCGGCGGGGGAAGGAGGAGGGGGGCCGAACATACGAGTGATCTCGCTGCGGTGGGATCTCTCAGAAGTGAGGACAGTTACCTGTCAAAAACAGAAAGGTGCTAAATGTGGCACCAGAGGAGATGAGCAGGGCTTCCACTTTTGGGGGGAACTCCGCTTTAAGAGACTTACACTGCTTGCATTTATAAAAAATACATGTGAAAATGCAATAACGTATACCAAGCTGCTTCTTTTATATCTGCCCGACATTTGGCTTGTATGCTGTAAATATATTTTCAGCAATCAAAGTGCATAGCAGAATTTTCATCACTGTCACTCCTATGCAAGATTATACTAACTCTTTTTTTGCTAATTCTGAAAAACAGTCTCTATGTATTATTTCTTGTACTGGTTTGTGCATAGATGGATTTCATTAGGGTAAAATCTACGGGGAGGGGTTTTGTTTACTTTTCATTGACCTCTGCAGATTGTTTCGCATCATTGCTTGAAAATACCAGAAATCCATTTAGAATAGTTCTTGTGCTGTTAAAAGCAAGCAGAAACACAAGCGCTCTCATAATCAAATGATAAGATCACATCCTGTGGGCATTTGTGTTGTACTATTACCAGGATGGCTGAAGAAAAAATGGAGAAAATTGCACAGACCTTTGTGAAGCAGCAATTGTTCATATGTCTGTAGAATTCCCTGTAATCCTCGGGGGAGCGAGGTAACTATATATGTGCTTTATTATTGATGGAATAATATACCGGATTAATGTGACTGTTCTGCCAGCAGTGAATGCGGCTGTGACATTTACAGGCAGAAGATAGTGTATACATGAACACACAATCATATACATACAACATCGAGTGGACGTAGCAAATATGATTCTGTAGATGTTTATTTGGTTTACTAGTATCAGACACATCCAGTAATAAATTATGTTTAGGCTTTATTACAACACTGGTATTTGAAGAAACGCTTGTGCATGTTTATAAATACATGGCTGCAAATGCTTTTAGCATCAGAAGCAGTGAATTAGGCGCTGGAAACAAGGAAGTCTTGTGTTTCTTTCGGTTTTTACCTTAGTCATGGCTCTCCTCCGATACAAGAAACATTTCATTCCACATTTCCAGCTCTTGGCTCGAGGCCCTTGACCAGCTGTGTGAAATCTATTTCTGCTTTTGCTTTGCTGCCAATTGCTGAGCTCAGAAAAAAAATGGTTCCATGTTCTGCAAAATGTTTTAGAGTAGGCCTGTTTTAATTGTGTTTTTTCACTTAACTTGAAATTGTGCCTGCTGTGCTGGGTTCTGTAGTCCCTCAGTAGCTGGAATCTGAACTTTGTATGAAGAGGCAGTGTCTTATTCCGTGTGGGTTGACCAAAGATATATAGGGAAAACCAGTGCAGACTTAAAGTATATGTGAACTCTTGCCATTCAGTTTAAACTAGAAATGCAAGGCAAAACAATTGTGTATGTATGTGTATATACAGGTATGTATATGTGTGTGTGTGTGTGTATATATGTATATATATATATATATCTCTCTCTATATATATATATATATATATATATATATATATATATACACACATACATAAACACACACGCATACCCCACTTTTAAGTACACAATGGAGTTTATTACTATCGCTGGAGAGTGCAAAACCAGGCTCACTTCTGCATAGAAACCAATGAGCTTCTATCCCCAGCTTGTTCAATTAAGCCTGGTAATAAAACCTGGAAGCTCAGGTTGCATATTTTGAGTTAGTGGAGGTCTAAGGCTCGAATTATTGCTCTCGCTCTACTGATTGTGGCAATACCTCACATGTGTGGTTTGAACATCGTTTTCATATGTGGGCGCTGCTCACGTATGCATTCGATTCTGCACGCAAGCTCAGCAGGACAGGGCACGTTTAAAACCTTTTTTTTTTTCTTATTTAATTTACCTTTTATTTTTTTAAACATCCCTTGTAATAGAAAAAAATGCATGACAGGACCTCTTGAATATGATATCTGGGGTTCAAAAGGCTTTAGATGTCATATTTACACTAAAATGCAATAAAAAAAAAGTCTCTTTACAAGCTATGGGCGGAAGTGACGTTTTGACGTTGCTTCCACCCTGCAATGATATGGAGACGGGTGGAGGCCATCTCCCCCTCACTCGTCTCAATACCAAGCCAGGAGAAGGAACCGATCGCCTCTGCCGCTACCGACGGCTCCGGCATTGGAGGGTGGTGGGTGGGGCCCTCTCCCACCGCTGATGAATGTAATCTTGTGATCTGCCACAGAGACCACATTTATCGGAAAGCAGACCGCCCGCCAAGGAAGACAATACCAGGGTTATGGTAACTAGCTGCTGCCACCATAACAACGGTAATTTTCTTCAAAGTACCAATGTAAAAACTACGGCGGGCAGTCCCGAAGTGGTTAAGAGCTCTTTCTTTTTATATATTGCACGTAGCCTTCAGCAGTACATTGTTTATTGAACATTTTTGCACCACACACTTACTATGTTGACATGCACCTGCTCCATAGCGCTCCATGCTGCTTCCTTCCAGGTAGGAAAGCTCACACTATTCTTGTCACAGAGGACCAGTCAATCAGACAGCTCGGCTGAGGCTGCTGTCAATCAACCTACTAGGGGAAAGGAGGAGCAGGAGAGGGGTGTTCCACTGTAGACTTCTAAATGTGTGAACACATGGGGTTGGTTTACCAAAACTGTAGAGTGCAAAATATGGTGTAGCTCTGCATAGAACCCAATCATTATTTTGTTAACACTTAATTAAACAAGCTGACATTAAAAGCTGATTGGCTACCATGCACAGCTGCACCAGATTTTGCACTTTCCGGTTTTAGTAAATCAACCCCATGCTATTGTAGAGACTTTTGCCAGGAACATGCACACAGAGGTGGCTCCATTGCCCCCCCTAAAGCAAGACGTGTGTGTGTGGGGGGGTCCTTTTTTGACAGACGAAATACAACACAACTACAGTCTTTGAAAAAAACAGACACAGCAAACCTGGTAGGTGCATTAAAGGGCTTAAGAATAATTGAATGCATTTGCTTCTTCTGTTAATGTCTTCTCTAATAGAAAAAAAACCTGCTTTATTATTTTAAAATGTCCTGATTTTCTCCGCTCCATTAACTCCCCCCCTCTAACCTTTGTATTCTTAAAAGTCCTAGAGCCACAAGAAGTGAGGGAAATCCTTTAGTTGACACAGAAACTAGTGTTCCTATTGAAATATTTTTCTCTGTTGTTCTCGTCTTTCAGTCCCAATCACAATAGTTATCAGGACAAATAGTGAGAGTGACTCTTCAGAGATACAGACAGCAATTTACAGAGAGCTGAAAGGGGTTCTAAGCCCCACCACTCTATTCAAAAAAAGAGAAAAGTTTTGGTTTTGCATAAAAGTTATAGTGCATGACTCCGAATGTTAGTCTTTTATCACCATTTGATAGGAACACGTTTGCAGCTGTTGATTATCTTTCCATTGGAATACATGCTCTACAATGTAAAAATATTTTCCAGGAGGCTACAGAGCATGTTAAATTAAGTTATCCTATTAAGCTGATAATGAGGATTGTGAAATGTAATTCACTTATTGTGGGGTTTTAAACATTTAAGATGAGACGAACAGGGTGAAGTATTTTCTTTTTCATTGCTAGAATGTAGAGCTTTAATGAGCCCTAAATGCTCTCTGCTGCTCCATAGGCCACAGCGGTCATAGTGCTATAAGCTCAGTTTGAGCACATTGTGTATTCCTGTTGACTTTTTTTTTACTATTTTCATGTAATGTTAGCTATGAAATGGTTATCAGAATTTGATCTCTGGCCTATGAATACACACAATGTTATTGACTCAGGAGACAGCTTCTTGCTAAGTAGTACCAAAGTAATTAATTTGAGACATTTCACTGGAGTATATACACTTTTTTTTATCTGGTTTTTACCATGCGCCAGGGTCAGTTCTGTATGACAGGCTTATCGCTGTATATATAGCAGCTTCACTTTACAAACATAACTTTTTTTTTTGGTGGCATTGGTGAGCCTTTATTGCAGTGTCCTCATCACCCCCCACAGGCCATAGAAATTGTGATCTACCGAGAGATGCTGTAAATCTCTCAAACAGTGTTTATTCTTTAGAACAGTTTATAGCACAATTTTTGTGCTATAACACATCATAGTTTTCCCTGTACATCAGTGTCTTCCGCCTACCTTTTACATCTCAGTCCACTGTTTACATTAGTGTCCTCAGCTCCCCCTTCACATCACAAACCTCTTAACATCAGTGCCTACAATCCCTCGGGAGCTGCCCATTCTATTATGTTAACAAGTGGGTGATTCCCGCTCTCTGTTCATATCTGCAGCATCTCCTGTCCCCTGCCAAGTTGGGGCCGCGGTCTGGACAGGACTGTCACTTGGACCGGGTCCAGACAGTAGTTTGCCATTTAGTGATTCCTGCTTTAGAACATTCAGAGAAGTGTGATTCCATCATTTCACTTTGTAGTGGGACCACACAATAGGCTTGGGTATTTTGGTTGGGATAAGTTTCTAAGAGATATTGAAGGAAAATTCATGTCGGTAACCATGCACAATGTAGTGTGTATCTAAGCAAAACTGTTTATTTTTTTAGTTTATAGTTTTGGATATAGTGGGAAGGGTTATTAGACTCTCTGGCAGGTTTTATTGCTGCATGTGTCCCTGTTGTGGCAATTCTCTTTGTTATGGCAACTATTGTTAATGGAACAAAAAGCAATGGAAAACCCAACATTTTACAGTTGTCATCTGAACAGGTAAGGGAGATCTAATAGGGACATTGATCCTGGATGTTGGCGTTTCCTCTCATGTTGGTGACACAGGCAGGAAAAAAAACTGATAGAAGTTTTAACCATTCCCTATTCTATTCAAAACATACCCACCAAAATTTGGCTATAGGCCCATACACACGATCAGACTTTTTGACAACAAATGTCCGACGGATGTGATTTTGTGAAAATTGGCTGAAAATGTTTTGCCATGTTTATGCAGAACAAGTTCACAGCCAACGCCCTTTGGACCAAAATCCACGGAAAAGTTAGATGGAAGCCCGATCGTGTGTATGAGGCTTAACATGCACTTTAATATTGCTGTTGGCTGGAGTCTCTCTTTAACGTGTTGCTAAACCCACAACAGTAAAAATCAGTCTGTATATGCAGCAAAGCATGTGTGTAATACTCACCGTGGAACCTAAGGGGTTAAATCTTTCCCATTGTGTTAAAAAAAGTGTGTGTTTTGTTTTTTGGGGGGAGAGTGCATGTGATCAGCAGAGGGCCAATCAGCACTGTCCAGGCAGCAGGTCAGGGTTCTTGCAGCCTCATGGGACAATTAGGGGAGAATGAAAACTCCTCTTACAAGCTTTACCAGACACTGATGGAAGTCCAAAGACTGCTCTAACTGCTGAGAAAATGTATTTAGCAGTTTATATTTACTAAAACTATTGCATTTCCATGTTCTGTGTACTGTGGGAGACCAGATATAGTGAATACAGGATCCTGGGTTTAGTAACACGTTAAGCTCTCCTTTTGTCTTACTTCTGTTATTTGCCCTCAGACAAGCATGTACAAAATTGTCAGTGTGTGCACCTTGTCTATCAAATCAGATTTAACCACTGAATACTGCGAGAAAACATACCAGTTCAAAGTACATTAGCCCATAATAACTGGCAAGCATTCATTTTGGTTTGGTCATAGTCGAGCGCTTGTTCCCATCAAACTTGCCCAACACAAGAACAGAGTAGTTTGTCCTATTGCTTTAGTTCACATGAATGTACTGGATCGGCATACACTGATAAAATTTGGCATGTTGCATACAATAAACCAATGCAATTTGTGTTAACAACAAAGCACACATCAGCAAGTGTGTTCTATTCAGTGTGAATAGTCCCTTACGTGTCTGTGTGGATGGTTGTTTGCATTGTGTGTGTTACAGAGAAAAGAACTCCCTAGAACTTCTTGTGTTCCATTCTTATTAAAAAAAAATGACATCTATACAGTTCTCAGAGCATGTGTAGCAACGTATCAGCTCTGCACTGGAAATGGTCCCTTAGATTGCATTATTATACCCCTTCTGGCAGCAGCACAGTTACCGTAATCATCTGCCATATTCTGCCTCTCCCCCCCCCCTCTTTATTATGTAAACATTAGCTGTAATATTGCAGCAGGAGGCAGGTCTTTGGCAGCCATATATTATTTGGTAAGCCTTCATAGAGGGAAGAGTTTACAATTTCAGCAGCTGTAACATGTTTAAACTCAGTTTGTAATGGGATCTGAGGATGAATATTCCCCATGGGCTCTGTTTAGCTTCATTACTGGCGAGCTGCCAATCCTTGGGCTAGAGAACATTATTCTCGTCTCTTAGCACATGCAATGTCAGAGCATGCTCTGTTAATGAATTTTTATTTTCGGAGCTCGCTGTCCTAAGATACTGTTTTGTCACACTTGTTGAGCTGCTCTAAAACATTGATCCTACAATTTAAACCACTCCTAAATGTGTCTATAATGTGTGTGTGGAATAACACATGTTTTGTCAATAAAGTTTTTTTTCCTCTGTAACATAAAACAGGAATGTAACTGCATGTTACTGGCCCCACGCAAAGCCATTAAGGACCTCATGATTCTGCTCTAGCAGGATTATGTAGCTGCCTTAAAACCATTAAATGTTGCATACATTTGTAAAAAGGCTTCAACGTGACCATTCTCTGACCTTAGTTATATGTAGATCTTGAGGCAGCAAAGCGCATGTTTAGCTTCACAAAGAATGAGCTAAGGGTCCTAAACCTATCATAGATGCCCTTTAAAGTGTATGTCAGGGCAAAAAAAAAAAAAAAATTGGTACATCTCTGCAGTGCAAGAACATTTCTGCCATGTTTTGTCTCTTACATGCTGCATATACAGAAAATACTGTACATTCAAATTCAGTAAGCTCCTAACCCTTCCTGTGGTGAAAAATGCTGCCTCTGCTGCACTGAAATCCCCAAAATGTGTTTGACTGTTCAGTTGTTGTCCTCTGCTGAACTAAAGAGAGCGTCACACTCCTCATCTCCATAACATAATAGGGAGGAGCTCTGAAGCCCAGCAGAGTAGAACTGGGCATGGCTGAAAACACCACTGCCTGGGATTTTAGTGTAGTGGAGGCAGCTTTGTCAGCTCAAACAGGAAGTTGGTACCACACAGTATTGTTAACAGGTTACTTTTGTACTGTAAGCTTTTAAAGAGACAAACATGGGGAAAATGTGCATGTACGACAGAGATGTTGTTTCTCTTTTTTTTGCCCTAGGCATACAATTAAAGTGGAGTTCCACCCGCTCATTTGCCTCCTCCCCCCTCTGGTGCCACATTTGGCACCTTTGGGGGAGGGGGGGTTGGATAGCTGTCTTTGACAGGTAGTCTGTCCTCACTTCTGGGAGTCTGGGCCGCAGTAAATTACGCCAGCAGCTTGGCTCCCTCCTCCTTCCCCCGCTACACTGCCAGATTCCCTTAACCACAATGGTGGCGGCAGCACCCAACAGCTCATGGAAACATCAGCTGCAGTGCCGACATTGCTGGACTCCAGGACAGGTAATTGTCCTATTATTAAAAGTCAGCATCTGCAGTATGGCTTTTAATTTATGCGGCAGTGGGTGTACCTCCTCTTTAATGTATATTTCAAAGATTACAGGAAATTTATTGCTACCTGAGACTTATGCACAAGGTGTTTCAGCAGAGTCAAAGTTTGTAATTAGTGGTAGTAATGTTTCCTTTCAAGAACGATTAAACACTGTGTATATTTACCAAATTTTTATAGTATCTACAGAAAATAAACTAAAAAAAAAAAAATGGAAACTAAAACAGTAGGTAACAGATATATAAAAAATAACATACAACTAGAGGCGCTCATGATCTTATGGTATAATTGTAGGCGATTCCGATGTTCCAGGTCTTATATATTAGCCTTGTTTACCAAAAGAGACATACTAGTACATCTTTAAAGTGTATGTCCGGGCAAAATATTCAATACACTTTTTTTTTTTCTTAATACATCCCTTAATATGGACTTTCATACAATCACCTGTTTGTTTGTTCCCCTTCCATCTCCGACGTACTACTTATTGATCCTGCCAGTATGCCTTCCTGCAGCTTTTTTTTTGGTGTGACAACACTGAAAAAGCTCTTTTCTATTTTAAACAAAAAAGTCACCTTGCAGCACTTCCTCTTGCCAACTGAGTGTTTTAGCAAGGAGAAGGGCACCACCAAGTGTGGTGGAAGTCTCTGCCTACTGGCCCTACAGGTGGTGGCAAGTAGAGGCATAGAAATTGCATGATTGAATTAAAACAATTACACAAAAAAGTTTTTTTTTTTTTTTTTTTTTATTTAAAATTTTGAAAAATGTAATGATGATATTGGGTTATCCATGCACTTGTATATATTGCCTAGGCATTTACTTTAAGTAAAAATTCACTTCCAAAGAAATGGCTAACATGTTAGAAAAGCTTTACTTCAACTAAATTAATTTGTCTTTAAAAAAACAGAATGTTCTCTATAGCAGCATTCATATTTTGAAGTCGCTGAGTTGTGCATTAATCCTACAGTGAGTCATTAATCATGCCAAATGCATTTGGAGGCAGAAGAAAAAGAGAGAGATCATCATTGAAGTTGAAACTGAGAATGTAATATAATCCATCTCTCCTAATTATAACACGTTTATGTTCTCCTTTAAGATCAAGAACTAAGGACTGCAAAACAGATTATAAAAAAGAACATTGTTTGATGTGTCATCTATTTGTCAGAGATTTCAGTTGCCTGTAAAAGAAAGGAAAAAAAAAAGTTTAATTCTGATCAGCACGATATGTTGGAAATCCTATTGTGGTGTTTGTACAGTTTTTCAATTGCTTATGTTTTGGCTGATAATGCAAGAAAACATATTATTGTCAGATGTTATTGTTTTATGGATTACAGTGATGTATCTGAAATACTAAAAGGCATATTTTTATAATACACTGGGCTTCATTTTAGGATATCTGAGAAGAGGTGAAATAAAACTTTTATTTGATATGTAGGCTCTGTGCCCAAAAACACAACTTATCTTTTTGTCATGCTAATCCTTTGGCTTTAGTAATTTCTCAGCTACTGACCTGATATAAGAATGTAGAAGCCCTATCTGTGATGTCCCCATCAACCTATCTTGCTGTGCAGATTTACTGCACAGGGTTCTAAAAGAGAATCCCCTTAAGCTACTGAGTTTTTTTTGTTCAACCCAGCGTGTTGAAAAAACGGTCTGCTCTGGTCAGAGCCACTGTACTAACTATGCAAAGTTAGTGCGGCGATCTCCCCCCCCCCTGCAGAGTCGTCGTGTTCTTACAGCTGGACGGCCCCATGCCAGAACACTCTGATTAGCTCTCAGCCATTGGTGAAGAACGCTGATCGGGAGTCGGTCAGTTGCTGGTTTTCCAGCATGCTCGTCCGACAGAAGCCGGCTTTTGTCGGATGGACCAAATGTTGGACTTTTTTTTTTTAACCGGACGATGTCTCCCAACATTCGGCCTGTGTGTATGGGGCTTAAAAATAGTACCAATCCAAAACAATGTTTACCTGTTTATGGGATGTTGCATAGCATTTGATTAACTGGTGTTAAACAGAACAGGCACTTTTCATGTTGATGTAACAGGGATAAATGCATTGATGTTGGTGGTGTAATAGGCAGTATGGATTGCATTGGTGATAGAACAAGGAGTGATTCCATTGGTACTGATGAACGCAGAATATTAATGATTGGGGTTGTAACATAATAGGTGAGGTTGAAAAAAGACTCAAGTCCAACCTATGTGTGTGATTATATGTCAGTATTACATTGCGATTGGTGAGATCCAACAAGAAAGGCAAATGAACAGCTGTGCTTGTGGATACAGTATATGATCATTTGTGACTGATGCACTTATGCTAGGTGACACGATATAGTATGCTTGATCAAAGGAAAGTGCCAAAACAGCCTATTTATTAAGAGGCCTTTGCAGTCTATATCTGCCAACACTTTGATTAGATGCTGTAGAGTGGCACATACAACTTGCAAAATTAGGCTAATTAATTGGTTAAATACTATGGGGTTGCTTTGCTACGGGAGTTGAGAATCTTCACTAAATGAATTGTAGCTTTGTTCACTTTGAATACCCAATCATGTGTACATAAATTAAACATTATTTTTTTTCACATGTTTTAAATAAAAAAAAAAGTGAATTCTACTTCCAAGTGAGTGAAGAGTCAACTTCTTAACCGCTTCAGCCCCGGACCATTTTGGTGGTCAAAGACCAGGCAACTTTTTACGATTTCAGCACTGCGTCGCTTTAACTAACAATTGCATGGCCCTGCAACGTGGCTCCCAAACAAAATTTAAGTTTTTTTTCCCCCACAAATAGAGCTTTCTTTTGGTGGTATTTGATCACCTCTGCGATTTAAATTTTTTGCGCTATAAGCCAAAAAATGTGTCAATTTTGAAAAAAAATCTATTTTTAAATTTTGCTATAATATCCCCCAAAAATATATTTAAAAAAATTCCACAGTTTAGGTCGATACATATTCTACATATTTTTTGTAAAAAAAAAAAACTTTAGACACCATTTTGGGATGATTGTAATTTTTACAGCAAACAGTGCTAAAAAAAATGCAGATTCCTGTAAAAATTACACTGGCAGTGACGGGGTTAACCACTAGGTAGTGCTGCAGAGGTTAAGTGTTCCCTAGGAAGTGATTCTTACTGTTAGGGGGCATGGCTACACGTGACAGAACAGGCATTCCCCTGTTCTGCCCTTGCCGACCGCAATCCCGGAACATCAAGTTCCCGGGACCCACAGCAGCACTCGCGAGCCACGCAGGGGCGCTTGCCCGGTGGGCGGCAAATTTAAAGGGACATACCTGTATGCCAATCTGCCTGCCCATGCCATGTTGTCGACGTAAATAGTCGTGTGGCGGTCGGCAAGTGGTTAAAGGGTAACTCCACTTTTGTGGGGGAAAAATAGCAAATAAAGAAAAGATAACACAAGTCATATTGTCAACCGAATGTTATTAAAAATTACCTTTCCTTTCAATGTTTAGCCACTGTAATTTTCTGAGAATACATTGCAATATGACTACCTGGAGTTGTTCTGTACACAGACTGACCCCCAGAAACATAATTTACTGCTTGTGTGATTGACTCACCATTTTTCCTAGAAGTCTGCCTAAGATACAAGTCAGACTTCAGGCATCCCTGCAACAAAAATGTCATCTTTGGTGAGACACTCCCAGTAGGAACACATATGTCTAAAGGGATGCAGGCCCAGCAGATTTCCTCATTGGAGCCCTGCATATCTGATAAATATTTATGAAACCACTCCCATTAGACCCACTCATCACTGAGGCTCAGAAGAACATACAGGGACTACTTCAGAATAACAAAAGGGAGGAATCTGCTAAAAAGGTTGTTATAATCAATGCAATGTACATCGATCACCCAGAGGGGAATGTTTTTGTTTTTTCCCCCCTCAACAAAAGTGGAGTTACTCTTCAAGTAAATCAGCCTACATGTGTCAGTGGTCCAAACACAAGCTATTCTCTTTAAAAAAAAATGCATGCATCCAGTTTGTATTTGGTTTTTCCTTTGAAGAGAAAAACTGAAAATTTCTAAATAAATTTGTATTCAATTTAACCACTGTGAGATTACAGGATATGAAAATACTTTGAAGTGTATGTTCAATAACTCTTCACAAATATAGATACGTAACCAATGTTCTCTCTTAAATCTTTAGATTAATACTGCCGTATGAAAGGTTTCTCAAAGGAGAAGAGGACAAGCCGCTACCTCCTGTGAAGCCTCGGAAACCTGATACCAATTCTCCAGAAGTGGAGACAAAAAACAAAATTTGCATCAAAAAAGGGGTTAAGCAAGAAAGTTCAAAGACAAATGAAAAGGATGCTTCTGGTGGAGCTGAGGAAGAAGAGGTAACTATTGATTCCCTTAATCATACAAATAACAAGCAGGTGGCATTGTGGGAGAGATTCAAAAATTGTTCCTTCTGATCCTGACAAAACTGTGGAGCTGTTGGGCAAATTAGGGCATTTATACATGGCGCTCAGCTGTTACATAATATAGCTAATCCCAACACAATTTAGGAAATTATGATCTGTATAAAGGGATCTCAATCAATCAAAAAAAGTAAGTACACCCCTCACATTTTTGTAAATATTTTATTATATCTTTTCATGTGACAACACTGAAGAAATGGCACTTTGCTACAATGTACAGTAGTGAGTGTACAGCTTGTATAACAGTGTCAATTTCCTGTTGCCTCAAAATAACTCAACACACAACAATTAAAACCATAACCATTTGAACCGCTGGCAACAAAAGTGAGTACATCCCTTAGTGAAAATGTCCACATTGGGTCCCATTAGCTATTTTCCCTCCCCGGTGTCATGCGGCTTGTTAGTGTTACAAGGTCTCAAGTGTGAATGGGGAGCAGGTGTGTTAAATTTGGTGTTATCGTTCTCACTCTCTCATGCTAGTCACTGGAAGTTCAACATGGCACCTCATGGCAAAGAACTCTGAGGATCTGAAAAAAAAATTGTTGCTCTACATAAAGATGGCATAGGCCTACATTTCCCATGATGCTCATTCATATGCACTCTGCAGTGTAGTGGAGCAGGTGTGCCATCACTGGCCTAGGCTATAAGAAGATTGCCAAGATCCTGAAACTGAGCTGCAGCATGGTGACCAAGACCATACAGCGGTTTAACAGGATAGGTTCCATTCAGAACAGGCTCTGCGACATATCCAGAGGTTGTCTTTGGGATTTAGATGTATGCCAGCATTGCTGCAGAGGTTGAAGGGGTTGGGGGGGGGGGGTCAGCCTGTCTATGCTTAGACCATACGTCTGCATGGCTGTCGTCCCAGAAGGAAGCCTCTTCTAAAGATGATGCACAAGAAAGCCATGGACATGGATTACTGGTAAGGATGAGCCGAATAGCCCCCGAGGTTGGGTTTGCAGCAGAAAATGCGAACAGGCAAAAAGTTGGTTCGGACTCTATTAAAGTCTATGGGACGTGAGCATGAAAAATTAAAAGTGCTAATTTTAAAGGCTAATATGCAATTAATTGCCATAAAAAGTGTTTGGGGACCTGGGTCCTGCCCCAGGGGACATGTATAAATGCAAAAACAGTTTTAAAAACTTCTGCTTTTTCGGGAGAAGTGATTTTAATAATGCTTAAAGTGAAGCAATAAAAATGAAATATTCCTTTAAATGTCGTGCCTGGGGGGTGTCTATAGTATGCCTGTAAAGTGGTGCAGTTTTCCCGTGTTTAGAACGATACCACGGCAAAATTACTTTTCTAAAGGAAAAAGTCATTTAAAACTGCTTGCGGCTGTAATGTATTGTCGGGTCCCGGCAATACAGATGAACATCATTGAGTAAAACGGCATGGGTTCTCCACCCCTCCCCCCCAGTCCATTACCATGCACTTTGGGGGACCCTGCACCCAATAAAAAAAAAATGGCATGGGGTCCCTAAGGCACTATATATTCTGAACATCAGTATATATACTATAAGGCCTGCCATGTATACTCTGCAGAAAATTGAGCCTTAGGTGGTGTTGGTACCAGAACAGTGTAAGCCCTCACAGTTATTCATGGTGGATGCAGGAATGGGCCCTGCTGTGAAACATTAGATCATGAATTGTAATTACATGCCCCCGTTAATCAACTGCACTACGGCTGCACTGTATTGTGTACTATGTACACCACCAGAAGTGTGGTAGAAACAGTACACCACGGAATGCAATGTAGATATAGGCTACACTGGATGCAGAGTGTGTGTGTATATATATATATATATATATACATATATACACACACACACACACACACACTAGACTGACTATTATATACATCTCAAATAAACTGCCACTAACTGAATTACCTGCCTGCTTAATCTATATCACACTATCCATCCACACCAACAACACTACACAGGGCCACCGTGTAGGCAGCCTTATATAGTGTGGGGCGTGGACTTGGTCCCCCTGAGCTATGATTGCCCAAAGGCACCCTGCCTTTGGCCAATTATGGCTCTCTTAGCAGAGGGCGCTGGGATTGGCCAAAGCATGCAGGCCAATCATCATACAGCAATGTACTGTGATCTCGCAGTGCATTATGGGGCATTCTGCGGTGCTCAAATTTTCTGCGATCGCCCCATAATGTTCGCTTTTCGGCCAACACCCGATGTTCGAGTCGAACTTATGTTTGACCCGAACATCGAGCTCATCCCTAATTACTGGAACCATGTCTTGTGGTCTGATGAGATCAAGATAAACGGATTTGGTTCAGATGGTGTCAAGCGTGTGTGGCGGCTCCAGACCTAAACTCTATTGAGCATCCTCAAACCGAAGGTGGAGGAGCACAAGGTCTCTAACAACCACCAGCTCTGTGATGTCATCATGGAGGAGTTGAAGAGGACTCCAGTGGCAACCTGTGAATCTATGGTGACTCCCATGCCCAAGAGGCAGTGCTGGAAAAATAATGGTGACCACACAAACTATTGACACTTTGAGCCCAATTTGGACATTTTCACTTAGGGGTATACTCACTTTTGTTGGCAGCGGTTTAGACAATGGCTGTGTGTTGAGTTATTTTGAGGAGACAGCAAATTTACACTATTATACAAGCTCTACTCACTACTTTACTTTTGTAGCAAAGTGTAATTTCTTCAGTACCATCACATGAAAAGATATAAAATATTTACAAAAATGCGAGGGGTGTACTCACTTTTGTGAGATACTGTACATGGAAAGCTTAAAAGATTTCTGGCAATTTTATTAAGAGGGCAAGAAAGATACATTTTATGATTTGTAAGGAAGTGATCTGCAACAAAGCACATTGGGGAGCTCTGATCGACATGCGTTGTCATGTAGAGGTGCATAATGATCGAAAGTGCTAGGTTGTAATATACAGTAGTTAGGGGGGGGGTTCTAAAGTGATGATGGCTTGCTCTTCAAATTAAATAATTTCCCTTTATATAATCTGATTGCTATGGGCAGTTATTCTTAACCAAGCTTTTATAGGCTTCAGCAGTCTCTCTATTGGCAAAAGTGGCCTGTAGCATCAACTGTTAAACAGTAGGAGACAGCTAGTGTTATATTATGATTTTTCTTTTTTCATTATATTTGACAGAAAATGACATTTCATTTCGGTGTTATTTTGTACAAAATGTAATGTACATTTATAAATAATGGCATAGCGGTTAAGCAGTATACAGCCAAGTACTGGCTGTGCTCTCAATATGAATGAGAAAAGTTAGAGGAAAATCATTTCTGAAAAGAAAGAACAAATAAATCTTGTTTATGGATCTTGCTTTAAGTCTTATTTACAGAAAAGAGAACAAACTTCTGTCAGGGATAATTCGTCCAAACAGCATGTAATATATATTTCGTTAAAGAAAACCTTTTTAACGTTTCAGTAGTAGTCTTAAATATGACCCACCTGTTTCAGGACCTTTTCACACCAGAACAGAGTGCAGGAAACATTTTGTGCGCCACATTCAAAATGTATCGCGGTGTACAATCTGCTGCAGGTGTCATTGTAATCCTAATGACACCTCAAATGCAGGTCACAAACACAATTTGTTTTCCTGCACTAGATCACATGGTACTGCAGTACCATGTGATCTAATTACAGTGTTTTTAACCAGTTCTGAACCACCCTGTAGCAGATTTACTGCTACAGGGCAGCCTTCTTGTAAATCATCCTGCACTTCTGCCTACAGGGGGCACATATGTGCGGGCCACTTCTGCTGTGATTAATAACAGCAGAAGCCAATCTGCTGGCACCCGCCAATTGTCGCCAAAACACACAGAATGGAAATCTGTAAACAAGGCAGATCTCAGTTCTGACAGGGAGAAGGAATGGATTTTGCAAAGCAGCCCACAAATGTCACAAAAAAAACTGGCTAGGCACATAGTTAACCTGTTGCTCACCCTATATGTTTAACCCCTTCCCAGCCAGTGTCAGTATTATTATACACAATTTATATAGCGCCAACAGTTTACGCAGCGCTTTACAATGAAGAGGGGGACAGCACAATTCAATAGAGAAGGGCCCTGCTCGTAGAGTTTACATTCTAAAGGAGTGACGGTGCATATTTTTAGTACTGATCACTATATTAGTATCACTGGTCCCACCGCAATATCGCAGTCCTGCTATACAAGTCATTCATTGCCTCCATTATTAGTATAAATAAACATTCCATAAATATATACCATAGTTTGTAGATACTATAACATTTGCGTAAACCAATCAATAATATACAATTGATATTTTTTTTTTACTAAAAGCATGTAGCGGAATACATATTGGCCTAAATTTATGAGTAATAGTATATATATATATATATATATATATATATATATATATATATATATATATATATATATATATATATATATATATATTTTTTTTTTTTGGAGAGATAGCAGTTTTCCTCTTCTACAGGGGTGAGTGGTTATGGGTAAAACAATAATGTCCAGGGCTTTTTTCCAGCGGGAACGCAGTTCCGGCACCTCCTGGACTGACTGTATGTAATGGCAAGGGGTGTGCTGCAGGGTATTAATGCTCACCGCTGGGGATCTATTTTTGCAGGGTGTGTCTATTGTTGCTGGGGGGTCAGTTGATGCTGAAAGAGCTCTACTGTTGGGAGAGGGGTCTATTGTTGGCAGTCAGAGAGTCTATTAATGCTGGCTGTGCAGAGATCTGTTAATGTTGCCAGGAGACTATTGTTGCTGGGGAGGAATTTTGTTGTTAGAGGGATCTATTTTACTGTTTTTCTTGATATCATTACCAAATTCCATGCAAATTACTTAGCACAACAAAATTATACTTGGTTAAAAGGGGCGGTACTGGGAGGTGGGTAGGGGGCATAGACAAGGGGTGACTTAGAAAGGGGGAGTTCCAGCACCTATTGTCTGAGAAAAAAAAGCCCTGATAATATCTATTAATTAACAGACAAATATACAAAGATATTTACAATAGCAAAATTGTATATAAAAATATACAAACTGAGTGCTTTGGGCTGGACCTCCCTGCCACCTTACCCCTTGGACTCTTGGTGGGATATATGGCTGCAAAAATCCTTGTTTTTAACTGATGGCGGTTGTTTAGGATATTAGTTATATCCATATGGTCAATGTAAGATCGTTACAATAGCAAAATTGTATACACAAATATATATGTGTGTATACAATGTATCTATTGTAAATATATTTTTGTCTGTTAATTATAGATATTATTGTTTTACCTATAACCACTCACTCACCCCTGAAGAAGAGGAATAAAGCTATATCTCGAAGTGTTGGCTATACTCCGTACTTGAGTATTCCACTACACAGAGCAAGTTGTTATACGTTTTCCAATTATTGTGTACCATACTGCCCCCGCATTGGTTGAGGTGTTTCAACCATACATTTTGAATTTCCTGTTTTAATAAATTTAAAATAATATATAATTCTATACATAATTTTTTATTATTTTGCAGTGTATGCCCTTCAGAGGATTTTCTTTGTAGCTGGTCTAAATTTAGGGATGTGAGCATTCCCGCCTATATTTCTTTACCATCGGCATTTCTTCAACTTTTTTTTGTTCATAGTGCAAAAAAAAAAAAAACAGTGGTGATAAAATACCAAAAAAAATAGTTATATCTGTTGGAAAAAATTACAAATTTTATTTTGGTACAGCATTGCATGACTGTACAATTGTCAGTAAAGACAACGCAGTGCTGTATCGCAAAAAAACGGCCTGTCAGAGGGTAAATCTTCTGGCGATCAAATGGTTAAAATTAGTGCATGCACTACTTTTGGTGCCATCCAGTGCGATTTCAACCTATTCAAATGACTGGTCTGAAAATCACATCGCACAGGAACACAGCATGCATTTCTGTGCAATTTTGGTGTAACGCTTACAAACACAGCTAATTGAAAAATGCAAAAAAGAGGAGCATATACACATAATGTGTATACACACTTGAACTTGTGTAGTCAGACTTGAAAGGAAAGATGAAACTCTGATGTTTACTTTATTACCAAGTTGAGTGTTCTCATTTTAACGTGAATGAAATCTTTTCTAAAGGCGGATAATCATGTGATCATGTGCATGCTTGTGAAGAGATAGCAATTCCTTTCATGGGCATGAAACATTTGTGCTGAACATAGGATGTTTTCTTAGCATGTGAATAGTGAAGGGGATGTTTAATTTGCTTCAGAACATTGAATACAGATGGAGAAGATAAATCTTTAAAAGCTGCATTCTTTATTCTAAAGTTCATCGTGTTCTTAAAACTCCATCTTAAGTAGGTTATTCTTGATTGCTCAAAGGAGCGTCTGAGAAAAATTGTAGATGTATAGTAAGTAATGACAGTCTTAAGCAGCAAAGATAAATATAGGTTCAGGTTAAGCAGCTCCACAAACATTTGTTTAAGGAAGGACAATAATACTTGAGATATTGTATAACAAAAGGTTTCATTGCTGTGTCTCCGATTTATTTAGGCACAGAATTTATTAATATTAAATAAATCATTTTAAGCATTTGTCATGTCGATTACAGCCCCTATATTTTTGTTACAACATTGGCTACAATTCCAGGGATTTTCTGTATGTAGAACCCAAATATGCTGTAGTGTTTAGTTCACAGACAGGCAGGTTACAGTAAAGGAAAACTACTGTACTATGCTGTAACGCCTAGCAACTGAGAAATTATTGTTTAGGGCCTCATATTGTAATAGCTATAGGCCATAAAGTTAAATTTTCCACTAAGGTTTGGCTGCTAGAGATCCAATAGAATTCCACTCATGACACAATGGGGTTGATTTACTAAAGGGAAAATCCACTCTGCACTACAAGTGCACTTAAAAGTGCTGTAGATCTGAGGGGAAGCTATGCTGATTTTATCATCCAATCATGTGCAAGCAAAAATGCTATTTTCCTTGCATGTCCCCCCCTCAGATGTACAGCAACTGCACAGATGTCTGTCCAATTCCCCCCCAAAGTCGGACTGAAATCATGCGAGTTCAGCTGAACTTGCACAATTTCAAACCTGCCCTCAGTGTGAACCTAGGCTTTAAAGTCTTATTGATGGAAAATATAGCGTACACATGCAATTTTAAAGCTTGACTGTGTGTATTCATATACTCATTGCAACCCTCTTTTATATTGTGTGCCCTACAGTGTATTTTTTACGGAAAAATTGCACTTGATAAACCATTATGCAAATGTTATGTGCCATAAAAAAATGGAACTACCACTATTTTATTCTCCAAGGTGTCTTTCAGAAAATATATGTTGGGGGTTTAAACTAATCTTCAGGCCTAAAAACATAAACGGCTCTGGCATGAAAAGGCTCAATTAAGCAACAAACAATAATTAACCCCTTCTTCCTGTAAGCAGTTTTTGTCTGTTGTACACAAGGTCTGACTTTTGACCATGCAAAAGTCCGTCGGAAAGATAGAGAACAGGTTCTCCATGTAAGGTCTGTCGTACTTCCGAAAAAAAAGTCAAATGGAGGCTACACACGGCCGGACTTTCTAAAAAAAAAAGCCAGTCAGACTTTTTTTCCTCGGGAAGTCCGGCCGTGTGTACGAGGCATTACTGTCTTCTTTCCATTGTTGTTTTTACATACAAAACATTACAAAATAAATATTTTTAAACCCTTTATTGAATTTCTAAATAAACATGATCTGCACCAGATGGTTAATTTTAGTGTCGTGATAAACAGGAATAATGAAAATAAACTTTGTATCCAAAGTAACCATGATGTATTCAGAGAATGAATTCAATTTAAAAGTCTGCTTCAAATCTGTGAGTGAGTAAAAAGGGGACATTTAATTAAAATTTTGCCTTTTCTTGCTGGTTTAACAACAAAACTATGACATTTGTAAACAAAACTTGTATACTAAACCACAGGCTCCTCTTCAAAGTTTAGCATTAATAATCATTCCATTAATTTATAGTTTGTGGTAATTACTCATCAACCCAGAATTAAACTTCGCTTCACTCTTCAGCATGTGTATCCACTTAATCTGAACAATCCTTAAAACAAACTATAGATTAAAAAAAAAAATAACATAGTAGGTGTCAATTTAAAAAAAACAAATCACAAAAGCTGGTTTTAAAAAGAAACAAATGGTGATTTATATTTTTAAATACTACTTAATTCCACCCCCAGCTTTGCTCACCAGTCTGGTATTCTCGTGTAATTGAATAAGCTCTAGAGACTACTGATAAAGCAATACTTATTAAACAACTAATGATGGCATTCTGAGTGAAAAGAGCTGTTATTAGGAAGAATAGAGTACATGGCTTAAAGAAAAAAAGTGCATCTGTTAAAAATATAAAAAAAAAAGACAGGGAATTGAAAGGATGCAATGTGAAAATGACAGTGTCAAAACAGACGTGAATCATTAGCTCTTTTTTGAATGTAATGACCAGCGGTACAGTATTTAGATAATGCATTTCTTTATGTTGCTCACTCTGTTATCTCATCAGGGGAAGAAAATAATAAGATTTTACACAATGATTTAAAATGGCTTCTTCTCAAGGGAAAGACAGCAGCCATTGTTAGGCCTGTCAGCCTGCTGTATTGCAGACAGAATGGGCCATTGACCCTTGGGGTCGGAGGTTACATCACGACATAATGGAATGAATAGCAAGAATGATATCAAATATGCTGTATGAAACAGACCTAAATCAAAAGCCAAACTGTATTGCTATTTTAACTGTAAAAACGTTTTCAGTTATTAGACGCATTTAGTCTTTGGTAACATTTTAAGTGGAAGGTACAATAGAAATGTTTAATATTTGAACATTTAATTGGTGGTTTTTAGATAATACACTTTTCTTTTATTGGTCATGTACCTCTTATTATTCCCCTCCTCAGTCCTTCTGAGAACAGATCTCATTGGGTCTAAACTGACCCATTGTCACCAATCAGATTGTCATGAAGTTAAATTGTTTGCTACAGGGCAGTACAGACAAGAATTTTAGCAGCGTGTTAACGAAACAGGCCAAGTAGATTTGTTTGTGCGGGAGATACAGGGTCTCTGTAGTGAATGTGTTCAGGCATTTACGCACTGAAACCAAGTATTGCTGACTATGTCTACATGAATTGGACTAGGAGTTCTAAATTTGTGACTACTTCAGACAAGAACCGACAAAGTGACAGGTTCCTGTGGGAATCGACTCCAATTCGTAAAATAGTTCTCTGTTGCACAAAGACTGTTAAATGAACTTACAAAAAAAAACGTACCAGAACACTTTGTATCACAATCTATAGGTATGCATTAGCAAAGCGTCAGTCTCACGTTTAGGAAAGGTACAAATAGTGTATGTGTAATAAAATGAGTAACACAAATTATAGTGTTGGCTGAATAAATCTCCCAGTAAACTGCACACTATCAGTTTTTAATTAAAAATATGTATTTCTTTGTAGCAACTGGTACATATGTGTTAAACTGGAAGACAAATGGCTGCATTTGTGGGTGACATCAATACGTTTTAGAATGGGAAACTACTATATGGATTTTCTTCTTTGAATTGTTACTCAAAACTTCTCCCACACATCCACATGGCAGATTTCTTATAACTATTGTAAAGTTTAGCTGATCTAGTGTTTTGAGAAGTTAGCCATAGATATTTTTGTAATGCTGACTCAAGTACCCATACAACCATTAGATAAACATTTTAGTTTGTGGTATATCAGTATGAAGAAATTCATATCCTTGGGGTATAGAAAGCATAAATAAAGCTGAATTTAATACAAACCCAAACCAAGCAACAATATATTGTCAGCAAAAATATAAAAAAGTCTATTTATTCACTCAGCAATTTGGTTATATAACTTGCAGCTTGAATGGTCATTGGCAAATGTGATGATTAAAGAGAAGCTTTACTTATTTCACAATGGGTTAGGTGTTTGTATGTTTGAAACTAAAGGGGGAGCTCAATGCACATGTATGACTTGCAAGAAGGGATGCTCAAAACCGAATATTCAACATTTGTGTGAAGCCCAGTGGTTTTGCATAAACATGATCAAAACCTATTGCTGTTATCTTTTAATGTTCACAAATGTAATGGGGCGCTTCCTCAATTTTGGTATTGTGATAAAAGTGTCCCATCTCATTAAGTTATGTGCTAGGAATAGAGGGCTTAGGGATCAAATTAGAAGGTATTCACAGCATAATGTAAAAACATCAAATGCATTACCTGCTGGCTACCGATTATAGTCTGACTAAAAGTGTTAGATTATTTCATCAAAATGATGGCCATCTGTACAAAGACACTGACTTCTTCTTGCATAATAAATGTGAATGAGATAGGTAAAAAGATGGCTTCAGCTCCTTGTTCTTCACTTGTAGAGAACGCTTCAGATGCATTTTGCCTTTTTCAAGGCTTAAACCAGTCTCAACTTGGTCCTCAAGGCACCCCAACAGTTCATGTTGGCTTTCCATTATTTTTTCACTGGTGATTTGATCATTTTTGCTGCCTTAGTAATTACCACAGCCATTTCATCTGGGGGAAATCCAGAAAACATGACCTGTTGAGACTCATTGAGGACTGGAGCTGAGAAACACTGGCTTAAACTACACGTATGCCCCAAAAAGGACAAAACGCATCTGAGGAGTTCGTTAGGTATGGAGAACAGAAGGTGAAACTTATTTTACCCATCTCATTCACATTTATGCAACAGGAAGGTGGTGTGCAAACAGCTACTATTTTGTTGAGGTCTACTAGAGCCTGACAAGCTGATCTGGTCTGTCTTGCACCAATTTTGTTTTCACATTCTGATACAACTGACAGGTTTGGGGGGTATATAAGTACTAAAGTGTTTATTCCTAAACACTTAAACAACTTCTTCCCCCAAAACAAAATGGAAATGACTTCCATATGAAATTGTGGGCTGCACTGTGGTCCTCATTCCTTTCAGTAGTTCCTCTATTTTGTATCCCCAGACTATGGAAGCACTTGGCAATGCAGTCTGTACTGGGACGGTCAATAAGCATTTGTTGTTTAAACTGAACTTGATCCTGGTTAACATTACAAGCAAATTTTAGCTTGCGCAAAATAAATAAAAGTGTATTCTTTATTCTAATAAACTTTATTAAAGACATCCATTTGTTTTTTTAGGCTTCTTCACCAGAAGAGGAAAATGACCTTGATGTGGATGAGAAAGGCGTGTCGATTGCCTATGATTCAGATGAGACCAAGCCATCTGTAGAGTGTTCTGATTTAACAGAAGAAAAAGAACAAGTACAGGAGTCTGATTCTGACACATGCCATGTGAAAAGCGAAGATAAAATGCACTCTGAACCAATTCCCGCTGACTCATTCACTCATGTAGTAAAAGAGATTAATTCTAGTCCGGCAGATGAACAACCACAAATGACTATCGAAGATTCAACCATAATAAAACAAGAGCAAAGCAAACAAGAATTATCAGACCCATCTGAAAGGGATGCCCGAGAAGGACATTTCAATATGTTTCCCACAGTTCAGCTACAGGTTCCACATGAAAACCACATAGAAGATGAAAAATTGCCTGATATACCAGATTATATTGCAAATTGCACCGTAAAGGTAGACCCATTGATCTCAGAGGACCTGAAGAATCCTCTAGACAGTGACATTTTACAAAATGCACTAAAGCAGAATCCCAAAGTGTACTTAGTGCAAACTATGGACGTGTTAAAAGAGAAGGACACATCATTGTTAAGTGAAGAATCATCATTCACATATACACCTTTGTTGTACTCAAGGGGAAACCCAGGAATTATGTCCCCTTTGGCAAAAAAGAAGCTTTTATCACAGGTTAGTGGAGCCGCGCAATCTGGAAGCTACCCCTATGGTTCACCCCCACCCTTAATTAGCAAGAAAAAATTAAACTCCAAAACCGAAATGTCCCCACCTTTAGTACATACTCATTCGTTATCAAACGCTGAAACCATGCCAATAAACAGACCATCAGTGATACAGCACGTTCAAAGTTTTAAGCATAAAACATTAGATGATAAAAAGAACTTGACTGATCCTTACAAAATCAGTACCATAAACAAAGCTGACTCTTACCGCTCTGACTTTGCAAAACACCAACAGAGTGTGCTTGCAGAGTCATACTCCTTGAAGTCCAGTATGCTTGAACATAAAGAGCAGATGGCTGAGAAAAGAGCATCACAGCACTCCAACTTCCTGGAATTTTACTCATCACCTCATCTACATAGGCTTTACCGACAAACAGAACACCATCTTCATAATGAACATCCTTCAAAATATCATCCTCGGGACTTGTATAGAGAATCTGAAAATATGTCCTCTCCCAACAAACATCAAGAGAAGCTTCACTACCATCATTCTTTGCACCAACAAGAAAAACAGAATGTAACTGATCACATCGATGACCAACCAACTGATTTGAGCCTTCCCAAATCTATGCACAAGCACACAGCCAAATTATCAGCATCTAACCTCTCTCATCAGTTGGTGCAACAAGAAAGCAAAACTCATAGTCCATTTCAGGTCCCAAACAACAAGAATATGGGAATAGACTGCAATCCAAAGGCCTGTAGAGTTTCACCAATGACAATACCAATATCCAAAAGACACCACGAGTCTGTTCACAGGTCATTAAAGACACACAGTGTAAGACATGAAAATGTAAGAAAGATGGAGGGCCTTGTTCATCCAATTACAGTTGGCAAAGTCAGTCCTCAGAACTTTGGAACCTTACGGCCATTGAAAAGAAGCTCAGAAGAGCTAGAAGGTCCAATCAGTGAGAAAAAAATAAGAGCTGTTTCTCCTTTAACTGTGTCAAAAGAAACACCAGGGAAAGAGTGCTTTACTGGCCAAGAGGGTGAAAGCAGCAAATCTGTTCATGACAATTATTCGAGTATGATGGAAAGTCACAAATATTCATTGTCCACTCCAATTTTTCCTGGCATCTACCCAGCAAGTATATGTGGTGGACTCAGCACGCATATACCAGCTGCCTATTCCCATCCACTACAGTACTTGAAAAACCAGAGTGTGCTTTCACCACTAATGCAACCTTTAGCCCTTCATTCCTTGATGATGCAAAGACAATATCTAACTAACTCCACAAACTCTCAGCAGCTATATAGACATTTGGCTTCAGGAGCCCCTGTAGGATCTTCATATGGTGACCTACTACACAACAGTATCTACCCTTTAACGGCAATCAATCCCCAGTCCTCTTTTCCATCCTCCCAACTGTCCTCTGTCCACCCCAGCACAAAACTTTAAGCAACTTCCCCTGTGGCAAAATGTCAATTCTTTTAGCTACATTCCTTGCCTAGCACAATACTCTGCATAAACACTTGTCTACTGTGTGAGCCACAATATAACTTTACACGTACTATGTTCAGAGGTAAGAATGGATTTTCAGGTCCCACTTGTACTTTCACAGTTTTTATAATGGGAACAGCTAAAGTTTGCACACCATTTTTAACAACATTATTCAGCAAAGACCATCTAATGTGTTGCACTCTTTTGTGTAAGGTGGCTGAAAACGTATTGGTTAAAATTATGGAATACGTGTACACCCCCTGGAGGATGCGCTTTTGCTTTGTTATCATTTTGTTTTTTACTGTTTAAAAGTTCAATCAATGCAATGTATAGTAACAAGTCAATCATTTAAAAAAAAAAATCTTAACACTATAATGGCCGAAAGTAAACACTGTTCAATCGACTGTACATATCTGCTCTTAAAAAGTACCCATGTCACACTGTCTGTTCACCTAATTTATGTGAATTAATCTTTCAGTTGATTTATGTGCTTTTTTTATCATTTTTTTTTATTAAACAAAATACGTGTTAACTGCAAGGTCATGTTGAGAAGTTGATTGAGTAAATATAAATATATATATATATATATCTATGTTCAGGTTTTTAAGTTCAAAGGCCATCAAACCTAAACTGAAGACAAGTTTATATATAAAATAAAAAAATAACATTTATGGATACAAACACAATGCTTCTTGCGTTTATCAGCATTAAACATAACTGAGATAAAGTTCTGGTACTGCGATAAGAGAATCTTCATGAAAAGCTGATGTACTACTTGGTCTCTCATACAAAGCTTTAAACTGACTAGGTGTTTAAATACACTTTAAAATGACTAACCGTGACATTCTGTTTGCTACTTTTCACATTTTAGATTTACAATTCAAAGTGTATTACAGGCATACCCCACTTTTAAGTACACAACGGGACCAGAGCATTGATGTAAAACGAAAATGTACTTAAAGTGAAGCAATGCCTTTTTTCACTTCTAGGCTGTAGTGGGGGTGCCAGGGGCTTTAGTGGGGGCATCAGGGGAACACTCGCATGTAAATAGGCTCATCTGATGCAAGGGGGGCCGCTCCAATCCATCCCCCGGACATCGCGCTGTGCACAAAGGACAGTGCTATTGAGAGGCTGGATGGCATTCTGTGGCTGACAGGGAAGCCTGAGGGGATGTGATGTCACCGGAGGTGGGGAGGAAGCCAGGATACAGAAAGAGCACACTGGAACTGTTCCGTCTAATGCGGGTGCACGGCGCGGAATATTTGTACTTGTGAGACACTTTACGTACACTCGCGGGCATGTCCGTACTCGCGAGTGTACATAAAGTGAGTGTCCGTAAAGCGGGGTATGCCTGTATTTATATCTGTTCAATAAGTGAAAAAAAAAAATACAAGTACAGGTACACCTGTACTGAAATTTGGTCACCTGAAATCAGCCAAATTTTTATATGTTTGTACTGGGCTTACAGTAATAAGACTAAAATGAGTATTACCAATATACTTATATTGGTAAGAAATAGCGTTATATCATCTAAAGACACTTAGATTGTTATATAAGACAACAAACAGTCTCGTTAAATAAGATTTGTGGACAAAATTGCTTTACACATATTCCCGATTTATTTATATTTTTTGTAATTCTATCTTTGTATACCAACAAGAGTGAGAACCTAAAATGCTTGAAAACACATTCTATTGAGTGTATGAGTATTATCACTTTATGGTCTACTTCACATTTTGGAGTTCTGTTTTGTCAGCATGTTTTTGGATCTTAGGTATTTAGAATCTTTTTTGCTAAAGAAAGTTGGATGATAGCAACAGTACTGCCAACATTGTATATATTGGTACAATACTATGAAATCTCTGCCATACGTACACATTTTCCTCTTTTCATCTTATTAAAAAATATGTCAAGTACACAGTTATATTCGGGGATCTGCCAGTGAACACCTAACTTCATATTTAAGCTGACAAATTTAGTGCCTCTTCTGCATGGAAATCTTAAGTCCAGGAGGAGGTTTCCTCCTGTTGGACTACAGAACGCCTCCTCCTCTCAGCTTCATAACATAAGGGGAAGGTGTTCACAATGGAAACTGGGCTGGACTTTATTACATTGCTTGAGATTTCAGTGTGGCAGAGTATAACAGAAGGTTTTGCGCAGATCAAATTTTTCTGTACTTAGCGTTTAGGGATGAAACATTGGGGAGTTTTTTCTATATATTTTACCATAAACATACACATTAATATTAAAACAAAGTTTGGCCAGGCATGGAAGGTAATGGCGTCAACTGCTGTGTGCCGATTACAAGTATCCTCTCTAAGGAACCCAACTGTATATATCCAAAATGTTTGCTACAAAAAACGTTTAATATTTGGCCAACAACTGCAACCCGAAGATATTGGTATTACATTACGTATATTTTAAGCAAACACAGTCTCTGCTTATTGGAAAGAAAAATACTTACCAAGACTCTTGGCTTCACTGCTGAAACATTTTGGACTTGTCTGTACCAAACACAGTTTTTATAGGCCCCTATGGAAAAAAGAATTCTATATTAGTTTTGTCGTAAGGTGTGCAACTTCACTGATAAGTGTATTAAATGCCAGAGTCTAACTCGGCTCTGTAAGCGGTGTATCTGTAACATTTCTGAAAGCCTCTAGTCTCTTCGCTTTCATGCTCTGACACACAATACTTTAACCACACTTACCAAATGCTTGCTGATACATTGGAGCCATCATGAGACACACAATGTCCTGTGACACTGCCAGTACAGAAGGACAAACTTAATGGCTTAATCTGGATTGGGAAGGCTCTTCATCGCAAACTGGCTCCTCAAGTTCCCTGCTTGCGTTTCCCAGTAAATCTCTCATAAGCTCTTTCTATACCAGGGCCCCTGGCATAGCCACACATGCAGTGTTTTCTGACAGGACTTTTAATTGGATAGATTTGGATAAATATGTAATTGCAGTATGAGGAAGAAATCGTGAAAATTAAAAAAATATGTATTTTCCCATAATCTTCCCAAAGCAACTTTGGTATTATATTTTGGGGGTTAAAATTTGGGGCTGTGCCATCATTACATGAAATGATTATGTACCATTAATTTTCCATTTATTCCCCTTTTGACACTAAATTAAAAACAAATTGGTTTATGTAACTTGTTAGCATGACATTCAGATAAGAGCAAGTTGGGTTGATGAGCACATGAGTTGGCACAATGGTGTTGTTTTTTTATCACTAAAATTCCTAATTACTGTATATTACTCCCTAAGCATCAAATGCACACTTAAGCAACATAAACACAATGTCATTGTTTATGTTTAAAGAAATATTAAATTTACAGCATTTTTTTAAAATGAAAACATGATGTCTATACGTATCTGCTCTGTGCAATGCTTTTGCACATGGCAGCCTTGATCCTCTTGTTCTGAAGTCCCACACGGATGCTCCAGGCCCCTTCCTCTTTGGCATCCCACCTGTGCAGGCTCGCTCCCAACTTGGCCCTGCCCACGTGTCACAGCATTTGATGGGCCAATGGCTCCCGCTGCTATCAATCTGCTCAATGAGGGGGGATGCAGCACAGGAGGTTTTTCACCTTAGTGCATAGAATGCATTAAGGTGAAAGAACTTAAGTTGTTAGAAATACTTTAAATATATATATATATTTTTTTTTTTTTTACAATTTATACTTATTTTTTCCTTTTTTGTCATGATGGCACCAGAACCCTGCAGAAGGGATCTGCTGCTTCAAATAGGCTTCACTTAGAGCAAGAGCTGCTGCAGCTCTGCCTTAGCCTCCATACTAGGTGGAAGGTCGGTGACACTGCATGGTAATGTCACTTCACTTCAAATCTGAAACTATTGTGTTTGCAGTGACTTGCTACAAGCACCCCTATGGAGTATGCTGTGTAGAAGAAAGGCCCAGGAGCTGATCATTTCAGCATCTAGGCACAAGTGCTGGATGTCGTCAGTGACTAACTGCTGTAAGTTCCGACCCATATGCTGGCCAGGACCCAGTCAAGTAGCATTGTATGTACTTTATATTTAAACGGCAAACACAAAAAAGGCCTCTTAGAAAGACCATTTCTGCTTACAAAGACATAGGTGAAATAAATTGCTCTGTATTTACCTTTCAGTTACATCACAGTGAATTCAAAGGAAATTAAAAAGGTCTGTTTCCTCACTTTTCTAGGAAGGAAATCCCACAGCTCTTAGACAATAGCCAAAAAGTGCTAGCATAGGAATATTTACCTCAACAGAGAAGACATGGGATATTAGTTATTTGCCTTCATAACTTCTGGATATGTGAAAAACATTACTCCAGAATGATACAAAAATACATACATTTTGCTGTTCAGAAGCAAGTATTCAAATAAAAAAAAAAGCACAAAGCCATAAAAATCTCTACAGATGTTCTAGTTTAGGAGTATTTGCAGTAGTGACAAGCATGCTTTGGTCTTTAAATGATGACTGAAAGCGGAGTTACTTCAACAGCAAGGAGAGCTAGAGGAATTGGGCAGAGGGGCATACTAACTACCATGTTTCCCCGAAAATAAGACCTACTTACAGTTTTGCCTCTCGCTGAAATATAAGGCATCCCCCCGAAAATAAGACCTCCCCCGAACATAAGGCATCCCGATAATAAGGCCCCCGAAGCTACCGTAACTCTGTACCCTGGCCGCACAGCTCACTTTTGGCCGCAGCGCAGACGGAGCAGACAGGAAGTGCGTGGTCTCTCTTCATCAGAGAGCGCGCCGCCGCCAGGACAAGCTGCTGCTCGCTCTGCCCTGACGGCGTCTGGCCAACTCACAATTAGATAGTGAGTAGCGCGGAGCAGGAGTTGGGCACGTTGTGTGGACACGCAGGGGTGACTTGGGTAGGGGGGAAATGTCTGATAAAGGGGTGGGGGGATGTCTGGTGTCCACTGGCACAGGGCAGGGGATCACTTAAAATTACATTTGTTCAACAATAAATGTGTACCGTATTCTTCTTCATGGAAAAATAAGACATCCCCTGAAAATTAGACCTAGCGCATTTTTGGGAGCAAAAATTAATATAACACATTGTCTTATTTTCGGGGAAACGGGGTAGGTTACACGTCTCTGTGCCAACTATATCAGTCTGTTTTGTTTTCATTCTGGCCTTTGATTATATTATTGATTGGTTCTTAATGCATTCTGAAAACCTTTAGAATTGCTTTAAGGTAAGAAAAATGTCTACTACCTGCTCCCCGTTCCCCATCCTCAACACTTACCCAAGTCCTGCATCGATCCAGCTCTGTGCCTGGCTCCAGGACTTCTCTCCTCCCTCCCTGTTCTCACAGGCTTTGATGAGAGCAGCAGGAGCCATTGGCTCCTGTCGCAGCCAGTCAAATTCAATGAGGAAAGAGCGTGGCCAAACCATGCTGTGTGTGTGTCTATGAACACATATACAGCCAGGCTTGGGAGCACACACACCTGCTTGAGTGCCTCCAGAGCAACTGGCTTGCTATGGAGGCAATTGCAGAAAATAATTAGTGGAGAGCTTCAGTGGGGGGCACGTCTGATGAGAAGGTAAGTACAGAGCTGAGAGATATAACTTTTTACATTTATTTTAAGAAAAAAATGTACAATAACTTTAACCACTTAAGCCCCGGACCATTTTGCTGGCCAAACACCAGGCCACTTTTTGCTATTCGGCACTGCGTTGCTTTAAAGGACAATTGCGCAATCGTGTGACGTGGCTCTCAAATAAAATTTAAGTCCTTTTTTTCCCCCACAAATAGAGCTTTCTTTTGGTAGTATTTGATAGAGCATACATTTTGAAAAAAATGTAACATTTTATTACTATAATAAATTTCCCCCAAATATATATATATATAAAAAAAGTTTTTCCTCTTTTTACTAGTAATGGTGGCGATCTGTGATTTTTATCATGACTGCGACTTTATGGCGGACACATCAGACACAGAGTCCGTGGGACCCACGGCCGGAGTCACAGAACTCGTGGTGGGGGCACGTCCACAATGCCACTTCTTAAAGGGGATGTATAAACAGTATACGTCCTTTTCCCTGTCCGTGCTATGCTGCAGATGTATATCTGCGTGCAGCAAGCAGTTAATGTTGGTTAGTATTTGTATATGGGAAGCTTTCTTAGCAGGTGACGGTGCAGACATTTTCTCAGTTATAGACATTAGATGGGGGCTGCACGTTAAGTGCTTATTAAGATTTGTATATGGGCATCAAGAGGGGGGCATGACATGCATTAACCCTCAACTACTGCCAACACTATACAAAATTGATCAGGGTTAAAATAGTACTAAAGAAAAACTTTTTTTGGGATGGAGGGGAGAGGGATTAGAACACGTGGCAGTGTTTATTGCGGTCTGTGCCCCCATTAAGTAGATTCATCCCCTCTATTTGTTCTGTTTATCATTATTACTGAACGTAAAAGAAAATTACACACGTTGGGCTGTTTCCAATAAATAGATCGTAAATCTTTTGATAGGGACACTAGTTCTGGTGTCCCCAAGGAATTCCCTTAATTTTCAGGGTCTTCCTTTTTGGCTATGGGACAGGAAGTGAAGGGAAATCTTCACAATGGGGCACAGATGGCGAAAATAAATCTGACAGGGAATATAACCCTCCCATGATCTATTCAAAATGGAAAAAAAAAAAGTTTTAAAGTAGAACTATAGGCAAAAGCCAAAACTTTAACGTGTACAGCATGCTATATAATAGAAGACAAAGGTTAAAGTTACTGCCTTTATATATAAAATGCCTTTTATCTTGAAACAGTAGTATTAACCACTTCAGCCCCAGAAGTTTTTACCCCCTCATGACCAGGCCATATTTTGTGATATAGGACTGTGTTGCTTTAACTGACAATTTGCCCTGTACCCAAATAATATTTTTTGCACTATAAACAAAAAAAAGTCCACCAATTTTGAAAACAAAAAAATAAATTATTTATGCTATGAAACATGTCCAATATATATATATTTTTTAATCAAATTTACCAATTTAGGCCAATATGTATTCTGCTACATATTTTTGGTTTAAAAAATCCCCAAAAGTGTATATTGATTGGTTTGTGAAAAAGTAATGGCGTCTACACACTACGGGATATATTTATGGAATATAAAAAAAAATCACTGTCACTGTACAAATGACATGAAGGGGTTAACATCAGGGGCAATCAATGGGTTCAATTTGTCCCTAGGGGGTGCTTTCTAACTGTGGAGGTGCTTTGACTAGCAGAAACACAAGATCTCCATTTTCCCCTCTGGCAGAACAGCGGTCTGCCTCTCCTCAGAACAATCACTGATTGGCTCCCGATGTGTCCAATCACAGCAGGAGCAGGCCACTGGCCTCACGCCCCAGACTCGGATCGCATACAGTTACAGTAATTCTCAGCAGGAGAGCTGCCCTGTTGCAGTATATCTGCGTTGAGCAGTCTTTAAAGAGGAAGTGTAGTCAGCTCACATACATTGTAATAAAAAAATATTTGCCATTCTGAGGCTTCCCTCCAAACACTTTGCATATTATTTTATATATACTGTGATTCTGTACTTGCCAAATATGCTGCAGAAATCTCCCTCCACTGAGTCTGTCTGCAACCATTTTAACTGTGGGCAGCTGAAGCTGCTGCCTGTTCACTTCCTGGATTTACACAGACACATACCTCCAGCTCTCATTGGCCCTCTTATGACTCATCCCCTCTCCTGGCAAACTCTCACAATAGTGAGAAAGAGCTATGTAGGTCAAAAACCTAGGCTTTTTTACCAGACAAGAAAGAGGAAGTGGGCTGTATAAGGTATTTACTGGCATGCTGTTCATTACTCACTCAGTCACTATGAGATTATTTTCTGTATTCTGCAAAAAACCTGGTTGATCCTACTGCTCTCTATCGCCACATTCTGTCCATGTCCTTAATTCAGCTAGGGATTTTACAGTATGTGGTCACACATGCAAGTATAGCTCCCAACTGTCCCTGATTTCGAGAGGCTGTCCCTCTTTTCATTTTGGTCCGTTCTGTATAAAATGCACTTTTTATCTTTTAAGCAGTATTTTCCAGTGTTAAACACTTTATCCAATTTCTAAATTGCTGCATTTGTAAATTCCAAAGGCCAGTATAAAAGGAATAGTAGTGGTAAAAAAAAAAAAAAACACTTGTGGGTTTACGTAATCATTTTGTGGTATAATTCTCCTTTAAGGGGACATGGCAGGGGCATGTCCTATGCCTACATAGTTTTAATAATACATGTCTCTCTGTCCCATCTTAAAAAGTCGGAAGCTATGCATATGGGCATATTCAGAGTGGTAAATGACAGCCCATTTCATTCCTCCATGCCCAGTAAACCGCTAAACACAAAGTCTATCAAAGTTGATTTGCATATGTCATACTCGCCTCTCTGTGGAAACAAAATCACATTGATGGGCAGCAAGAAAAACCTATTCTTGGTTACTGCATGGAGTCTATATAATACTGTGAAGGCCAAGAGGGCCATTTCCCAATATGCCCATGTATTATGCCAGAACACAATCTCCATGAGTACATCGTGCCAATACAATCTCTACAAGATTGGTATTTTTTTTTTCATGGCAGAGGTGAGTCTCCATCTCTTCTGTCAAAGGTTTCTCCTTGCCTGGCAGCATACACATGCCCAGTGTAGCTTGTATACCCAGCATAAGATTCTGTATCTGAAAAAAATGACTCCTGTGCGCATGCAAATAAAAATGGCTAAAGACTCTGAAGCTGGAAGTAATGGCAAAGGGGGCAGTGAAGATCAAAGATTTGCCATGTAAGTGTGCCATAATGTTTACGTTTTCTATGAATATTTGCACATTAAAAAGGCAAAAAAAAAATTTGGGCATCGTAATTTGGCTTAAAAGAATACGGTCTTTCAATCAAATTATTACAGAAAACGTTTTGGGATAGTCTAAAAGGCTATCTCAATTAGATGTCAGGTCTGGTCTGTAGGTGGCTGTCCAGAAAACAAGGCCATGGGTCAGGGCATAGCTCCGATCAATTTCATGTACAAGGAGGAACGTGCCACTCAAGTTGTATAGAGAAGCCTTTCTCCTGGTAGAGCAGCATCCTGGTAGAGCAGCATTCCGTGGAGACCCAGCTCTTACTCCCCAACCAAATAGTAAATCAGCACTTCGGGAGTTTGGTCAGACAGTGGAAGCAAAGTGAAAGGAAGGGGATGTGTCTTGCCCAGTGTGTGCTGTGCCTCCCCCTACATTACAATACCCACAGTGCCAGTGAAGGTAAAGTACTGCAATTAAAAATATATATATTTGTGCGAGCTTATGTGTATAAATGCTTGAGTTTATGTGTGTGTATACATACAGTCGTGCTCATAAGTTTACATACCCTGGCAGAATTTATGATTTCTTGGCCATTTTTCAGAGAATATGAATGATAGATAACACAAACATTTCTTTCACTCATGGTTTTGGCTGAAGCCATTTATTATCAAACAACTGTGTTTACTCTTTTTAAATCATAATCACAACAGAAACTACCCAAATGACGCTGATCAAAAGTTTACATATCCTGGTGATTTTGGCCTGATAACATGCACACACGTTGACACAAATGGGTTTAAATGGTTATTAAAAGGTAACTATCCTCACCTGTGATGTTTGCTTGTAATTGGTGTGTGTGTGTGTATAAAAAGGTCAATGAGTTTCTGGACTGCTGACAGACCCTTGCATCTTTCATCCATTGCTACACTGACATTTGTGGATTCTCAGTCATGGGGAAAGCAAAAGAATTGTCAAAGGATCTCTGGGAAATGGTAGTTGAACTGTATAAAACAGGAAATGGCTATACAAAAAATCCAAGGAATTGAGAATGCTAATCAGCAGTGTTCAAACTCTAATCAAGAAGTGGAAAATGAGGGGTTCTGTCAACTAAAATTTAAGCCACAACTGCCAGGAAAATTGTTCGGGATGCAAAGAAAAACCCACAAATAACTTCAGGTGAAATACAGGACTCTGAAAACACGTGGAGGGACAATAAGGAGGCAGTTGAAAGATGGGCTGCATGGTTGAGTCGCAAGAAAGCCAAAACTAATGCCACAAAGTATCCCGTTTACAATACGCCAAACAGCACAGAGACAAGCCTCAAAGCTTCTGGCACAAAGTAATTTGGAGTGATGAGACCAAAATTTAGATTTTTGGCCACAATCATAAACACTTCATTTGGAGTTAACAAGGCCTATGATGAAAGCTACACCATTCCTACTGTGAAACACAGAGGTGGGTTGCTGATGTTTTGGGCATGTGTGAGCTACAAAGGCACAGGAAATGTTGTCAAAATTGATGGCAAGAATAATTAAAAAATACTGGAGGAACATTTGCATTCATCAGCCAGGAAGCTGCGCATGGAACGCACTTGGACATTCCAACATGACAAGGATCCAAAACACAAGGCCAAGTCGACCAGTCATTGGCTACAGCAGAATAAAGAGAAGGTTCTGGAGTGGCCATCTCAGTCTCCTGACCTCAATATCATTGAGCCTCTCTGGGGAGATCTCAAACGTGCAGTTCATGCAAGATAGCCCAAGAATTTACAGGAACTCGAGGCTTTTTGCCAAGAGGAATGGGCAGTTTTACCATCTGAGAAGATAAAGAGCCTCATCCACAAATACTACAAAAGACTTCAAGCTGTCATTGATGTTAAAGGGGGCAATACACGGTATTAAGAACAGGTATGTAACTTTTGATCAGGGTCATTGGGTAGTTTCTGTTAATAAGTACAGTTGATTGATAATAAATGGCTTCAGCCAAACACTGAAAGAAAAGTGATATCATTTATATTCCCTGAAAAATGGCCCAAAAAAAATCAAATTCTGCCAGGGTATGTAAACTTATGAGCACAACTGCATGTCTGTGTTTATACAGTATGTGCATGTATGCATGTTACTTGTGATTCTTTCCCCTACCAATCAGAACTGCTTTTTTTAGGGTTTGTTCATAATAGCAGCAAGGACTGACGCTTCTCTGAAAAGCGAATCAAATTTACATCTGTGTGGCTGCATGTAGGGCAGCCCTTTCATTTTAATTTCAGTGGGCTGCCCTACATGCAAGAATGCAGGAAAAGAAGTTCCCAATTTTCTTGTTAAAATCACGTTGCACATGGCATCCCTGCACATCTGCTAAACAGCTGCAGGTTTGCATGTCAGGAACACGCGCAATCTTGCATGTGTTCTGCAACTTGCATTAATGTGAACCAAGCCTTAGCCCAGGTTCACATATGTGCGAATTGGATGCTGTTTTCACCGAATCCAATTTGCATGACATGCAACTTCGACTGGCTCTCAATGGAGCCGGTTCACTCCGGCTCGGCCGCGGTGCGGTTTCCAAAGGAGGCCTGTGTATTTTTGGGTCAGGTTCAGTTGAAAATTCATGAAATTTTTTTGGCCTGAACCGGTGAAGAGAAACGCACCGGAACCCAGGCTTTTTTTCAAGGGTACCTTGACTAGAAAAAGATTGCAAAACACTGGTATAGAGTTATGAAAATATTTTTACAAGTTGCATTTAATAAAAATACAATTCATTTCAGAGGTTAGGAAGCCCCATAGTAACACTGTACTACTCTTAACACAGTGAATTTACTGAATGAAACTGATTTATTCAGTGTGTTTTGTTGTAATTGGCCAGTACAGATAGTGTCTGTACCATGTGATCACTGTGACCAATCACCGCTAGTAACATCATTGTACACATGAATGTTGTTTATCCCCATTTAGGCAGCCGTCAGTGCTGCAATCCTGGCACTGGCACAACTCATCAGTTATGGGGGACACAGCAAAGGTGAAAAATATTAACCTGTTGCTTGTATGTGTCCCCCCCTTCCCAGGTACTTTCTGCAAGATCTTTGGCAGTGAGGGAATGGCACCTCACCTATCTGGCTGGCAAAGGAGTAACGGATAAGAGCAAGTGAGCATTCTCCTTACACATTTTAGCAATCCTGTTTGTGGTGAGACAGTGTGCAATTAGTGTGACATCTGCCTTAGACCATACTTCCTATCCATTTGGCAGGTGTCAGACTTAATTTCGGGAGATTTCCCTTACTTTCATCTGTGCCTATTTGATCAGTTTCAAACAAAACAAGTAGTTAGGGTTGAATACTCCCAATGGACGAAAAAAGCAGCAATGAAAACATTATCTAACAGACGGAGGAAGGTTTAGATCATCTATCTACCCAAAGATGGAAATTTCCACTTTCTGTCCAGGTGATAGGCATCAACAGGAACGGAAGAAAATTCTGCTCTCTGGAACACAGCATTTAAAATAAACAGTACTTATAACTTGGAGGTTCCAGCCCTTTCCTTTTCTTTTCAAAACAGGGAAGAAAAAAAAAGGGTTGGCTTTAGCCCGACCATACACTTGACAAATCAGGTCACACAATAATATGTCTCTCAGTGGGCAGCCTAACCATCTACTATGATGGCCTAAGCTGACAGAGTGGTAAAGGTAGACTTGGGCCACCCTTTTTACATGAAAGACAACCAAAAGGGTCTTAAGACCCAATGTCCAATACAGCTTGAAAAACGTTTGAATAAATGCATATACAACCAATATCCAATCAGATGAAATATTGGTGGCAAGTCATACACAGAGATTATCGGTACTGAAAGTCTAAATATTATTTTGTACAGATAATCTGCTCCTGTATGTGTATTTTTTATAGTAAAGTGGCATTACATTGCTGAAAAATAGTAATTAATGTGATATTTTCTTTTAGGAATAAAATGAAGAAACAAAGGGTCTGACGGATTCTGTGAATGTGTGTGAAAAAGCAATACAATGATTTTGTTTTAGTAGCTTGGTTAAACATAATAACTGGAAAAAAACACCAATCTGTACTCATGCTTAACAGAGCCATAAAACCCCTAGCCCAAGATGAAATATATAAAGCAGCTTGATTATCTTCCACAGTGGGTAAATTTAGCTGTGTACTTACAAACTGCTATGAATTATATTTTATTAAAATTTATGCTCATGTAAGTATTACTGGTTAGAATTCTGTTAATAAACCATTTCCTCTGTTCTCTTTTGATGTAAACAGCAAAAAGGGAAAACTATTTAACATACTGCATTGGCATCAGATACCTTTCTGCTGAAGTATTCCTCTGGAAAAAAAATAGGTATTTGTGAACATTACAGAAAGGAGACTACATAACTTATTACCTTGACTAATTGGAAAAGAAAAGTGTAGTGACCCAGGCAATCAAAATGAATTCAAGTGTGACTACAAAAAAATAAAGATAATAATAGGTAAAGCTGTGTGGGACTTTGGAGCCGGTTTTGTATGTTATCTGTACTCTTATGGGCCTTAGAGGACACCACCATTATTTAGCCTGTTTCTGAGCAATGCACTTGAAGGTTGAAGCAGAGTTGTCAGCCAACATTTGGACAGTCATCCTTTTTAGCTGAATGCCTAAAAAACTGTGGAGCCCTCTTAAAACAGAAGGGTATCTGCATGTCTCATTTCCATTACAAATTCAAAAAATAAAATGTTAATCTTTAATTTTAGGGCAGTGGGCTATGCAAATCACCTCTTGATGTCCCTGGGCTGACAGTACGTCCAGAACTGTTGGTTTTGATGCACAGATGTAGTTTACACTCGTTCAGCAAAGGGTGTTTATGTTATTTGGAGCCCACATCACATTACTCCTGTTTCTGTACCCTTTCTAAATGGCAAATTAAATATCCATGTAGAAGCAAAGCTAAAGCATGTCATATTTCTGCCATTTTTAATGCACAATAAATGTTTTTTGCTGAACTTAATTTTAGTTAACAGAGATGGTAAGTAGATGCCAAACATACAGAAAACTGTAATTGTGACATTCACCACAGGGGTGATTACCAAGTGTAAAGGCCCATACACACAGTCGGAATTTTTGACAACAAACTTCAATATGAGCAGGTTTTCAAAAAAATCCGACCGTGTGTACGCTCCACCAGACAAAATTTTTCGGTTTTCATCGGACAAAAGTTCGCTCTGCAAACGGACAAACTTTTCGGTAACAAAAGTCCTACAATGCAAAGTCCTATCGTGTGTACAGAAGTCCATCGGACAAGCACGCATGCTCAGAACCAATGTTAAAATCAACCAACAATAGCAGAAGTGGACCAAAGGGTGGCGGTAAAGAGCAGAAAAGAGCTGAAAAACCAAGTGATTTTTGAAAAGTTTGCTGAAAAATTCTTGCCGTGTGTATGCATACCAAGTTCACGGCCAACGCCCTTCAAACAAACTTTTCCGTGGATTTTTGTTTGAAGCCCGACCGTACACAAACTGCCACATTTTATAGCCAGTACACAAACTGCCACATTTTATAGCCAGTAACCTCTCTTACCCCACACAGATTGTAGAGCAGTCTGGGGGTATCTGCAGTGTAACAAGGTTATATTTCTGTGTAGGATGTGCATGTTTATATGGATAGAATAAATGAACATATATTTATCTCCATACATTAGAAAAAAATGTTGAGATTCAGGCTCCATGCTAGGGTTGCCACCTCATCCCTTTAAACATGCACATATAAAATTACACAGGTTCTGAGGCTAATTTAATGCAGATAAGGCAGAAAGTGAGTTTAATTGACCACTTTAATCAGCCACAGAATCTGTGCAATTAATATGGGTTCGGTTTTAAAGGGATGAGGTTGCAACCCCTCTCCATGCACACTGGGCTTTAAAAAAAAGAAAAAAAAATGCCACTTCCCTTGCCAGGAAAAAAATGCTCATATAGAGTGCTTTTTTACAGAGTTTAGCATTTTTGTTTTGCCAGAATGCTCCAATCAAAAACAGACCAGAAGGTTTTTTTTTCCTGCCTCTAAACGCTGAGCTCAAATTATGGCTAGAAATCGTCCTAATGTGCATGGACACATAGGATAACATTGAGCCGCTTCTATTAGACAGAAGACAAAACTTCCATAGCAGCAGAAATTTAAGCCAGTGTGCATGGAGCCTCAAAGTAAATGTATGCTTTGTCAATGCATGTTTACTTTAATCTAGACCCTTACAGATGCATAAACTAATTTCACTTTTGCTCCCCTTTCAATTTGTTTATCCATGGGGAGTGAAAAAAAAATAGGATTTTTTAATACAGCTTACCTGTAAAATCCCTTTCTTGGAAATACATCACGGGACACAGAGCCTTAATTACCTAATGGGTTATGTAGTCACCACAGGTGTTTGGACACTGGCAAACCCAATTAAAATTGAGTTCTTACCCTATATAACCCCCCCAAATGGAGAGTACCTCAGTTTTGTAGCAAAGCAATACGTTTTCTACGTCAACTCCAAAGAGGGGTGGGAGCTCTGTGTCCCGTGAGGTATTCCCAAGAAAAGGATTTTACAGGTAAGTTGTATTAAAAAAAATCCTATTTTCTTTATCATACATCACGGGACACAGAGCCTTAATTACTTAATGGGATGTCCCATAGCAATGCTAAAATTTGTGGAGAGGGAGACACAGATCAGAATAAGACCGCCATCGAGCCAGAGGATCTACACCGCTGCCTGCATCACACTACACCTGAAGGCAGCATCCTCGTAACCTCTCACATTACCTGGTAGAATTTAGAAAATGTATGGACCGAAGACCCAATAGCAGCCTTACAGATCTGAGCCATGGAGGCCTAGTGATGCACTGCCCATGAAGCACCAACTGCTCAAGTCGAGTGCGCTTTCACCTGAAAAGGAAGAATCTTCTTTTGTAAACCATAGGCCTGAATAATGACACGAGGAATCCACCTTGCAATAGTGGATTTTGATGCCGTCTGGCCATTCTTTGGGCCTTGTGGCAGAATGAATAGACAATCAATCAGTCTTCCTTATCTGAGCCGTAGCTTGCAGATAAACCTTTACCGCTCTTACAACATCTAGAGAGTTTAGACTCTCTTCCTCCACAGACTGCGGATCTGGAAAGAAAGACGGTAGAACTATATCTTGGTTCAGTTGAAAACCGCAGCACCACCCTGCCTTCATGAATAATCATATAAGGTTCTTAACACAAAAAGAGCCGCCAATTCCGATACCCTCCTAGCCGAGGATATGGCTACAAGAAAAAACAGTTTCTGTGTCAACAGACTTGGAGAAACCTGGTGTAAAGGTTCAAAAGGTAGCTTCTGTAAAACAGACAACACCAAATTCAAATCCCATGGGCACACGGGAGACTTAATCGGCGGATTCAACTGCAGTGCACCCTCAACAAAGGCCCGGACTAGGGAATGAGAGGCAAGCGTTTTTAAAAAAAAAAAAACAGACAAAGCCGAAATTTGGCCCTTGATAGTGCTCAAGGCCAACTTCATATTTAAAGCACCAACTGAAAAAAGGCAAGAATCCTATTAATGGCAAACTTCCTAGGATGCCACTTTCTGGGTTCACACCAGGAAACATATGCCTTTCAGATTCTGTAGTAGATGAGCCTGGAGGCCTGCTTCCTAGCATTAACCAGGGTGGATAGGACTGCGCCCTGAGAGCCCACGTTTCCTCAGAATGTGGGTCTCAACAGCCAAACCGTCAAATTTAGACTTTGTAAGGCAGGATGGAATATTGGACCCTGCGATCGTAGGTCTGGGCATAATGGAAGAACCCAAGGTCTTCCTACTGCCATCCTTACAACTTCTGTGTACATGGGTCTCCTGAGCCAAGCCGGGGTGACCAAAATCAGACTTTCCTTCCTTCTCGACTCTCTGAAGGAATCGTGGGAGGAGTGGTACTGGAGGGAACGCATAAATCAGGGAATACTGATCCCATGAAATTGTCAGGGCATCTGAACCTTGAGCATAGGGATCTCTTGTTCTTGACACAAAGCTGTCCAGTTTTGCGTTGAACCTGGAAGCCAACAGGTCCACATCTGGGGTTCCCCATTTCTGAAATATGATTTGAAACATGCATAGGATACGAAGAAAGGATTGGATGGCCGCACTCCAATGACCAAATTGGTTGTCTTTTATTCAAGCAAACAGCAAATACATCACTTCACAAGGTAAAGTGTTACCTCGTGAAGTGATGTATTTGCTGTTTGCTTGAATAAAAGACAACCAATTTGGTCATTGGAGTGCGGCCATCCAATCCTTTCTTCGTATCCTATGCATGGTTAGTGCATTGCCAGCACCCACGGTATCCTGAGTTAGTCTGCCTTCATTTAGTTGACCCACCTGGAGCGGTGATTTTCTTCTCCTAATGATTTGAAACATGTCGGGGTGTAGAGACCATTCTCCTGGACTCGGTTGCTGGCAGCTTAAAAAATACGCATGCCAATTTTCTACCCCTGGAATGAAGACCACAGATAGGCGAGGAATATGCCTTTCTGCCCAGGCCAAGATGCGATTCACCTCTTTTTGGGCATCCAGACTTCTGGTGCCTCCTTGGTGATTGATATAGGCTATGACCGTAGCATTGTCGGACTGAATATACAAAATCAAGGGTGCAATCAGCGCAAAAATATATAAATGATGATAGTAATAGTAAAAAAAACTCCTCCCCCTAATTAATAAAAGTGAAAAAATAAAGTCCAAAGTATGTGAAAACGAATTCCAAAAATGCCAAATTACAGGAATCTTCACCAGGTGATGATAAAAATCCAAACTCAAAGTGATCCCTCCACCAGTAAGAATGGGTACTTTCACCTCCAAACATGGACCCCTGTTTTACCAGGTGGTCAAATAAAGCAGATTTCCCAGCATGGAAAGCCAGCAAGCAGAATACATGGATCAATTCCTCATAAGTCAGTGGTAAAACGGACCATACATGAAAAAAGAAATCCAGATCCAAGTGCTCTCTGATAAGCTAAAACATTTATTTAAAAGTAATGTAACACAGGCTACTCACATTAGCCAAGAATGAAAACGGCAGTAAAGATGTAAACAGTCACAGACCAGATCATACAAAAAGATCTTTTCCAAGGATGGCAGCAAGCGACGTGTCTCCAGGCTCTTTCCCCCGTACGCGTTACGTTATTGCAACTTCCTCATTGTCGGACTGAACCCCAACAGGCCAGCCTTGCAGTCTGAAAGACCAAACTTTGGGGGCCAAATGAATTGCCCGTATCTCCAGAATGTTGATGTGTAGGAGCTTTTCGGCCCCTGGGCAGATGCTTCTTCCAGTACTGCCCTCCAGCCCAGAAGGCTGGTGTCTGTGGTCACCACTTTCCAGGTAACTGGAGTGAAGGATTTTCCTTCTGACAGATTTTGGGGGAGCAACCACCAATTGAGGCCCTGGGCGAACCCCTGGAGATAAGATTATAGGAAGATCCAGGGCCTGAACATCTTTGTTCCAAGCTGACAGAATTCTGCCCTGTAACGGTCTTGAGTGAAACTGGGTGTAAGGGACAATCTAATGCATAGACTGATGGAAGGCCTTCTTTTCACCTTTACCACTCGGACCAAGTCTCCTATGGCTTTTGCTTTTGGCTTGGGAAGGAATACCTTGCTTAGGGACGTGTCTATAATCATGCCCAAGTACTATAGCCTTTTTTGAGGCTGCAAGGAGGATTTCTTCAGATTGAGTACCCAGCATAGGTACTCTAAATATTCCACTGTGCTGTGCACATTGTGACCCAAGCATGCAGCAGACTGATCTATGATCAACAGATCGTCCAGGTAGGCGGTTATCGCTATGCCTCGTGCCCTTAGCCTTGCCAGGGCCGGGGCCAGTATTTTTGTGAATAATCGAGGTGCCGTAGCCAGCCCGAAAGAAAGGGCCACAAACTGAAAGTGGAGCTGATCCACCACAAACCTTAAAAACCTTTGGTGAGCAGGAAATATTGGCACATGTAGATATGCATCTCTGATGTCTATTGATGCCAGGAATTCTCCTCCCTGAAGGGTGGAAACACATGGAACGGACAGACTCCCTGTGGAAGGAGCAAATGTTCAGAAACTGATTCAGACTTTTTAGATCTAGGATAGGTCTGACATCCCCATTTGGTTTTGGAACCGTAAATAGGTTTGAATAGAACCCTGACCCCTGATCCTCTGGGGCTAACTCCAAGATTACCCCTTGGGACAACAGGTGTTCCAAGGCCAATAGTAAAGGCCTTCTTTTTTCTGGATCTTTGGCAATTCTTGATCTCAGAAAACGGGGTGGCGGAAGTTCTCTGAATTCTAGCTTGTAGCCTGAGGACACTGTGGCGATGACTCACTTGGCCAGAACCTCGTTTCGCCAGGTGTTTGCAAAATGCAGCAGCCTTCCCTCCACTCGGCCGAGCGGGGGCATCCCTTCATAGGGAAGTTTTGGGGATCTGTTTATACCTTGAACCCCAAGTTCTTTTCTGCCCTTGGGCTTGGCTTTGGGCTTTTACCCTAGTGTTAGACTGGGGCGGCCGTTGCCACTGCCCGGAGCCAGGGGCTGGAGAAAGAGTTTGTTTGAATGAGGGATGCTTACTCTTTTTCTTAACCGGCAATAGAGTAGACTTGCCTCCGGTATACTTTTGAATGTAGTTATCCAGGTCATCTCCAATCAGGTGTTTTCCCCCAAAGGGGAACGCTGCCAAGTACTTCTTGCAGGAAGCCTCCGCCTCCCACTGTTTTAACCAAAAGGGACTTGCGCATTTGTGTACCTGCAGGAGATTAAAGCGAAATGCTTGTTGAACAGAGTCCATAATCGCATCAAACGCAAAGCACAAGGCCTTAGGAAGGTCCTCATAAACATCAATCTCTTATGTAGGAAGGAGGTTATTTATCTGCTTCATTTGTTCCTTGAGGAACTGACATATACCAATGGCTGTAACTGCAGGTTGTACTACAAGCCCAGCCATGGCAGAGGAGGCTTTTAATAGAGACTCCAGCTTTTTATCAGTTGGATCCTTAAAACCCTGCGTGTTGTCTATAGGACAGATCAGGTTTTTGTTTGCACAATAAATAGTTGCATCAATAGCGGGGACCCCCCATTTCTTGGTGAAACCTTCCTCCATAGGATAAAGGAAGGAAAACTGCTTAGGAGGAGAAAACTGTTTATCTGGGTGAACCCAGTTATCATACATCAGTTTATCTAGCAAGGGATAACCTGAAAAGGCACATGCAGCCTGTGGGTATTTCCAGGATCCCAAAGAGGAAACAGAGAAGCTTCCACAGGAGGCAATTTGTAAGTGGCATGCACCATCTCTGAATAATATTGCACCTGCATCTTTAGCGACTAAGAAGTCACAGGAAATACGGAGTGTGAGAGCATGTCAGTACTCTTAAAGAATGTATTAATGTATAATGCATGGATTAGATGGGAGGAGAATGTAGCATTTCAGAAGTTCTTTCTTTTGTCGTTTTATTTTTGATGTTTTATATTATTTTATTACCCTGAATGGTATAACATGGATGTATATAACAAAAAAAAAAAAAAAGCTATGTAACAGACAAGATGTATGTACCCATGTATTTTTGTCATATTTGTCAATAAACATCCTTTTTTGAGGAAAAGAAGTCACAGGAAACCTCTCAGCCTCTGAGTCCTCAGACTGCACATGATCCTCATCTCCAGAGAGGGATTTTTCACCCTCAGAAGGCTCATATGAAAAGAGAGCCAGAGCAGATGAAGGGGATCTACCCCGTTTTCTGCGATCTTTTGAGGTGGTTGCAACAATATTAGCAATCCTTCCTTCCAGGCCATCCAAAGCAACTTTTAAAGCATCCTCAGTGACGTATACAGGAGCTGCCATAGGAGAAGCTGCAAAACCAGACAGGGGTTCATCTTGTGAGGCTGCTATCAGGCTGATAGAGGGGGGTGGTAAACTGCAGGCAAGCTCAGAATCCTTAGCCGTACATGTGGATTTTCTGGTGCCTCTTTTACTCGCCCTAGACCCTCTTCTCTGGGACATAGTCCTTACTGCAAAGCAAAGGTACTATCCATAAATATAAATGCAATCACTGTTGTGCTATAGTCTTACAATACACAAAAATATCAGCTCACTGCACAACCTGATGCCGAGAAGGAGACTTAGGTTTGCCTGGTTCAATCCACAGGGATGCTTACAGTGTCCATGCCGCTTACAGAAGGCTCTGGTGTGTTGGGCTTTTGAACCAGCCTCTTGGCGCCTGCACACAGGTGTCCTGCATTGTGCACGGGCACTAGCAACCACTTTTGGCCCTCCCCCCCCATCCATGTCTCTATTCTGAAAAAACAGAACATATAAATTGTAGCGCAAGGTGATAATGAGGTTTTAAGCACTGAATGTCTAATAAACAAAAATGATGAGCCAAAAAAAAAAAAAGTGACAGATGTGTTGGCAAAAAACTAATCAAAATAAAATAAAAGTCCAAAATAGTGGAAAAGCTTGATTGATGTATACAACTAGGTAAATGGTCCTAGATCAACGATAGTTCACACTTGAACGTGATGCACACTGTGAAGAAAAAAACACCAATTCGGCAGAGGCTTACCGGACTAGTTGAACCCTGGAGAGCCTACACCCAAAGGGTCAACAGAGCTGTGTATACACAATGGATATGACGGTGCAGGACCAGATCTTCACAAGGCAAGAAACAGCAAATCCACCAATCAAAAGGAAGAGACGTCTAGTGCTTGAAGATGACCCCCAAACGGTCAAACCATGGACCTTGCATCAGATACACCCGGGGCAGCAGCCAAGACTGAGGACATTGTTTGCAGCTGATAGCGCAGATTTATTTTGTTTTCTATTCTGAAAAAACAATGCGCTCCCGGCGAGCACACGTGTGCACGCACATGGCATGGCAGCGCCCAGGAGATGAGGAAGAGGGAGGAGAGATTACTGGGGGGGCATCCTGTGGACCCCTGTATGCATATCGTGGCAGAGCCTGCAGCGGAAGGTGGTGAGTGGTGTTATATTTGACCGACTTCACTGAGCTTGGTATCCCGGAAGGCTATGTAAGAAAACACCAGGTTGCACTTACTCCCTCCAGTGGTGAGAGCCAGGAAAGACGTCCTACTCCAAAGAAGATAATACATAAAAAAAATGATCTTATTTGATCAATGCCGCAGGAAAGCTACTAAAAGTAGTTCCAGTTTTCACCCATCACGGCGGGCAAGTTCATGTTCATCAAGGGTTTTAGAGAAAACCTCATACCTGGACCTGTAGAAGACTCTGCCAGGAATTATTCGTGCCACATATGCATTAGTACACCAAAGTCTGGATCCCAGAGCCCAGACCTCCGCAGAGAGACATTACAGGCAAACCTTGTTTCTTCGTACCAACCATCTTAGGCCTTTGATATCAGCCCGAGGAATGGATCCGGTTATAGCTCCTAGGTCTCTGCAGCCAGACCATCAAAAGCATTTTTCTTCTTAGCACATGTTGAACGTGACCAACCACCTTAACACTGGCAAAAAACTGAGGTACTCTCCAATTGGGAGGGGTTATATAGGGGAGGAACTCAATTTTAATTGGGTTTGCCAGTGTCCAATCACCTGTGGTGACTACATAACCCATTAAGTAATTAAGGCTCTGTGTCCCATGATGTATGATCATGAAAGCCCTGTAAAGGGTACAAGTCACTGGAGTGGTAGCTGACCTGGGGCTATGAACTTCCATGAAATCCTGATAATAGACCCAGTGTTTTTACATGCAGTTAGTCACATTCTTCTCAATAGCCAAAGTTTCAACTATTTTCTTTGGTTCCTGGTGATAAGTGCAGTGAAATATAAGTATATACTACTGGGGGATAGGGTTTAAAGCAAACAGGTTTTGCTCTGAATGGGCCAAACACAAGTTTGTGTTAAGGGCTAGTTTATACTTGCTTCAAAACATGGTTTGGGACACGCTTTGTTAAAGCTCTCTGAATGACAGTCAAAGCTCCTGTCACTAAATAAAATGGTTAGCTTACAGTCCTGTTTACACCTGCTTTTGATTGGTGCTTCAGTGAGGCTTTGTGTGGCTTCGGGTGAGCTTTGCTATAGACCTCTATGGAGGCTTTGAAGAACCACTGAAGCTACACAGGGTATCATTTTTGAAGAGGACCTGAAGCAAAGAAAAACAAAAGCAAGGTGTAAAACAGGACTGAATGTAAACAAACCGTTTTATTTAGTGACAGGAGCTTTGACTAGCGTTCAGAGAGCTTTAACAAAGCATGTCTGAAGCCGAAGCAAGTGTAAATGTGTACTTGTGCTTTCAATGCAGTGGGATCTTTTTATGCAATGTACGTATAATGACTTTATACATACATTATACATACCAGTACTGTAATAAAGGGTGACACATTCGAAGGGTATCCCACAGTACCCCAGCACCTAGAAAGTCACATAAATTTTAATTAGCTGCTAAGGAATGAAAATCAGACCAATGTAAAGGTCTTGCCGTGTATATTGCTTGCATAATGAAAAATATTGGCCACCAGTTGCAGACCGGTCATATACAGTTCGAATCTCAGCCAATTCAGCAAACACTGCCGAGATTCGAACCGTTATTGTGCAGGCTGAATGTACCAAAGTGATCGATCGGCTTTGGAAAAACCAGCCTGACGGATTCTTTTACAATTATTTGCGGCTGCAATAGCCACTAACAATAATCACTGTCTTCTCCCCCCCACCAGGAGCACACAATGGCTCAGCAGGAGGGATTCCCTGTCAACACTGTCTGCGTTGATAGGGAATGGTGTTAATTTTTTTTGCTGCAACCCTTGGTTGCAGGAAATACATTTGCACCGTGTATGGTTCATTGTAAACACTTAACCTGTTTTCAGTAAAACAATACAAAATCTAGGATTCACTCACCAACATTGCTTTGGATTGATATATAACACAGCAATAGGGAAATATTGAAATGATTGTGGGCTGTGAATCATATATAGGCAGACTTTCTGTGACCTGGTTAATGAATAACTGTCTGTGATGAATCATGGCTTATCACTGTCATGGTCACATACCACATTGCAGGAACATTTTCCAACATATGGCAATTTGAAATCCTCATGCCGATGGGAAATAAAACAAACTGTTTCACCTTATCGTACCGAGTAGATAAACCAATTTACTGTAGAACAGATACATTTTTTTTTTCAAGATTACCTTCACCAGTCTTAGTGCAAGTCAGTTGCTTTGCAGCATAATGTCCAGTAAATAAAAGTGTATTATTTTGAAGTACAATCCAGTTTTGCTGAGGGAAAATAACTTCTCTCAGGTCAATGCATTACATTACAAGAATTTTAACAATTACATAATCTTACCTGCTTCTGCCCTGTGGAACCTGAGACAAGCCATTCAGTAGAGTTCCTTACCTAAAACATGAGGGGTGCCAAGTGGGAGGGCCGGCTTTTTATAATCACATGATCAATTCCAGTATTGAATTCTAGGGGAAAACACAAAACCAAACATAAGAAATTGATTTTTGGGAGTGCTGCAGGTAACAGATATTAACTGTGGGACAGCCTGATCTACCTATATTTTTGGAAGTTTTGGAAAGTTCTACAGATTGGTCTACATCAGGGTCCACTTCAAAAAACAAAACTATATGTGTAAATAGAGTCCTGTCATGGCTAACCTCTTATGCCCGATTTACTTGTATACCTGCATACATATTCAAAGTTGGTGTTGAAGACAATATGGTATTCAGAAACAGCCAGCTAACTAGCATTTTCAGGTAGATATAACTGACCAAGTATCAGAACAGGCTTCTGTTCATGTATATAGAACATTATGTATACATTAACACAATGTGGATGATTTACTAAAGGCAAATTGACTGTGCAATGTGTAAGTGCAGTTACTCCAGAGTTTAGAAAATTAGGTAAAGCTGCAAAGTGTACCCAATCACATGCAAGGAAAAAAAAATAATGTGGTTGCACATGATTGGTTGATAGAAGTCTCCCTCTTTTACTAAGCTCTGGAGCAACTGTGCAAGTCAAATAAGTGTGCATTATTGCAGAAGAGACATAGCATATCTCTAATACAAAGTGACCCGTCTATTCCCCTTTAGTAAATCAACCCCAATGTCTACTATACACCTGACAGATTAATTTATTGATGACAATGATGCACAAGGGTAAAGGTGGTGGCCTAAATTTTCCAACCTTGTCTTTTGAAACACTATGGCAGTTGGTAGCGTCAACGCTTTATCCTGGCCTAGGCCAACAAGGCCCAGGTCTAGGGCAGCACTTTGCAGGGGGGCAGCACAGAAAGAGTACCCGTCGGCTTGCGCTACACTGTTAATGTAGAGCCAGTCTTATAGGGCGGACTGGGATGGGAGGCAAACTAGTCTAGCGCCCCCATAAAGAGGCTGCACTGCTTCCGGTATGCCGGTGGCCAGCATTGTCTCATTGCAGAGATTTCCCTTTACTTCCTGCCCCATAGTCAAACAGGAAGTGAGAGGCAATGAAGGCAAATGAAAGGAATCTATTGCCCCCCTGACCCTCAGAACTAATGTCCCCACTCAAAAATTTCAGGGCGGGTCTTAAACAGCAAGGGGTGTGGCCTTGACAGGAGGTGGTTCATATTTAAATTAGGGGGTGCATAAGTTTAGTCAGGCCTAGGGCAGCACAAAACCTAAATACTCCACTGGGCAGAGTACTTATTCTTTGTTTTGTTAAGATAATATAAATCATCTTGCAATAACTATGGCCGTTCAAGTGGTGACTATAGAACTTGATTCATCTCAATGTACGATATTTAAAATGTAAAAATTCAAATGTAAAGCAGTGCTACTCAAAAGTGCATTGTGCAAAAAATATTATAATCATAAATCATCCAAGTGATATAATCGCTTACAAATTAGAGCAGATATCTCCAATGAAACAAAGCAAAGTTCCCAACTAAGAACCATGTCGATACAAAAGGTACACTGAATATGCACATACATGGTAAAAAAAACAACACTTCAAAAACATACAAAATGTGATAATGTGAACAAAGTCCATTAGATAATGAGACCAGAAAATGTGTCCATAAAGTACGAAAAAAGTGCAAATAAAGTTGATTAACGAACGCCCCCACCAGACACCAAAAATGTGCATACGCACCTCTTACCAGATGGGGTGGACCAAAAATTATAATGGTCAGTCAAACATATGATAAACCTGCATCAGAGGCAGGCAGTGGTCACCAAATGAATCGGGGATAAAAAGAACAAGCAAGCATAGTAAAGGATGTTTGATTCTTGCATGTTTCTCTCTGTGCCTGCGTGGGTTTCCTCCGGGTTCCTCCCACACTCCAAAGACATGCTGGGAGGTTAATTGGATCCTGTCTAAATTATCCCTAGTATGTGTATGAATAAATGTGAGTTAGGGACCTTAGAGGGTAAGCTCCTTCAGGGTAGGGACTGATGTGAATGTACAATGTATATGTAAAGCCCTGCATAAATTGACAGCGCTATACAAGGACCCGAAATATAAATAAAAATAAATAAGTCCCTTTATTAAAGTTTTATAAGAAGATCCCAGCAGGCTGTCAGCTCGTAGAGAGAAAAGCTGCAAATGGTGGCTTGGCGTGCGTGAGGTCGTTCGTATGGGATGGGCCCAGACAGAAACTGGACACCCCCAGAAGTGCTGCGACTTGCAAGGATTGAGGGGGTTGTTCTGGGAATGGACTTCCTGGAATAGCCACATTTTCTACAAAGTTCAAAGGCAGATTGGAAGTAAATAAATACATTTTTAGGAAAAATTGGTAAGCATTTTAAAATACTTGAGCTCTCTTTGCTTTAACCTGCAATTTTTGGTGACAGGGTCTCTAAGGTCAGATGGTTAACCTTCCAACTCAAAAACAGCCAAATCTGTCCTTGCATATTTTCCCTGTGTTTGGGCCTAAGAAAATAACATTTGTACATTAACTCTTCCAGGCATACATTGTTGATGTTCTACTCTTCGTTTCCAGCTCACTTGTCTTCGCCTTGTTTTTCCATTGTTCTTTATACATTAACAGTCAGTCAGGAGGCAATGATGCTTGATAGAAGGGGCGACAGAAGAGCTGTTGTTTAACAGATGAGAAGAAGAAGAAAAAAACAAAATGTAGTTAACATAGTTCTACGCTGTGTACATCGTGCCAGAGTTCACATCCCTCGAGTGCGCTGAAAATACACATTAGTGAAGCAACATTGCATTCAAATATAATATGGGACAGCTGCTAATTATCGTCTTTTATCATGGCAAAGTTTAAATAGTACTTAATAGTATGGTATGAATTTCAAATCTGTGCACATGTTTTCCCATAGTTCAATTGCATGGATATTTTTTGCCTAGAAAGATATACTAAAATGAAAAACAGAGATTTTATATTTCTGTTGGTTGGAGTCGAGTAAAATGCAAGAATCTCCATAGTTTTTCTAAATTATAAAATCATATCAGTGATTTATTGAGTAGTGATTCGTGGGTGCTGGTGCTTGTGCCCAAAGTTAAAAAGTCATTGCCCTCAACTGAGTTCCCATACCAGCATGCAGGTTTTGCTAGAAAATTACTTTGAAAACCCAAAATATCATATATATTTTTTTAAGCAGAGGCCCTATAGAATAAAATGATGGGTGTTGCATTTTTTTTGTCACGTGATATTTGTACAGCGATTTTTTTCAAACGCAATTTTTGTTCGATTTTAATGCATTTTATTCCACACAAACATGATATAATATAAAGAGGTAGGTGGTGCTGCCAAGAGACTAAGGCCCCTTTCAGACTGGGGCGGGAGCCGCGGTGGCGGTATAGCGCCACAAAAAATAGCGGCGCTATACCATCGGATTTGCCGCTGGATTCGGCCGCTAGCGGGGTGGTATTAACCCCCGCTAGCAGCCGATAAAGGGTTAATACCTGCAATGCTCCTCTGCAGAGGCGCATTGCAGGCGATATTGCCGCGGTTCCCATTGTTTTAAATGGGAAGGAGCGGTATACATGCCGCTTCTCTCACCTCTCCAAAGATGCTGTTGACAGGAGATTTTTTTATCTCCCACCAGCGCATCGCCTCAGTGTGAAAGCCCACGGGCTTTCACATTGAGTATGAAGTGCAGGAGTTTTTCAGGCGGTATAGCAGCGCTATTTTTAGCGCTGTACCGCCTGAAAAACTCCTCAGTGTGAAAGGAGCCTTAGTAATATGTTGGCCCGAAAGAATCTTGAAAAAGTGCAAATTGTTACCAAGGCTCCAAATGATCCTGTTGTGCCAAAAACATAATCCATAAAACTAAAGCATAAAAAGTGGTTTTCAAAACTGCAAATAGTGCTATGTGTCAAAATCTTTATCCATAAACATAATACAATGCCAATAAGGAAATGTATATATCTATATAGCTATCAATATAATATATCTTATAGGAGTGCACTAAGAGTTCTCACAGCTTTATTCCATCTAGCTAATTGCTTAGTTAGAATAAGGCCGAGTTCACACTGGTCCGACAAATGCTCCGACATTGGGAGCTCATGTCGCATGACGTGTGAAAATCAATTTTTCCCTATGGGAGCCGTCTTAACTGGTCCGACTGATGGATTTAAAAGGGAAACCCCCTACGCAAAAAAAAGGGCATGGGGGTCCCCTCCAAGATACATATCAGACCCTTATCTGAGCACGCAGCCCGGCCGGTCAGGAAAGGGGGTGGGGACGAGTGAAAAAAAATAAAATCGCTGTACAAATATCATACCTCTTTATATTTATATTGCACTCTACTTCACGCAGAAAATGGCTAGGTAAACAAAGAGGCGGAACCGGAAGCAACAATATACTCGTTGCTTCACGTTTCCGGAGTCACAGAGAGAGATGAACCACATCAGTTAATCTGTCTGTTATGTGCAGCCGTCTCCACTGGTCGGATCGCTCCCGGGGTCTGCAATCGGAAGGCAGAGCCAGAAAAAGGCGGCGGCAGCGGGTGCAGGCATCATCCCAGTATAACCACTGCAACCCGAGGACACCCATGGGTGTACTCCCGGGGGCAAGTGGTTAACAATGAAATGACACATCCTCAGTCATCAATCAGTATTCGCCATGCCCCAAAAGTCTGAATCTGACAGGTGACTGAAGGGGAATAGTGAAAAATAAATGGAGAAATTACCACGCTGCTAAGTGGGAGTGGGGCAGCTGCTAGACCTAAAACATACAGAAAAATATGTGACAAGGTTAGAAATAAAAATGTGCAGCGCTAAAGGAGTGAACAAACCCTGGTGGACAGGATATATTGGAGTGATATAAATCAATATATACACAAGTAGGCTAAAATGTCACAATAGCAACATAGGTAAAAAAAAAAATGAGTGCAACAGAAAGTGAATAGCTGTAAATACGGCCATCTCAGCATAAGTGACTCATGTTGGTCTAAATATCAATAAAATGTGAACATAAGCTGATCTTAAGAAGTCTAATGAAAAACTGAACACAGCAACAAATGGAATGTCTATGCGTATTAATGGGAAGTTGAATGGATGAAAAAAAGTGTGGTAGAAAATGGTGCACAAGCAAAGGTCATTCAAGAATTTGGGGGAGATTCACAATGAGAGGACTACGGCTGGTGTCAGTGCTTCAAGAGCCACCACACACGTATCCAGGACATGGGCTGCACGTGCTGCATTCCTTGTGTCAAGACGCTGCTGAACCATAGACTATGTCAGAAGTGTCTTACCTGGGCTAAGGAGAAAAAGGACTGAACTGTTGCTCAGTGGTTCAAATTCCTCTTTTTGGATGAAAGTAAATTTTGCATTTCATTTGGAAATCGAGGTCCCACAGTCTGGAGGAAGAGTGGAGAGGCACATAATACAAGTTCCATGAGGTCCAGTGTGAAGTTTCCACAGCCTGTGATGATTTGGGGAGCCATGTCATCTGCTGGTGTTGGCCCACTATGTTTTATCAAGTCAGCGCAGCCCTCTACCAGAAAATTCTAGAGCACTTACTTCATGCTGCCCTCTGCTGACCAGCTTTATGGAGATGCTTATTTCACTTTCCAGCTGGACTTGCCACCTGCCCATACTGCCAAAAGTACCAATACCTGTTTCATGGATAATAGTATCACTGTGCTTGATTGGCCAGCAAACTCGTCTGACCTAAACCCCATAGAGAATCTGTGGGGTTATTGTCAAGAGGAAGATGAGATACCAGACCCAACAATGCAGACAAGCTGAAGTCCGCTATCAAAGCAACCTGGGCTTCCATAACTCTTCAGCAGTGCCACAGGCTGATCGCCTCCATGCCACATTGTAGTAATGCAGTAATTCATGCAAAAGGAGCCCCAACCAAGTATTGAGTGCATAATATACTGTACATGGACATACTTTTCAGTAAGGCAACCTTTCTGCATTAAAATCCTTTTTTTTTTATTGGTCTTATCTAATAATCTAAATTTTCCGAGATATAGAATTTTGAGTTTTCACTAGCTGTAAGCCATAATCCTCATATTTAAAAGAAAGAAATGGCTGAAATACACGACTCTGTGCGTAATGAATCTATATAATATAGGGGTTTAATTTGTTTAATTGAATTACTGAAATAAATTAACTTTTTGATAATATTCAATTTTTTTTGCGATGCATCTGTATATCAATTAACTCTTCATGCCAATGTACCATGACCTGTATATACACAGTATTTATTAGAAGGGATCCCCCAAGACCTGAAATTTCATGGGTTTCTCGGTGTAAAAAAAGTTGCAAAGGGCTGATATAAAAGTAATGAATATGCTTTATAGAAGATGTTGTAATTAGGAGCCATCTATGACCACCCTCCATCCAAGTGAATATCTAAAGGCACAGGTGTCAAACACAAGGCCCACGGGCTGAATCTGGCCCTCCAGGCCCTTGCCCCTTCCTGCAGCTGCAGGAGATCTCCAGCCCTCCTCTGGTCCACCTCCAGACCCTTACTTTCTGCTTTCAAGCAATGCATGCAGCTTCTTCCCAGCAGCAGCATAAGGAAAGGGGGTACACTGTGATGTAAGGAAGAGTGGGGGACTCAACTTCTAATAGTGGGGTGGCTGTTGACATCTAATGCAAGTGGAGGGGATGCACTGGACATTTAATCTTACAGATACAACCGGTCCTTTTGAGGGCAATCGTAATGCTGATGCGGCCCATGATGAAATTGAGTTTGACACCCCTGATCTAAGATAACAATGGATGCCATCCTCTGGCCTGCAACAGATCATCTCTAATATGGTATGTGCTGTGTGCATGAGTACTTCATAAAGATCTTAAATTAAATAGCAGTATCTTTTCTTACTGGATGTTTCTCTGTATGTCGCTAAACATAAGCTATATGCACTGTAACTGAATAGCTGAGCATGCCTGTATGGTTACATTGTTCAGAATACAAGCAGTGATTGATAGGTTTGTTGTCTCTTGCCAAGCATGGGGAGGGGGTTGACTACACATTTCCTTTTACTTACTGTACCGAGGTCAGGTTTTTGTTCCTTGCATAGATGAAGGTGATGATTTGCAGAGTTCTTGATAAAAGCAGAGTTCTGTCTTTATTTTTCACGTCTCATGTAACGTGACATCAAACACGTGTGGAATCATTTCCCTAGACGGTACAATTCTAAATAAGTTAAAGCCATAACCTGCAGTTCACCCATTTCAAAACATTTCCAGTTCTGGCAATAGCATGTCAATTATCTCACATTCAAACACACAACATTGTTGCAATCAGCATCAGCTATTCACACAGCGTTCTACTCGCTTTGACATCACTGCGTTTCATTTTCATTTGTTACTTTGTAAATTATTGATTGTACCTGAAAGTATTTTCAAAGCAAGCAGCAGACTTCTGACTGAACAGTGCTGGCACAATCCCTCTAGCTGGAATATTTGTTTAAAAACTGCTTACAGGAATCTTGGACGCAGTTCAAATAGACAGTTGAATTCTTGTTCAGCTAAGAGCAGATTTAAAAAAATGTTTAAAAGAGGCTTTGTTTGTATTGTGCGAGTTCAAGAGGATTTAAATACGAATTGCACAAGTCTTTTTAGTGCAATTGAAACACCATTGTTTGAAGTTAGGAGGAAAAAAAATCAAATCTAGTTGGCAATACTCATAAATCTATGAAGCATGTTCTCTTCCAAGAAATGTTGTTACACAGAATAGTGCTGCGTTAGTCATTCATTAGGAGTCTTCAAGGTTGCTAGATAAAACATTCATGTAACCTCTGACTGGATGGGGAATAGTTTGTGCTTAGTAAACGCTAAGTGCAAGTTCACCGTTCCATATTTACTACCTCTAATAAATATTTGCTGCATGTGCTTAGTAACTTTTGGCTCTTGTTTTATTTGTCACAATCTTTACTTATGGTCCTACCTACTCATTTAGTTTACAAGATCCCACGGGTGATCTGTCAACACTTTATAGCCTAATGTTGACATAAAAAAAAAAAAAAAAAAAAAAATTGATAATGAAATCACACTAACCTGATTGTAGTCGCCAGTAAGGGCCATGCTGGCAATCCTGGGCAGAGAGTCATGTTGTTCCTTTGCTGGATTGACTGGTAGGGTGTTGCTCCCTTGGAAATGGAAAAAACACTGCAGAAACGCCTTTGCCTACCACATTCAAAAATTAAAAAAAAGCAATACAGCAAAGTAAAAAAAAAATTGTAAATATTTAAGCTAACAACTGTCAACCATGTGATCTACCAAACTGCCGGTTAATCGCCAGAAGAGACACAGAATGGGGGAAATTTACAAAAAGTAGCAGCCAAAATTTGGAGCTGCTGTGCATGGCAACCAATCAGCTTCTAACTTAAGAGTATCAAGTTAAAACGGAGCTTTAACCATAACAACTTGATAAAAAATAATGTTCTTTAGCAAGGAATATACATCCAACATGAATAAGTATACTACCAAAATTAGTGTGTGCTGTAAATTGCTTCCAGTATTGCTCTGCTCGCCATCTCTGCTCAAGTGACTGGTGTCATAACTGATCACATGTGCAGCACCATGGCAGTTTTAGATCAAACAGAAGCAGCTTTACTGGCTGTAAAAGCCATGAGGGTTTAATTCTGCTTTAAGGCTGTCAGCAGAGCAGACTCTACAAACTTGTCAGTGCCTAAAAATGCAGAGCAGGGCATGGCCGTGTATTACTGGATTATATGCAGTATAGACCCTTATTTTTAATGTTTTACATAGATATACCTGTAAAAGGGCCAGCATGAAGTGATCTAGCAGAACTTAATTTAATTTTCTTACTAAAGTTACAATTTAAAGTGGAGGTTCACCCTAAAAACGATTTTTTTTACATTACAGCCAGCATAGTAAGGACATTTCATTTCGGCATGTTTTTTTTTTCTCCGTACTTCCCTTTATATCCTGATTTTGTCCAGGGCTTCCGCGTTCTGATGAATCCGGGACTGGGCGTTCCTATCCAAGCCTCAGGGTTCCGATGACTGCGGGACTGGGCGTTCCCTATGCTTCTGTTGGATGATTGACGGCTTGTAAAACAGGTGACCTGTCGCACAAAGCACGTCACCAGATTTACCGAAATAGCCGAGCTGCGAGTCGGCACTATACGCGCCTGCGCCCGCCGTGTAGAGCTCACTGCGCAGGCGCCGTATAATGCCGACTCGCAGCTCGGGTATTTCCTGACATCTGGTGACGCGTGTTGTGCGACAGGTCACCTGTTTCACAAGCCGTCAATCATCCAACGGAAGCATAGGAACGCCCAGTCCTGCAGTCATCGGAACCCGGAAAGCCCTGGAGAAAAACAGAATATAAAGGTATGTACAGAGGAAAAAAAACCACAGAATGTAAATGCCCTTAGTATGCCTGCTCTAATGTGTGTAAAATTAAAAATTTAAGCTTTGAAAACGAAGGGTAAAAAAAAGTAGATTTTTCGCCATGTTATTAGTCCGCATTCTGATTGCTCCACTTTTAGTTAATTCCCCCAAAATGCATAAAAGTTTTTGTTTGTTTTTTATTGGGGGAAGGGAGGCTACCTTGTGGTGCCTAAATGTACTTTTATGTTAGAAGGGTTTAGAAATTACATCTCTTAAGAATAGCCACCCCCCTTTTTTAAGGGACCAAAAGTAATTGGACAATTGATTAAAAAAGTGGTTTCATGGCCAGATGTGGGCTACTCCATTATTTCTTCATAAGTTAAGCAGGTAAAAGGTCTGGAGTTGATTCTAAGTGCGGTATTTGCATTTGGAATCTATTGCTGTTACCCTACATCATGCGTTCAAAGGGGCTGTACATGCAAGTGAAACAGGCTATTGTAAGGCTTCAAAAACAAAACAAATCCAGAAATAGCAGCAACATTAGGAGTGACCAAATAAACAGTTTGGTACATTATGAGGAAAGAAGAACGCACTGCTGAGCTCAGCAACATAAAAAGGCCTGGACATCCACAGAAGATAACAGCAGGATCCTCTCTATGGTAAAGAAAAACCCATCAACATCCAGATAAGTGAAGTACACTCTCCAGGAGGTGGGCATATCATTGTCAAAGTCTACAATCAAGTAAAGACTTCACGAGAGCAAATATAGAGGGTTCAGCGGTAGAAAGAAAAACAGGCGCCTCTGAATGTAGACCGTTTAATTTAATTTGCAACACAAAACATCAAAATCTCACATTGAGGTTGGAGTAGATAGGCACATCTAAACCAGTGAATAAAGCTGCAACGGGTGTCAAACGATTGCAGTGTTGCCGAGCCTCTTGTATGGGTTGTCCCAACCCGCAGGAAGCAGCTTTGGGGAAGTATATTTAAATTGAGGGTAGGAGCGCAGCTGTGGCAAAAAGGTTTTTTAAAAAGCTGTAAAAATTCTTGAACTGCTGTAATCATTCTGGCACGGTCACCTGTCTGATTACCTGTTCAAAAAATTGAAGTTAGACTTACCAGTAACTTGTTTTCCAGGAGTCTTTCAGGTCAGCACCTGAGTGGCTTCTCCCACTTAACAGGAAACACCACTTTCACCAAACTTAAAAGGAGGCTTTACCCCACAGCTCGTCAGTTGTAGCAGAGTACCTCAGGCCCAAGCTGAATTACATAATCACAATATGTTTAGTCACAACATAAAATAACAAGGGCGGGTCGTTGATGTCCTGAAAGACTCCTAAAAACAAGTTACCGGTAAACACCGGTAAAAAAAATAATAATTATATATTATATATTTTATTTTGTTATTATTAAAGAGCCCAGAAGTCCCCAGGGCCCCGGATGGCAACCCCCCTTTTTATTTATAATTTTTTTTATACATATGTTTTCTTATTTTTTTTTTCTTGTAAGGCCCCCCCCCCCCCCGCTTCTCTATTTTCTCAAATAGCGGCAGCACCCCCCCCCTTCTCCCTATGTGTGGCCCTCATGGCCGGGGGTGCGTGTTTAAGTGTTCCTGGCTCCGGGACCACGTTGGTTCCGGGGTTGTGATCTATTAAGTAGGCCCGGTAGCCAGACTGGTTCTACGTTTGCAAAGTGTTCCTGTGCTGTCCGTCCTAAGGGAGGAAGGCTACTTGATCGATGATAACCTGTTTTTGGAGAGCACCGAGCAAGAGGCTGGTATCTCAGGAAGGTCCTGAACGTCATCAAAGGACGCACTATTACTAAGAGGCTGAGTGATGTCACCTGTCAGCAGGGCTGCCATCAGGGGTTTATATCTTTTTATATTTATATATAGATATATATATATATATATAATATATATATATATATATATATATATATATATAATATATATTGTTTTAAGGCCCCTTTTTTATAATTGGTGTGTGTATACGATATTGTTCCCTATTTCATATTTTCGTGTAAAGGGCCCCCCCCCCCCCCCGCTTCGCCATTTTCTCAATTAGTGGCGGCACCCCTGCTTCTTAAATCGCGGCAGCCCCCCCGCTTCTCAATCGCGTCGGGAGCATGCGCAGTATGTCCGCGCGGGAGCGCGCCTAATTTAAATGGGACTCGCCCCATTAGATTGGGCACGCCTTGCGCCGGACGATTTAAGGTTACACCGCTGAAAATTTCTAGGTAAGGTGCTTTGGTGGATCGGGCACTAGGTAGAAATTTTGCGGCGGTGTACTTAAAATCCCAAAAATTAAGTTGCGCCCGCTGTACGTGGATCTGGCCCTCAATACTTAAAGTCTATCTAAAGCCAAAAATAAAAAATATATATATTTTGCATCATATCAGTCTTTAGATGTAGTGACTGCATTCGTTCCTTTTTTTTGGCCTTGTTTCTTATATTTTCACCTTCTGATCCCAACAGTAAGTTCCTGTCCTGGGGGTGACAACACTCCTCCTGTATATATGGAGGGAGCAGGATTTGCACCCTAGGCTTCTCTCCTACAGACCCCCCCCCCCCCCCATCTCTATTGCACAGGACATTACAAGGACACTACATTGCTGACAAAATCAGAAGGTACTGTTCTGTTGATAAAAATGTACTGTGCCTGAGAAGCTAAAATTAAGGCCCTGTTTATACCTGTGCACTTTTGCTGCGTTAAAATGCACCTCCCAGTGCATCAAAAGCCTATAAAAATAGTCCCCTTCATTCCAGAAGGAGACGCTTCATCTCTAAAGAAATTGACGCCATCTTGTCCCTGTCCTGGGGGTTAGCTATAGACCGTGTTTGTTAGTGTATCTGTAGCTGGGAAGACCTACAGTGGGGATCGAAAGTTTGGGCACCCCAGGTAGAAATTTGTATTAATGTGCATAACGAAGCCAAGGAAAGATGGAAAAATCTCCAAAAGGCATCAAATTACAGATTAGACATTCTTATATGTCCAAAAAAAAGTTAGATTCTATTTCCATCATTTACATTTTCAAAATTACAGAAAACAAAAAAATGGCGTCTGGAAAAGTTTGGGCACCCTGCAGAGTTAATATCTTGTACTGCCCCCTTTGTGCAAGTATCACAGCTTGTAAAAGCTTTTGTAGCCAGCCAAGAGTCTTTCAATTCTGTTTAAGGTATCTTTGCCCACTTCTTCCCTTACAAAAGTCTTCAAGTTCTTCAAAATTTCTGGGCTGTCTGTCATGCACTGCTCTTTTAAGGTCTATCCATAGATTTTCAATTATGTTGAGGTCAGGAGATTGAAAAAGGCCATGGCAAAACCTTCAGTTTACGCCTCTTGATGTAATCCTCCGTGGATTTTGAGGTGTGTTTAGGATCATTATCCATTTGTAGAAGCCATCCTCTCTTTAACTTCAGCTTTTTCACAGATGGCATCAAGTTACCATCCAAAATTTGCTGAAATTTTATTGAATCCATTTTTCCTTCTACTCGTGAAATGTTCCCTGTGCCACTGGCTGCAATACAACCCCAAAGCATGATTGATCCACCCCCATGCTTAACAGTTGGACAGAGGTTCTTTTCATTAAATTCTGTGCCCTTTCTTCTCCAAACGTACCTTTGCTCATTCCGGCCAAAAAGTTCCATTTTAACCTCATCGGTCCACAGAACTTGTTTCCAAAATGCATCAGGCTTGTCTATATGTTCATTTGCAAATTTCAAACGCCGATTTTTGTGTTGAGGACGTAGAAGAGGTTTTCTTCTGATGACTCTTCCATGAAGACCATATTTGTACAAGTATCTCTTTATAGTGGAATAGTGTACCACAACTCCAGTGTCTGCCAGATCTTTCTGAAGGGATCGTGCAGTCAAACGTGGGTTTTGAATTGCTTTTCTCACAATCCTGCGAGCTGTTCTGTCTGATATTTTTCTTGGTCTTCCAGATCTTGCTTTAACTTCCACTGTTTCTGATGACTGCCATTTCTTAATTACATTCCGAACAGAGGATATTGACATCTGAAAACGCTTTGCTATGTTCTTATAGCCTTCTCCAGCTTTGTGAGCGTCAACTATTTTCAGTTTCAGTTTTCTAGACAACTGCTTAGAAGAACCCATGGTGACGATTGTTGGGGCAAGGCCAGATGAGTCTTATATTACTCATGGCGAATGCCCTATAAAATGCTCTTTCTTTCTCATTTCTTGAGAAAAAAAGTAATGTACACTCTTTCTAGTTAGGTAGGTGCTACAGTGAGGATTTTTCTAGCAGAGTAGGAAACTTTAGGCAGGCCTACGGATGAAAAAGGGACATACATTGGTCCTTACGAGATTTCGGATGTCAGCGGATGAACATCCACTGACACCCGATCTCACCCGGTTCCGCAATCCTCTGATTCTGGCAGACGGAGGAAAACCCTATTTTTCCTTCCGTCATCGATCGGATGAACACAGACAGACTGTGTTCTCAATCCCCCCATAGGGGAGAGTGAGATCTAAAAGGGAGGTCTCTGCACAGCGTGCGGGGGGATCGGTCCTGTCATCCGGTGGCTCAGTGGGGATCAACAGAGTGATCCCCGCTGAGCAAGCAGAGGTTCACGGGGCGGATCATCACAGATCCATCATGTGTGAAATAGGCCTTAAACTGAAAGCAACTAAATGCAGATAAAACACACAATTGCATGCATTTATATGCACTTAGAATTGCCAAATTAACATATATAACACATTCATGTATTTGTCAGTGTGAATGGGACCCTAAAAGTATGTGTCCAGGCAGAACAAAAAAAATTCTACTTGCTTAAAAATGTTGCAAGTGCAGAAACATACCCCTTAACCCGTTTTCCATGTGTATGTATTGCACAGATGTACTGGAATTTTTTTTTATTTATTTTTTGCTGGACATCCAAATCTCACATATTATACATAGGCAATAAATGTCCTGCACCCCATAGAATTCTGTCTATACAAACTTTCTGCAAAAATCTTAAAAAGTTGACAATAACGTCTTCAATTTCTCCATGACAACAGGCAATGTGGTTTGAACATTTTTCTTTGGATATTATGCAAACTGCAAAAACAACAAGGCGCAACAAGCAATAACTATATTTTACTTTTCTGTCTTACTGTGTCAAATGTCAGAAAGTTGGAAAATGTCTTCTTAAAGTAAACAGTTTTGGAATTCAAAGAGAGTGTCAAAGACACTCATTAGAAATCAGTCTCCTGTCCGTGCAGGAAATGGTGCTACAGATTCATGTGTCCCTGATCCAGAGAATGAAGCACACCAGAAGGCTATAATCCAGAAAAGAGGTTTATTAGTTGGGTAAAATAACCAATACGTTCTGGGGGACTGAAATCACCCCTTTTTAAGCCCAGCCAATCCACACTCTCCCCCTTCAAAGCAGTTTCATATAATTGTAAGACATATGAATCTGTTGAAGAACTACAGCACATTTTTTGGTCTGCGACAATATATACAGTCATAGCCAAAAATATTGGCACCCCTGCATTTCTGTCCGATAATGTACCACCTTGCCAAGAAAATTGTTGCAATTACAAATGTATAGGCACTCTCATGTTTATTTATTTTGTTCGCATTAGTACGAGACAAAAAAAAAAGGACAAACAAAAAGCCAGATTTGACACATTCCAGGCAAAACTCCAAAAATAAACTGGACAAAATTATTGGCACTCTTTGGCAGCACACCCCTTGGAAAAAATAACTGAAATCAATTGCTTTCTGTAACCATCAATGAGTTTCTTACAACGCTCTACTGGAATTTTGGACTCTTCATTCCCCAACTGTTCCAGGTCTCTCAGATTGAAAGAGTTCCTTTTCCCAACTGCTGTTCTGAGATCTCTCCAAAAGGTGCTCTATGGGATTTATATCTGACTCATTGCTGGCCAGTTCGGTACTCTTCAGTGCTTTGTTTTAAACTATTTGTGGGTGCTTTTTGACGTGTACTTTGGGTCATTGTCCTGCTATAATATCCATGACCTCTGATGGAAACCCAACTTTCTGACACTGGGCCCTACATTGCACCACAGAATTATTTGGTAGTCTTCAGATTTCATAATGCCATGCACACAGTCAAGCAATCCAGTGCCTGAAGCAGCAAAGCAACCCAAAAACATCAGTGAACCTCCACCATGTTTGACTGTATGGCCTAATTTATTTTTCTGAAAACAGTAAAACTCAACTGTTTTACATCTAGACCAATCTGGGAGACCCTGCTGCGTTGATTCAGGTCCTTGAGACCACAAGCCCATCTGACCCACAGTTCTAGAACAGAGGAGTCCACCTCACATGGTAAGAGTACCTCATCTTTCTTTTGTATGAAGTAACCTTGATTTCTTCAGTCAACTGGCCATTCAACATCCAGTATTTATTTGGAAGAAGCTCTTTTGCATCGTGTGTTCATCATATGGACTTTCACATTAGCACATTGAATGTGTTTCACCATTTAATATATTTATATTGATTCTCATTACTGTGGTTACTGTATTTGTTTTCCACTCTTGTTCACATATCGCTGCACTATTTTAAATTCTTGTTCACTTTGTTAAGAGTGCGGGCAGCTTGTTGTTTTCACGTTTTGGTTTAAGCACAGTTTTTCACTTTATTTCACATTTGGTATAGTTATGTAATATGAACATGCCCAGTGGCCCTTAAAAATTATCTTAGGCCATGTCATTTTTGGAAAAATATTTGCAACATTATATACCATTATCTAGGAAAGTAAAAGTATGCAGTATCAATCAAGGTAAATCATTGATAGGGTGGACCCTTTAGAAGTCATGAAAGAACTGTGACGGCGGAATTGCTTTCAAATACAAGGAAGTAGATACTGGCCTTCACATCTTGATAAAACTAGATATACAGAGTGCTTTGACATCTTATGGGCCTCGCTCCCTAGCCTGCACAATTCGCTGGGGCCCCCAGCCGGTTCAGCAGGAGGCATACAAAGCATGTCTCAGCGGACACAGAAAATTACAGAGACCGCAGAGGAGGGGAATATTCTAGTGCCATAATTTTCCAAGGAACCCACTGGTTCAGGTTCGGTACGTAGAATTTTTATCATTTTGGACCGACTATGTGGGTGCCAACCTGCAGTAAAACTAAAAAGTGAGTTTTGAGCAGCAGCTACTGGATTGCTGCAGATAAACCCAGATTGGCTTTCTGTGTTCTTAAATACAGCATAGATCAGAGGCGCAACTAGAGCCTTCAGGGCCCCGGTGCAAGAGACCTGGAAGTGCCCCCTTGACCCCCCAATTGGTCCCACGGCCCTTTCCTCTGTTCCTGCGGCTCTTCCCACTGATCCTGCGGAACTTTACTCCTATTATAATCCCTATATAATTCCTATTATAAACCCGAAATGGGACGATTTCACATGTTCCGCAGTGAGCCCCCTTCCTACTGTATTGGAGCCCCCAGGGTGGCAGCAAGCAAAAAATGTCACCAGCACATCAGGAAACTACATATTAGGGTCCAAAGCAGTGGGAGAACTACCAGGGATTCAAAGGTTGCACTTGCGACCGGGCCCTGTGGTTCTGCCACTGTGGGGGTCCCCAGCCTCTTCTTGCTGTCTTGCCCCTGCTATTGACAGCGCTGGTCTGGTGTCTGTCTCTTTGGAAGTGACAACAGTCTATTAGGACTTTGCATTCGTGACATAATGGGTGCATGCAGGGGAAGGCTGGCACTGGTTGTAGAGAGCTGAGCCCCCAGCTGCTCACCTGGCTGCATGAAAACACTGTATAACCTTCTCTGTTGACATGCTAATTGGGATGTGATCCATACGGCACTGTATGGCTTTAACTGACAATTGCGTGGTCGTGCAACGCTGATTATATATATTACACATACATACATACCATACATACACACACACACACACAGGTGAAACTCATTTATTTCACTAATGCAACGTAAAAAGTGAAACTGATATATGAGAGAAACTCATTACATGCAAAGCAAGATAGTTCAAGCCGTGATTTGTCATAACTGTGATGATTGACTTACAGCTCATGAAAACCCCAAATCTACAATCTCAGAAAATTAGAATATTGTGAAAAGGTGCAATATTCTAGGCTCAAAGTGTCCCACTCTAATCAGATAATTAAGTCATAACACCTGAAAAGGGTTCCCGAGCCTTTAAATGGTCTCTCAGTCTGGTTCAGTAGGAATCAAAATCATGGGAAAGACTGCTGACCTGACAGTTGTGCAGAAAACCATCATTGACACCCGCCATAAGAGGAAAGCCTCTAAAAGGTAATTGCAAAAGAAGTTGGATGTTCCCAAAGTGCTGTATCAAAGCAAATTAATAGAAAGTTATGTGGAAGGGAAAAGTGTGGAAGAAAAAGGTGCACAAGCAGCAGAGATGAGCGCAGCCTGGAGAGGATCGTCAGGTAAAGGCCATTCAAAAGTGTTGGTGACTTTAACAAGGAGTGGACTGAGGCTGGAGTCAGTGCATCAAGAGCACCACACACAGACGGATTCTGGACATGGGCTTCAAATGTCATATTGCTCTAGTCAAGCCACTCCTGAACAATAAACGTCAGAAGCGTCTTACCTGGGCTAAAGAAAAACACACCTGATCTGTTGCTCAGTGGTCCTCTTTTCTGATGATCCCATTTGGAAACTAAGAACCCAGAGTATGGAGGAAGAATGGAGAGGCACACACACTGCAAGATGCTTGAAGTCCAGTGTGAAGTTTCCACAGTCTGTGTTGGGGAGCCATGTCATCTACTGGTGTTGGTCCACTGTGCTTCATTAAGTCCGGGGTCACCGCAGCTACCTACCAGGAGATTTTGGAGCACTTCATGCTTCCTTCCGCAGATGAGCTCTATGGGGATGCCGACTTCATTTTCCAGCAGGACTTGGCACCATCCCCACACTGCCAAAAGCACCAAAACCTGGTTCAATGACCGTGGGATTACTGTTCTTGATTGGCCAGCAAACTCACCTGACCTGAACCCCATGGAGAATCTATGGGGCATGGCCAAGAGAAAGATGAGAGATACGAGACCCAACAATGCAGAAGAGCTGAAGGCCGCTATTGAAGCATCCTGGTCTTCCATAACACCTCAGCAGTGCCACAGGCTGATAGCTTCCATGCCACACCGCATTGAGGGGCCCAAACCAAGTACTGAGTACATATGCATGCTTCTACTTTTCACAGATCCCATATTGTTCTATGTACAATCCTTGTTTTATTGATTGCATGTAATATTCAAATTTTCTGAGATTGTGGATTTGGGGTTTTCATGAGCTGTAAAGCCTTAGGGCTCTTTCACACGTCCGTTCCGTTCGTCCGTTTTTTGGACGTCCGTTAACGGACCGCAATGATTCCCTATGGGCTAGCGTCCGTTAGCGGATGAGCATCCGCTAACGTCCGTTAGCATCTGTCTGCGTTAAGTTCCGTTTTTTTGGACGGAAGAAAACCCTATTTTCCTTCCGTCTAAAAAACGGAACGGACGAAAAACGTACGTTAACGGGTGATCCGTTTATCATCCGTTACGCTAACATCCGTTTTTCTATGTAAAAAGCCCCCCAAAAAAAAAAAAAAAAAAAAAACGGATGGAAAAACGGATGGAAAAACTGATGCAAAAACTGATGAAAAACTGACGAAAAACTGATGGAAAAACGGATCAACTGATGAAAAAAAAACTGATCTGAAAAACTGAACGGACGTGTGAAAGAGCCCATAATCACCACAATTATGGTAAATCACGGCTTGAACTATCTTGCTTAGCATGTAATGAGTCTATCTCATATTACTTTCACCTTTTAAGTTGAATTAGTGAAGTAAATTAACTTTTGCACCATATTCTAATTTTTCGAGTTTCACCTATATATGTTTTACTTTTTGCTATAATAAATATCCCCCAAAAAAGTAAAAAAAAAAAAAATCTTCTCAAATATGTAAGTGGTCCCAGGTAATTGTGATTAATCCAGAATACATATAGTGTGTGACTAAACGTGAAGGAAATGCTGCAAAAACAATGTGTTCACAGTACACGCAAATGACAATAGATAAATAAAAGTGATCTTGCGCAATTGTTACTCTGTGTATAACATCATAATCCAATCAATATCATAAATGGTCCATAAACTAACAGAAAAGTTCAAATATCAAAATAAGATGGATAAATTAATAATAAATAATAAAGTCCTTCTAGGTTGAACTTCCACCAATCATAGTACTTTCACCAAACAGCTTGGTGCTCTCACCTCAATAATGTGAATAGAAAGTGTTCTGGACAAATATATAAGCTGATGGTCCTTCCTTGATGTATTTATTTTCTTATCTCCTCTATATGGAATACAGGCTTCAGGCTCTTTAAGTATCGCTAATGGCTCCAAACCACATGCAGGAATGAAAAAGATAGAATGCCTCCCATAGTGTATTATTGTTTAAAATGGAACAATTTAATCAAAGACAAATGGATGTTTACAGCAATATGAATTTAAAAAGCGCATAAACGTAAAAACAACGGCGTTTGGATTGTCTCTCCTGTCACTTCCGGTCCGCTATTCACTCCGGCCATGCCCTACGCGTTACGTCATGTGACTATCAGGGAAATGTGAGATTGGTTGATTGTATTTATCCAATTGGGTCAGGAAGCCAATCAGCGGCCATTTTGTTGAAGTCGATGTCCGCAAAACATTGCAGCCATTTTCTAAATGATCTAATGGCTGTTTAAAATTATAATAGAGGGCCATGAGAGAAGTCACTGTGGCCATTAATTTTTTTGCAGTAAAAATCTCAGTCCGTCAGCCATTTTTTTGTAGATTGGATAAATTGGATAGATAACCATCTAACCGCCAGAGGTTACATTGAATGTTTCTCAACTCCAGTACTCAAGTACCCCCCAACATGTCATGTTTTTAGGATTTCAATCAGATGAAATGGCTGTGGCAATTACTAAGGCAGTGAAACTGATCAAGTCGCCTCTGCAAAACCGTGGAAAGCCTGAAAACGTGACCTGTTGGGGTACTTAAACATTGGTGTAAGGAACTCGCAGGCACAGGCACAACTTTCAAACGCCATGCAGATTTCTACTTTGGATTCAGTGCTACAAGAAAGAGTGCCAACTCCTCTCAAAGACACAGCAACAATCAAGTTTCAGCCTGTTTAAGGCCCCTTTCACACGGGCGGGAGGTGAATCGGCAGTAAAGCGCCGCCATTAGTGGCGCTTTACCACCGATTTCGCGGCACTATTCGGCCGCTAGCGGGGCGGTTTTACCCCCCGCCCACTAGCGGCCGAGAAAGCGGCCACAAAGCTCCTCTGCAGAGGCACATTACCGGCAGTATAGCCGCGGTGTCCCATTGATTTCAATGGGCGGGAGCGATGGAGGAGCGGTATACACATCATCGCTCTTTCACCACTCCAAAGATGCGGCTAGCAGGACTTTTTTTACCGTCCTGCTAGCACACTGCTCCAGTGTGAAAGCCCTCAGGGCTTTCACACTGGAGACACAGCAGCGGCTGTTTAGGGTCGGTTTGCAGGCACTATTTTTAGTGCAATAGCACCTGCAAACTGCTCCAGTGTGAAAGGGGTCTAAGATTAATTTTGATTTCTATAGGTTACAACATCGTCCATGCTGCTTTATGTTTTTTTTGACCGAAGAAAATAAAATCACAGAATAATGTTTTCACATACAACCTCATTTTTCAGAAATGATCAGGAAGGCAATGAATAAACCAGGTACATATTGCCCTTAGCACACAGCAATACAACAAGACCATGATGATAATGTAAAAGAAATCACTCACATAAATCAACTACAGTGCAACACAATCAACATTTTACTTCTGCTTCCCCCGAGCCATCTGTGTTTTCTCCTCTATAAGAAACAAACAATAGCATGTGAATAACATCACAGGTGTCAGCCAGCATTAGATAGGCAAATCCATAATAATCATCAGAATAAAGTGATGGGTACGTTTTTCACAGAATTGCACATTTTACTACAAAACAAAGTAGCACAACATACAATTGCTACAAAGCCCATTTTCTAATCTAACATTGTTAAATATGACCATTTTCTAAAACTGTTATACAATTCAAATTTCCTTTTATCGTAAGCATGGCAATAGTACACTGTTGATTAATTTTCCTCTAACTGTTGAGCACCAAGCATTTTGACATATCCCATGCCCTAACTAACCCCTTTCATCATTGAAAGTTTCTAAAAGCAAATAAATCTTAAAAGCCATCCCCTAGACCGTTTAATTAGAGCCAGAGTACGTGGACTTTTGTTTGGGTGACTGATGGCCTCTGTCCTGTTGGGGAAGAACTAGTGAATGACAGCAGCTCCTATGGGGGTAGCATTACATTTGCTTAATATATCTCCAAGGATTGTTCACACCATCTAGCGGAAATAATTACGTGTTTTTCTTAAAATACCCCAAATTAGAAAAATACCACATTATTGCCATTAGAAGGCATTTGACAATTCTAGGAAATGAACAAACTATGGTGAAGATTTACAGTGCCAGCAAATTTTTTATACATAGAGCCCTAAGTGTTTCCAGCCAATGAGCCAAATGTAAGAATGGATGCAGTATACTGGGGATGGGAATGAGCCTTATATAGAACAAAAGAAGGTAGGAATCTTCAAGGAAGTTAAAAAAAACAAAACAAAAAAAAACACATGCATTTGTTGCTTGCTTTAAAGTACATATATAGACCACACTTTTAGTTTTATAGTTTTTTAGTTTTATAGAGTAAGGAATTGTAAGGAATTCTGTTTGTAAGGAGTAATGCTTGGACCTTGAAAAAGGGGACATACCCTGAAAGCTTGTCCTGAAAAATTGCATGTTCGTGAGAATAAAAAAAAAAGTATCACGGACAGTACTCAATTTTCTCTGTCACAATTGCACTAATACGGCTACAATCACGTCAAGTAAGGAACTGTTAAAAATTAAGTTTTTGTTGGCTGTGTCCTATTAGGGAGATTTTAATTCACATCTTTTCCTGGAAATGTAATAGAAAGTGAGAAGAAGACAGTTGTCCCCAATGCATTATTTCACCTGTTGTATTTTCAATCCCTGCGGACACCAATAAAAATAAGGCGAATTTCCAGAGGGGACACAGGCAACCATACAAACCTAAAATAAAGTCTAACCTTTCCCACTTTACCCAAAACAAACAAAATTATTTTTTATAGAGTTATCCTTTATGTGTCCATATGTCTCAACTCATCTCTCAATTGCTATACAGTTCTGAGCATTTTCCAAAAGTTTCTGGGGTGGACAATGCTTCCTCCACACATCTTCACAGTCTATTAATTTCTATGGAATGTCCATCTAATGTTGGGACAATATATTAATATTTTGTCCATGACAATTAATGGAGATTGTGATGCACACATGCAGAAGTGCAGCCTGCTAGAAGGGGCTCTGGGATGCACATGGAAGATTTTGGAGGACTCAGACAGGTCAATGTTTAGGACCTGGGTGTAAGTACAGGGTGGACACATTCATTGATTTACTAAAACTGTGCAAAATCTGGTGAAGCTGTGCATGGCAGCCAATCAGCTTTCTATCTTCAGCTTGTTCAATTGAGCTTTCACAAAAAACAAACAAACTGGAAGCCGATTGGTTTCTATACACAGCTGCACTAGATTTTGCACTCTCCAGTTTTAGTAAATCAACACAATAGGATGCCTCTACTAAAAGTACCATAATACTTAAACACAAAAGAAAAGAACATTGAAAGAACTGCTGTGACAATTTTAGTTTCACACACTTTGGCTGAAGGGTACAGCTAACCTGCAGATGTGTGCGCACAGCAATATGGGTTGTATCTTACAGTATGTAATTCTTTGAGTTTATGACACAGTAACACTTGTTACAAGAAGAAATTCCACCACTACATTGTGCTTTAGTTAGATATTTAATCTGCATTAAAACGTCAGGAATACAGAAGACAAAATGGAACAGCTGGAATGCATGCAAGATATTTCACATCACCCTCATTATTAGTAAAATATTTCCAGTAAAAGAATGTGCCTAATTCAGTTCAACAAAGTAATGAATTAACTCAACTCTTAAAAGGAATCTCTGCTATTCCACCTACAAAAACAGGCATTTGTGAGACTAGCTTTCGTCTGCCTGCCAAAGGCGCAGCTAGATTTTAGTTTTCTAATAAAATAATGAAAAGAAAAATATTTAAACGCCAAAACCTTTTTTTTTTTTGTGGATGGAATAGTGAAGGGCGACAATCGATCTTTGTGAGGTTTTTATTACTAGTTAATAAATCTCCAATATAAAGATCCTTTTGCACTAACCTACTGAAAACAGTATTGATATCCATGCATTGTTTCTTATGTTGGTTTCAACAAGTTGCATTTAGTACAGGGTCCCCCATGTACACATTTAGCCTTTACCCCCCCCCCCCCCCCCGTTGGAAGGAGCCCCTTTCTCTGGCCTTTATGGTCCCTCTTCAAATTGATAGGCACAATACCCATCATAGTACCAGCCTGCCCTTTTTTGGGTACCCTAGCCTGTGTGTAAACCTTGCATGTTTCTCAAATCTCTGATCATTTAATGTATGTACCATGTGGGTAGTACCAGCCCATTACTTGTGGATGTAAACAATACTTATCCATTTGTATTTGTTCATGCTGGATTCTTATCTTTCTAAATAAAGATTACATAAAAAAAAAAAGTAGAGGGCTCTGTCCCAAGTGTGGCTGAGCACATGGAAAGGAAAGCAAGGTGGGTTATGGACTGATGTGGTTGTCACCTTTGAGGAAAGCACCCTTTTTGTGGGTTCCCAGGCCAAGTCCCACCAAAGATAAAGTGGATTGTCAAATGGACTTTATCACATGGAGAGGTATGAGCTGGAAGGCTAGAGAGGAGAGGTTTATGCTGCAAAATATCTGTGAAAGATTGCGTTACACTTTCTAATGGGATTGCATGCAGCCCATGCCCCAAGACATTAAAGGGGAGTTCCAGCCAATTTGTATGTTTATTAAAAGTCAGCAGCTACAAAAAGTGTAGCTGCTGGCTTTTAATAAACAGACACTTACCTGCTCCAGCGCTCCAGCGACGCGCCGGCCGGGGCTCCGCTCCTCTCCCCCTCCCCGGCCGGTGTCTTCATTCTCAGTGTGGGCACCCAGCTGTGACAGCTTTCGGCTTCACGGCCGGGCACCCACTGCGCATGCGCGAGCGGCACTGCGCATGCGTGAGCGGCGCGGCCCGGCGCTGCACCGTGTAATTGGCCAGGAGATCGCCTAGGACCTGTGACGTGTCCTAGGCAATCGCCTACAGCAGCCCCTTCCTGAAGGCGATTAAGCTTAATCGCCTACAGGAAGGAGGAAGTGGGACAGGAAGTCTTCCTGAAGCCCCCACTCCCCCCCAAAAAAAATTACATGCCAAATGTGGCATGTAAGGGGGAGAGGAGTGGGTTAAGAGGAAGTTCCAAATTTGGGTGGAACTCCTCTTTAAACAAATTATAAGAATACATTTAATTATTCCCCAAAAATATAACTTAAATAAGAAAAAACACACAGAACAACTATTGGCATCAATAATGGCCATGGCACTTTATTGGTTTGCAATAAACTAATAAAATATTTTCAAATGATTTTTATTCAATCATAAATATTCAAGTAAAATTAAATCTATCCAGAATCTCCGCTATTAGAACTCGAGCCATAAAATATTAAAAGCATAAATAAAGCATTGAAAACACAATTCGAACAAAATGCAAAAACTACATAGTGTAAAGTGATAATTGGTCCACACTGCAGCCCACCCACATTTCAGCAATTTTAACTCATGAATGAAAGTGTTCCAGTGTACAATGTGCTTCATTAACCAATTGGTATCCCTGCAATCACTGATGCTCTCGAACAGTGATGGCGAACCTTGGCATCTCAGATGTTTTGGAACTACATTTTCCATGATGCTCATGCACTCTGCAGTGTAGTTGAGCATCATGGGAAATGTAGTTCCAAAACATCTGAAGTGCCAAGGTTCGCCATCACTGCTCCATAAGAATCACACTCGCCTTTTCATCTGGACCTTAACCAATATACACGAACACTTTCACAAGTTAAAATTGCAGAAATGTGGATGACCTGCAGTGTGGACCAAGTATCAGATATTCGTGGACTTTATTTTTTTCTGTATGGGAGATACTTTGTTGGTGCACTTTGGAATTACACATAATATGAGGATTAGTACTGATAAATTACAGTTTTACACATTTAACTACTTGTCGACCAGCCGCCGCCCTTATACGGTGGCAGGTCGACTCCCCTGTGCGAAAGCCCGTAGCTATACCCCCCGGTCGTTCCTGACTCCTGTGCGTGTGCCCGGCGGGCGTGAACGATGCGGGGCACCCGCGATTGCTTGTTACAGAGCGAGGACCGGGAGCTGTGTGTGTAAACACACAGCTCCCGGTCCTGTCAGGTGAGAAATGCCTGACCGTCTGTTCATACAATGTATGAACAGCGATCAGTCATTTCCCCTAGTGAGGCCACCCCCCCTACAGTTAGAACACACCCAGGGAACATACTTAACCCCTTCCCCGCCCCCTAGTGTTAACCCCTTCCCTGCCAGTGGCATTTTTATAGTAATCCAATGCATTTTTATAGCACTGATCGCTATAAAAATGCCAATGGTCCCAAAAATGTGTCAAAAGTGTCCGCCATAATGTCACAGTACCGGAAAAAAAAAAAAATCGATGATCGCCGCCATTACTAGTAAAAAAAAAAATAATAAAAATGCCATAAAACTACTCCCTATTTTGTAAACGCTATAACTTTTGCGCAAACCAATCAATAAACGTTTATTGCAATTTTTTTACGAAAAATATGTAGAAGAATACGTATCGGCCTAAACTGAGGAAAAAAATAGTTTTTTTATATATTTGTGGGTGATATTTATTATAGCAAAATGTAAAAAATATACATTTTTTTCAAAATTGTCGCTCTATTTTTGTTTATAACACAAAAACTAAAAACTGCAGAGGTGATCAAATACCACCAAAAGAAAGCTCTATTTGTGGGAAAAAAAGGACGCCAATTTTGTTTGGGAGCCACGTCGCACGACCGCGCAATTATCAGTTAAAGCGACGCCTTGCCGAATCGCAAAAAGTGCTCTGGTCTTTGACCAGCAATATGGTCCGGGAGTTAAGTGGTTAATGTGGTGTTAATTTACTTTGCTAAAACAGGGTATGAGCGATACCCTATTTAGGTTGTATTGCTGTGATATCCCCCCCCCCCCTGTTTTTACTGGTGACCATCATCACTGTCCAGAGCTAGATTTATACTTTTTTCTTCCCTAGGCCAACTATCCCCCATCACCAACAATAATACAACATATAATAAACAAAACCAGTTGAAAATAGTTAAATATAATCTAACAGCAAGATCATGACAATACTTACAGAACTAGAATCAAAACCAAACCAGTTTAATGACAACCAGTAATATGTCCACAGAGACAACATAAGTATTGTACTGACACAGCCACAAATTTCCAGCTTGACATAACCATTACTATACTGACATAAGCACAAACATGTTCCTACACTCAATCAGTCCTGTACTGACACTGTCAGCACATACAATAAGTACTGAACTGACAACACCAGAAATTTGTCTCGTCATGCACTTCGTATTTTACCATGGTGATACTTTCATTACTGTAATGCCCCTACTTGAAACTAGTGTGCACACATATTCCATACTCCAGCATATACAATCAATATCATAGTGATACTATCAAGTGTATGCAATACGTCCCATACTGACGCCACTAAATGTTCTTACATATAGTTAGTATCAAACATAGATGGCCACAAATAATAACTCAACAAATATGGCCACTAATATGCATTAATAGCTGTTATTCACATATACTGTATGAGCCTTTAAGCCTGGTTCACAGTAGTGTGATTTCAGTCGTACAGAATACCATGACATATTTTCATGTTGCTGTGGTGCTCATTTAGCATGGCATGATTTTGGAAAAGGGTCCTGCACTATTTTGGTGCAATTCCAGAACTATTGCCACAAAATGCAACCAATTACAAAATCCCACTGAAAATTGGATTAAAATCGGAACCTAGTCATAGAGCAAATTAAAACTTTTGTTTCATGGACAACTACAAAAAAAACAAAAAAAAAAAAAAAAAAGTAAAATAAATCCACCAAATTTCTCAGACATGTTTAACCACTTGCCTACAGGGCACTTACACCCCCTTTCTGCCCAAGCAATTTTTCAGCTTTCAGGGCTGTCACACTTTGAATGACAACTGCACTGTCCTGCTACACGGTCATGCTACACTTTTTATCATTTACTTCACACAAATAGAGTGTTCTTTTGGTGGTATTTAATCACTGCTGGGTTCCCCCCCCCCCCCCCCCAAAAAAAAAAAAAAAATTGAAAAAAATTATTTTTTTACTTAGTTTGTGTCAGTAAATTTTGTAACCAAGTAATTTTTCGCCGCACCAATAGGCTAAACTGGTGGGCATCGAGGAGGTGGCATTTATGGGCACTGATTAGGCGGCACTAATATGCTGCACTTATGAGCACTGATAGGGGGCACTAATAGGCAGTACTGATGGGCATTGATGGGTGGCACTGCTGCCATCAGGGGGGTACAGGCATTACACCTGTAAGGGACCCATTTTATTTTTTATTGCATTACACCCCCCGCTTATTATCTTGCATCAGGGGAGGAGCGATTACACTTTTTGTTTGTCAGCACCCCCCCCCCCCAGGTTCTCTGCTCCAGGGGGGGCCTGCCTAGAGCTGTGTAAGGGGCCCCAAAATTTGTGATGGCTGCCCTGCTGATGGGCATTGATCGACAGCAGTGATGGGCAGCACCAATAGCCAGCACTGACTGGCATTGCTAATGGGCAGCGATTGCTGGCACTTATGGGCATTGGTGGGCACTGATTGGTGACACTATATTTCTATACTGTGATCATCAGTGCCTCAATTACATTCCTAGATGTCCCCCTGCATGGAGATGCCATTGATCGGCTCTCCTCGCCACACACTTTGTCAGTGTGAGGCAAGGAGAGACGATTACCGGCATCTCAATGTTTACATGTGACTGGCTGTGATTGGAAACACAAAAAACAAATGTCACTGCCCCTACCTATGACTGGCCATAGGGACTACAGGGAGTTTCCCGGTGGGCCGATGGCTCAGTGGGCCGTTTTTTTAAAACAGAGATGCTGCTTGGAGGACTTATTTTTAAGGCCCTGGCAGCGCCCCAGTGTGAAAGCACTCAGGCTTTCCCACTGGGACTGCAGCGGAAGCGTTTTTCAGTCGCTTTACAGGCGCTATTTTTAGCCCAAAAGCGCCTAAAAAACGCCTAAAAAACGCCTCAGTGTAAAAAGGGGTCCTACACTCACCCCCTCTCTTTTACACTCACTCTCTTTTTCTTACACTCACCCCCCTCTCTCTCTCTCTCTCTCTCTCTCTCTCTCTCTCTCATTCCCCTCTCTCTCACCCTCTCATGATATACAATAATGGATGTAGGGGCCTTTTGGTGGGCGTGATTTTTCGGGGGGGTGGGGGCAGCATTTTATTGAATTAAAGTGGGCCGGTCTGGATAAAGTCCAGGGCCAAATTTTTGTCCCAGTCCAGCCCTGGACTGGTCTATACAGTACGGAGCACTGGAAAGGGCACATATACATACAAAAACACCACAGAATATCCAAGCTCAAATTTACCAACCAATCAGCACGGCTCTTTACAGCGATCGGGGGCGCACCGTGTCCCAACAACAAGTTAAACTATTAAAAGTAAATTATACAGTAAAAGATATAAATCTTGTACAGTTGTATGATGGTAATTGTATTAGTACCATTACAGACAGGGGAGGGCTGGCAGCCTTAGGCCTGGGGGGCAAGTCCAGTTAACTGGCCCATAGAGCGTGGAAAAGTGATGGATCGAGGAAACAGTCTAAGATTTTTCATGATCACAAGAGTCCGCACAGAGGCCCCCCTTACATCAGAGTCCGCACAGAGGCCCCCCTTACATCAGAGTCCGCACAGAGGCCCCCCTTACATCAGAGTCCGCACAGAGGCCCCCCTTACATCAGAGTCCGCACAGAGGCCCCCCTTACATCAGAGTCCGCACAGAGGCCCCCCTTACATCAGAGTCCGCACAGAGGCCCCCCTTACATCAGAGTCAGCACAGAGGCCCCCCTTACATCAGAGTCCGCACAGAGCCTCCCCTTACATCAGAGTCCGCACAGAGCCTCCCCTTACATCAGAGTCCGCACAGAGCCTCCCCTTACATCAGATCTGATGTAAGGGGTGTTCTGGGAAACTTGATTTAAGGGTGCATGCTGTGGACAATTGTGTAAAGAGGGTCTCTGCTCACCAAAGCCTGCCCCCCCTCCCTTTTAACAAAGTCCACAGAGCACCCCTTTTTATACACTCCGAGGCAGGAGAGACTAGAGAGGGTGAGCTTACCAGGATGGAGGCTGAGGCTCAGACAGGCTGTCTGATGCTTTTTTGGGTTCAAACTTTCAGTCCAGTGCCCACACATGCCCGGGAGTGTGGGCAGGGCAGGGCAGACTCAGAAGGAGGAGGAGCAGATGAGCTCTATCTCTCCTCGTGTCTGTGCAGAGAGAGAAGGGAATGTCAGCGCTGAGGCTGAGATATGTGTGAGACGAGACATAGCTCAGCAGCCATATACCTCGGAGCTGACACAGGCACGGCTGCACAGTGGAAGGTGAGCAGCGGCTGTGACCTGTGTTAACAGAGCTCCAGCAGGCATATTCCTGTTCTGCAAAAACAGCATTTGGTAGTGGCGGCCGGTGGCTGTGCATAGTGTCACCAGCCCGGGGGGGGATTTCCACCCTGCCCCCCCTGCCCGCCCTCCCCTGATTACAGACCTGTTAGGTGATCTGTTTCTTTCAATGTGCAGGTATGGCATCTCCGAACACTCACTCCTTGCACACGAGCACCTGATGCCTATACAAAAACACACCCTGGTCCTGCAGCCATTGACTTCCTGTTTGGTTTACATTTCACACCGCAGAGTAAGGTCTTTTTAAAAAAAAAAAGGAAAGCATGGGCATTGTCAGTTCCAGAGTTTATGGGCAGTTTTAGGGACAATGAAATGTGTCTAGATTAAATCCCTAATAAGTCAATTCTGGCACAGACATTGGAATACACGTTGATCTGCAGACAGCGTTATCCTGTACTAGCCGATTGCCGCACAGGGGAGTGATTATTTTAAATAGGACAATTTTAACAGCAAGAGGCCAATGTTCAATAGAAGCCTTCCCTTCATATCTTACATGCCTGCACACCCTGATCTATGAATGCCACAGTAGGAGGCAAGACATCACAGCGGGATTACCCAGTGGATATCATGGTGGGATAGCCCCCCCTATAGAGACCTAAAAGCACAGTCGACTCCCCTTTACTATAAGGTAGAGGAGTCCAACCTTTCCAGTGAGTGCGGAACAATATAGCCCAACAAGAGGAGGATTAAAAGTCACTGTTTGATCACAAAACACAAGAGCATGTTAAAGAATTAATGTGCACATGTTTAATAAATTGTCACTTTATAATTGTATTTAACAGTCACTATATTCATTAGTTATGGCTCACTATCAATGTTAATGTATTCATCAATTGGTACTTATGGGTTTCATCAGTCAGATGTTAACAGGATTATATATTTAATATTTATTTGAAAAGGTTCACAATAATTATTTGTCCAGACACAGAGTAATCACATATGGATTTCCTGTCTCCTTTCCAAGGGGGACAGCACTCGCAGCAGCAGCCCAAATTAATTAACCCACATCACCAAGGCACGAGTGTCACATAATTTAGTGCGGGCACTCCTAAGGTGGCAACCCCTAGGGAGTAAGCATTTTCACCGTAGGACAGAAATGGTGGTAATTTCAGGATCAGATGCTGCAAATAATCTTCCATCTTGCTTGAGCCGATTAAAGTCCTTGCGAAAAACAATTGAGTGCGGTCTGTGATACTTTTTTCATTTGCACTAGCAACAACTTTTTCAGAACAAGCTTTTAGGGTAGGTCCGAACAGCTTTGACATTAAAGGGGGCATACCCCAAAAGCTTGTCCTGGAAAATTGTATGTTAGTGCAAATAAAAAAAGTATCACAGACAGTAGCCAAATAGAAGAAAAAAGTCTAAAAATTGCAAAATTTTAAATGTTTGCTCTTGGGTTTAGATGCACTTTAACAAGGACAAATAAACCAAATTTGCCAACTAAAAGAGGTCTTTGCAGGAACAACAAAGTATCAGTACTTTATCAGTGTTGAGATAAAAGCTTTTAGACTATGATAGGTTCACTTTAAAAAGAAGGATCTTTACCCATTTACAGCTGTGAAAGTGTAAAGAGAACTGAAATCATGCCAAGATCTGAAAACCTGTACATCTGTATTTGTGAACGGTAACAAAATGTTCTGTCTTGTCAGAGCAACTTGCGTTTTATGCCTAATTTCTCACTAATGTCATCATTAAAATAGTTTCATTAGAGTATTAAAATGTATTGCAAACAACAGATGTGATCATATATTTTATTCTGTATATTTGATTCCACTGATACCATTTCTATATTATCTTGTTTATTTCTCCTAAGGGATTCTATAACACGCACTGAATCACTTGGCAGCCGACCTCCTGTTTTTAATGGAGGGAACAGCAGTAGTTTATTATTCACAAAAACACAATCAGATAGGAGTGCCATGTGACAGCATGAAACATGAAGGATGGGTTGTTACAGAGCAGTAATCCTCCATTATTAAGGATCATTTTCCTTGTTAAACGGTATCTTTATGTGATAAGGCAAAACACCAAACACAACTGCTTTTGCATATATCTTATTGGAACAATAACACCCAGCCTATAATATGGTTTATGTATTTGATCCGCTGGCATGTACAGTCTTTAACTACCCTGTAGATCTGAAAGTTATAGTAGTATACCCAAAACTGTAAATATATTGGAGCTTACCGAGATGTGGTGGCTGAAGTCGTTTTCTTTTGCCTCCGTTTCCTCTGGAGATCTGGCCAGTCAAGTCCGTTATGTATTAGAGCGCCTACACTCTGGATGAAGGAGCACAGAGACACCTTTGGACAGCATCATTGTTAGTCTGGGTGGGGGTAGAATTAGCAGATATAAAAACACACTAACAAATTGAAGCCAAACTCCAGCTAATACTTTATTTAAGCAGTTACAAGCAAATTATTTTTTGGCGATAATGCTTTTACTAAATAAAAGTTGACCATTGAAAGTACACCTGGCAGTGGTAAATGGTTTGTCTTAAGCCTTAAACTGCTAAATTTGCAGGATAGCTTGTTCTGAGGAAAAAGATGAAAAGGCTTAAAAAGGTTGTAAACCTCCAAAAAAAAAAAACTGCAAGACAAAGGCATAATGAGCTAGTATGAATCACATTTGAAGTCTTCATTATACACTGGGGCCACACACCATCACTACTTTTGCACCTTCACTCACTAACCTACCCGATTAATGTCTAGATAGCATTTCTATGCCAATTTATTTTACTTATTGAGGGCTTATTTTAGCCACACCCTCCCGCTATCACTGGCACATATATATTTGACTATACTTTGTACTTTTATGAATTATCTGGTATGGTAGATTAATGGAATACTACCACACATATATATATATAATATATATATATATATATATATATATATATACATACATACATATACATATACATACACACATATATACACACACATATACACACATACACTATCCTATACACGCCTGATTGGTTACCTCCTTATTATCAAGGTATCCTTATCATTGCCGTGTTTATTTCATCACTTATTGGGATTTTTCTATGCTTATTGGTGACACATACACTATCAATTCACCTAGTTTTCCTCCTTTTGTCATTGACGCTTTCTTTACCCATATATTAAACACCACCATTATATTTCCAGGCGTGTGGCCTTTTTTCCTTCCTCTGGTTGCATTTACATTGACCACCAGAATGCCAGATTTGTGAACTCACCGCATTGTTACAGTCTCCCCGCCCTTTCACAGCTCCCATGGGAAAAGGGGGTTGACTTCTGGACACGCCCGGGGGAGTCCCTCTGTATGTTACCATATATATTGCTACACATAAGCTTGCCTTCTTTATCCAACCAGATTACTTTTCAAGTGAGAGTTGACCAGCATTTGGCACTACTTGCAAGTTGCAGCTATTGAGATATACTTATACATATATGGTTCTCCTCCTGCCTTTTCCTCTTTCCCCTACCACCCCTTCCTCCCTTTTAATATATATTTTTAATTATCCTTTATTGATCCATTTTTATCACCAGATACCTACCTGCGCCTCTCCTGAGGAAGCGAGAATTACCTCGCGAAACTCATAGATTCATTTTTCTGAATGAATGACGAAACTGCTTCTTCTCTCCAACTTTTAGGCTCCATGCACTCTGAAGCTGATAAACTGCAGTTTGTCGTTTTGGCTTTTTTTTTTTTAAAGCCCATAAACTGCACTTTATGTTAGTCTATGTGTCAATGCACACATTAACTTTTTTTAGTGTATATGAGCAGTGACGTTTATGGGCTTTTTTCTGACTGCCAGAAATTTGCGTTCAAAGTGCCCTTTTTCGGAGGGAAAACAATGATAAAACACGCAAAATGCCGAAAAATGCTAATAAACGCTCAAAAAACGCTTTATTAGCGTTTTTTTAATCCATTGAAAAAAGCTACACTGAAAATGCTAACAAACACTATTGCAAAAACGCTAAAAAAACGTTGAAAGGCTCCCTGCAAAGCTACTGGCGTTTTTTATAGCTTTTCTTTAGCTTCCAGTGTGCATGGAGTCTTTTGCAGTCAATTAAACCTCACTAGGTTATGTGTTCCCTCACATCATATTTAAAAATAATTTTAAAAGATTTCTCATCTTTCTAGTTGTCTCTTTGGAGCAGACCTTTGGGCAGACTTCAAGCTGCTCTGAACAATTTGAAAGTGAACATGGGGAGACAAAGTGGGGACAGGCTGAGTTTATTCTAATGAACATACAATGCAGAACAAAAGCCCTGAGATCTTTAACCCTTTGTTAGGACAGTGTTCAGGCCTAGTTTACAACTGATAACATCTGCCAGCACAGTACAAACAAGGTTAATTATAGTAAACATTGACTCCCCACCCCAGCTTGTTAACAATACGTGTCAGAAAAACACTAAAGGAAAAAAAAAACCATAAGAGCAGCAAAAGGGTAAGCAGCGATTTTTAAAGGTTTTAAGTTGTGCTATGGGGAAGGGAACATGTAACAAACACCTGGATATAAATAAAAGCTCAGTACCCAATTGTCTTCGGCTTCAATTCTCTGAGTTGCAGGCCCAAGGCAAGTCGGTGGATAGTGTGAAGGGTGAAATCAGAACTCCAAATACTTTCTCCAGCTCAGTGATGCAATACACATTGAAAACATTGGATCAGAGTAAAGACAGCCAGGCATGAGGAGGTTGTTATAACACGGATGAGATAAAATAAAAAGGTTGAAATAAAAGCCGACTCCTACCACTGGTCATTCAGAAAACGCTATATAAGAGCAAACAGAGATGAGTGAAATGTATCTGGAAAGGGTATGAGGCAGGTTCACAGAACACGAGTCATGTTTGAGTGCCAAATCAGAACCCCACTAAAGTCAAGTTGAACAGAATGTTAAACCATAATATTCTTTTTCTAGATTAATGGGCAGGGGATTGTTAAACACATGGCATTGGGGGCTGGCACTGCCATGGGGAATATATACCAAAGCAAAAATAAAATGTTAAAAACATTTCATTTGGCAGGGAGCAGCAACTTCAGTAATGCTTTAGGGACAACATTAAAGTGGTTATAAAGTCAAACATTATTTTACCTTAATGCATTCTCTGCATTAAAAAGGTAGAAAAACGCCCAAAAAAAAACCTCCAAAAGGTTGCTTCAACCCAGCACCTCGCCCCTAAACACTTACCTGAGCCCTATCTCGACCTAGCACTGTGCCTGTTTGCAGCAACTCTTCTCCCCTCTCTCTTCTCACAGGAAACTTTGCAGCAGTGGAAGTCATTGGCTCCTGCTGATGTCAGTAAAATCCTGTGAAGAGGGAGCAGGGGGTGGGGCCGAGCCACACTGTGTGCGTCTATAGACGGTGAACAGCAAACAAGGCTAGAATGTGAAGTTCTGGTCAGGACAGGATCCAAGACTTCAGACTTCTGTTAGGCTGGCATCCATTTTGATGATCTTCAAGGAGATCAGAAGGAAGGAAGAATTTCCCTTACCCCAGAGCCAGGGCAGAAACAACCTGGTCCTTGGGGGGTCAGGCAAATATTTTTTTCCCCTTTAAGAGCGTCTTGCACTTTGACAGTCCCAGTTAACCTGCATGCATCAAAGGTACAGTTTAAATATGGTATAATCTTGGCACAGATGCAAGATAGATGGGGCTTAGATGTGGTAAAGGTTCAGTATAATGTGGTAAAGGGTTGATATACAGTGGGGATCGAAAGTTTGGGCACCCCAGGTAAAAATTTGTATTAATGTGCATAACGAAGCCAAGGAAAGATGGAAAAATCTCCAAAAGGAATCAAATTACAGATTAGACATTCGTATAATATGCCAAAAAAGTTAGATTTCCATCATTTACACTTTCAAAATTACAGAAAACAAAAAAATGGCGTCTGCAAAAGTTTGGGCACCCTGCAGAATTTATAGCATGCACTGCCCCCTTTGCAAAGCTGAGACCTGCCAGTGTCATGGATTGTTCTCAATCATCGTCTGGGAAGACCAGGTGATGTCAATCTCAAAGGTTTTAAATGCCCCGACTTATCTGACCTTGCCCCAACAATCAGCACCATGGGTTCTTTTAAGCAGTTGTCTAGAAAACGGAAACTGAAAATAGTTGACGCTCACAAAACTGGAGAAGGCTATAAGAAGATAGCAAAGTGTTTTCAGATGTCAATATCCTCTGTTCGGAATGTAATTAAGAAATGGCAGTCATCAGGAACAGTGGAAGTTAAAGGAAGATCAAGAAAAATATCAGACAGAACAGCTCGCAGGATTGTGAGAAAAGCAATTCAAAACCCACGTTTGACTGCACGATCCCTCCAGAAAGATCTGGCAGACACTGGAGTTGTGGTACACTATTCCACTATAAAGAGATACTTGTACAAATATGGTCCTCATGGAAGAGTCACCAGAAGAAAACCTCTTCTACGTCCTCACCACAAAAATCAGTGTTTGAACTTTGCAAATGAACATATAGACAAGCCTGATGTATTTTGGAAACAAATTCTGTGGACCGATGGGGTTAAAATAGACCTTTTTGGCCAGAATGAGCAAAGGTACGTTTGGAGAAGAAAGGGCACAGAATTTAATGAAAAGAACCTCTGTCCAACAGTTAAGCATGGGGGTGGACTTTTGTAAGGAAGAATGGGCAAAGATACCTCAAACAAGAATTGAAAGACTCTTGGCTGGCTACAAAAAGCGTTTACAAGCTGTGATACTTGCCAAAGGGGGCAGTACAAGATATTAACTCTGCAAGGTGCCCAAACTTTTGCAGACGCCATTTTTTTGTTTTCTGTAATTCTGAAAGTGTAAATGATGGAAATAAAATCTAACTTTTTTTGACATATAAGAATGTCTAATCTGTAATTTGATGCCTTTTGGAGATTTTTCCATCTTTCCTTGGCTTCGTTATGCACATTAATACAAATTTTTACCTGGGGTGCCAAAACTTTCGATCCCCACTGTAGGTGCAGTCTAGGTGTTGAATAAGTGCTGTATGGATTGCGTGCAGTTGGTGTCCTGCGCAGTGGCTCAGTCCCTGCTAGCAGTATCAGCAGATAAGAATTGTCCTCCCACTATTACTCAGGATGCTGTGGTGACTTGTCACAGCAAAAGGGGGACCCCCTTAATCTCTCCCTGAAAGCCTCCGGTAATATGTGGTGGGAAGCAGATGGAGAGTGGATTGCTCCAAACTCCCTGCAAAAGCTGCCCCCAGGTGTCCCTACTGCCAGTCTCAGGCTGGGAATTTTGATGGCATGGTCTCCCACTGGCAGACAAATATGCTCTTTTACCAACTTCTCTGGGTGCCAAGAGAAAGTTTTCCTGGGCATTTTAATAGAAATCATTTCTGAACTCCTCCTATTGCACAGTGCCTACTTGAATTAGTACTGTAAAAAGTCAATTCATCTCATTATATGGCTGCCGTCTCAAACTACAACCAGGACCCCCTATACAAAGAACAAGAGCCGCTGATCCAGGTGTATGATAACCTGAGGGTGGAATGTCTCATAGAGTGCCAGCCCCGGCCGGCCTCCGTGGAAAACTTGTAAGAAAAGAAATGGCTGCACATCCAGGAATTCCGATTGCCTTTTATTGTTCAAAGTGATAACACCAACACAAGGTCACATAGACGCGTTTCACACATTCATCTCGTGCTTAATCATTACCAAATGATTAAGCACAAGATGTGTGTGTGTGAAACGCATCTACATGACCTTGTGTTGGTGTCTTTGTTGTCACTTTGAACAATAAAAGGCAATCAGAATTCCTGGATGTGCAGCCATTTATTTTCTTATTAGTTCTTCCCCTGCTGGCTGGAGGAGAATGGTGCAACATAATATCAGTATCTCAGAAGAGGGAGAGAAGAGTAAAAGGCAATGTCTCCTCCATATTGCTGTAGCCCAGCATGGTACTGCTATGGATTACATTTTTTTTTTATTAAGTACAAATACAGTATGCTATTATTGGAGAGGAATACTTTTGTAAAATATAAAATATATGGAGGCTGCCATTGCAAACCTTTATGTCTGAAAATGCTGACTGTCAGGTTTTCATGCTGATCCAGTGGCTTCAGTACTTGTGGAATAACTTAGAACAAATATGATCAGAGGTGCTGACTTCTGCATGCTTACTTGGGATTAGTTACTCACAATACTAAAGTCAGAGATAGTCGGGAAACAATTTATAGGTCAGCAACTACAACTCCCTTATTTCCTTTGAAGCATTCATAGAACATACATTTGCTACACAAGCTGCTTTTTAAAAATCACCTTTTCATTTTTCTGAACCTAAATTTCTCTTAAAACCATGACAAATATACTGCATTTACAGGAAAGGCTTTCCAGAAAGTGCATCTCATTTCTAAAATACAACTAGCACATAAAAAGGAATGCTGGGGCTTTGGTTTCTGTCGGAAAAGTTGTGTGAACGGCAGACTTCCTCCCCGGTTGATCTTGGAAAAGATAGCCCCTCCCACTTAGCAGTTCATGTCAGAAAGGGTACTAACATAGCTACAATAAAAGTACAGAGGCAGGCAAAAATTTTCAGTCAAATTTGATTTCCATCATGGGGCATTGCCGATTTCTCATTCTACTGATGCTAAGGGGGTGGCCGTCATGTAGACCCTCTTGCTTACCCAGAAACAGTATGCAGAATAGGAGTTCTGTCAAGTCTCTGACTTTCCTGATCACTATCTGTTTTTTCAGGCAACGGGTCATCATAAAAACCAGGATCTCGGCAATGGCATCTCCCATATTCCTCTCAGCAAAGGTTTGCTGTCATAGTTTTGCAAAATAAAAATGGAACTTTCACTCCACTTCAGCCACGGAAGATTTTCCCCCTTAATGACCAGGCCATTTTTTTGCAATACAGCACTGCGTCATTTTAACTGACAATTACGCAGTCATGCGACATTGTACCCAAAAAAAACTGACGCATTTTTTTCCCACAAATAGAGCTTTCTTTTGGTGGTGGTATTTGATCACCTTTGCGGTTTTTTATTTTTTGCGCTATTAAAAAAAAAAAAAAAAAAAAGTGTACATTTAAAAAAAAAAAATATATATATAAAATGTTTACTTTTTTCCATAATAAAGATCCAAGAAAGAAAAAACAAGAAAAAAAAAATTCTTCATTAGTTTAGGCCAATATGTATTCTTCCACATATTTTTGGTAAAATTGCAATAAGCGCATATTGATTGGTTTGCGCAAAAAAGTTAAAGCTTCTACATCTTCTGCTTGGGTTTAGATTCACATTCAATGTAACGGTCACTGGTTTGGATTAGAGAACATCTGTTAACTGACAGTGTATCTTCCATGGATTGTTATATTCTTACATTTATTCTCGGTGATGGCATAAAAGCCTAGCCATCAGAAAACACATTTTTAAGGATATAGTTCATAAAGTTTTAAACAAGATTAACATAACTTGCTAATGATTCATAATTCTATTCTACTGACACCAGCGTGGAAAAATGTAAATAGCCTATTAAATGTCATAAGTGTTTGTTTATACAGACACAGAATGAGGGATTAAAGTTCTAGGCATTACAGTGAAAAACTTAGATTTTATGTTCCTGCGATTTAAAAATAACATTAACGTAATATTCCTGTCACTGGAAAAGCTGAAACATTTGTTTCCAATCAGCTCTTGCATTGCATACATTGTTTCACGGTTAACATGCAATGTACAGTCCATGGGAACAAAGTGAAGTTTAAAAACCATCTGATATGAGCAGAGACTCATTTGGCCACAAGATGGCATTGTGTACACTGCATGGAAAGAATAACACATTGGACAAAGCTTCGTTCCCACTGTATCTATGTGTGAAATCTATTTGACTAGGCAGCCTTGCAATAATGGGATTCAGCTTGTATAAGAGCAGTGTGTGTATAGGAAACTCTTACAAAGCCTCTAGCAAGTTTTTTTTTTTTTTCCTAAAAAAATGTTTTAGATTGTCCACCTGATTGAATCCCACCCTCTTCATATACTAATTACACATTGTTTTGTATACACAAAATACATTTTTCTTAAACCAGGGGTATGCATTAGCGGACCTCCAGCTGTTGCAGAACTACAAATCCCATGAGGCACAGCAAGACACAGTAACGAGCATGACACCCAGAGGCATGATGGGACTTTTAGTTTTGCAACAGCTGGAGGTCCACTAATTGGATATCCCTGTCTTAAACAATACAGACTTCATTCAGCAAAATATGTAATAACAATGGGATTACATCTTCAATAATCCTTGAGAGATATTGAATAGGCAGTTTGTTAAATATTATAAGGAGGGGTAGGAGGTGAACAATTCTTTCCTCCCCCGGACTTCCATGTGGAAGGAGGGTAGCATAACAAAGTCATGAGTAGAATACTTACCAGTCAATCCTGCAGTGTAAAATATATATAAATCGTGCGGTGCTAAGGCCCTGTTCACACCTGAGCGTTTTTCAGCTTGTAAAACGCCCAGCTCTGAAGCTCCAAAACGCCCAACAAGCAAAACTCCATTCTTTTCATTGGCCCTTGTTAATATATGAGCATTCTGTTGTCTAAAGCAAAATGCCTGAAGATTAATCAAAAACATTAGCTTTTTTTTTTTGCAGATTACAAGTGTTTTGGCCCCATTGACTTCAATAGAAATGCCTGACTTGAGCAGAAAAACACTTGTAAAACACTTAAATGGCAGCTCTCCACCAAATTTTCCCTCTCTCTCTCCTCCCCCTAGTGCTTTCTATTGGCTACACAAAAATGCCTGAAGGTGTAAAATATTTGTACTATACAGTGGAACCTTGGATTACGAGCATAATCCATTCCGGGAGAATGCTCGTAATCCAAAGTACTCGCATATCAAAGCGAGTTTCCCCAATGAAGACGAAAATAATTAGTTCCACATTGACTTCAATAGCATGCAATACCGCATGCGGCCAGAGGCGGGGGGCGCGGGAGAGCCTCGGAAACAGACAGAAAGGCTCGAGGACAGTTTGGCTGACCTTGGAAAAACTCCGTTCATGAGCCTTACCGAGGTGTGTCGAGGCCAGCCGAACTGTCCTCTGGACTTTCCGTGCATTTATGAACGGCGCCGATCAGCTGCGCCCACCCTCCTCAAGCCTAAAGTGGTACTGCACACACCTCTTTGGCCTGAATTCTGCTAGTTTTGTAAGACATCACTCGAAAATCGAGTTAGGATTTTTAGAAATACAGTGCTCGTATTGTGAAACGCTCGTTAACCGCGTTACTCACAAATCAGAGGTTCCACTGTATTTCTAGAACGCTTTAACAAAAGCATGTAAAAAGCTGCAAAAATAAAAAGCTTAAAAAAAGCCAGTAAATCTATATGTTCAGGTGTCAATGAAGCCTAAATCAACAACGTGATTAAATAACAATTCCTTTATAATATATAGTAAAAATATGTAGCAAAATATACAAAAAAAAAAAAATCATGTGGGAATTCATAAGATCCTTAATATAAATAAAATCTAATTTCATAAGATGCAAGGAGGTAATAAGAAAGTTCACCTGTTCGTGAAGACAGTCTTCAAAAATGTGAAAATCCCCTTCCAGTGCAAAAAGAATATAGAATACTGTGCCAACAAAGTGAAACTATGGCCTCTTACCCTATAGTGTGAACCATGCATACTATACAATGATCAACAGAGCACGTTACATGTATTTCACAAATAAGGTGTTTGGTGCTTGTCACCACCGTGTTATCACTCCATGCCAAATAAGAAATTCCAGTTTCTTATCCTACAGTGTGGACCATTAGGAATACAATGATCAAAAGCACTTTAAATTGAATAAGGGTCTCCCTGTACAGACTCTTGTGTCCACCTGTGTGTAAAATTTCTTTCAATATAAATTCAGCTGTTCTGTGAAGCCCTCAGAGGTTTGTTAGAGAACCTTAGTGAACAAACAGCATCATAAAGAGTATGGCACAACTGCAAATTTACCAAGACATGGCCGTCCACCTAAACTGACAGTCCAGGCAAGGAGAGAATTAATCAGAGAAGCAGCCAAAAGGCCCATGGTAACTCTGGAGGAGCTGCAGAGATCCACAGCTCAGGTGGGAGAATCTGTCCACAGGACAACTATTAGTCCTGCCCTTCACAAATCTGGTCTTTATGAATGAGTGGCAATAAGAAAGCCATTGGTGAAAGAAAGCCATAAGAAGTCCCATTTGCAGTTTGTGAGAAGCCATGTTGGGGACACAGCAAACAACGTGAAAAAAGGTGCTCTAGCAAGAGGAGACCAAAATTTAACGTGTGGTGGAAAACTAACACTAACACCCTGAACACACCACACCCCACAGTGAAAAATGGTGGTGGCAGCACCATGTTGTGGGGATTCTTTTCTTCAGCAGGGACTGGGAAGCTGGTCAGAGTTGATGGGAAGATGGATGGAGCTAAATACAGGGCAATCTTAGAAGAAAACCTGTTGAGTCTGCAAAAGACTCAAGACTGGGGCGGAGGTTCACCTTCCAGCAGGACAACGACCCTAAACATACAGGCAGGGCTGAGGAGTCTGATGAAATTTTGGGTACCTGGAGTCAGAGTCAACAATGCACCAACTCCAACTCCGACTCCTACTAAATTTAGATTGTCGGAACATTTAGGAGTCAAAACATTTATCTACCGACTCCACAGCCCTGCATACAGGCAGAGCTGCAATAGAATATGATTTGATCTCAACCATTCATGTGTTAGAATGGCCCAGTCAAAGTCCAGACCTAAATCCAATTGAGAATCTGCGGCAAGACTTGAAAATTGCTTTTCACAGATGCTCTCCATCCAATCTGACAGAGCTTGAGCTATTTGGCAAAGAAGAATGGGCAAACATCTCACTCTCTAGATATGCAAAGCTGGTAGACATCCCCAAAAAGACTTGCAGCTGTACTTGCAGCAAAATGTGGTTCTACAAAGTATGGACTCAAGGCTAAATACAAATTGTCAAGCGTCTGTTTTAGTGAGCCCTTGTAGATCTCCAACACAGGGTCTAAGCCCCAGCCTGCTTCTTCACCAGAGCCCCTAAAGGTGAGTATGGACTTGCAGCGAGCTGGAAACAGGTCACGGACCCCAGGTATGCCCAGCTGAGGGTGCAGAGACCACTCACATGTGAAGAGTACAAGCAGCAGACAAAAGGAAATGCAAGAGACAAGCTGAGGTCAGGGCGGGTAGTGAAGCATAGATGGTAAACAAAACCAGGGTTGGTACATGGGTAATCAGACACAGTATAAACAAGTGACAAGTAAAGCGGAAGCTCAGAGAACTGAAGTTGCTCAGGCAATGTGGGTTAAAGTGAGCATGTCTTATATAGACACGCAAACAAGGGGGCAAGCCATGAAGTGATAGAAGGGAAAGAAATAAAAGCCCACAGAAAATCAGACGATGCCCATAGGCCCCATGCACACGAGAAGCAAATGCAAACACATGTAAACTCAAGTTTTCAAAGGCAAAAACCGGCGTTTAAAATGCCCGTTTTTGCCGCGTTTAGTGGCGTTTTAGGCTATCAGCGTTCATAACAAAGACATTGTAGACCCTCCCAAAGCTTTGAAGCTTTTGCGTCTGAAAAAACTAGCCTAAACCCAACTGCTTTAAAATGCAAAAAAACGTGAATGTGTGCATGGACACATAGGATAACATTAAATGTGTTCAGGGGCAGTTGAAAAAAATGGCCAAATGCCTCTGAACTCGAGTTTACCAGCGTCTCGTGTGCATGGGGCCATAGATGAGCACAGCCAAACCACACATGTGAAAGGAATTCAGGTAGCGAAGCACTGCAGCAATGAAGTAACAGTACACAAGCAGGAAACTGCAGGCTAACTTGTGACAAACACATGTCACGCTTTTCACATATTTGTAAAAAAAAAATTAAAACCATTTATCAATTTTCCTTCCACTTCACAATTATGTGCCACTGTTGGTCTATCACATAAAATCCCAATAAAATACATTTACGTTTTTGGTTGTAACATGACAAAATTTGGATTTCTTTTGAAATAAAAAAACAGGATTTTTGACTTGCCATAAAATCCTTTTCTTGGACTTCATTAAGGGACACAGGGTCAGAAGGAATTCTGTGTAATTTTGCCACATACAGGGAGGGAGAGAAAGGGAAGCGCCACCTAAGTGTAGAGGTTTAAATAGATTCATTCCAAAAGGATTAAAAATCAATTACAAGATATAAGCAGGCAACAGGCTCATCAAAGCAGGGAAAAGAGAGTGCTGCTCCGGTCCGTCCTTCGGGTATCACGCTGTCCACAGGGTTGTGGGGGGATCAGGTACAGGTCGTCTGGGCATCCTGTGGATGGTCCATCCAGTGACGTAATTTCCGCATGCGTTCCACACAGATTTGCTTCGTGGTGGCCACAGGACGACCAGAGGACCTGCACCTGATCCCCACAACCCCATGGACAGCGCAATACCGGAAGGACGGTCCGGAGCGGCCTACTCCCCTCCCTGCTTTGGGTATATACTCTGACGACATCTGCCGTCTTACCTTCATGAATTTTTCCATACACTGATGGACTGATGTATGGATTACACATGAACTATTGACTATTCTTGCTGTCAATTATTGGACTGAATCTACCATTCTGATTCAGCATCGAATTTTGCAAAACTGTCTTTCTTTTATTGCCTACAGGACACTGGCAAACTTAGCTAGATAACCTCCCTCATTTTGAACATACTACAGTTTACATTTAAAAGCAGTAGCAGGAGTTATCATTAGACAGAAAAGTATTCTATGCATAGTCAAGAATATGGTTTTCTTAAATTGTTCATTAGGGACACAGATATATGAAAAAGCTACTTGGTGAGGAAAAAATATAATGTACTTTCGTCCTATTACTAGATAAGAAATTGGAATGTGGAATTTTTCATGGTACAGTATGAACTTGCACAATAGGATTACAAAAATATACATTTATTATACAAAAATACATCATAAAACCATAGATAGATACTAGACACCAGATGCCATTATATGAGGAGCATCCACTTCTGGCACAGAAAATTGATTAGTTATACAAGATGATTCCGGCACTGTACACAGAACCTAATCTTACAGTTGCAAACTCTACGGGGTAGATCCACGTACAGCGGCGCATTATTGCGCCGGGCGTAGCGTATCCAAGATACACTACGCCGCCTTAACTTACCTTTTTTTTCGAATGCTAAAAAGAATTTGCGCCGTAAGTTACGGTGGCGTAGTGTATATTTGGCGGCGTAATGGCGCGGCATTCAAATCTCTGTGATGGGGGCGTGTTTTATGTAAATACGTTGTGACGCGATGTAAACAATGTTTTTTTTTTTAACTGCGCATGCGCCGTCCGTGGGGGTATCCCAGTGCGCATGCTCGAAATTAACCCAGAACAAGCCAAAGCTCACAACGGTGACATCATTCTACACAAATCCCTATTCGCGAACGACTTACGTAAAAATTTCAAATTTCTATGCGGGAACAACGGCCATACTTAACATTGAGTACGCCTCATAACAGTAGCTTTAACTATACGCCGGAAAAAGCCGAACGCAAACGACGTTAAAAAAATGCGACGGTCGGCCGCACGTTCGTGGATCGCCGTAACTAGCCAATTTGCATACTCAATGCGGAATTCGACAGAAACGGCACCTAGCGGCCGCCGAAAAATTGCATCTTAGATCCGACGACGTACTAAGACGTACGCCTGTCAGATCAATCCGAGATGCCGTTGTATCTTGTTTTGAAGATACAAAACAAAGATACGACGCGGGAAATTTAAAATTACGCCGGCGGATCAATAGATACGCCGGCATAATTCTTTTGTGGATCTGCCCCTACATGTTTTGCGGTTGCCCGCTTCTTCAAGGTATGCTGTCATGTATTAATATAGATAAAGTTAGGGTATTATACAAGCCCTTAGTATATCCCTCAGTATTAAGGATCAAATCCAAATAGAATGATCATTTAGAAGTGAAAAGACTCGCCCACATAGCCAGCACCAGGATACTTAGGCCAAAACTTAGCAACCTCCTGGGCGAGTGTGGGAACCAGGAAAAGTGAAGATACGCAAATATACGGTTTCACAAGGAAAAAAATATATCATATGAGTATATACCAAGTTATTCAAAGGTTCATAAGGTGGCGATCAATATCTTACGTCAAAAGGTTATCAGTATAATAAACCATGAAGGGGAATTGATTTACATCTAAGAAATTAAAATATAGGCATAATAATCCCAAATAAATGTGCACACCTGAATCTTCAAGACATCACGCGGGGAGTATAAGTTGTCCAAGAGGGACATAGGATCCGGTATGTATGAAACTGATCCAAATGGCCACAATGATGTTCTGCAAGAAATGGACAATAAATACAGGAAGATAAAGATTATTATTCAGATAACTCTACCTAAAACTGGATATGTCAAACAGGACCCATAAAGAGTGGCAAGAAAGCGCTCACCTATTTAGGATATTTCAGTTCATGGGAATAGGATCATACATCCAAATATCAATGGACTCAAAGAGAGCCCATGCTTCAAAAAGTGAATATATAGACCGTCACTTAAAGTTTTCAGATAGAAGACAAGTCCAGCAAATACATGTATAGAAAAGTATGTCCATAAAATTATTTAATATATGGTTTGTATGGACAAATATTTAATAAGCCATATAACAAGAGGTAACACACACCAATAAGTCCACTCTACAGAGTATCTCCACCGCCATGTATGTTGCCACAACATTGGTAAAGATTGGTTCCCATTATATATGGTCAGATACACCTGATTGCTATCTAAATGACAGTCATCAGCGTGTGCTTAAGGGCCACTAAATGACGTCAACACATACAATCCCAGTCCGCGCATCTGCGCACGTGCAGAGCACTGCACGTACGCATATGTGTGCGCACGCGCGGTACTGAAAAACGGTCTTTCAATGTCAAAAGACAAGCAGAGAGAAGCCGTCAGCCCATCCTAACAAAGACTGGTGTCTGCAGGCGCCATCTAGTGGAGATACCGAAGACAACCAGAAAGACAGGGGATCACACACTCGCCCAGGAAATTAGACAGACAGATTCTGTCACTGGCCCACGGGACAGTACACATCCTATTTTAAATGAGAGAGAATGTATCAACACGCAGAGTGGTGCTGCGGATACATTGAAGTAGTAAATGTGCCACGTCCTAATATAATTGGAAAAAAGAGAATGCAAGGGGCTATTCATGGACTTTAAGGGCACAGTAATAAAACGAGGATATAATCAAAAATATAAAAAAGTTTATTAACCACTTGGGATCCGCGCTATGGACGAAAGACGTCCACAGCGCGGCTCTCAAGTGCCGAGTGGACGTCCTCTTGTTTACATTCCCCATGCGCGCCGCTGGGAAACAACGTGCCTGGTGGATCGCTGGGAAGCCGATGCGTGTGCCTGGCGGCCACGATTACCGCCATGTACCCGCGATCGGCAGTGACAGCAGGGCCATGGAGCTCTGTGTGTAAACACAGAGCTCCACGTCCTGTCAGAGAGAGAGGAGACCGATCTGTGTCCCTTGTACATAGGGACACAGCATCGGTCACCTCCCCCAGTCAGTCCCCTCCACCCCCCACAATTAGAACACACCCAGGATACACATTTAACCCCTTCCTCACCCCCTAGTGTTAACCCCTTTACTGCCAGTCACATTTATACAGTAATTAGTGCATTTTTATAGAACTGATCGATGTATAAATGTGAATGGTCCCAAAATTGTGTCAAAAGTGTCCAATACGTCCATCGCAATATCGCAGGCCTGACAAAAAAAAAAAAAAAAAAAACGCAGATCGCCACCATTACTAGTAAAACAAAATCATAAATCTATCCCCTATTTTGTAGGCGCTATAACTTTTGCGCAAACCAAATCAATACACGATTATTGCAATTTTTTTAACAAAAATATGTAGAAGAATACGTATTGGCCTAAACCGAGGGAAATTTTTATTTATTTTTAAAAAAATTGGGATATTAATATAACAAAAAGTAAAAAATATTGCGTTTTTTTTCAAAATGTTCTGTCTTTTTATGTTTATAGCGCAAAAAATAAAAATCGCAGAGATGATCAAATACCACCAAAATAAAGCTCTCTTTGTGGGAAAAAAATTATAAAAATATAATTTGGGTACAGTGTTGTATGACCGCGCAATTGTCATTCAAAATGTGTCAGCGCTGAAAGCTGAAAATTGGTCTGGGCACGAAGGGGGTTTACGTGCCCAGTTATGAAGTGGTTAAATACAATTAGCATAAAAAAGTTCTGAAAGAACTGGATATAGCAAGGTACTTGAACAGCATTTTAACTTAGTACTCAAGTACCTTGCTATATCCAGTTCTTTCAGAACTTTTTTATGCTAATTGTATTTTTTCCTTGTTTCATTACCGTGCCCTTAAAGTCCATGAGTACACATCCTATGTCCCTGCTTCATAGTATGTCTTATTCAGTGAAGAAGATTTAGGTGTGTACTTTTATTTGGAATTATTACTCCTATATTTTGATTTCTTAGATCAATCAATTCCCCTTCATGGTTTATTATCCTGATAACCTTTTGACGTGAGATATTGATCTCCGCCTTATTAACCCTTGGAATACTGTGTAATACCAACTTGGTATATACTCAACTCATATATTTTTTCCTTGTGAAACTGTATATTTACGCATCTTCACTTTTCCTGGTTTCCGCACACTCGCCTGGGAGATTGCCAAGTTTTGGCCTTGTGACGCCCAAGTATCCTGGTGCTGTCTATGCGGGTGAGTCTTTTCAATTCTAAACGATCATTCTATTTGGATTTGATCCTTAATATTGAGGGGTATACCGGGGGGTTGTATAATACCCTATCTTTATCTATATTAATACATGACAGCATACCATGAAGGTTTGTTATTAGTTATGAATTATGTATTTTGATAATAACTATTGTACATTTGATTTTTGTTTTTCCATAGATCATTTTCTGACATAAAATACTCCTGCAACCACAAAACATGTAGAGTTTGCAACTGCAAGATTAGTTTAGGTGCGGAACCATCTTGTAAATCTAATTTTTCCATTTTCTACATCAGAGAAGTTGATGCTCCACATATAATAGCATCTGGTGTCTAGTATCTATTTATGGTTTTGTGATGTATTTTTGTATACTAAATTTATATTCTTGCAATCTTATTGTGCAAGTTCATACTGTACCATAAAAGTCCACATTGCCTCCACAACATTCCAATTTCTCATTAGGGTCCCAGGGCGAGAAGAAATTCAGAGACAACTGGGACATTCCAAAACAATCAAATTGAGGGTTCAGTAACACAGCAAACACTAACAGGCCCACAAAACTGCAGCTCAAAGAGCCACCTGATCGGCCTTATGCCTGAAACTGGCAGAGTACGCCTGAACATCCACCTGATAAAACCAAGTGTCAACCTTGCAAATCTGGAAAACAAATACCAGATGCTGAAAGACCCAAGAGGCACTTACTGATTGAGTGGATTGTACTTTGATAGTTAAAAATTAAACCTTATCCATAAAGCAGAGGTCCGGCATTTAAAAAAAAAAAAAAAAAAAAAGTCAGCAGCTACATACACTGTAGCTGCCGACTTTTAATAAGGACACTTACCTGTCCAGGGTGCCCGCAATGTCGGCAGCCGAAGCCAAGCAATCGCTTGTCTCTCGAATGCCCTGCCACCATCCTCTGTGAGGGAATCAGGAAGTGAAGCATTCCGGCTTCACTTCCCAGTTCCCTGTCACGTGGCGCTATGTGAATGGGCGGCTGTCTCCTGGGACACACACAAGGTCCCAGAAGACACTGTTCCCCATTTCTCAGGAGGCAGTGCGAGAAGAAAGAAGACCACTGCGGACGAGGAAGTAGCAGATTAGGACAATCTGCCTAGTAACAGCCACTTTTGGTAAGTATAAAAAAACAAATTTATTTGGCTTTTTTTTTTTTTTTTTTTTTTTAGGGTGGACCCCCGCTTTAAGGCCTATAGGCTTCAATGAGGAGCTGCCTAAGCGACGTAGAAATAGTGGATAAAGAGGTAGGGTGTCCCTTACAGGAACGCTGAGGCTGGATGAAAAAAAATCTGTCAGCCTGAAGATGATTTAGCTGAAGGATAGATTCGAAGAGCTCATACCACATTCAAACAATGGAGAGAAACCCCCTTGTAATGTACTGGAGCAGAACAGAGGAAAGAAGTATGATGTCCTGGTTAAGGTTAAGGATCGCACCTTTGATAGAAAAGAGGTTCTAGGCCCTTAGGACAACCTTATCTCTGTGTAGAACAAGAAAAAGTTCTTTACAAGAAAGGGCCACCATCTCATTCTTACAAAGGTAATGGCAGTGCTGCCCCAATGCGGTTAGTGGATTGCGATCCAGAAAGACCCATAGGACCACTTCCTCTTCATTTATGATCCTCAAAACTGCAGTATGCAAAAAAAAAAAAAAAAGGGGTTAAAGTGCACAGTAAATGGGTACTCACAAAAAAAAAAAAAAACACATCTGGTGTGGCAGGGGGTGTTATAGGCCTGCTGTGATAGTGTCATTGTAAAGCAGTGAGCAAAGAGAAATGGTCTCAGGCCCGTGCTGGGAGAACTTGGCAGTGAGGCACTTCAAGCTGGGGAGTCCTGGCAGTTTTGACACGCTCTGGGGTTTAGGCTGGAGTGGCAGAGAGACAATCCCATGCGCCCAACAATCTCAAGCTAGAGTAGGTCCAAGTCCCATGGGGGACTTCTACAGGAAGAGGAAGGGGTGGAGTTGTATGCGACACTGAAGGTGCGGTAAGATAGCCAAGGGAAAAGGGAGGGCTCTCCAACGGGGCACTAAACATTTTATGGTGACATTTAGATGAAATACACACTTAAGCTCAGCTGCAGCCAATACTTTATGTGTAAATAGACTTCTATTGAAGGATGTGTAAAGATTAATTTATAATAATAAAAAAAAACATTTCATAATTACCACCTCTGTGCAGTTGGTTTTGCACAGAGTGGCCCCAATCCTCAACTTCTGGGGTCCCAACTGCACAGAGGTGTTAAGTTTAACATGTTTGTTTTTTGTTTTTTAAAAAACAAACCTTTACATATCCTTTAATAGAAGTCTATTTACACAAATTATTGGCTGAAGCTGGGCTTAAGTGTGCATTTCATCTAAACGTCACTATAAAATGTTTAGTTGCAAAGTAGATTAATGGGTTAGGTTAACATTACTAACATAAAGCACCTGTCCAATTTCATAAGTTCATTCCCAAGGCATTTAATAATAATGGCAATATTTATTTAGTGATGTATTACCCAGCAATGTGATATAGATGGTGAGGTTTGTTGACAATGTAATTTAAAAATTCCTCTACAAAAAGACATGGCAAGATGATAGTTTAGTAAGCCAAAGACAGCGTAGATGAAGACGCCAGTGAAAATGTACACTATGAATATCAAAGCTAGTTTGTTATTGTAGTTACATTGAGTGTTCGTTTTTGTCTAATTATTGGATGCATGAATGCTTTTACTACATTGCTTTTTTCAGTGTTTCACTAAATGACCCCCTGGCATTTATCAACTTATTCAGCAATAAATAAGAAATTCATCTAAAATACATACAAATAAATGAAATTTGTTGGATTGTTTTGTTTTCTTTCTTGGCATAGAATTACTCAAGTCTTTGATGATTTGCCAAATAAAATTGCTTGAAGAAAACATGAGTCAAACACTTGCGTAAAATGTATTAAAAGGTCCAAAAGAAAAAAAAGTAATGGCTTTATTATGTTTTATTTAAAAGATAACTCCTAGGAAAACTGGATAGGGTCCTTTTACACGCAATACTTCAGATGTCATAATACAAATTTCGGATTTTAACTCTGAACAGAGTTACCATTGTAAATATATTTTATTTTCACCGATGGGGCCCACACACGGTCCGTTTTCATCAAACGAACCGATCGTGTGTACAGGGCATAAGAGTCTTAAAATAACTTACCCATGTATAGCCAAGTCCAGGGCCGATCCTAGGGTCACATGTGCCTGGGTGCAGAAATATTTCTGGTGCCCCTACAAGGGCGTGGCCACCTTACTAACTCCTCCCCCTTTACAAATGTTTCTATGACAACGATTCAAACACAGAGATGCTCCCCTCAGGGCCAGATTAAGAACATCATGGGCCTGGTGCTGAGGATTTTGGTGGGGCCTTTTATAAATAATAAATGCGTGGGAATGACATCAACGCAGCCCGGCCAAGGCAAGTGACCAAAGGCACAGAACCCAGAAGGAAGACCAGGTGAAGATGGAAGCGCCCGGGCCTCGCCGGATTCATCACAGCGCAGCACTGGAGGGCTCAGTCTGACAATTTAAGTGTACCCTAATGTTCTAATATGCTGTGTATACTTGTACGTTGTGGCATAACCTACCCCAGGGCCTCTAAAAAGTAGTAATGTCAGGAAAGTTTACTACCGCTTTAATATCACAGGATCCCAGGAGCCTCTCATGGGGCCGCCCAACTGACCCGGTGGGCGTAGGCCCTTGGGCAGTTCCTAAGTGCATAGTTGCCAACATTGAAAAAATATTTTCAGGGACACTTTTTTTATACAAGTGCTATATTTAGAGTAGCTGAGATCCCCTATGTTCCTATATACATCACAGTAGTAATCACAAAATTAAATGAGTACTAATAATGGGGCAGAACAAATATGAGAACTGAGATTTCCTTTAGTTGAACCATCAAAAGTGTGTCCATTCTAGAGCTGGTAACATTGAGGGTATTCAGTATAACTTTAAAAAACTGTTTTTGTGGGTAAGCGACATAGGGGAGGAGTATGGACGATATACAAGTGGGAAGTATGTGCAGGTGAGGGAGAGGAATGTGGAGGGTCTAACAGTGAGCATTATGTACAGGAGAGGAGTGCAAAGGGTACGGCAAAAGGCACTATGTACAGGAGAGGAGTGTGAAGGGTATGACAGTGGGCAGTATGTACAGGAGAGGAGTGTGGAGGGGATGACAGTGAGCAGTATGTACAGAAGAGAAGTGTGGAGGGTACGACAGTGGGCAGTATGTACAGGAGAGAAGTGTATGACAGCAGGCACTATGTACAGGAGAGGAGTGTGGGGGTATTGACAGAGGGTAGTATGTAACAGAGAGAAGTGTGGAGGGTATGATGGGGCAGTATGTACAGGAGAGGAGTGTGGAGGGTATGACAGTGGGCAGTATGTACAGGAGAGGAATGTGGACGGTATGATAGTGGGCACCATGTATAGGAGAGGAGTGTGGAGGGTATGACAGTGAACAGCATGTACAGGAGAGGAGTGTGGAGGGTATGACAGTGGGCACTATGTATAGGAGAGGAGTGTGGAGGGTATGACAGTGAGCAGTATGTACAGGAGAGGAGTGTGGAGGGTGCAACAGTTGGCACTATGTACAGAAGAGAAGTGTATGACAGCAGGCACTATGTAAAGGAGAGGAGTGTGAAGAGTATTACAGTGGGCGCTCTGTATAGGAGAGGAGTGTGGAGGGTATGACAGTGGACACTATGTATAGGAGAGAAGTGTGGAGAGTATGACAGTGGGCACTATGTACAGGAGAGGAGTGTGGAGAGTATGACAGTGAGCACTATGTACAGGAGTGGAAGGATGTTTAGGGACTGCGTAGTGGTTAAGCGGGTCATACATGGATTGAAAATACACCAATTATGCAGAGACCAGCCATAGTCAATCTATGTATGGGCTAACTGGTTTTGCACAAGTCAATCTATCAACTTGAGTACAACCAGCCTGTTAGGTTTTTCCCAAAACAATCAGTGCTGCCAGCTATAGTTAGCAACACTGATCATTGTACGCACTGGCAGAACACAACAACACTGCAGGAGTGATTCTCCCATCCACAGGTCAGCAGGTGAGAGGGTGTGTGGGGACAGGCTGGGGAGAGATACTAGTCAGTGGCTGGGTAGGCACTGGCTAGTATCAGAGCCAGATACACACAGGTTACATACGCCATGATCGTTCGAGCGAGAACAATAATTCTACTACTAGACCTCCTCTGTAACTCTAAACATGTAACCTAAAAAAGCATCGCTTAGGATACCAAAAAAAATCGTGCTAACTTAGTGTTTTTTTAATGAATGAAACAGTTTATTTCCAAAAAAACACGTTTGAAAAATTGCTGTGCAAATACCATGCTAGAGCTGCACAATTAAATCGTTAAAAAATCGTGATTTCGATTCAACCCCCCTGACAATCTCCAATGCAGAGTTTGCTACTTCTTTCATATAACAAGTGGAGAGACTTTCAGCTGTCAAAAGAAAATATCCCAGGTAGTCTGCCAAGTTTTTAACAGGAAACATTGTAACTAACGCTTCCTTCTTAGATCAAAGGGATACACTTCTGTGTGTAAAGAACAAATCCCCCAAGTTTGTTACAACATGAAACATTGTAACCAACTATCTTCTTAGATCAAACTTCTGTGTGTAAATGCAGGAAATGTAACCACTTAAAGTCCAATAGCTGGATTCACAAAGAGTTACGCTGGCGTATCAGTAGATACGCCGCCGTAACTCGGAATCTAAGCCGTCGTATGTTTAAGTGTATGCGCAAACTGAGATACACTTAAACCTAGCTAAGATACGATGACCTGCGCCGTTGTATCTTAGGGTGCAATATTTCCGCTGGCCGCTAGGTGGCGCTTCCGTTGAGTTCGGCGTAGAATATGCAAATGACTAGATACGCCGATTCACAAACGTACGCTTGCCCGTCGCAGTAAAGATACGCCGTTTCCGTAAGGCCTTGTACAGACGGGCAAACATGTACAATGAAAACGGTCCGCCGGACCGTTTTCAGCGTACATGTCTGCCCGGGGATTTCTGTATGATGGCTGTACACACCATCATACAGAAATCCGCGCGTACTCGATACGCAGCGACGAGGCCGCGCCGATGACGCGGCGACGTGCGCGGCCCTGCCAGTTCAATGCTTCCACGCATGCGTCGAAGTCATTCGACGCATGCGAGGGATGGCGGCCGCTCGGACATGTACGGTAGGTCTGTACAGACGACCGAACATGTCCGACGGGCAGGATTCCAGCGGGCATGTTTTAAAACATGTTCAGAAATATTTGCCCGCTGGAAAAAGGCCCGGCGGGCAAATGTACGCTGGAATCCTGTCCGCTCGGGCCTACACACGACCGAACATGTCTGCTGAAACCGGTCCGCGGACCAGTTTCAGCAGACATGTTCGGTCGTGTGTACGGGGCCTTAGAGGTACGTTGGCGTAAAGATAAAGCTGCCCCCTAGGTGGACTAGCCAATGTTAAGTATGGCCGTCTAGGGAATAAAATGGCTATTGCTGCAATATTTTATGTCACACTACATTTGCCCATTTCAATGAATACTAAAAACCATAAAAACGCTGTATGTCGAGCAAAGCTGAGTACCAATTGGGAAAAAACGGTTTGCCCTGAATGTGCCAGTAATCTGGTCAAGGTTTAGGTTTATAGTAATTCTGGTCACTGCTTGTCATAAGATCCTTTCGTCCGTTAAGGATGAAATTGCATCCACATTCCAATCTTTTAAGGGGATGATGGATAGGATGCAGTGTCCCTATCCAGGGCAGCCAGCATGCCTTCCCTATAAGAGCCCAGTCAAGAGGATAGCGAAGACGGAGAGGGAACACAGGTCGCTTGCCTCTTAAGAAAACTTGGGGTCTGATTTAGAGGGAGAGGAAGATTCCTCCAGAGGGTCCAGATATAGATTGACACTGGACGATGTGGGGGACTTACTGAAAGCGATCTATGACACTTTGGAGATTAGAGAGGAGTCGGACTACAGCTTTCAAAGCACAACCTCATGTATCAGGGGGCCAATATGCACCTCTGGTCAAGGTATTCTCCTTGCAACAAATCTCTAGTAGAATCGATCTTGCTTGAATGGGAGCACCCTGAAAGGAGACCATTCTTTTCAGGCAGCCTTAAGCGCAGATTTCCATTTGAAAAGAATGCAACCCACCCCTGGAACAAGGTTCCAAATTTGGATGCACCTCTGGCCAATGTCTCTAAGAAGACGGATTTGGCCTTGGACAACCTCGGGTCCCTTAAAGACCACATGGATAAAAGGGGCGACGTGCTGCCAACAAGGGCTTGGGATGCTTCTTCCATTGGGCTTAAGCCAGCCCTTGCAGCCACTTGCGTTGCTAGAAACTTGGAATGCGTTGCTAGAAACTTGGAATGCGTTGCTAGAAACTTGGAATGCTGGTTAACGCAGTTACAACCCCACATTTCTGCAGGCACTTCCAGGCAACAACTGCTTAAGTCACTTCCTTTACTGTTTAAGGCAGTTGGCTTTCTAGCGGATGCCTCAGCTTAAATCGGTAAAGCTGGCAGCTGGGTCAGCAGCACTGGTGAACCCTGCAAGGGCGGCCATGTGGCTGAAAGCTTGGACGGGCGATGCAGCGTCTAAGCTTAAGCTCTGTGGATTACCTTTTTCAGGTGATCACCTTTCTGGGCCTGGGCTTCAGGAAGCACTGGAGCGTACCCAGGACAAGAAAAAAGCATTCCCAGAAAAAGAAAAAGCCAGAGGGTAAATGTTTTTTTTTTGGAGGTTACAGGCAGCAGACCCTACAGGAGAGACAGGGGCGCCCTAAGAAACATTGGGCAGGTCATAAGGGGCGAGGAAGAGAAGGAATCTCAAATTAGAAATAAGAATGGGTACAAGTTGGAGTTCAATTCCATTCCCCTTCCCACTTTTCTGATCACCCCATTACCCAGAGACCGGGAAAAACTAGGGGCTCGGAGTCTGTTAGGGGAGCAAGTGGATCATCAGGTCATCTGCCAAGTGCCACATGCAGAACATTGCCAAGGAGTGTATTCCCACATATTCATGGTCAAAAAGCCACCTGGCAAGTTCAGGCTAATCATCAATCTCCGTTCTCTGAACGTGTTTGTCAGAAACAAACACTTCAGGATGGAGTCTTCACGTTAACGAGTCTCCTGTTTCCAGATTGCTATATTGCAACGATCGATCTCAGGGACGCATATTTTCATTTGCCGATACATCAGGATTTCCGTAAATAACTAGCGTTCAGGGTGAATTGAGAAGTTAATTTCCAATTCAGGGCACTGACATTCGTACTAGCATCCTTGCCGAGGATCTTCACGAAGATCCTGGCAGAAACTCTTGCCCCGATGCACGTCAGGGCCATTACAGTGATCCCCTATTTGGACAATCTTCTGTTTGTCGCCCAATCTTATCAGCAGCTGAAAGAGAACTTACAGGAAGCTCAGGTTTTCCTGCGCACCCTTGGTTGGCTGATCCCAAGTCCCAGCTGATCCCAATCAAGGAAGTACAGTACCTGGGATACCGGATATCTTCAACAGAGAAGAAAGTCCTTTCTCCCGCTGGAGAAGATAGAGAAAGTGGATCTAGCGGTGGCGCAGCTTCAGAGCAATCAGGAAGCCCATATCAGAGAGTCCTTCCAGCAAAGGATAAGGGGGCAGCACCTACAAAAACAGACAATACGGCTGTAGTCGCATACATGAACAAGCAGAGGGGGACCAGGAGCCCTGCCTTGCAGTTGAAAGAAGGCAAAATATTTGGTTGGGCCAAAATAAACCTGGCTTTGTCTGCAGTCCACTTAAAAGAGACACAGAACTCTTAGGCTGATTTTTTCAGCCACCGTCAAGTAAGACAAGATGAGTGGTCACTCAACCAGGAAGTGTTTGAGCAGATTGTGTGGACCTGGGGATTTTGGAAAGAGCAAGGGAGGGTTATAACCGGTCTAATTTTTCTTTGCCATTTATGTACCATTGCAGAGATTTCACCTCTATTGTTTTTCTGGGGACAACCTAAAATTTGGTATTTTCTTTTACTTTCACTTTCAATGAGAACAGTAAACAAGACAAAATCGAGGAGATTAAATTATCTAATGGGGCACAGACCTCCACTCTGTCCAAAACTAAAGAAAAAAGTCTCACCTTTAGTTATACTTTAATTCTATAGAAGCAGTACCCTGAAGATTCTACCTTTTGTCTTGAATTTCTCCAAACCTCATACTGTATGTTTACCTCTGATGGCTAGTCTGATAAGATTTAGAGTGATATTTGGTGAGATCACTTCTGTGCTGCTCACTGTTATCCTTGTTGAACAGGAAGCAATACCTGATTTTTGACACAGCGTCCATGGTTCAGGTCTTCCAAGTAATCAGTAGGCTAGCACACTCAAAGGCTTCCTGAATAACATTCATATGTTCTGTATGTCAACTCTTATTGGGTGAAGGGGCTACAGTTTTTAAAAATCAATGCCCAATTCAAGCCAAAACATATTTTGGTGAGAGAGAGGAAGGTCCTCTGCCAGGAGGACAGCCTGCTAATATTATATATGCTATTTCTTAATGTGTAAGCAAATAGCCAAATCCAATATAAATACATAAAATACGTGAAACGTCTCACTTGCCAAGACCAATTGTAACTCACTTTCCAGACAAGGCTCTGGCCATGTACATTTCTCCACTGCAGTCACAGTAATAGTTTGTATAGTTAGGGAACTGCAACTCTCCTCTGTGCCCTCTCCTTCAATCAGCACACTTTTTAAATTTTACAGCACTGTGTAATTCAGAAAAGATTGGATTAGAGGGCTACCCCTTCCTTGTGCATTGTGTAAATGCTGACATTCACAGAGCTACAGAAGTCTAGTAAAGGAACATTGAGGTACTTACAGCTCACCTTCAGAACATTTTACATCTGTATTTAGGTCGAACCACATTTCAGTATCATTCACTCACATGGATTATTACAGCAGGAACAGCCGCATCATTCATTCATAGGATCTGTGAATGTTTAAGTCCCAACTGCCAATGCGACAGACAGCTTGTAGTTCCCAATAAGTGTTTGCTGATCAGCACATCCGTAGTACAGTGACACTTCCTCTCGCTTGCCAACTGAAAGGCTGTATGGAGGTACAGGCAGGAAGCTGAAGGACGTGTCTTCAGCAGCCTGGCAATGCACCCACAATCCACTGATTGCGGGTGCAGTGGTTTGCAGACTCTTGAGGGAAACAATTTTACATTATAAAATTTTACATTTCAATGCAAAAATGTTTCCATTTGTTATTTTTCCCCTAAAGGTGAATTAGCCTTTAAAGTCCAACTCCAGGCACAACAATATTACCATGCTCCAATCAGCGATACGTTCCACCCCCCCCCCCTTTTTCAGGCACCATTCCATCCACTGAAACCACCAACGGCACTATTCCTTCCCTAAATAACAATGGGGCACTATTCCTCCCACTGACACCAACGATGGGACACGGTGCCTCCCACTAAAACCAATGATGTATTTTTACACTGATGCCAGGGTGATTGTAAGCCCAATATCCATAGTCTGGTCCCACTAAAGTCTGAAGGACAGTTAAGTGGCCCTTTGTTTAGAAAATTTGGAGGAGACCCCTGTTCTACATTATAACGGTATTAAACCCAAAAGTGAACATTTACTATATTGCAGCTTATCAATATGATGCAAGGACTGTATTTGTTTCCTTTTTTTTTAGGTTGCATTTCTTCTATTTTTATCTGGTGATCCAGCCAGCAAGCTTGTTTTTCAAAAGTAAACGATCAGCTCTTATCCCAAAAGGTAAAAATAAATGTTTGCTGTACCGATTATAAAGTGTGAGCTGAAGTTTGGCTTCAATTTGTTAGTATATCTAAATCTGCCAATACATTTAACAATCCCTCCTCCCCTGACTGACAATGCTGCGCCGCCTGTGCTCCTCCTAAAAGGCACCAAGCCTTGGTGCTTCTGCCAAAATACAGCTTCCTCCAACCTGGAACCAGGAATCAGATGATATACTTTTCCGACGGGTATTGTGTGATGACAGCCTGTCGGAAGAATTTATGACAGTTTGTACGCTCCATCAGACAATTGTCAGATTTTCTGCGGACAAATGTTGGATAGCAGGCTTTAAAATTGTCCGGACGACGGTCTGTTGCCGGATTTTCCGAGCGTGTGGACAAAAGTCCAAAGTACAAACACGCCTGCTCGGAATCAATGCTCACCAAACACGACATTAGCAGAAGGTGCCCAAAGGCTGGCGCTCAAGAGCTGAAATTTCACGTAGTATGCAACTACATTCGTGCTTGTTGGCCGATAATTGTGTGCCATTTGTATGCAAGATAAAAAACATGGCATATGGCCGTTGGACAAAAGTCAGAGGCTTTGTCTGATAGTGTGTACGAGGCTTTAATCCAAGCCTCGCTCTCAGCGGTAATCATGATGTTTACCATTATTAGAGAATGATCCGCTCTCTCTTTGGGAGCAAAGGCAGAACTGAGCTCTTTACCAAGATCTGAATGGAAGAAGCAGACAAAATCCAGTGTCTCCTCCATGGGCCATAATCGGTGGGTAGGAGGGCTAGCTCCTAGTCTCCTCCAAAAGCCCCTGGTCCCAGTTGGGTCTGTCACACTGCTTTAATCAAATCTTCTGGTTTACTTGCAGGGGGGAGTACAGCTCCCACAGTACTTCAAGGGCTTTGTGGATGTGCGATTCATGTCTCCTAGACCTCACTATTACCATTTTGTCTCCTCTAGGCTTTGTTTTGTGAATGGCCAGGAGGAGAGGAAAGCAGACACATAACCATAACATTGGGGGCTATGAGACCTGCAGCAGTTGCATCCCATATGGGCCCCAGAGCAAAAAAGCAGAAGCTGTACTTCCCGACATGTAAACCAGCAGATATGACAAATATAAAGAAAGCCAGCAGAGTGGAGAGTTGCTTTTTAACCACTTGCTGACCAGCTCATGCAGATGTACCGACAGGTCGGCTCTCCTGCAGGAACTGAAGTACCTGTACGTCAGTCCATGCAAGGAGGATAACGGGCACGCGGGACTCCATGTCCACGGCGACCCGCGATCGATGTGTACAGAAGCAGAATGGGGAACTGCTTATGTAAACAAGGAGATTCCCGTTCTGCCTAATGACATGTCAAAGATTTTCTATTCCCAGTGAATGGGAACAGTGATCTCTCATGTCCCAGTGAGCCCACCCCCTTACAGTTAGAACACACCTAGGGAACACACTTAACCCCTTGATTTCCCCCAGTGTTAACCCCTTCCCTGCCAGTGTAATTATTACATTGATCAGTGCATTTTTATAGCACTGATCATTGTAAGGTCAGTGGTCCCCAAAAAGGCTAAATTTGGGGCTAGATTTGCCCTCTGCAATGTCGCAGTCTCGCTAAAAATCGCTGATCGCTACCATTACCAGTAAAAACAATAATACAAAAAAAAGTCCTAAAATCTATTCCATAGTTTGTAAACGTCATAACTTTTGCGAAAACCAATCAATATACACCTATTGCGCCTTTTTTACCCCAAAAATGTGGAAGACTATATATCACCTAAACTGACGAATAAATTAGTTTTTTTATATATTTTTTTGTATATGTATTATAGCAGAAAGTAAAATAAATAAATAAAATAAAAATAGTGTTTTTGGTTTATAGCGCACAAAATTAAAACCGCAGGGGTGATCAAATACCACCAAAAGAAAGCTCTATTTGTGGGTAAAAAAAGGACATAAATTTTGTTTGGGTACAGCATCACACAACCGTGCAACTGTCAGTTAATGCGACGCAGTGCCGTAGTGCAAAAAATGGCCAGGTCATTAAGGGGATAAATCCTTCCGGGGCTGAAGTGGTAAAGCAACAGAATGAATACCAGTTTGAAACCTGGTAAGTGTCTTGTTTTTAGAGTAGGGCTTTATATTTTTGTTTTTCTACACCTCAAATATATATTTTTTTATATACCTCTGTAGCAAACACCATTTTCTGTCATCTCACTCCAATACTTTATTTTAATGTCTACCTTTAGTCAAAGATTAATTTGCTAACATGGTCTATATACAGTATGTAAGGTGACAGAGACCCTGTTCGTGATCACAAGCATTTCTAAAAAACGAAGGATGGAGATTGCAAGTCAGGCCAGAGGGGTCACTTTGAGCTCCCCATCTTTTTAATTGACAATTGTAGCAGTTAATTTTCCTTACAACTGTGATACATTGTGACACAACATATTCTCCAACATGTCAGTATGAACACATTGATGGCTCTTTTCTCATTAAAAAGTGTTGTTTCTACATACAGTGTCCCTTAAAGTGGAACTAAACACCACAAACACTATCTCATTTGTAATAATAAAATCAAACTCACCCATCCATCTTGGTCTCTGTGCTTTTTGTTAAGAACTCACATTGAAAAGCACACCCTAGCATTTCTCGCAATAACCATCTTAAGAAAGGGCAAATGTTTCATGTAGCATTTACGGTACTTCCTGGAATTCACCTGCCCTTTGCACAGACAGGCAGGATGATGTGCTTGACCACTTAAGACCCGGACCAATATGCAGGTTTAGGACCTTGCCCCTTTTGCGATTTGGCACTGCGTCACTTTAACTGACAGTTGCGCGGTCGTGCGACGTGGCTCCCAAACAAAATTGGTGTTCTTTTTTCCCCACAAATAGAGCTTTCTTTTGGTGGTATTTGATCACCTCTGCGTTTTTTTTGTGCTATAAACAAAAATAGAGCGACAATTTTGAAAAATATGTTTTACTTTTTGCTATAGTAAATATCCCCAAAAATATATATAAAAAATAAATAAATAATTTCCTCAGTTTAGGCCGATACGTATTCTACCTATTTTTGGTAAAAAAAAAAATCGCAATAAGCGTTTAACGATTGGTTTGCGCAAAATTTATAGCGTTTACAAAATAGGGGATAATTTTAATGGCATTTTTATTAATAATTTTGTTTTTACTACTAATGGCAGCGATCAGCGATTTTTTTCGTGACTGCGACATTATGGCGGACACATCGGACAATTTTGACACATTTTTGGAACCATTGTCATTTTCACAGCAAAAAGTGCTATAAAAATGCATTGATTACTGCGAAAATTACAATTGCAGTTTAGGAGTTAACCACTAGGGGGCGCTGTAGGTGTTAATTTTGACCTATGTGTTTCTAACTGTAGGGGGGCGGGGCTGGACGTGTGATGTCATTGATGGTCTTTCCCTATATCAGGGAACAGACGATCAATGACACTGCCACTGTGAACGGGAAAGGTGTGTTTTCACACACACCTCTCCCCGTTCTTTAGCTCCTGTGACCGATCGCAGGACACCGGCGACAATCGGTTCCGTAGGTCACGGAGCTTCGGACCGGGTCGCGCGTGCGACCCACGGCTGGTCTCTTAACGGCGACATGCCTGTGCCCAGCCGTGCCATTCTGCCGACGTATATGTGCAGGAGGCAGTCCTTAAGTGTTTTAAAAAAATATATAATACGCCTTCCTATCTATTTACTAATACTAGCAGCATAAGGAATAAATATTGTTGCCATTGATTAAGAGAGAGTTTAGTTCTGCTTTAAGCCCCTTAAACGTGCAAAAGAAAATGCTTATTTTAAAGTAAAGCATCAAATTAGCTCATTAAATAACACAAGGGAAGTTTAAAAGATAAAAATCAGAACGCACAAAAGCTGAGCTATTTTCTAAGTATCACCATTTACAGCTGATCAAGGCTGTTTTTTGTTTTTTTTAGCAAAAGCAGCAATATGAAGAAAATAATTTGAACTGCAGTTTGCTTGGGGATACAAATGTTATTAATGACACAAACACATCTTTGTAGTTAAACTTGGCACTTATATAGTGTGATGTTGAAGCTCATTTGTAACCTTAGATGGATTGCTTCAGGAAGCAGGCAATAAGTAAACTCAATATTATTCTTACACGCAGAAATAACTCTTGTTTAAAAGCACACATAACATTGTATGCTGGTAATTATAGGTTATTGAAGTATGTATCAATTTTAATGGATATTATTACAAGACTAATTGCATGCAAGGAAAAAAAAATCTTTAACCACTATATTTCACAGCTGCCTTTACAATAAGAAATTACAGATTGAGAGGCTTATTTATCATCACTTATGATTATACTCAGTGGAACTCCAAGTAAAAAGCATAAAAGGGGAGGTTTAGCGTAATTTTTTAAAATCAAATCAGCAGCTCCATATGTAAAATGCACAATACAAATATGGATTGAATCAAAAAAAGTACACTTCAGTTAAACACAGTTATTCCCTGCAGTTCTCCCTGGTTCTTCCTGCTGACCCCTCTCCACCACAGTGGGTAAAGGTCAGGAGGATTCAGCTGTGGGAGATCCAGGGAATCAACAAAAAGTTGGCTTTAGTGCAGATTATTTTTAAGGACCGTAGCAGCATTCAGGATTGCAAAAGCAGTTTACTAGTGGCCTTTAACCACCAGACAAATTGCGCTTTCAGAAAGAGGAGATAAAGGCACCCCCTATTTAGCCAATAACAGGCGTCTCTTAAGTTTGGCAATGTGAAGATCTGGAAAATTGGCTGGTGGTTCCAACTTGCTGTAGCAAGGTTTTACAATACCGGCAGTGTAAACCGAAAGAGAGAGCTGGTAACAATCGCCTGTCATGCAAATTGGATGAGGGGAAACACTTATCAAATTCACACTAGTGTGAACCCAGGCTAAAAGTTTTCTTAACCACTTCAATGCTGGGCGTTTTCACCCCTTTCCTGCCCAGGCCAATTTTTGGCTCTCAGTGCTGTCAAAATTTGCATGACAATTACACAGTCATGCAACACTGTACCCATATGAGATTTTTATTATTTTGTTTTGGGACAGCAAGCGCTTTATTTTGGTGGTATTTTTTTTATATCAGATAATTTTTTTTATTTTTATTAAACATTACATACAAATAGAAAGTGTCAAAACTGCGCTATAGGGAATCAAAAAACAAAAATCAATAAAAACGTAAGCAACAACTCTCCTGTATGACATAAATCACAGTATAGCATAAATTAAAGAAAAGAGAATTGCGCTAAAAAATTATAATTCCACAAATCAATCTAATTTACAACGTGCATATAAAAGTCCACCTGTGCTTATAACCAGGAGTCTTGAAGATTTCTGATGAAAGGAACTACCATTGATCATCCTATGTGAAGAAATCGCCACCAAATAGTACGGTTACCAGCTCCAGATGATCCCCCATTATAGGGGATTAGACAGCGCGCTTGGCTTAAACCCAGCCTGGGTCTTTCTCCCAGTGTAAACATACACCTGTCCGCAGGGCGCCACTCATAAGGATGGATGGATTTTTATAAAAAAAACAAAGCTCCATATGGCGTAAAACTTCTTAAAAAATAAAGTAATGCACTTACATGTTCAATGTGTAATAAAAGCCTCAAGTCTGGTGTGTCGGCCGGTGCACAACCAGGACAAACCCGTCTTTCCGGGACACGAGGGGATAGACAACGTCAGCGCTTCGTTCCTCCCTACGCGTTTAGTCAGAGATGACATCGTCCGGGGGCACTACAAACAAATGGCCACAGTTATATCGTTATCGTTATTTGCCACGGATATCAGTCATTGGACTTTGGCAACCTCCTCTAGGCAGCATCAAATTACCTCTATTTTACGTACCAATTTCTTCTCCTCTACCCCTCCCCCTCTTCTCTTTGCTCCTACCTCCTCTGCCTTCACTCCTCTCTACTGGGTAGACTGTCATATAATTGATTACTAGGTTCTAGCCAACATGACCATATTTTTTTAAACCTTTGGGGTGTACCTCTATGCTTGTATGTTAATGTTTCCCTTTTAAGTATATAGTTAAGTTTCTCACCCCATTGTTTATGGGTTGGAGGACCAAATGATGGCCATTTTTGTAAAATAACTTTACGTGCTAAATATAAAGGATCTTATACACATGGGCCCGGATTCACATACATCGGCGCATATTTATGCCGCCGTAGTGTATAGTTTTTACGCTAAACCGGCACAGCGTGGAGAGGCATGCACTGTATTCAGAAAGCCATTGCTCACCAAGATGCGCCAGCTTAACGTATTTTCGAAGGCGCAGGCCAGCGTAAGTGTAAGTGGGCGTGACTCCATGCAAATGATGGTCCGAGCCTGGCGCAGTGGTTTATCTCCGGCGTATCTTTAACGGTGCATGCGCCGTGAACGTATGTTCCATGCCCCTCTGCTCATGCTCACAACTACGCCCGGCGTAACCCCTAAGACGCCGGCCCAACGCCTACGCCCAGAACATAAATACGCCCAGACATGCGCCCGTCGAGTGCAAAAGTACACCAGCAGCTTTTCTACCATTGGTGTACAGTAGGTGTTTGTGATATTGTGTTTTTAGCACGACAGCATCGCGCTAAATCTCGGCGACATGGTGCCGAGATCTCGCCGACATCTCGCACTCACTGGAATAGTGACAGCACATCCCAGCAAGCGCGTCATAGAAGCGACGGGAGATCCGACTTGGATTCCCGCCAATTCTACACGTGTGCGGCGTTTGTTATGAATCCTGAGGGGGAAGTCCCCGCCGGATTTTAAATAAAAATCCGGCATGGGTTCCCCCCTCAGGAGCATACCGGGCCCTTAGGTCTGTTATGGGTTGTAAGGAGAGCCCCCCTACGCCGAAAAAAAACGGCGTAGGGGGTCCCCCTACAATCCATACCAGACCCGTATCCAAAGCACGCTACCCGGCCAGCCAGGAAGGGAGTGGGGACGAGCGAGCGCCCCCCCCCTCCTGAGCCATACCAGGCTGCATGCCCTCAACATGGGGGGGGTTGGGTGCTCTGGGGCAGGGGGGCGCACTGCGGCCCCCCCACCTCAGAGCACCCTGTCCCCATGTTGATGAGGACAGGGCCCCTTCCCGACAACCCTGGCCGTTGGTTGTCGGGGTATGCGGGCGGGAGGCTTATCGGAATCTGGGAGCCCCTTTAATAAGGGGGCCCCCAGATACCGGCCCCCCACCCTAAGTGAATGAGTATGGGGTACATCGTACCCCTACCCATTCACCTGCAAGAAAAGTGGTAAAAACACAAATAAACCACACAGGGTATTAAAATATTTTTAGTCTGCTCCGGAGGCCCCCCCTGTCTTCTTTATTAGCTCTTTTACCAGGGGGAGCTTCTTCTTTGACGTCTTCGGGTGGGTGGGGGCCGCCGTCTGGTTCTCTTCCACCGCCGGGGGGGTCGCTTTTAAAAAAGCCCCCACCCCCCGGCGGGTTTCCTCCGGTGTCTTCGGCGGGGGGGCTTCTTCTTCCGCTATCCCGAAGGGTCTTCTCCGCTATCCGGGGGGTCTCCTTCTATGTTCGCCGCTCTCCGCTGTTGACTCGGCGCACCCCGGTTCTTCGTCTTGCTGTCCGGTGCCTTCTTCCGTGCTGTACGTCTTCTCCTTCCGTGCTGTGAGTTCTTCTTCCGCGCTGTGACGTCATGTTCTTCACTTCTCTTCTTTTCCCGATGTTGACACGCCGGTTCTTCTCGTTGAAATGACGGATGCGCGCCTTGCATCGGACCTATATAGGCCTCACAGTCCCATCATGCTCTGTACCCACCCATGTGATACCTACCACGTGGGTAGGTATCACATGGGTAGGTACAGAGCATGATGGGACTGTGAGGCCTATATAGGTCCGATGCAAGGCGCGCATCCGTCATTTCAGCGAGAAGAGCCGGCGTGTCAACATCGGGAGAAGAAGAGAAGTGAAGAACATGACGTCACAGCGCGGAAGAAGAACTCACAGCACGGAAGGAGAAGAAGACGCACAGCACGGAAGAGGGCACCGGACAGCGAGACGAAGAACCGGGGTGCGCCGAGTCAACAGCGGAGACCGGCGAACATAGAAGGAGACCCCCCGGATAGCGGAGAAGACCCGTCGGGATAGCGGAAGAAGAAGACCCCCCGCCGAAGACGCCAGAGGAAACCCGCCGGGGGGTGGGGGCTTTTTTTAAAAGCGACCCCCCCGGCGGTGGAAGAGAACCAGACGGCGGCCCCCACCCACCCGAAGACGTCAAAGAAGAAGCTCCCCCTGGTAAAAGAGCTAATAAAGAAGACAGGGGGGGCCTCTGGAGCAGACTAATAAAATATTTTAATACCCTGTGTGGTTTATTTGTGTTTTTACCACTTTTCTTGCAGGTGAATGGGTAGGGGTACGATGTACCCCATACTCATTCACTTAGGGTGGGGGGCCGGTATCTGGGGGCCCCTTATTAAAGGGGGCTCCCAGATTCCGATAAGCCTCCCGCCCGCATACCCCCGACAACCAACGGCCAGGGTTGTCGGGAAGGGGCCCTGTCCTCATCAACATGGGGACAGGGTGCTCCGAGGTGGGGGGGCCGCAGTGCACCCCCCTGCCCCAGAGCACCCAACCCCCCCATGTTGAGGGCATGCAGCCTGGTACGGCTCAGGAGGGGGGCGCTCGCTCGTCCCCACTCCCTTCCTGGCTGGCCGGGTAGCGTGCTTTGGATACGGGTCTGGTATGGATTGTAGGGGGACCCCCTACGCCGTTTTTTTTCGGCGTAGGGGGGCTCTCCTTACAACCCATAACAGACCTAAGGGCCCGGTATGCTCCTGAGGGGGGAACCCATGCCGGATTTTTATTTAAAATCCGGCGGGGACTTCCCCCTCAGGATTCATAACAAACGCCGCACACGTGTAGAATTGGCGGGAATCCAAGTCGGATCTCCCGTCGCTTCTATGACGGCTCTGTCTCCATCGCGGCAAGCCAGCTCGGCGCTGGCTCCCGCGATGGGGCTCGTAGGTGCTCAATCTCGCCGAGAAAGAGAGCGAGATTGACACAAAATCGGGTTCAAATACTGTAGGTACTTTTGCAATCTCTGCTATGTCTACACCAGAGACTGAGAGGGAGAGGAGGAAAAATGTTTACACCGGAGAAGGCAACCCTGATCGCTGCCATCTCCAGGTACTGTGTACCTCCATGGGGCACAGAGTGGCATGACCAGCAAGGTCAGGAAGGACAAGATCCTCCAGGAGGTCGCCATGCAGGTCAATGCCCTTGGAAATCAACAAAGGACCTCAAAGGACATTGGGAAAAAAAATCAATGACCTACGTCGTCTGGTCAGGGCTAAGTTGGCCACGAAGAGGAGGCACGCCAGGGGCACGGGAGGCGGACCAGCCAGTATCATCAGGCTCACTGCCGATGAGGTGGTGATTGCCAGGTGTCTGGAGAGGGAGCAAGTGGAGGGCCTGGAGGGCTTTGACTCCGGTGACCAGGCATTGAGGACAGGTAAGTGTTGTTTAACCCCTATCCGGTGTGTAGCATGTGAGGGGGTGTAAGGGAACATGTGACAAGTGTGTGGGTCCACCAACATGTGAATGCTTTGTGTCATCCACAGATAGGGTGCTGGAGGGAGCTGGCCCATCGTCCGCTGCTGAACGACCCATGCCATCCCCAGAGGAGTGTGCGCACACCGCTCCTCTAGAAGAAGTTGAGGAGGAGCAAGTGGACCTTACGGAAGGTGTCTACCTCGCGGAGGAGAACATCATCCCTGGACCCTCCCCCATCAGGAGAAGCCCCTCACCCTCCTCCCCATCAGGGAAAGCCCCTCAAGGGCCTCCCCCATCAGGGAAAGCCCCTCAAGGGCCTCCCCATACAGATGGCCCCAAGCTTCTTCTGCCCCCAGGAAGGCACTGCGGAAGACAAGGGGTGTTCCCGAATCAGTCCAACAAGGGCTTGCGAGGGAACAGGGTCGCCAGACGCGCCACATGGGTGCCATTGCAGGTGACCTTCGCCGCGTGGCAGACAGCCTGGCCTCCTTGGCCCAGACCCAGGCAGAATGCACAGTAGCTGCGCAGGGCACTGCAGCCACTGTGCAGCAGTGCCTCATGCAGCAGGCTGATCAGAGCACCTCAATATCTGACAGCCCGAAGGATGCGAGTGCGAACTGCGCTGCTCTGGTCACCTGCGTTGGGGAGCTGCAGGCCACAACATCAGGCCTCGTGGCAGAGGTGAGAAGCGTGGCAGTACAGGCCCATACTGCTGCCATCGAGGCGCCACCAGCAGCACACTACCACCCGCCAACTGCGGATGCAGGCGCAGACTAACGCGGTCCTCACCCGCATTGCCCTGGCATTGGAGGGCAGGCAGCCAGCACCTGCCAGGAGTGGCAGACCTGGGGATGATCCTCCTGATGCCCCACCCCCCCACCCGAGGCTCCCCCCAGGCAACTGAGGAGCCGGAGCCAGGGCACCATGCCTGGCCCACGACAGGGCAAAGGAGTGCCTTTTTTTGTTTGTTTATTTTTTGCTCAGATTATGAGCTTTTTTATTTTGGAGTGTCGTGCACAGAAGGATGTGCCGGCCTCCAGTAAGGGCATGCCATGTCGGCCACGGAGGCTGCACACGGTCAGTAGTGCAGGCTACAGTGTGACTGGTGTGTGAATGTGGGTGACATACCTGCCAGCAAGGCGTGTCACCCTGGGTCGTCGGGGAGAGGTTATCACCACGACCGTGTGAATGTGGTAGGAATGGACAGTAACAACATTGGGGCCTTGGCGTTGCTGCTCCCAAGTCCTGCATGGTGGACTTGGGCTAATCCAATGTTAGGTGGATGTGGTGTGTGTGAGCACAGGACCCCAGATGGCAAGCCCCCTTTTTTTTAAATTTTGAGAAAAAAAAAATTGGGATATTTTTTAATGTATTTTTTTTAATCTTTTTAGTTCCTTTTTTTCTATATATTTTTTTGTAGTTCGTCTTTCTCAATTCGCGGCAGCACCCCCCCCCTCCAGGCCCATGCCTGAAGCTGTGTAAGGGGCCCCATAATTCCTGATGGCGGCCCTGCCTGGCATGTTGGCATACAGGTGTGTTGTCCTGCAAGTGTGGTTGCTCAGCTCGTCTGTAACGGTGCTGCTGCAGCTGCTGTCCAGCTGACCTGTGCACGTCTGGTGCTGAGTTACACCTGCTTTATGGGTAATAACTTTAGGCCGGACGTTGAACTTACGCGCACCGCGCGTAGCCTGCGCCGGGTGCACGTACGTTCATGAATCGCCGTATCTCTCATTTGCATATTTGAATAGGAAATCAATGGGAGCGCCAGATGCGTCCAGCGTAAATATGCGCCCACGATACGCCGGTGTAGGAAAGTTACGTCGGTCGGAAGAAGCCTATTTTCAGGCGTATCTAGTTCTGTGGGCACGGCGCACAGATACGACGGCGCATAGATAGACTTACGCGGCGTATCTCAAGATACATCAGCGTAAGTGCTTTGTGAATCCGGGCCACAGTGTGCATCTCTACTGGTAACACTCCATCAGGGATTATTCCCAATAGTTCAAGTTTGGGCACTCCCGATATCTCAGTGGAGCATAATAAATTTAGGGTTATAAATATTTTTTCCCCAATATCGATGAAGCTTTGGACAGCGTTAAAGCATGTGGATAAGAGATCCAATAACCACTTCCCGCCCGGCCTATAGCAAAATGACGGCCAGGCGGTGGTTGTGTTATCCTGACTGGATGCGGTGATCAATGGTGCGGTGTGTCAGTCTGACTCACCGCTACACTGGAGCCAACGGAGGCACTTTACCCCTTGATCAGCCATGTCCGATTACGATGTAAACAGGAAGAGCCGTTGATCGGCTTTTCCCCACTCGCGTCCGACAGACGCGAGTAGAGGAGAGACGATCGGCAGCTCTCCTGACAGGGGGGGGGGTCTGCGCTGATTGTTCATCAGCGCAGCCCCCCCCACAGATACCCACACTAAACCACCAGGGAAGCTCCCAACATGTGGATGGCCAGGTACATCTCCCATGGGCATCCACATATGCAAATGCATGCCCAATCTATGCCAATCAGTGCCCACAAATGGGCACTGACTGGCATCATGGAACAAATTCAGTGATGCCCAGCAATGCCACCCATAAGTACCCATCAGTGCCGCCTATGAGTGCTCAGTGCCACCTATGAGTGCCCATCAGTGCTGCATACCAGTGCCCATTGGTGCCCATTATTAAAGAAAATGTACTTAATTTACAATTTTTTTTTACAGAAACAAAAGAAAAAAAATCGAAATTGTTCGTCTTACTTTTTGCGGAATGCTGAAAACTGCCATGGGCAGGAAGGTGTTTAAGTGCCTGGTATTCAAGTGGTTAACTAGGGAGCATGGAGGACATAGCAGTGTTATATATTTTCCCCAAGCATAGTGTTTTTATTGGGTATAATGAGGCCTATGTAAAATAAAAAGCTGAGATAACCTCTGGGAAGGCGAGAGGAATGTCATTGGTAGAGTTTCCAGTCCTCCTCATCTAGATCCTCCATGTCCCTTTGCCAACGAACAAAACTATTTGTTTTCCAGTATTCTCTATCGTTTGTAAATTAGAATAAAGGTCTCCTGTTAATCCTCGTTTTGTGCAGGTTACCGAAGTTGCCTTTGATAATATTTTAGAATGTTTATACTGTATTTGGAGTTTTGTCTCTTAGTGCATGACATAATTGGAGGTATTGATATAAAATAAATTATTGTTTGTTAACCGATAGCGGTCTTAATTTATTAAAAGTAATAGAACATCACCTTCATATAACTGATACAAAAATACTAGATCAGCTTTTTTCATTCTAATAAGTCTGTCTATTTCAGTCTATTCAGTTCATAAAAGCAGCAATTATTCCATTTAGGAATATGGTTTGTATAACCCTTATGCTGAGCAATAGTTTGCACTGCTTGCCATACTCCATGAATTAAATAAAAAGTAGGGAATTCTCTTTTATTATAAAAGTGATGAGCTACTATTAATTGAACTAAAGGGTACTTTTTAAATTGGGATATTATCTTCTGTATGGGGTCCTGCATGTCCACTACCTCCCACCGTGCCAATGTTGCAGTTGTGATGCAATAAAGTATAGTCTTACGTTGGGCATCGCAATCCCCCTTATCTTTGGCCTGTTGTAAAGTTTCAAATCGAAATTATAGGTTTTTCACCCTTCCACACAAAATCCCTAAAAGCCGAATGGATAGTCCAGAATAATTGTAACGTCAGCAGTTATGCAATACATACAACATTTGGGGCATCCACTCCATCTTCACCAAATTCGCTCTCCTTATCATGGTCAACGGGAATTTACTCCAGGTTTTACTCAATTGTCTAAATTTGACAATAAGAGGACATATGTTCTTATCTGTATATTGTGTAATAGTCAGTGTGATTATCACTCCCAAATATTTTAGATGTGACCAGGGTCATCCGATGTTAATGTACAATGTATATGTAAAGCGCTGCGTAAATTGACAGCGCTATACAAGTACCTAAATAATAATAATCCGATGAGCCTGGTGTGGGAGCTTCAAACGCACAGGGGTCCAGAGGCAGCATTACGGACTTTTTCCCAATTAATATTAAATCCTGGAAAGGATCCATACACATATTAAGGACATAACTGCGGACAAGGATGAACCTGCATCCCCCCCAAAACACTAGGGTATCTTATCTTCACCTGTAGATCTCCGGAATCCTACAATATTTGTAGATGAACAAATGGCCTCCGCCAGTGGTTCAACGGCCAGAGCAAAAAGAAGTGGGATTAAAGGACATCCCTGCCTCGTTCCTCAAGTCAATGAAAAAGGACCCTTGCACTTTGGTAATTATATAAAGGTAGTATCCATTTTATAAATCTAGGGCCAAACCCATATCGTTTTAAGCAATTCCACAAAAAAAGACCCGCTCTATACTGTCAAATGCTTTAGCCGCATCAAGTGATGATATAGCTCTATTTCCTATGTTGTCTGTTGGAAGTTGTAGATTTGGAAATAAACACTTGATATTATTTGTTGTATATATATTAGGAATAAAACCTGATGTTTGATTACAATGAATTAATTTTGCAATGCATCTTGATAATCTAATTGCCAATACCTTCGCCAACAACTTGATGTCCGGCGTTAAGATATTGGACGATATGAATCAGGATTACTTGGATCCTTACAGAGTTTCAATAAAACAATTACAGCTTCAGTCAGAGGGGATTAGTGAACCCACCTCCATGGCATAATTAAAGACATCCAGCAATTCAGGTAACATCACATCCCCATATTTTTTATATTTCCCCTGAAAGGCCATCTATCTGGTGTTTTATTATTAGGTAAATTAGATAATGCATTTCTTAGCTCCACCAATGTTAGTGTGCCCTCCAGTGCCACCCTTTCATCATATGAAATACTTGGTAAATCAATAAGTGTCAAAGAATCTATTCAAGGACTCTTCTGGATAAGATACCCTACTCTTATATAGGGCCTGGTAAAATTCCCTGAATACCTCTAAGCCTTTACAATAGTTGCCAATAGGTGTCCCTGTCCTCTCTCCCTCCTCAAAATATGGTTGTTGCTGGAAAAAAAAAAATCTTATTTTCTGCCCTCTTACTAGCTAATGCTCCATAATGTAATTGGCTATGAAGCCATTCTTTTTGAGTATCTTCTTTGGATTAATTGTATATAGGAATTCGGCCTGCATCATATCAGCTAGGGTTTTTTCCCACTGCCTAGATTGTTTCCTAATTTTCGATATCTGCGCAATAAGGAGACCTCAGAGATGAGCTTTCAATTAATCGCAGTATATCAGTAGTGAGACTGAAATCCTATTTACATTCCTGGCTTGGCCCATTCAGTGATAATTCCTTCATATGAAGGAAAAAGTGACATCCAGTATGGGTTCACCTTCCATAGAGTACATCCTGGACTAGTCCCAAAAGAGAAATTTACACTATATGGGAATAGTCCGAGTTACCCCTGACCTCATACTTAATCTCACGAAGATATGGGTGCAAGGGGTTCCCAGTGCCAAGTCTATTCTAGAAAGTCTTATAGGTACTTGAAAAGCATGAGAATTGTCTATTTGTTACACTGTCTCCAGAGATCTATAATCCCACAATTCCGCTACATATATGGCAAAGGTCATAAGCCACAATGAAGTTTGCTTATCCGTTATACATTTATCTATTGCAGGATCCATATGATTATTAAAATCTCCGACCAATAAGCCTGCACTTTCTGGTTTGTCAGATACAAACGTAATATATTCTTTAAATACTTCCGATAAACAAGGCGAGGGAATATATATATATATTTTCAACCGTATGGTCGGCCTGATAATGTTCAGTGCAAAAAAAATAAATAAAGCGTTACTATCCTTCCTAATGTGTCTACATAAAAAATCCAGTCCATTAGATACAAGTATGGAAACTGTAGACATATTGAGGGGGAAAATCTCTTTGTTGAGGTAAACACTGCTTGCCGCTTAGAAGGGCTGTCAAGACCCCTAACATTCCATAACATGCCAAAATATCAAACCAAATACAGCAGATACAAACATTTTCACTCCAACCCATGCCTCCATGCTCCCCCCCCCCCCAATTTGCCATCTCCATCACCCAATCTCCCATAGGTCCCCCCTATGAAGGTGATGGAAAACAAGGACAGGGGAGGAAAAAGAAGGGGAGGTAAAAATACCAATATACTCCAAAAGGTGCACATAAATCAACATACAGGACAACATACACAGACAAGGACACGGTTAACAACATATACACACACACACATATATAGGTGCTATCCGATCGTGGGGGCCACAACAAAAATAGTGCTCTCCCCACCCTTTTTCCTTTACTCATATTATTCCCAAAATATCTATTCAATCTCATCACCCCCCCCCCCCCCCAAAAAAAACACACCACTGGGTTTTTTCCTAAACAAAAGACCGAACAATTTGAGAAAAAAAAACATGTATTTTGGATTTTTGTACTCACCGTAAAATCCGTTTCTCTGAGTTTGACGGACACAGTGCCTCCTTAATCTTGACCATTGGGTTATATCACCTCTGCAGGAGTAGGACTAGGCAGAACAAAAAACACCTGGCTTGGCCCATTCAGTTAGGGTCTGCGACACCAGGGCCGAAGCCAAGACTGGAAGCAATGCAGACCCAGCCATAGTAAACATGCTTTCCTGTCAGCCGTGTCCTTAAAGGACAGGGATTCCTCGCCTGGGATCATGGTTGCTTTATTCAACCTAGAAACAGGAGGGTCCACCACTGGTGGGGTAGTCCACTATTTTAAAAGTGATCCTCCAAAGGGGTAGCGTACTGAAAAACGTTTGGGGACCACAAAGTGTGACTTTGGTTGTTCCCATTAATTATAGGTAAACCTATCAAAATAAGGCAGATAACACCCTTGGTGTGCGAAGTGACTTATGCGTACCAGAGGACACAGCCACATCTGTGGCCTTATCAGTCACATCCTCCATCCTTAGAGTTTCCCGCACCGCAGCAAGTGCGTCCACCAGTGCTTTTTCACGAGCTGCTGAGACTGCAAAGGACTCATCCTTACTATCGGACGGGTCAGGGGGTGAGATATTAAACCCACCTCGACGGCATTTTGAATGCCATCTCAGCAGCCCCAGCAGACTCAACGTTGTTACTCAAGTGACCCTGTAAAGCAGCCACTCAACCAGGGTTCCTCCAGGGCCAGCTACCAGTTCCTTGACCTGTGGATAACGGACCTACCAACTGATGGTGCCAGAATAGTTCTAGGTCAAAGGCAACTTGGCAGCGCCAACAGCATGACTACAAGGGTGTTCTGGTCACCACAGCAGGGGGCACTCTTCCCACCAACATAACTAACATTTTCTAAATGACCCCTGATACTGATCTTACCAGGGTTTCTTCAAACCTGAAAATTATTTCAAGGGTTCCTCTGGGGTAAAAAGATTAAGAAACACAGCTCTAGAGTAATCACCTTCATTCCTCCCAGGCAGATAACCAAAGGTAATGTAGGGAGGTGGGGAGCTGGGCCAACACAGAGGGCAATAAATTGGGTACTCCCAGAGGAGAATTGGGCATGTGCTAGGGAATGGACTCTCCTAGAGTAGTCAAAATTTCTAATAGCAAGTGAATAAAATATATGTGGAAAGAAAATAATATATTTAAAAGTATGGGAATAAAAAAATAAAAAATAAGTACGATACTGAATCACATATCACCTGTGATATATTTCAGTTATCTTGCAAACCTGGTCTGTTAGTGGGCCCTGAGGACAGGGTTGATGACCACTGCCCTAGGGCATAAAAAGGAGACAGACTTGTGACGAAACACATAAAAGGAGCCTCTGACAGTGACGTCATCATGCTTTCCTTCCAAGACGGTGAGACGAATCATACAGGAAATAGGGAGAAGCAAATAGAGACGCCGCAGCTCTCTAATGACACAACTGCTGACTAACATACATTGTTCCTGTAAGTGTAAACTATTCTTTTAGTAAACCATTTGAATCGATATATTGCACTATGGGAGCCTTCTTTTTTATCTTTGAATAATATTAGAGCATTGGCTGCTGCTCCGGATACCTCATTGGTTTTGGGGAGACCATTATTTTGCTGTGCTGGGTGAGACTGCTTTCGGCAGTCACGGCTTTCTGGTAAGCAGGCTACCTTCACTTGGGTGTCAACCTGAACGTACTTTTTGATTTTTGGGAATATTTGTGTCACAACCTTTTTTCTGCAATTTACCTTTATTTGATTGGATATCAACTTTTCACAGACTCTTGATTGGAATTTGAATGGGACGTTGCCTTAAGTTTTATTTTTTTCAATTTATTCTTTATCTGATATATTTGTATTATTATTTTTCAAGTTTCATTCACATTTGTTTATCATTAGGTTTACGTATAGTGCTGAACTCACTTTGTAAATTCAGTATGATACTTACAATCGGTCCAATGCTGCATCTGTCCCCCGACGTCTCTGCACTGAGAACCGAGCCAGCGAACATCGCCGATGGCTCAGTTCTCACTGTTCCCTGAGCAGAGAGCTGCTGACTGTCAACCAGCAGCTCTACTCTGCTCCTCCATGCTCACTGGAGTGCTGAGCTGTGGAGGAGCAGGCAGGGGCCATCTCAGGCTCTCAGGAGCTCGCTGAAAGGGGTGTCAATTCAGGCACCTGGAGGATCGAGACTTCCATTGTCTGGATGACTCGTTGCCTGGACAGATTTCTGTGATGTCAGCAGAGAGCAGACTTCAGTTCGCTCTCTGCTGAAAACGGGTCATACGAATTGCACTCCTGTAACCCATAGGAAAAACTCAGCCAAACAAGCTTTGGCTGGACTTCTCCTTTAAGGAAGTGTTTAAAATACTTGTAATTTATATTTTTTAGTTGGTGACAGGGATTCTTTAACTTTCAGAGGTATCCCTGTGACCACAGCACTGTTGTGTTCTTCATTGAAACGTTTATTAAAATTTGTAAAGGTTTACATTTTACTTTGATGTTTACAGTATAGAGGGCATAGACATTCAAGGGACGACTACAATCACACTTTTCCACTAGTAACACAAAAAAAAAATCCAGAGAAAAAACAAGCAAATGGTACTAAATTGTGTGGGCCAACAGCAGGGCTACCCTGCTTTACCAGATGTTTACTTTTGTTTTGTGAAGTGAAATTAGTTCCCACCGAGGCCATTAAAACCTTTCAAAGCTCGCAGTTTATGCTAGTCACTAAATATTTTGGCAAAATAATGCATCAAGCAGACTAAAGCATCTGGTTTCTAAGCCTCATAAAAACACACTTTCATTATCCTTTTAATCTTGTCCCCGGCACACTGTGCCATTTTTATATTTATGGCTACGAGCACCACAAAGATTTAATGTAATCCATTAAAAATAAAAATCTTGACGGGGAATAAGATTCAGCATGCTCGTTTCTGCTCTTTGTTGCTCATTTATGCAGGAGTGATGCGCTAGCAAAACGATTGTTCTTGATTAAATAACCTTATGGATATACTCCAGGCTGGAGCCGAGCCCCCCCTCTATTAGAAGAATATTAGCTTCCGGAATATATCAAAGAAATTGGGACCACCTATTCTTTCCAAATCTCCAATGAAGCAGCAAGAGACTGTTAGCTTTCTGCAGCTTACCCCGATTTATTATTTTTTTATTCTTGGGAGGGACACGGGAAGCCTTCACTTCATACTTCACAAGTTATACTGCTGAAAACAGGATTGGACACTGGCCAACAAAAAAATTGTGGGCTAGTCCTGTCAGTGGGCCACTCCTGCTTCCACTAGCATGCCTCTATTTTGTAGCAAACTAGTACAGAAGGCATGATCAAAAAGGGAATGGAAAAAGTGGGACCTTCAAGAAAAGGAGTATTTTCTCTTTCTTATCTGTTCAGGGACAGTTTATGCTTAGCAAAATACATTTTGCCACACATTACTAATATGTATGTCTACTCCAGAGTTATTTAACCCCAACTTAATTGCTATTAAAATAAAACAACCCCTTTCTTTAAATTAATGTTTATGTTATTTCACCTAATTTCATTTAGCCCATCTTTTTGGGGAAAAATATATCATATTTCATCATTGCCTATTTAAATGTTTTCATCTCCCTCCAGGATTTAAAAATTTTCTGGAAAATGGATCTACTTTATTGCATTTTAATATTTATTCATATTGACATAATGATGTTCACATAATGCCTCGTCTTTTGCCATCTCCCATTATTATTCTTTTGTTCAAAAGCAGTCCAATTGAGGGATGGGCAACACAACAAATCACTAAAAACAGGCCCAATGTAAAACATAGAAAACAAGGGAATGCCTGCAGCACATGAGCTACCTGAAGGACCTTACAAAGCTGGCATGAGATGAGGCTGTGACCAACTGGTAGAACTCAAGAAGAAAAAAATATAAGCGTCAAATTCTCACTTGATTAAATATTTCTCTATACCTCTAGAGATGAAACCTTCCAAAATAGGGTTTAAGCCAGGAGTAGTTGTGCTCAGGTGGTGAATACATCTCAGTTCCTGCTGGAAGAGAGACTTGTTCTAGTCTCCCTCGCTGGGACAGGGATGGATTCTATCCGATGCCAAAATCTTTACATTTGCTAAGACATAACTGCACATTGGCAACAGGTTGATCCACTGGTAGGTCTAAATTTCCAATTTTCTACTCTGGATATAGCTGAAAAAATCCTCTCCAGCATCCCAGCTTCATCCTTCTGGAGGCAAGAGGAACCGCAGTCACACATAAGTATGTATACCAAACCCTGTGGGCCTAAAACTCCCAAATGTGCAGTTTTAAAAATTTCCCCATAAGGGAAAGAATTAGTTTGCCTACTTTCATGTATTTACAGTATGTACATGTGCCACATCTAAAAAAACATACCCTTGTCTCTGCAGGGACCGTTTACGTTTTGAAAAGTTTCACATCTAGGAGGTATAGAGAAAAATTTAAATTTCATCATAGGGCATTTGATGCAAATATCTAGTCTCTGCAGGCTCCTAACCACATTCTCCCTCCCTTCCACTTAATGCCCTCCCCTTGATTGACCTTCCCCTTTTTAACTGCCAGTGTTGGGAATCCTGGATCACCCAGCTCTCCTGTATACATGGGCAGAGCCCCTATAAAAGTGTCAAGGCAGGATACATGTTGCCACACCATTGGTCGGCATCTATGACTGCATGGGGTATCCTGTGTAATATTGTATGGAAGCAGCACAAAAATCAAAATCCCTCCCTCACAGAACTGCGTTCTGCCTTCTTTATATAGGCAGACAGTCTTTCCTCTGAACAAATCACAGATGGCCATCGCGGCCGCCAAACCTGCTGACTGGCTCCTGCTGTGTCCAATTACGTCAGGAGAGCAGCTCAGCCGAACGTGCCCCAGAGCCGACAGTGATGACGTACAGGTACGCGATTATGCGCTTAAGGGCCGCCCTTTTGCAGAACATGTACGTGGGGTGGTCCTTAAGTGGTTAAAAAAAATGTAAAAACGTATTTTGTGACAAATTATAAGTGACACTAAACTAATTTGTGACAAAAATAATCAGTCAGAGCATTGGAGGAGATATGTTGAAAAATAAAGTTCAGAAAAGATCAATTTGCATTCCAATTATTCCATAAGTGTCCTACATTCCCAAAATTCAGTGCTTCCACCAACGGGTGACACCAGATAAATGAGCCTCTTACCAGATCCTGTGGACCATCACATAATATGGTCAAATGCGCACGTTAAATCCCGTTGAATATGAAGACTCCAAACACCAAGTACGTATCCCGTCAGGGTTAATCCATAAGCATCAAAACTTCCTTGTCTTCTATTCCATGTGAGCCCAACATGTACCTTAATGTGAATGCACTACTATTTTCTTTACATATATCTATGGGTAGCCATATGTGAAAGCACTTGTATATCCTTATCTTATATGGATACAGTTTAAAAAATAAAAAATAAAATACTCAAGGTATGAGAGAATATAGATATGGCTGCTACCTGGCGGCACTTACCCCTTTTACCCATCAGCTGTATTTTAGATATTGGGATAATATGTACATAATGAACCTGTGAATATTACCTCCCCTATAGCACTCTTTGTACCACTGAAGAGGAAAAAAAATCTCGAAATGCGTTGGTTTACCCTAGTTCAGGGACCAGTGCGAACATGCCAAGCACTATAGAAACACTAACTATTCCCCAATTAGGAACTTGAGTATTTTATGCCATTTCATTGTTTAATCACTTCCCCACCGAGCCATAGTAAAATGACGTCGGCGGGGACCTCTCGTCCTTCAGACTGGACGTCATATTTCTGGCCGACGGGGCGCGCGCATGCCCGCCGCATTCCTCGGGACCTGGTGCGCGTGCCCGCAATCACAGCAGGACCATGGCTCTGTGTGTAAATACACAGATCCATGTCCTGTCAGCGGTGAGGAGACTGATGTGTGTTCCCAGTACAGAGGAACACACATCGATCTCCTCCCCTTGTGAGTCCCCCTAACAGTTAGAACACACTTTGGGGAACATAGTTAACCCCTTCAGCGCCCCCCTAGTGTTAACCTCTTCTCTGCCAGTCACATTTACACAGTAATCAGTGCATTTTATAGCACTAATCGCTGTGTAAATGTGAATGGCCCCAAAAATGTGTCAAAAGTGTCCAACATGTTCGCCGCAATGTCATGGTCACAATAAAAAAAAAAAAAAAAAAAAAAAAATCGTAGATCGCCGCCATTACTAAAAATAAAAATGCCATAATTCTATTTCATATTTTGTAGACGCTAGAACTTTTGCGCAAACCGATCAAATACACTTATTGCGTTTTTTTACCAAAAATATGTAGAATACGTATCGGTCTAAACTCAGGGAAAACAATTGTCGCTCTTTTGTTTATAGCGCAAAAAATAAAAACCGCAGAGGTGATCAAATACCACCAAAAGAAAGCTCTATTTGTGGGAAAAAAAGGGTGACAATTTTGTTTGGGAGCCACGTCGCACGACCGCGCAATTGTCATTCAAAGTGCGACAGCGCTGAAAACTAAAAATTAGTCTGGGCAGGAAGGGGGTGAAAATTCCCTGTATGGAAGTGGTTAATATATTAGCCTTTATGTAATTTTATGTCTTAAGATTGTTGTACTTTTTAACCCTGAAGATTTTGGTTTACACAACCAGGATTAGTTCAGTATATAAGTTTGTCAAGCCGCGTCGTTAGGCCACACCCTCAGATGTCGATAATGACAAAACGCGTGAGATTTGGACCTAGCGACTGCCAATAGTGACGTCAGTACACAGACTTGACAAAAGCTCTTACGGCTGCAAGCGAGTAGTACAGCAGTACAGCGCGAGGTAGGCGACACCGCCTGGTTGCTTATCCCGTCTGGATGTATATGGATGACAATATGATAAATTGCTTTCTGTGATTTTAAATATAGCAAGTGCATTTCTTAAAAGGGGGCTCAGTTTGTTTGGATTAAATAATTTTAAATGGAATTACGCTATGGGTACAATTTATTTTGCCTCGGCATGAGTGCATTAGTGTGAAATCCAACCCCTGTGCTGCAGAGCGAGAGTGAGGAGAGATCCATCCAAAAAGGTGTCATCCTAGATTGCCGATTACCCTTTAGCATCAAGCCAGCATCAATTCTTACACCTGCACACTTTCAAAGTCAGGGATTTTGTAGGATTAGGGTCAGGTGTATAAACCAATTATACCAAGCAGGTGCCAATGATCATCCATTTCATATCTAGTTGAAACAGTCATTAGGTGAAACAGAAAAAGCTGTGTAGGATGATTAAAACTGGGTGAGGAACAGCTAAACTCTGCTACTAAGGGGAGGTTGTGGAAGACAATTTAACAGGTCATGCACCATGGCAAGACTGAGCACAAATGACAAAACCAGACACAAGGTAGGTTTACTGCATCAGCAAAGTCTTTCCTGGGCAAAGATTTCAAAGTAGACTGGAGTTCCATAATATGCTGTTTAAGCTCTTTTGAAGAAACACAAAGAAATGGGCAATGTTGAAGACAGTAGAGGCAGTAGTTGGTCAAGGAAACTTAATGCTGCAGATCAAAGACTCATCCTGTTAACTACCCTTTGACATTGGCTGACGTCCAGCAGTGCTATCAGCATAGAACAGTCAGAAACCAAAAGGGACTCCGGTACAAGCATCTACTGACTGAAGAAGTCTGGCCAGAAGTGGAAGAATTGGCCAAAAAAAAAAAAACATACCTTTTAAGTGGAATCAAGGCTAAGCGACTTAATTATGTACAAACATATGAACTGGGGTGCAAAAATATGGTAGCAGGTGCCCTGGACTATTTGAAATTTTAAATATTTGGCCGTAGCAGGAGGCAGTTTGTTTGTGAAAGGGCAGGAGCATGGTACAATAATGAGTGTCTGCAGGCGAAAGTGAAGCATGGTGGAGGTCCCTTACAAGTTTGGTGCTGCATTTCTGGAAATGGAGTTGGAAATTTGGTCAGGATCGATAGTGTCCCTCAATGCTGAGAAATACATGCAGATACTAATCCATCATACCATACCATCAGAGAGGCATGCGACTGGCCCTGTGTTTATTCTGCAGCAGGTCAAAGACCCCAAACATATAGCCAATGTCATGAAGAACCATTTACAGCATAAAGAAGAATAAGGAGCCCTGAAATGGATGGTTTGGCCCCTACGGAGCACCAATCTCAACAGCATCCAGTCTGTCTAAAATTATATGAAGAGACAGAAGTATTTGAGGCAGCCTACATCCACTGAAGATCTGTGGTTAAGTTGTTTGGAGAAACCTACCTGCTGAGTTGTGTGTAAGTGAGCCTAGAATTGATGCGGTTTTGAAGGCAAAGGGTGGAGGAAATGTTGATTTTATTTCTCTTTTCTTCATTTACTTTCCATTTTGTTAATTGATAAAAAAAAAAAACTATTAACAATTCCATTTTTGAAAGCACTCCTAATACACACACTATATGTACACACATACAATATATAAACATATGTACATAGTGAAATGTTACACCATAAAATATTGTTAAATAATCACATTATATCACAGGATTGTTTGACATACCTTTTAGAACACTCTGAAAAAAGTCTGGCAAGTAGTTTAACTTGTCAAGTGATTGATGATTGTTTGAAACTAGCCATTACACAATTTAACATTCTGAGTCTTATGAAGAAACACAGGAGATATTAAAGTTCACAGACACATAACAAATGAGCAATGTGTCTCTCTTCAGTTTTACTACCTGCACATTTTCTGAGATCAACCACTTTTGGGACCAAAAAGCAGCCACTGAACACAGTTGTTACATGGTCATGCTGGCAGTTTATCACTTACTGTTTAATAGGCAGTTTTGTGTTTCACAGCAAGTGTAAGCACATAGAAATGCAAAATCAGTAAAACTAATAGAAATCCTACCATTACTTAATCTATAGCGGTATATAAAGTGGCCGTCCTTTCACAACATAAATGGGCTGAATAAAAGCTTAAATAGGATGATTTTAAAGTATTTGCTATACCACTCTGTAGGGGGGGGGGGGGAGATAAAGCAGCTCAATAAACATTTACCAAAATATGCTTTTGCACATCCTGAAAATACATTTTATGCTGCAAAATTATTTAACGGAAAAAACGTAACAAAAAAACAACAAGGACAGTACAGTTATAGAGCTTTTTATGTAGTGAGGAATGGTATAAAATGCAACAATCCTGTGAGACACCATTCCTATCAGCTAAGGTATAGAATTAAAGCTGCTAGCGTAAAACACGTCTCATAAATCGTGCCAAAGACTAAATAAAATGAACAAAACGCAGCGCTAATGAAATGAAATGATGCACACACCACTATACAAAGTAAGGGGGATATGTGTCCAGTAAGTGATGTAGATATGTGCAAACAAATAGTACAAGTAAATATATATAAGTAATGATTAAAAAAAATATATAAATTGCATCAAAAAATCGCATGATTAAAGAAAAACGCATCACACTAAGGTGCATAAGTGCATAAACATGCATTATAAATAATAGTGGTAAACAGTCCAATCCTTAAAAGTGACACACAAGTCCATATAAAAAGTATTCTAAAGTGCTTCAGTGTGGATTAAAAAAAATGAATGAAAAATTCAGTAGCAGCAATCCAAGGGTAATGTATAATACAGTTCATACAACACACAGCCCAGTGAGTGATCCAAAAGTCATGACAAGGTGTAGTCACACAGGTGCTCCCCTATGGTAATGAATGCTCACCTTAAGAGCGTGCGACCTTGCAACTAAGCTTGGTCTGTGCACGCTTATAAACCACACCTGGGTTCTAATGGATAATCCTGGGTTCCTGGTTTCTTGGCAGGCAGCTCCAGATCATAGAATATATATAAGAAAAAAAACATGATGGTGCAAGTAACGTTTTAACAATATGTATTTAAATAAAAAGAAAGATCATTTGCCTGGGTACTCATATACTGCAGGTGTGACAGTGCACCACTCTAAGAGCCGGTTCACACTGGGGCGACTTGCGATCCGACTTCATGTCGTCCCAAGTCGCGCTGTAGAGAAAAACAATGGAAGTGAATGGAAGCGGTGTTAATACACACGACTCAAGGCGATCCAACTTCAGAAAAGGTTCCTGTACTACTTCAATCCGACTTGTAGGCGATTTGTACCCATTGATTTCAATGGAAGTCGCCTCAGAAGTCGGATCACTGTCTTAACTGAAGCGACTTTCCAGGAAGATAACATACATTTCTCTGGAACTGGAAAGTCTCCTGTCCTGGAGACGACTTCAAGTTGTGTTGTAAATCGCCCCAGATCGCCCTGTGGTTCATGCTCAAGTCGTGTCAGAGTCGCCTCTGAAAGTCGCGCTGGAAGTCGTGTCGCCCTAGTGTGAACCGACTCTAACAGGCTCGTAGCGAGATGTACAGATTGGGATATGGTAAACAGTCCTCTCAGTCTCACACAGACTCTCCTGCCGTCCTGTCCCATCCCCTACACGTGACGATACAGGGGGTGTCGTATCTTCTTCAGGGGAAAGAAGATACGACACCCCGATTTCTGCTATTGATTACATGCACTAAAGCACTGTGGAATTTTTCATAAATGTTTTATCCACACTGAAGCACCTTAGAATACTTTTATATGGACTTGTGTGTCATTTTTAAGGATTGGACTATTTAACACTATTATTTAACATGCATGTTTATTCACTTATGCACCTTAGTGTGATGCGATTTTTTTAATCATGCGATTATTTTTTTTATTCTTTATTGGTAAATTATTATTATACAAAAAACACCCACATTAATATATACAAACTCAATAAATAATTAGATAAACATGCATTTTTCCTAAGTTTTCCATTTACCCGTTTCCCGTTGCCCCGTTGGGGAATTATATTTCCATTTTTCGTGTCGGTATATTGTATCCCACATTTTTAATACGTTCCTAGTTATGTGATGGGTGTCTATGCCCAGTGCTCTCAATTTCGGAGATATCCATATTTTTTTTTGTAGGTGTGTCGTGCTTAGTGTATTTTCCATTTGAACCCACTTTTTTCTTGTGTATGGATTTGCCCATTCCACTAATCTTGCCAATATAATTGCCTTATAGTATCTTTTTATGTCTGGTAATGCTGTACCCCCATTCTTTTTTTTCCCGTGTTAACAATGCATAATTTATTCTTCCCTTTTTACCATTATATATATATATATATATATATATATATATATATATATATATATATATATATATATATTCAGGATTAAGGGTTTAATCACCTTAAAAACAAATTGTGGAGTGTCTATTGGAAGCATCTGGAGCCTATATATCACTTTCGGTAGGATCATCATTTTCCATATATGTTGATCCTTCCCATCCATGAGATGGGTCTCCGAGAGATATTTTTTAATTCTAGTTGAATTTCGTTTATTAACCAAATAAAATTAATCGGGTACAATTCTTCTAGGGTTGGTGTTATTTTAATTCCTAGATATGTTAACGTTTTTGTCTTCCATGTAAATGGGAATTCTTTCTGAAAAAATCTCTTAATTTTTATCGACCCCCAGATTCAATATTTTCGTTTTAATTGGGTTTATCTTGAAATTTAAAGATCTCCATATTTTTTTATTTCTTTTATTACGTTAGGCAATGACAACCTTGGTTTGTTTGGTTATGAGTATGTCGTCTGCATATGCAGCTACCTTATGTTCTTCCTTACCTACCATCATCCCCCCTATATACCCATTATCCCATATATTCAACAACAATGGTTCTAGTGCCAAAACGTACAGGATGGGCAAGAGCGGGCATCCTTGTCTCATTCTGTTGTGCATCTCAAATACAGACACACTCCCATTGACCTTTACCCTATATAGATTTTTGATCCATCTCATGCGATTTTTTTTATGCAATTAATTTTTTTTTATAATTATATTTGTATATATATATATATATATCACACACACATATATACATACATACATACATACATACATACACACACACACATACACTTGTATTATTTGTTTGCACATATCTACGTCACTTACTGGACACATATCCACCTTACTTTGTATAATGGTGTGTGCACTGTCATTTCATTAGCACTGCGTTTTGTTCATTTTATATAGTTTGGAATAGTCTTCCTCTTTTAAAATAAGTCCATCCAACATTAACAGTGGAGGGGTGGTAAAACTGAACAGTTATTTAGTAGAAGTGGTCATTCACTCTGGGGTTGCATACTCATTCCAGCGCAGAAATGAAACCCATTAACCATATAAAAGCACAATAAAAAAACACAACACCAGCTTTCAACATTATTAGTAGAAATGTCTAGTCAAACAGCTGAAATGTCAACTCCACACAAACCCAATTTTTCAAGTTAGCCACTGGTTAACTGATTTTTTTTTTTTTTTTTTTACATCTCTCAAAATGCCATAGTGGTGAAATTTGGCATCCTTGCAGCATTTCACAATGTCACTGCCATAACCGGACTCCCTAATTATTCATTTTACATTATAGAGAATGAGTTGAAGGTAGGTGACCCCCATCTGGGTGAAAACCCTGCATCTGATTTGACTTGATAGGAACTATATCAAACTGAAATATCAATTTTGTGTTACAAGTGTTATCTAGTACCGTATTTTCCGGCGTATAAAAGATGACTTTCTAGACCCAAATTATACTGCCAAAACTTGGGGGTCGTCTTATACGCCGGGTACAATGGCCGAAATATAGTTTTAATGCCCGCCGAGTGCTCCGCCGTGTGTGCGGCAATGCAGTCGTATGGGAACACTGTGTGCGGCGCTCGGCCAATCCCTGCTGCGGATGTTCGCTGCTGCTGCATGCAGCGCTTGTTACGCCTGCTCGGATTGGACAAAATACCTCTACCAATCCGAGCATGATATTCACGAATAGGAGCGGCGCCCGCTGACGTCACAGCTTCAGCCAATCCAGGCAGGCTTTGCATCTAGCAACAAATTAGTAAAATGCATTGCCTGCCGTGATTGGCTCTTAGTGGTGCACACTGTATAGATGTATTCTGCTGTAGAAAACGGACACATAGAAAGCAGAAATATTCAAATTAACATTTAACAAATACTGTACTGTAAAATACTGTACCAACAAAGGCATTTGATCTACCTGGAACCGTACTGTACCTACCAACAAAGCATCATATTACTGTATACTGTGTGTACCTGCGCTGCTGTATACGGTATTGTAAAGCATCATATACAACCCATACTGCACATCCAGCTCCAGATTTCCCCTTCATATAATAAATACGGGTAGGATTTATGGTGCTTTGGAGGAGAGGATTTATTGTTGCTGCCTACCAATTGTGGGATCTTTGGGACTTGTAGTTCACCAGTTTCCTTTTTGATTTAAAAAAGTGATACCGTAATACCTGACAGATTTCAGAAATGGCTGATAGACAGGGCCCCAGCATGGCTCCAGCAAGGAGAAGGAAACATGAAGCCAGTTTTAAGCTCAAAGTTGTAAACTTTGCAAAGGAAACTAATAACTGCGCTGCTGCAAGACAATATGGTGTAACGGAAAAGATGGTCCGAGACTGGAATCAAAGGAAGATGCATTAATGAGTATGCCTAGGGATAAGTGTGCATTTAGAAGAGGCACCCCACATTGGCCAGAACTCGAGAAGCATGTAGCAGACATGGTGCATGAGCATCGCGGCAATGGTTATGTAGTGACCCGAAACAGCATACGGATTTCTGCACTTCAGTGGGCCAAATCTCACCCAGATCACAGCAAAGGATTTAAGGCCACTGTATTCTGGTGTACTAGGTTCTTGGAAAGGCATGATCTGGTACTGAGGCAAAAGACCAAAATTGCACAAAAATTACCAGCAGATCTCGACTGCAAAGTAAATAGTTTCCATCTCTATGTAATAAAACAGCGCAAGAAACACGACTATGCGTTCAGTCAGATCGGAAATATGGATGAAACTCCAATGAATTTTGATATGGTTGGAAATAAAACCGTAAATGCAAAAGGTGCAAAAACCGTGTTAATCAAAACAACAGGACATGAGAACTCCAGTTTTACAGTGGTACTAGCATGTACAGCTGATGGTGCCAAACTAAGACCCATGATTATCTTCAAAAGAAAAACAATGCCAAAAATCAAGTTCCCTGTTGGAGTTTTTGTGCATGTGAATGAAAAAGGCTGGATATCAGGACTTGTCCATAAAGATCAGGTGGGATTCGTGCAGACGCGGGAAGCCCGAGACAATACGGTCAAGACCCTGAATTTGATCCACCTGGTGGGTACCACCCGAACCCCTTGTGTCTTTTTAGGAACAGATGCAGAGAAAGCATTTGACCGGATTAACTGGCAATTTATGTTTGCGGTACTAAGACACATGGGGTTCGGGAGGAAGATGCAGCGATGGATCGTAAGTAATTATACACAACCAACGGCCCAGGTTAGAGTGAATGGAACACTATCACCTCCCTTTAAACTCTCAAACGGGACAAGGCAGGGTTGCCCCCTATCACCGTTATTGTTCGCCCTGACTGTTGAACCGCTGCTGAGTCGGATTCGACTGAACCCTGATATTAAGGGGGTGTCTTTGAAAGGTACAGAATACAAAATTTCAGCTTATGCTGATGACATGATGTTTAGTGTGACCAGCCCGATGGAATCCCTTCCTAACCTGGAACAAGAGCTAAGTGTGTATGGAGAGCTGTCAAATTTCAAGATCAACTACGATAAATCAGAGGCGATGGGAGTGGCGATCCCGGAGAGAGAATTAAGGATATTGAAATCAAAATTTAGATTTAAATGGTCCGATACCTCTCTTACGTACTTGGGGACCTCTATTCCGGCGGACTTAACACAAGTTTTTAAACTTAATTTTTTGCCCTTGCTGTTCAAAACACGGGCCCTCCTGGATGGTTGGCGGAGGGGATTCCATTCATGGCTTGGAAGATCTAGCATCATTAAAATGAGCATACTACCTAAATTTCTGTACCTTTTTCAGACCCTCCCGATTGAAATACCCAGATCTTTTTTTAGGCAAGCACAGTCCCTTATTAGTGGGTTTATATGGGCAAACAAACGTCCAAGAATTAAGGCCCGTATAATCTCACTGGCCAAACGGGATGGAGGAATAGCTGCACCAGACATCTATCGCTATTATCAAGCGGCATTATTGTGCCGACTTATTGATTGGAGTCGGCATGCTGGAGAAAAGTTATGGCCGGGGCTGGAGCAGGATCAATGCGACAGTAACTTGCAGCGGGCGGCTTGGTGCTACCGGGGGCTTCCATCAGATACCAAGAGCCATCCGTTGATAGGCCCCACCCTGCGGGTAGCACATAGGCTGTTCGTGAGGGGGGTACTGTCCACGGAGGACTCACCACTTTATCCAATTTTGGGAAACCCGCAGTTTGAACCAGGGTTAATGAACGGACCCTTTAGTAAACTGATGGAGCAAGGGTGGTTCCAAGCATCGCACTTTTTGAGGGAAGGTGGATGGATTACCAGGCAGGAGTTGGAAGGGGAAGTCTTTCCCTACCAGTTGGATTTCTGGAGATCTCTCCAATTGCGTCATTTTCTGGACTCTCTAAAACCGGCAGCTAGATATGGTCGAAGAATGACACGGTTTGAGAGATACTGTAGTGGGGGAGGGATCTTACGACACTCCCTATCAAGAATTGGTGAATTATTAAATACCCCAACAGAGGATGATCAAATGCCCTTCTTTAATAGGTGGGAACGGGATTTGGGAAAACCCTTCACAGAAGATCAAAAGACTAAGATAGTAAGAAATATCTTTGAAACATCCATGTGTATAAAGACACAAGAGATGAACTATAAAATACTATCTCAGTGGTATCGGACCCCGGAGATACTGAATAAATGTTTCCCAGAAACAACAGACAGGTGCTGGAGATGTGGTAAGAAAGGAGGAACCCTAATGCATATCTTTTGGGCCTGTCCCAAGATTCTAAGCTATTGGAGAAAGGTCAGGGAAATAACCCAAAGATTTTGTAGGGAACAATTACCAGAGGAGTGGTCTTTTTTTATATTACAAAATGTGGAGATATCAGTGAGGCAATACAGGAAATCAGTCGTGTGCCATCTATTGAACGCGGCCCGGGCTTGCATCCCAGGACTGTGGAAGCGGGCACGGGCTCCATCCGTAAAGATGTGGCTTACTAGAGTGGAAGACCTGAATAGAATGGAGGACCTAGTATGGACTTCAAGGCAGAAGCGGAAGATATATCTAGAAACATGGGAGGAATGGAATATATTTAGATATTCGGAGGAGGGAAAGGCCCTGATGGATGCGGATTGAGAAGGGGTGGCCGCTGTGGGGTCAGGGGGGGAGACAAACTTTCTTCTTTGCTTTTTTTTTTTTTTTTTTTTTTTTTGTTTTTTTTTTTTTTGTTTTTTTTTTGGGGGGGACAGATTACGGAAGGGGGGTATAAGGGAGGTAGAGTAAAGCGAAACAGAGAGAGACAGTTTAACTGCCCTGATTCTGGCGGGACATGGGGATCCCGCTAGGAAATTAGGATAAGATAAGAATACCTAAAATGTATGGCGATTGTTTTCTTCCTTGTGTATTCATGGGAATGATACAGTTGGATGTTTTGTGCAACTTTGTCATAAAAGCCTGGAATGATATTGATGCAGAAAAAGTAATAAAGTCTTTCAAGAAGTGTGGCATATCAAATTCATTGGATGGTATGGAGGACGAGTACTTGTGGCAAGATGAAGGGGAAGCTGACACTGAATCCACACCATCTGATGTGCAACTAGATCCATATGATGACTGTCTTACAAATGAAACACAAGATGTCATTGAGGAACTTCTGATGTCAGAGGATGAACCTGAAGAGGATTTTGAAGGATTTTAAGTACCAGAAAGTCAACAGTTTTCATTAAAATTACTGTGTTTAAATAAAATCTGTTAAGTTTGATGTGTTTCGTGGATTTCCTGGAAAATTAGGGGGTCGTCTTATACGCCCAGTCGTCTTATACGCCGGAAAAAAACGGTAATAAATTATTAAGTTGCTTTATGGTGAAGTTAGATCATGAAAGCAGTAAAATAAAAATAAAAACCAGTACAACATACTACGTCTCCAAACCCTTGCATTTTAAATATACACAGTTCCCCGAATGTGCATTAAACATACGATAATGCTGCTTCAATGAATGAGATGTAGTGCACATCAAGTTGAAGGAATCTTATATCAACTGATCCAGTGGAAGATATTACAAGCAGCAAAATATAGTAGGTTTCAGCCGTTTTAGAATAGGGCTGTTCCTTCAGTGTGACCATGTTTACCTTTACATTCAGCCCGATTGCAAAAAAAGACCCATGTCCCTTTTAGTTCCATCAGTTGCTGAAGGCTAGCATCCACATGTGCCCCCTACAGGGAGGAAGAAATCTATTTCTGCACCATGATAACTCAGTTGACCAACGTACTGGCCGCCTTAAAATGTTCCAATACCTTTAGTCTTGCAACAATGACAGCCAAATCCAATCTCCGCTTCTTTGATTATATTGTACCACTTTCACACAGAGGATGGTTGTACTGTAAATAGTCAAATACAGTTTACTCATTAAAACACAGCAAATTGTGAGGTGAAAAGTAAAGCAGTCCATTGAAAAAGGTCAGATTTGGATTTCCTGAAAATAAATTGAAGACTTCCTGCAATTAGGCCAAGTTTACGGTATCATACATTGGCTGGGCATAATACTTAAAATATTCTGTACATTCCACATGAGAAAATACAGAGCCTACAGTAAGAGGCCTATTTATAAAAACAAAAAACTCTGCTGGACCAATGTAACAAGCATTTGCCCAGCTGTGAATTCTGAACATATTTTGCTTAATACATTGATCAGCAGCTCCATTGGTGGCCATAATACAGTATTTTTCAGATTTAAGTACCGTATTTATCGGCGTATACCGCGCATTTTTTCCCCCTGAAAATAAGGGAAAAATCACGGGTGCGCGCTATACGCCGATAGTGTACCTTGGGCTCGGAGGGGAACGAGCACTGCCGAGTGCCGCCGGAATTCACAAGCCGTCTCTCCTGTTTACTCTGCTCCAACGTCACACACACAGTCCCGCTTCCACCACCTGCATTGGACCAGTGTTCTATCAATCACAGGAGCTGGTCCGATGGCGGAAGTGGGACTGTGTATGTGACTGCCGCCGAATGAACAGGATGAACAGGAGATGACGGCTCGGTGATTCCCTCACTCCACGAGAGAAGGTGAGGCTGCAAATGGGCACATATGCTGCATCTAGGAAAATAAAACTTAGGGGCACATAGACTGGAGCTGGGCACATTTAGGCTGGAGCTGGGGCACATAGGCTGCATTTAGACCACCTGAAACTTCCCTCTGAAATTGGGGTGCGCGTTATACGCCGATTAATACGGTATTTAAGGAAAATTATTATGGCTGGCAATCAAAGGAAATTGTCAGATTAAGCAAAATTTGGTTGGAATTCTTCATAAATGGGAGAATGACTATGTCCAACACACTTTTCATAAATAGATCCCTTTTTTTGGCAACAAAGAAAAAGGGATCCCTAATCACCAGATCCCAGAATGAAAGGACATTGGTCTGGTCCAGCTGTGCCTAGTTGTAGGCACTACCATCACACACGTGTTTTGGTGCATGGTGGTAAAAGTATATATAAAGCCATCACTTCTAGCTTTGGATAGCCTATAAAAGTGGTTTAAGCCCATTGGGTTTTTTCCCTCCATTTGATTCCCCTGTTTTTTTCCCCCCAGAGGAACAACAGGAAGCAAGTAGAAATCTCTCCAAAATGGGTGTGGGGGAGGGACCGATTGCCCATTGGATGTGACTGTCAAAAAATATAATGGCATTCACAAACAGGAGGCGCAGAATTTCCTCAACGGGAACACGAATTAGCCTTCTATTTTGACTGGGCTGTACCTTGAAGTACAGTTTTAAAAACAGGAAAATCACCAAAAAGGTAAACATAAGTATGGTCAGTTAAAATAACTGCTCATTTAAAAAAAAAAAAAAAGGAAGATTCACTGTGCGACATATCTACCTTTTTAAAAAAGGTGTGTGTAAGGATCTAAAAAAAACAAGTTTAGCAAAAAATAAAGGCACAGAATACTTTGCATGTAATTTCTAATGAGTGAAACTGCTGTTCATAACAACCAGCTTTAACTTAATTTTCCCAGTGAAGTTACAGAAATACATTAAATATGTAAATAAGTAAAATCACTGCTTGTTATAAGCATCATCTCCAGTATTCATAAACCAGCTTTTCATTATCAACCATTGTTACCATCACAATACAGTTCTTACATTCCATGTTTGCATACTATTTTCTTATATTTCATTAGTAGAGATCATGAACTGTAATAGAAGTTATTACTAAGGCTAATGATGGTGTAGCCTGAGCTCAGGACGGCATTTGGCACAGATAAGAATTTATGTCTGAGTCAACTTAAACTGACATTTTACTTTTGTGTTCTGTGCGTAATTATGAGGCAGAACCGTCTGCAATCCAGCGGATAATGATAAAAAAAGAAAACTTTCTTTGAAGATTAAGAGCCCAGTTTTCTTTCAGGGTATTCGAAAAATTCTTATACATAGGCTGAGAACATTACAAATAACACGAGGATAGGATTGTGATTAAAAATAATAAGCCAATTATGCTATGTAACAAATTGCTTCAGGGACAGAAAAAAATAAAACTATTTTCACAAAGTCCTTTGTAGAAAATTAAAGTCAATTTTCTGTGGATTATTCCAGTTTTAACATCTAAAATAGAATTAAAAATTCAATTAAAAACTATTTGCACAGACATGACTCGTGCAGAATTATAGGCAGGATGAAGTCACTCTTGTATCTGACGCCATGATCTGGGATCCAACCGTTCTTTTATGGACTTCTGTCTTGGCGCTGGTACTGGTCTGGAAGGACAAATCTCTTCATTGCTTGTCTGAAGCTGGTCATTATTTGAGATATTTTTATCAGAGGATATTGGCTTTTGTGGGATGGCCATTGGCCTTTGGAACTGCTGCATGATGGAATTCAATTTTGCATCAAGAGACTGGCGAGAAAAGCTTGATCTTGGCCAAATGTTCTCCTTTTCTGATAGGTCTGAAATTTTTGATTCTCCAACTGTATATGGTGTCTTATTTGGTGGTGGTGGTGGAGCCCTTCTCTTCTTCCCCTTGACATCCGTAACATTTTCTACCTCTCCTTTTAAAGGTGGAGAAAGTGTGTTCTTCTCAACATGTAGTTGGTGGTTACCATCAAATAATGCCGCCCAAGAAGGTGGAGCAGTGTCTTCCTGTCCAATTAGGAACTGCCCATTGGTTTCCTCAATTTTCCTGTGCAGTATATCCGTTAAGCTCTCAAACTTCATAGGTGAACCGATACCTAAAAGTATAGTTATAACACAATGAACAGATGTTAGGACATAAAACGATGTGTGCGCCAACATGTGGACGTTGCCCTTTTCTTAGCCATCCTGAAAGCCAACTTCAAAAATACCCTTTAAGAGGGCTTAAGACAGGCTGAATACATACTTTTATTTTACATGTGCAGCCTTATTATAAAAAAAAAAAGGGGGGGGGGCCCTATTTCTTAATTGCAGTTACACTTCGAGACCCCTAGAATTCCCCTTTATGATAGCAGATCAGTATTTAATGAATTTGGCTTGGTTGCTGTGGCTGAGTGAACTTAATGCGATTGTAAAGCCTTTTTTTTGTTATACTTGCCTTCTCTTCTAGTGTCCCTCTTAACTGCTTCTGTCCCTCCCTCCTGTCAAGTGCCCCCACAACAAGCAGTTTGCTATGGGGGCACCAGAGTCGAGTCACAGGTCCTGGTGTTCATTCAGACACGGGGCTGGCGTTCAGTCCCTGCCCCCTTTCTACCCTGATTGACTGACTTTGGTTGACAGCCAAAGGAGCCATAGGCGCTTCTGCTGTGTCTCAGACAATTAGGAGGGAGAGTCACGGATGGCTCAGAGACTCGTGGACAATGCTGGACAGAGATAGGGCTCAGGTAAATATTAGGGGGGGGGGGCTGGTGTGGCTGCTGCATACAGAAGGCTTTTTTATCTTAACCACTTCAGCCTTGGAAGGATTTACCCCCTTAATGGCCAGGCAATTTTTGCGATACAGCACTGCGTTACTTTAACCGACAATAGCGTGGCTGTGCGACATTGTACCCAAACAAAATTTACGTCCTTTTTCCTCTTAAAAAGAGCTTTCTTCTGGTGGTATTTTATCACCTTTACAGTTTTTATTTTTTGTGCTATAAACAAAAAAAAAAAAAGAAGACTGCCAATTTAAAAAATGTATCTAAAAAAAAATGTATTTATCAGTATAGGCCAATATGTATTCTACATATTTTTCATAATAAAAATCCCATTAAGCGTATATTTATTGGTTTGAGCAAAAGTTTTAGTGTCTACAAAATAGGGGAGAGATTTATGGCATTTTTATTTGTTTTTTTTTTTACTAGTAATCGCAGCGATCAGTGATTTTTAGAAGGGCTGCAACATGAGGCGGACAGATCGATCAAGTCCCCTGGAACTGCTGATGGGCTCCCCTGCTGACCAATCGGAGCGCACGCCGATGAAAGCTAGTGCACAAAAAATGCAGCCACACCACTTTGTCGCAGTACGTTTGTGGTAATGCATAGACTGCATTGAGATAAACAAAAGTCCGACTTTACAACTCCTTTAAAAACTAGCATTCTCGCTTGAAGGCCATATCAGAAAGCTAGTGGACAGATATATAAAATAATAATCTTCCAGCTTGTTAACAAAAATCTTTAGCTGGAAAAAAAAAAAAAAAACATAACAAACATGCTTATGCATGCAGAAAAATGCATAGTTCAACACCTGCTGTGTGGCTCACTTTGCTCTACAGACTACAATGTCTTGCAGAATCTCCCAGGATTATGTAAGCAAATGTAGGGCTAGAGGGGAAACCGAAGCTGTACAACACAGGGGAGGCCAGGTTTTTAGACACCCAAAAAGGTAATTGCAGTCAGTGCGCAGGTGTAGTGTCACAGTTTGCTGCCTATCCTAGAATGCTGCGGAAGTCACGTCGCGGCCAACTGCGCATGTGTGATGCGTTCCAAACGCAAGTGCGATGCGTTCCAATGGATTTTCGACAGTACACACCAGCGAACGTGGATTTAGAGGAAAGTGGCCAGTCAGCCTTACGTCCTCGCTTCGCTCGGACGGCTCGCTCCGCTCGCTCGGCCTCCTGGCTCTTTTGTTAACATCCTCCAATCCACGGGGATGTTAAGGAAAGAGCCTGGATGCCGACCGAGGTTTCACTGGTGTGCTCTGTCGTAAATCCATTGGAACGCATCCGGCATGCGCAGTTGACTGCCACTTGACTTCCGGAGCATTCTAGGACAGGCAGCAAACTGACAATACACAGGCAGCAGGAGGGGGCTTATGTTTAAATTACACAGGGCTTTGATTAATGTTCATGAAAATACATACAATCCAGAATAGTTTAGTTTACAGCTCCATATAACCAATAACCTATGTAATAAATGCAACTTACTCATATCATGATACACAGAAGTTGCCTCTTTTGTTGAAAACAATGGTGGCTTTCGCTGCGATATAATCTCTAATTCCATAAGTACTTCAGAACAATGCTTCCACTGACCTGAGAGAGGAAAAGCAACGTTAGCAGGGAGACCTTTTCATGTACACTGCAAAAATTCAGTGCAAGCTAGATGTTTCCTTTGAGATTTTTGTGAAAAATACAGAATTACATACAGTAAACCAAAAAACGTGTTTGTAGCATAGTAAATGGTTAGGATAAGGTGTGGAAAACTCCTTTGATGTAATAATACAAAACATCTGAAAGGGGATTTGGAGTAACAATCTAACTTTTATTTTGGACACTTCTTTTCCCAAATTATACAATTTAAATTGTTTAAGCTGGTGTACTGGATCAGTACACCACATCCCTTATTGATGTTTTTTTCCCCCACATATGTGAAAAGGTGCATTGTGGGATTACTGGAGCTCTTTTAAAAAGGTACCTTTATAGGCTCCCTAGCAAAAGCACAGATTTTCTTTTTTTTTTTTTTCTACATTATTAAAATCAGATTTTTAAAACATGGCATACTGTTAAAGGAGCAATCCAACCAATACAGATAATCAAATAATGTAAGGTTTCTTATCTTTCAGGTCATCTAGGGACGAGAGCTCTCAAAAAGAGGCAATATGTAAATCAAATAAAAGTGGATGAAAAGGGGACCTTAAAAAAGGAATTGTAAAGTTTTTTTTTTTTTTTAAATAACAAACATGTCATACTTGCCTCCCCTGTGCAAGGGTTTTGCACAGAGCCCCGGTCCTCCTCTTTTAGGGTCCCCCATCTGCACTCCTGGCTCCTCTTCTTGAGTGCACTCACAGAAACCCGCATTTCCAGGGGGCACTCGTGCGTGCTCCCGAGTCCTGCTGTTGCGTCTATTGACACAGACAGCAGGACCTGGCCGCTCACCCCATGTCACTGGCTGTGATCGACAGCAGTGGGAACCAATACTCCTGCCGCTATCAATCCAGCCAATGAGGACCTGAGACAGAGGCTGGAGCTGTTCTGCTCTTGCCCATAACGACCAGGTTCAGGAAAGTAAAAGGGGGGCTGCTGCACTACAAAAGGGTTTTCCCCTTAATGCATAGAATGCATTAAGGTGAAAAACCTTGACTGTTTACAACCCCTTTAAGTGGGAAGATTATATTGCTGAAAACACAGGCATAAAAAGCAGATGGAAAACTCAACCTATTGGCATTAAAAAAAAGAAAAAAAAATATCAATTATTTTTTAAGAGACCCTTTAACGCAGGGGTAGGCAACCGTCGAGATATGGAGATCTACTTGAATAACACCGGAGAGGGGGTGGGGGAGAGAGGGACTGGGACAGTGGCGGAGGAATTGATTTAATTTCATAATTTTCCAAATAATCATTAAAAAAAAAAATTACAACTTTAAAAAACTCTTAATGCCTCCTACTATATACTAAATGCCTGGATATATTTTATAACAAAGAGTAAAAAAATGTCAGGAATCCTTTTTTTCAAAATGTTGTGGTTTTTTTTGCCTTATAGGGGGGGAAAAAATAAACCCAGTGGTGTTCAAATACCACCAGAAGAAAGCTCTATGGTGTACATTTAATTTGCAGACAGTGTTGCATAACTTAACAATTAAATCAGTGCACTGCTGAATAGCAAAAAAAACGCCCTGGTCATAAAATGGTTATACATTCAATTTTGTTTTTGCACTGACAGTGGGGAGACTACCCCATCTTCAAAATACACTGATTAACGCTACCACTATAGCCAGTGGCACTGATTGTGTAGACAGTTTCCCACAGCCTGGTTGTACAGAAGTAGGTTGATAGATTAACTTGTGTACAACCAGCAGGCCCATAACGTGGATCAAAATTCAGCTGGTCCCTGCTGAAACGGATTTATTTCTATCCATGTATGGCCAGCTTCAGGGAAGTGAAATATCCCTACAACTAGCAAAAGAAAAATAAACCTTGATGGGTCTAAACCATTCCCCCATTAAAAACAGTTTTGGCTTTAGATATATTTAAAAAAAAAATGCAAGCTTTCGATAATTGTGAACTTTAGCCATTTGGAAACATTATTTCAGTGAAAATATTTAGCTACGTAATGTGTAAATTCATATGATCAGAATACTGTGCTATACACAAACTACAGGGCTTTACAACATTATTCAATTTTAAATATGTATTTGTTTTCATGATTTATGTGATCTGCAGGCAGCTGTTGTGGAATGTCAGGAACTTGTCCAACAGCTGTTCCAATCCAATTCATATGGTGCTGACAGCTGCCTATAACAGGTCATTAACACAAATGTATTATTTCCTTATCTTGTGTTACCACCATTGAATGAATATTAAACACAAGGCAGAAACTAAAGAAAACACTGGCATATCAAAACAGTTCGACCCATTTTATTGCTTCATGGTCTGCAGCTGTAGAGAAACATAACCTAACCAAGGATTTTTTTTGATAGATCTAGTTTGTTATGGTGCAATATGTGCAAAGATGGCAAAACATGAAATACAGGAAGAAATAGGAAATGATCTGTTGCTGGACTAGACTTTCTAGTACATGTACCAAGTATAGCAAAGTAATTACTTGGCAGCAGTACATATCCCCCCAATGGCGATCACATGGAAAACATACAACAATTCTCATTGACAATAGAAGCAAAGATATCCTCAAAGTAACCAGGAATGGTTTTCTTTCTGGATATACTGTAAAAAAAACACTTAAAACAAACATTTCCTGAGAGAAGCCCGATGAGCGACATTGCTGCATATGCTAGTTGCTGGTTGTCAAGCTAGCCCCAATGGCTTTATTATTTTGAGTCACTTACCCAGAACAAGAACGTATACAATACCGGAGTTTACAAATTTGAAAATGATCTTTAGCCCTGCAGGACCTTCTTCAGGGTGTATTGGTGCACATACAACCACTTAAGTTGGACTGTGCAAAAGTCAAGTCAAAATATCAGTCAGAAATGGCCAGACTGAGCCCTGTCAGAGTGAAAAAGTGGTCTACTGTGTCCAGAATGGAAGGCAGCATACCTCACCACTTTAGAGTGGGTGGGTGTAGCTGAACGGTTTACAGTGAGAGGGGCTAAATGGGCATGGTTAAACAAAACCCAGGCTTTCTTGCACCTACAAAATAGATAGATAGATAGATAGATAGATAGATAGATAGATAGATAGATAGATAGATAGATAGATAGATAGATAGATAGATAGATAGATAGATAGATAGGATATAAAAACCTTAGCACAAAGAAAAAAAAGCTCCCTTTGCCTACCTAATCGAAAATCTCTAGGACAAGGCAGGTGTCCTAGGTGCCTGCCAGGCAAAAATCAGCAGAACCAAGTTCCGGAATATGTTCTAGCACTGGACTCTAGGCGGGAATGGCTGGACGTTTAGATTTACTTGAAAATTTCAGGATGGCCCTGCTAAATCCAGAATGGTTGGGAGCTTTGCCTCTCCCTGTATACACTGCCACCTCCTGTACGTATTACCCCCTCCATGAACACACTTTTCCACCTGCGCACATGACCCCATTCAATGTACACACTGCTGCTACTGCATACATTAATCCCCTCGCCCTTTGCACAGTGCCCCCCTTCTGCACATATTACCTCCCCCCTTCTGACACACACTGCTTCCTCCTGCTGATATAATTTCCCCCCTCTCTGTACACACTGCCCCCTCCTGCGCATAATGCCCCCCCTCCCTGTACACATTTGTCTCCATTCCCCTCCACATTGCCCTTCTTTCTCTTGTACACGGTCCCTGGAAATCTGAGAGATCTGGCTGCTAAGAAACTGCACTAATTGAAGGTATGGATAAAAAGCATGCCCAGAGATTTGTTCGAGCATCATGGCAAGTCCACGGATGACCTGAGAGTGTGGGTTATTGAAGCCATGTCCAGGAGTCTCCAAACGGCAGAACGCCATCAGCAAATCTGCCAAAGGGAAACCTAATGGATATACGCTCTTGACTTATTGCTCCACAGGTGGCTTAAATGGGGAAACTGAAGAGAGCGCCATACTGCAAATTCTGATTTGTGCTTGCTTTGAGAAAGTTACATTTAAAAATTATATTTTAGTTCATCTTGGTTTGGATTAAAACTGGAGACCTTGGTGCTTCTGGGCGAAGGTTCTTACCACTGAGCTGCCCTAGTTTATTCTATATTAAAATTGAATCCCTTCTTTGTATAATTGGAATATACTGACTGGTATATACACCATTTTGTTCCCCCTGTTGTCATCACAGAATATTGATGCACTGAATGTTCACCTATATTCACCAGACAACGGTACCACAGGCATTTCCCTCTCCCCAATTTTGAATAATACTGTAATTTCCATATCATTTTTTTAACCTTCTTGGTCATCTTTATTTAGGATTCACAGCAGGGTTATTTGGTATATGTTTTTTCCTATATACTGTACATCTGTTTTTTTTTTTTTTTTTATTATTACACACACACACACACACACACACACACACACACACATATATATCACACATACAGTGCAGACCAAAAGTTTGGACACACCTTCTCATTCAAAGAGTTTTCTTTATTTTCATGACTATGAAAATTGTAGATTCACACTGAAGGCATCAAAACTATGAATTAACACATGTGGAATTATACATAACAAAAAAGTGTGAAACAACTGAAAATATATTTCATATTCTAGGTTCTTCAAAGTAGCCACCTTTTGCTTTGATTACTGCTTTGCACACTCTTGGCATTCTCTTGATGAGCTTCAAGAGGTAGTCACCTGGCGCAGCACCCCATCACTCTCCTTCTTGGTCAAATAGCCCTTACACAACCTGGAGGTGTGTTTGGGGTCATTGTCCTGTTGAAAAATAAATGATGGTCCAACTAAACGCAAACCGGATGGAATAGCATGCCGCTGCAAGATGCTGTGGTAGCCATGCTGGTTCAGTATGCCTTCAATTTTGAATAAATCCCCAACAGTGTCACCAGCAAAGCACCCCCACACCATCACACCTCCTCCTCCATGCTTCACGGTGGGAACCAGGCATGTAGAGTCCATCCGTTCACCTTTTCTGCGTCGCACAAAGACACGGGGGTTGGAACCAAAGATCTCAAGTTTGGACTCATCAGACCAAAGCACAGATTTCCACTGGTCTAATGTCCATTCCTTGTGTTCTTTAGCCCAAACAAGTCTCTTCTTCTTGTTGCCTTTCTTTAGCAGTGGTTTCCTAGCAGATATTCTACCATGAAGGCCTGATTCGCACAGTCTCCTCTTAACAGTTCTAGAGATGTGTCTGCTCCAAAAGGTGGCTACTTTGAACAACCTAGAATATGAAATATATTTTCAGTTGTTTCACACTTTTTTGTTATGTATAATTCCACATGTGTTAATTCATAGTTTTGATGCCTTCAGTGTGAATCTACAATTTTCATAGTCATGAAAATAAAGAAAACTTTGAATGAGAAGGTGTGTCCAAACTTTTGGTCTGTACTGTATATATACACATACACACACACACATACCATACTTTTTTTTTCAATATTTTAAAATTATGCTGGGAATTTTCGTCCTTCATCTGTCCAACGCTATAGTTCCATATCCAGGGGCTCAGATTTGACAAAGGAGCTATTGCACACGACCGAAACATGTAACCATCCTTCTGACATCACTTTAACTGCATGTGCTCCAAGCTGGTCCTCGCAGTCGGACATCTTGCTTCTGGCATCTGTCTTTCCCACTGCTGGTGGTCGGCTAGTGAGGATCCAGGAGAGCCTAGACAAGAGACCTACTGCCACGTCTGTGTGGGTTGATGAGCTTAATTTACACTACCTTTCTGTCAGTGTTTTTAATTGCATTTTTTAATACTGGTGTTACTGCACTTAGAAGCGCCTCTCAATTTTTACCATCCACTTTCCATAACTACATTCATACTCTACTTTCCCTCTAACAAATCAGATTTTATTTATACTTTTTTGGAGAACCCTCAGGCACTCCTGCAATTTTGCCTAGGTTAGAATGATGTCCAAGTTGTCCACAGCCCCCTAAGATACTGACATGTATTCCTGAAGGCACACAACAGAGCATGCCTTGTGGTGTGTGACCAGCGATTTGGTGGTTTCTTTCCGTTTCTTGTAACAAGCCCCTGAGGATGTGTCAAGGCACATGCACGTCATCAGGGGTAAAAGACTCAGCTGGCTCCCGGTAAAAGAGAATCAGAGTAGATGGCAGTGTATGACCGTGTGCAACAGTGGAGTCATGATTATAGAACGCCGCTGGATATGTGGGTACGTTTTTTTTTTATAAAAAACAGTGAAAAAAGTGGGGGATTCTTGTTAATTTTTGGGTGTGGGCAGGGTAATCCCTTTTGCTCCCATCAGTTAGGTCTCTTTACTGTCTCAGCACTGTTCTCTGCCCCTATGAAAGGTGATATGCGCGGGATAGCTTTCTAGAGGCATTTGATAGCCAGCTTAAAGTGGTGTAAACCCTTTACAACCACTTTTTGCCTAAAATTACCTGTAGCTACCACAGATATCTCCTAGGAGATATCCCCTCTATCAGCATGTGCCGACGTCATTGCCACATACGCACTGAAGCAATGGCACATTCTTGCTGTTGCTTCAGGTAGTGTGCCGTTATCTGCGGCCCTGGGAGCAACGTCACCAGCCAGAGTGGTGTACAAGGACTGCTGCAGGGGCTTCTATCAAAAATAAGAAATTCATAATGAGCTAGTATTCTATGCATACTAGCTCATTATGCCTTTGTCTTGCAGGTTGTTGTTTTTTGTGGGTTTACAACCACTTTAAGTGCGATATGTCACCTCCTGGATGCTGGTTTTACTCCTTAAAAGGCCATGTCCCCTTACAACAACCACCATGTGCATTTCATGAGGTTGCAGTGTGGCCTTATTCACGTGTTTGAGCCCTGGGAAGAAAGAAAAAAAAAAAAAAAAACAAACACACACACAGGCTCAGTGACCTTTTTTACTGCCACAAGCCGCCTGTGTAGACAAGGCTATAGGGTGGTTTAAATCAAAATATTTATAATTATTTTGATGCATACCAGTAATCCACAAATAACTTAATATGTATAATTTTCCACCTCATTTAGTAATGAAAGAATTTTCCTCTCTATGCAAAGTTTATCAGCTTTGCTATGTCACACAACAAGGGGCCCCATTTTAAATTAGTCAATCAATTACAAACTGTTTTATCTTGGCTGAAAAAGTTAATAGTGGAGCAATCTTTCCTGTCCAATAGAGCAGAAATGTTCCTGAGAAAGTCCAGGTGTTTAGATTAGAAAAAAAAAGTAAATACAAATGTTACTCATAAACTGGGCATATTTTTTCTTTCACATTTAAATGAAGGGCAGTCATACAGGAAAGGTATAACACTGCTTCCTTCTCAAGTCTTTAACACTATTTTCACAAACTAGGTTTTATAGAAGGGCTTAAGAGCAGGGCTTCAGTGTGAAAGCCAACAATCACTCAAACAACTCCATAAACACAGTGAATGGCCCCGTTACACGGAAATAAAAGACTTGCAACAAAATTAAGTCTCTTATGTGGAGTACAAACTTCTGGCACAGAAGTCTGTTATTTAGAGTAAAACTTTCTGAAATTTAAGGGAGGAGGGATTAAGTGCCCAGGATTATTCTGAAAATTTCAGAGAGTAGAAAACATACCCAGAAATCTTTGTTTTGTAAACCATCATTTACAATACCTAAAATATCTATCTAGGCACACAGCCAAATTTTCTCAAATACTTCCTATAGTACACCAAAAACAATATTTCTTCTTTTTTTCAGCACAGAAAAATATAATAGAACCAATAGGAAACAGAAAAAAAATAAAAAAATAATAACAATATACAGGTCAAGACCCCCATTGGAACTATCCAGCTATGACTCCATAGTCCCTCCATATCTCCTCCCTATATTCACTCAGTCCTCAGATACATCCTCAAAAGTTTCTGTAGAATCAATCCAACCTTCCTACATTTTTGGGAGGATCCACGGGCCTCATATGTCATTTTGTGTAGAGGAACATCCGCATTAACTAATCTTTTCCACATCCCCAAAGTAAAAATTTCCGTATAAATCCATCTCCTTGCAATAAGTTTACGGACATAGAAGAAAATGAGTCAGAGAAACAATTTTGTGGCCTCTTCTATCTCCTCATCCTTAACCCCCAAGAAACCTAAAATTGGGATTGAGATATATATATATATATATATATATATATATATATATATATATATATATATGAGATCTATCTCTATCCAAAGCCAAAAAAGGTGACGGCCATGAACCCTGCTACCTGAGACCATGGAGGCCTCACCTTGGAACACCCTCTGAGCGAATGACTAATCCGAAACGCTTCCCGCCTCTATGGACACACTTCCTGTCCTGCACTATTGTGTCCCCTGAACATCCACAGCACAAAGTTAGCTGTTATCTCGTGGACTTCCCTGGAAGCTTTAAAATCAGACTGGGACTGCCCTGCAACTGGAACATCTTCTGGACGCACTTACCTGCTACATGCCTGTTTCATCCACCATCTTGTAAGTGTTTTAACCCCTTTATACTTCTGCAATTAGAGGTGCCTTGTTTGTTTTTCCATTTCCATTAGAGATTGCTTGTCTCCCTGAGTGCTGCCTAAAGTATGTGAAGATTTGCTACCCTCTCCAACACAGACTTTATCTGTCAGGATTCAAATGCTTAGAGCGCCCTGGATATACACATTTTCCTAATCATTAGCATAGCCTATTGTGTACATGCAGGCATGGAAGACCAGGAGACCCCTGGCCTGTCAATCGACACATACCAAAAGGGAAGGGAAGATCTGGAGTTGGAGACCTCCCATCTCAGCTCACTAAAATGTGTGGCAACATAATTACACTGCTACCCACTCATAGTGACCACCAATCTTCCTTAAAAAGGAAACACAGATGGTTCTTAAATCAGAAATGCTGGGAAACAAGGTCTTAAGGTCCAATTATAAAGGTTTTACATAAGATTTGGATTCAATTTTACAAATGTTTCAATCGTGGCTGAAAACATTTATATAATTAGGCCCCCAAGTGTTCTTATATGAGAAACTGGAATAACTGACAAAGATCAGCAGATAGATTCACTTACTGAGGTTGTAAAAATGCTGCCAGAAAGCTTCCATCCATTTCTGAAGGTCTTCTCGGCTATCAGCTGAAAATATTTTAGTTATTGCTTCGCAAGATACAATGTTGATTATAGAAAAACTGTTTGCCCTTTTCTTGGAATCTTTCTCTACAGCTCTGATTCTGGTTTCCTGAAATACAGGCATTTTGTTCAAATAAAATATTTCAAGGATATAAATACTTACATGAATGTTAAAAACTTCCAAAAAAACAATTTCGACAGAACATTTTGGAGTCTACGTATTAATTATTTTACCGTAAATCCACACATTTTTAAAAAATATTTATATAGACATGTATCTTGGGTGAAAACATTTATAAATTAGACCCCAAAACGATATGCCCAAATTATACCTGTGCTTATTCTTAGAATGAATTTGCTTGTCTCCTCAGAACTTCCAGGCAGAGCATCTATTTTAAGCCCAGTGCACACTGTGTCACCAATACATTTTCAGAGAAATACGGCTGCCCCTTTTACATATAAAATGTCAATATTGACCAAGTATTTGCCAAATAATGAGATGTGATTGTATCTCTTTAAAAATATGGGTGCTCGTTCAAGGATTTGCAATGCCTTTGGCTTGATGTCTCAACTAACCTTAATAGGGTCACTCCATTTAGATGGTGTGCAGTTTTGCTCATTATAACATTGCGCAGTTGTGATCTACTTATTTCTTTAGTTGTATGGATCCACGTAAATGTTAGGTTTGCAATCTCTATACTTGAGTACATTCTGTATGTTATGCAATTGTCATACCATCGGCTCTGTTGTGTATGTTTTTAAAGACAATAGCCTTTTGTAAAAGAAACACCAATGAAAAAAAAAAATAGGAGTGCTTATTAGACATTCAAATATTTACCAGCAATACATTTCCAAGCCTTCTTATGTAAAAATAGTGCAAGCGTTATGAGAGGGGAGAGCAGAGTGAGCTGAGCTGTTGAGACAAAGACTTGTACTTGCAAGCCTCGGCTTTGAACTTTGAGGATGAAGTGATCCACAAGGTCAGCAATTATAGTGGTCATGGAGAGCTTGTTGTAAAGCTTATGAACTTGTTAAGAATGTCTAAATACTTAAATATCCATAGCCTGGCCACAAGTATGCAGGTGCCTAGATGTGCTAGCATATAAAACTTTACATAGCTTCCAGGCATTCCAACAGCCCAGTAACCCAAGAAACTTGACTACACAAATTTAGACTTCAAATAAGAAAAAAAATTGCATGGAACTCAAATAGCATACCTTGTTGATAGGAATGGTCATTGTCGGTTCAATTTTTGCCTCAATCTCTGCTGGAGTATAGTAGCAGTGAAGATTAGCACCTTTCAGTACACAGTATAGCTTGACGCAGCTGCGAACACCACCAACCATTTCCTGGAACAACCAAAATCAAAATTGAAACAGCATAGCCTAGGCAAAATCCACTCAATATAAAAAAGAGCACTTAACTGTAAAATAATTTTCTTGAAGTTTGAGGGACACAAGAATTTAAGAATTCTTAAACAGTCGGGTAAAATTGTTGCCTACATAAGGGTTGGGACATCATCACAAAACCATTAGACCAGTCCCTGTGTAACCCCGCCTTTAACCTTCATGCCTCGGTTTTTGAGCAAGCAGTACAAAGAGCCATGTCACAGAAAGGGACAGAAAGGGACAGATAAAAAAAGAAAACTGGTGGAAAACCACACTACCTGAACAGGAGATACAAAATAACATGATGCCAAGCTGCTGCTAACAAAACAAACAGAATATTGGCATGCATTAATAAGGGGATTAAATGCAGAGATAAAACGATAATTCTTCTGCTCTACAAAACTCTGGTCCGGCCGCACCTAGAGTATGCTGTCCAGTTCTGGGCACCAGTCCTCAGGAAGGATGTACTGGAAATGGAGTGAGTACAAAGAAGGGCAAAGCTAATAAAGGGTCTGGAGGATATTAGTTATGATGAAAGGTTGCGAGCACTGAACTTATTCTCTCTGGAGAAGAGACACTTGAGAGGGGATATGATTTCAATTTACAAATACCGTACTGGTGACCCCACAATAGGAATAAAACTTTTTTTGCGGAAGGGAGTTTAACAAGACATGTGGCGACATTTATTAAAATAAGAAAAGAGGTTTAACTTTAAACTACGTAGATGGTTCTTTACTGTAAGAGCAGGAAGGATGTGGAATTCCCTTCCACAGGCGATGGTCTCAGCGGGGTGCATCAATGGTTTCAAGAAACTATTTGAACGACCACAACATACATGGATATACAAGGTAATACTGACATTCAATCACACACATAGGTAGGACTTGGACTTTTTTCAACCTCACCTACTATGCAAGTATGATCATCAAGAAATATTTACTCAAGAGAAAAAAAAAAACAAACACACACACACACACACACACACACACACACACACACACACACACACACACACACACACACAGGAAATGTAAACAGATAGCATTTCTAAACTGCAGGGAGGGCTTGTCGGGCGTGCCAGCAGACTGACAGAGTGATCGTAGCTGATTTGGTCAACAATGAACAAAAGAACCCTTTAAACTTTTAAACTCCAAGCTGCCACCAGATTGTCGTTATTGCGAAGGGTTGATGGGCCTAAAGTCATGACACAATAAGGCTGCAAGTGGTTAGCCCTTCCCCCTAGCAGCACTAGGGGCATTGGTTTAAATCCCAAAAAGGATACTACCTGCCCGGAGTTTGCATGTTCTCCCCCTGCACCCCCAGTCACAGTGTCACCGATTGCAGTGCTCATTTATTTACCGATCACTGCATTTGGTGCAATTTGTGACTGTAAAAAGTGTTAGGGCAGTTAGTAGTAGGGCCCTTTAGGTGTAGGGAACCCCCCCGCCCCAATAAAGGTTTAACCCCTTGATTGCCCCCCTGGTAACCCTTTCACCCCGTGTCGCCAGTGTCACTAAGATCTTTTTTCTGATCGCCGCATTAGTGTTGCTGTTGACGGAATTTAGCCTGTTATTTAGGTTCACTGTCAGGTTTTTACAGCGTCAGGTACCCCCATATACTACCTAATAAAGGTTTTAACCCCCGATTGCCCCCTAGTCACCAGCGATTACCGTATAAGTGTCACTGGTTGGCCAGTTATTTAGGTTCACCGTCAGGTTTTTATAGCGTCAGGTACCCCCATATATTATCCAATAAAGGTTTTAAGCCTGATTACCCCCTAGTTAATCCTTTCACCAGTGATCACCGTATAAGTGTTACGGGTGACGTTGGTTAGTTTGTTTTTTATAGCGTCAGGGCTCCCGCCATTTATTACCCAATAAAGGTTTAACCCCCCGATCGCCCGGCGGGTGATATAAGTTAGGTTATACGCCCCAGGCAGCGTCAGATTAGTGCCAGTATCGCCAACACCCACACACGCTGCATAACCTCCCTTGTGGTATAGTATCTAAACTAATCAATATCTGATCAGATCTATGCTAGCGTCCTCAGCAGTTTAGGGTTCCCAAAAACGCAGTGATGGCAGGATCAGCCCAGATACCTGCTAGCACCTGCATTTTGGCTCTTCACCCTAGTGCAGTATCGATCGATCGATCACGGTCATCTACAAAACACTAAGAACAAACTCCAGCGTTCGCAGAGTCAGGCCTGATCCCTGCGATAGCTTTCAGTTTTTTTTGGTAGCATTTGATACAGTTGCTGACAGTCAGGTGCTTTTTTCATATGAATCTTACTAGTGTACCAGTAAATTTAGAGCCCAAAATGGCAAATAGAAGGTACACTAGTGAAGAGGCCTACACATTTCTGAGCATGACAGATAGTGAAGAGGAAGTCACTCATCTGTCAGATGAACAGGCAACTGAATATGATCCTGTAAAACAGAATATGATCCTGTAGACCGCGGCTCCATGACAGATAGCTCTGACGACGAAGTTGAGGTTCCTGCCAAGGTCAGGCGTACCAGACACCATTCTTCTTTTGTTGAGGTGCAAAAACCGCAGGGCTCTCGTATGGAGCAGAGAAGTAATAAGTGCCGCTCATCCTTCGGGTGAACTAGCAAACACCAGTGGCCTAGTACACCCTGGTCGTACATCCAGCACTGCAGTAACACTTGGTGACGTGGCGAGTCCCATAAGTGCAGTTCAAGCTGGTGAGGTGGTAAGCACAAGTAGTGTCCCGCTGCCACCAAGAAGACAGACAGGCCCGTCGTCCCCATAGTGTCCTTCCTGCAGAATTCGCCAATCCCAATTGGTAGCCCACCACTTCTGCAGCAGCCTTACTTCCCCCATTCACTGGCCAACCCGGAATTCTGGTGGAAACAGTTGATTTTAAGTCACTTTGATTTTTATTTGCTGCTTTTCACGGAAGATCTCTATAGATCTATTGTGGACCAAAGTAATTTGTATGCTGGTCAATTCATCGCCACCAATCCCCAGTCCTCCCTTGCCAGAGAATGGAAACCAATCACGGTTTCCGAATTTAAGACCTATTCCTCAAGACGGGCATAGTTAAAATGAGTAAGTTGCGGTCATATTGGTCCATTGACTCAGTTTACCATTTGCCCATGTTCTCTGCCTCCATGGCCAGGACACCTGGATACGATCGGCTCTACAAAATGTAGCCCCTCGTAAACCACTTCAACAAATGCAGCCTTGTTTACTCCCCATCAAGTTGTCTGCGTTGAGTCCCCGATTAAATTTTCTGGACGCTTGTCTTTTAAGTAGTATCTTCCCAGAAAGCGTGCCACATATGGGGTTAAGATGTATAAGCCCTGCGACAGGGCCACAGGCTATACATCTAGTTTTATGGTTTACAAAGGAAGAGACGGCGAACTGCCTAGATTACATAGGGAGCGCTGGCAAGATAGTGTGGAACTTGGTGTCACCCTTATTCGGAAAGGGGTACCACTTGTATGTGGACAATTACACGAGTGTGCCACTTTTTAGTCACTTGTTTGATCAAATTGGCACATGTGGCACCTTGCAACCTAATCGCCGGGGCGTACCCCAGAGGCTTGTAGATTCCTGTCTTAGGTTGGGGGAGAGAGCTTGCTTCAAGTGTAATAATTTGCTCGCTGTGAAGTGGAGGGATAATAAGAATGTTTTCGTTTTGTCCTCCCTTCACGCAGACACAACTGTCCAAATTCCTACGGCGACTGGTGTTGAGAAGAAACTAATATAACCAAAATATGGGAGGGTGGACCTCAACGACCAGTTGTTGGCCCTGTACCTAGTTGCCTGTTCAATTTGCTTTGCTGAACGCTCATGTGCTATACAGAGCTTCAGGATGGACTGGATCCTTCCTTAAATTCCAGGAAGAGATCGCAACTTGTGGCAAAATATTAAATATTCCATGGACTCAACATGCCTCTCAGCAAATAGCTTGGGGTGTCTACTTTTAAAAATGGGGTCATTGGGGGGGGGGGGGGGTGTGCCATCTTGGCATTTTATGGCCTTCAAAACTGATAGGTAGTGAGGAGTTAAATCAAAAATTTAGACCCTTAGAAATCCTGAAGGCTGTGCTTGGTTTTCAGGCCTCGTACGTGGCTAGGCTCCCAAAAAGTACCACACATGTGATATCCCCTGTACTCAGGAGAAGCATGCCATATAACCATGGCATGTGTGAGCAATATATCATTTAGTGACAACTTTTTTTGTGTGTTATTATTCAATCACTTGGGACAAAAAAAAATCATATTCAATGAGCTCAACATGCCTCTCAGCAATTTCCATTGCCTACTGTCCAAAATGGGGTCATTTGGGGGGGGGGGGGGGTTGTACTGCCTTAACATTTTAGCACCTCAAGAAATAAGATAGGCAGTCAAACGAAAAGCTGTGTAAATTCCAGAAAATGTACCCTCGTTTGTAGACGCTATAACTTTTGCGCAAACCAATAAATATGCGCTTAGTGACATTTTTTTTTTTAAAGGACTTTTCTAATGTTTCAGTGTTCATTTCTAGGATATATTTTTTTCCGGAATGAGGGGTGCATAGTACCCCTTACTAATTTACATAGGGAGGCCAGTATCTGGGTGCCTTTCCTTAAAGCCGCCTTCCAGACTCCAATAGGCTCCCTGCCCACAGCCCCCATAGCCACCAGGCAAGGGTGGTGGCCAGATGCCTTAGATAGAGGCTTTAGCAGGGTGACTACTGGTGAGGAAACCCCCCCAATGTAAGAGCATAAGCCCTTGTATAGTTCTGAGGGGGCACACGCTTGTCACCCCCATTTTCCTGTGGGCGGGAACCTGACATTTTTAAACACTGTCCAGGCTCTTAACAATCCCTGGCTGACAGCTGAATGAGCAGGGCAGGGGTGAATCACTGGTTAGGAAGCCAGTGGGTGTCAGATCCCTGACAAAAAGCATAACTGAGCTGGAACAGTCACATTTATCAGTGGTAGGAATACCTTTGCTAAATGTTCCTTCCTGATACAGCCAGGAGGTCCAGTTTGAGGTAAAATGAGGTGTAAAATGCATTACAAAAAAAAAAAAATGCATGCCGCATTTAACACCTCGTTTAGTGAATTACCTGCATCTAATAGACCACATGAATGAATACAGCATTTATCTTAATGAATCGACCTCTAAGGCTTTAAATGTTTGTCAGAAAGGACATTCAGTCTTATAATAAAACGAACCAATGTAGGGAGGTGGGGGGGGGGGGCAGTAAAGCAGCTGGCTACATCCCACTAATAACAATGTTTAAAACATATTTAGAAACAACTCTTTATGGCAGGATTCGTATTTACAGCGACACAGATTCGTTAGACAATTACTCTGCTCATCTAACAGATGACCATGTCATGCCCTATTAGCTACAGTGGACACGTGAGAGTGTAAGATGTTTTATTTATTATCCTGTTGCTATTTTTACAATCCAAGCAAACCCATTATGCTCTGTGTATATAACTAAAGAATGATTTGTGTTTTCCTTGTAGTGATGATTCAGGGTTTCCCTTACATGTTTTAAACATCCTAGGCAACAGGAAAATCAGGAGCCAATTGGTTGTTCGAGTGATAATGCAGAAAGCCCTCTCTCTTTGTGTATGTATATATATATATATATATATATATATATATATATATATATATATATATATATATATATATATATATATATATATATATATATATATATATATATACACACATATATATATACATACATATACACACACACACACACACACACACACACACACACATATATATATACACATACATACATACATACATACACACACACACACACACACACACACACACACACACAGTGCCTTGCGAAAGTATTCAGCCCCCTTGCGACCTTTTGCCACATTTCAGGCTTCAAACATAAAGATATAAAACTAATTTTTTTGAAGAATCGTAAACAAGTGGGATCATGAAAATCATGAAGTGGAACGAAATTTATTGGATATTTCAAACTTTAACAAATAAAAAACTGAAAAACTGGGCGTGCAAAATTTTTCAGCCCCTTTACTTTTAGTGCAGCAAACTCTCTCCAGAAGTTCAGTGAGGATCTCTGAATGATCCAATGTTGACCGAAATGACTAATGATGATAAATAGTATCCACCTGTGTGTAATCAAGTCTCCGTATAAATGCACCTGCACTGTGATAGTTTTAGAGGTCCGTTTAAAGCGCAGAGAGCATCATGAGGAAAAAGGAACACACCAGGCAGGTCCGAGATACTGTTGTGGGGAAGTTTAAAGCCGGATTTGGATACAAAAATATTTCCCAAGCTTTAAACATCCCAAGGAGCACTGTGCAAACGATAATATTGAAATGGGACCACTGCAAATCTACGAAGACCTGGCCATCCCTCTAAACTTTCAGCTCATACAAGGAGAAGACTGATCAGAGATGCAGCCAAGAGGCCCATGATCACTCTGGATGAACTGCAGAGATCTACAGCTGAGGTGGGAGACTCTGTCCATAGGACAACAATCAGTCGTATACTGCACAAATCTGGCCTTTATGGAAGAGTGGCAAGAAGAAAGCCATTTCTTAAAGATATCAATAAAAAGTGTTGTTTAAAGTTTGCCACAAGCCACCTGGGAGACACACCAAACATGTGGAAGAAGGTGCTCTGGTCAGATGAAACCAAAATTTAACTTTTTGGCAACAATGCAAACGTTATGTTTGGCGTAAAAGCAACACAGCTCATCACCCTGAACACACCATCCCCACTGTCAAACATGGTGGTGGCAGCATCATGGTTTGGGCCTGCTTTTCTTCAGCAGGGACAGGGAAGATGGTAAAAATTGATGGGAAGATGGATGGAGCCAAATACAGTACCATTCTGGAAGAAAACCTGATGGAGTCTGCAAAAGACCTGAGACTGGGACGGAGATTTGTCTTCCAACAAGACAATGATCCAAAACAAAGCAAAATCTACAATGGAATGGTTCACAAATAAACATATCCAGGTGTTAGAATGGCCAAGTCAAAGTCCAGACCTGAAAACTGCTGTTCACAAACGCTCTCCATCCAACCTCACTGAGCTCCAGCGGTTTTGCAAGGAGGAATGGGCAAAAATTTCAGTCTCTCGATGTGCAAAACTGATAGAGACATACCCCAAGCGACTTACAGCTGTAATCGCAACAAAAGGTGGCGCTACAAAGTATTAACTTAAGGGGGCTAAATAATTTTGCACGCCCAATTTTTCAGTTTTTTATTTGTTAAAAAAGTTAGAAATATCCATTAAATTGTTTCACTTGTTGATTCTTCAAAAACATTTTTACAGTTTTATATCGTTATGTTTGAAGCCTGAAATGTGGCAAAAGGTCGCAAAGTTCAAGGGGGCCGAAAACTTTCGCAAGGCACTGTGTGTGTGTGTGTATATATATATATATATATATATATATATATATATATATATATTAGGGTTGTCCCGATACCACTTTTTTAGGACCGAGTACAAGTACCGATACTTTTCTTTATGTACTCGCCGATACCGAATACCGATACTTTTTTTAAAATGTGTCACCAAATGCAGCCATGTCCCCCCACACATATGCAGCCATGTCCCCCCACACATATGCAGCCATGTCCCCCCACACATATGCAGCCATGTCCCCCCACATATATGCAGCCATGTCCCCCCACATATATGCAGCCATGTCCCCCCACATATATACAGCCATGTCCCCAAACATATACAGCCATGTCCCCCATACCTAATGATGATGCCGCCGCCGCCGCGTTAATCACCGTGCGGCGAACATTACAGGCAGCTTTCGTTTGAATAGCTGTTTTCCCTGTCACGCCGTGTAAAGGACACTCCCCCTTGCTCGGGATTGGACAGATCCGTCCAAGGGGGAGTGTCTATACACGGCGTGGCGGGCAAAACAGCTATTCAAACGAAAGGTGCCTGTAATGTTCGCCGCACGGTGATTAACGCGGCAGCGGCGGATTTGCGATATACGGCGGCGGGGGGGTTGGGGGGGAAGTATTCTATTTAGACATCGGGGGTATTTGAGGGAGTACAAGTACTCCCGCAAATACTCGGTATCGGTCCCGATACTGGTATCGGTATAACCCTAGTGTGTGTGTGTGTGTGTGTGTGTGTGTGTGTGTGTGTGTGTGTGTGTGTGTGTGTGTGTGTGTGTATATATATATATATATATATATATATATATATATATATATTTTATTTATTATAGGCATCTTTATGTTTTAGCTATTTTTAGAAATAAAAATCCCTTACTGTCATTATTAGCCTAGTCCTAATGGTGTTAGAAGCAATGACGCTAATAAGCTACACGCTTCATTCAGTCTATAGCTGTTGGCTGCAGATTGCTATACAATATCGCTTTCTGCATTGAGAAAATCAAAGAATGTCTGTCTAGAGTAATAAATAAAAAAAATTCAATAAAAGCCTAAAGACAAATGGACATGAATACAAAATTTACGGCGCGTTGCTTCACATCATTTTCTTATCTTGGCCACATAAAATGCACATTAACGATTGTACATCTTCTGTCACAAGTGCAGATATATGCTGTTGCTTTGCTCAGATTCTTGCTGATAGAGTAATCAATGTCTTGCACATGGACAACAGGGAAGATGTATCATACCTGCAGCAGATTATCTTTGGTTGCATCTCCCACAGCATTATGGGGTGAATTCGGAGTAATAAAAATCACACACAATTTATGAGTAATTACACATCTAAATTGCCATTAAGAAAATTCTTACATGTATATAACTCAAGCATCCTGTAAAGTGTAAGTGGCGTGCTGCTCTGACCGAAACCAATATGTAAAAGCAAACACAGAAAACAACAATAAAACTCTGTATCACGATCAATATATTGCCATATATGCATAAATGTAGCCCAATGGTGTGAGGAAAATTCACATATATTAGACAAATCAATCAACTCCCAATCCAAACATCACTCAATATACATAGCATCCATGTTCAGACAGTCTCTGATATATTTTTCCAGTGAGAAATGACACAATTCACAAGTACTCCACCTCCAGTGTGTTTAGCCACTCACCTTCTGTTAGGGACCTATGCAAGTTATAGGTCTCAACTCTATCTTCATGTTATCATTGCAGATCTAGCAATTAAATGTTATGGGGAAGGCGTTTTCTTTTGTCTACCTTATTAACATTGTTTTGTTTTTCTGCAAACTATATAACAAGTTTCTCTAGTTTATTCTACTTGCATTTTCCATGTATCTATTTTCTCCTGTAATCTAACTTAATAATTGACACATAACAGATATCCCTATCACTGAGGTTATCTCTGTAATAGTTGTCATTATAAAAAGAGAAATAACCTGTGTAAACCATTTGGAATTTGTACTGTCCAATAACAATATTATTATGCATTTAGTTTTCCATTTTTATATATAATATATTTTTTATTTGTTGTATATATGACTATGCGGTCCTGTGTTCACGGGGTTCCGATTCTCTGTTTGGGGTACTCTGGCCAGTGCGGGTATCCCCTGTCACTCCTTGGCTCTTTATCGGATGTCCTTTGATCACTGTGTGACCGCTGCTGACATTGGCAGTGTTTGTATTTCCATTCTTACAACCTGCAATGTCAATATTGACCAGTAGGTGGAGATTATATTCCACCTTTTGGTCACTATATTGCTGCTCTGGCGAGCCAGCAGTGCCTTACCCATAGGGTCTGCGCTGTTGGGCGACGCATGCGCAGTAGATCTCAGCGGCCAGCTCAGATGACGTCATGCCGGCTGCGCCGGCCATACGTCAGAAGAGCGGGACGCGTTTATCTATTTAAACACGCTAGTACTGGCGTGTAGTCGCTTCAGCTCTCAGGGGAGCTTTATTCTCATCTCTTGCCGCTTGGCACCAGTTACAGGTCAGTCCATGTATTTTTTTCACAGCAGGTCTCTGGTTCTATTTATATTGCAGCGCCTGATTTGGGTTTTTATTTCTTCCTATCTACAGCATTTCCGCACTGCTTATCTGTGGACTACTTGCTCAGTATTTATCAGTGTGATGCCTGTTATATTACACTAGGATACAATTTAACTTTGTCATCCTTGACTACCTTTATCCAACTATCCTGGCGCTTCTCCAGCCTGGTCTTTTTGTTTGGTATTAACCCATTGATTACCATTAGGTAAGTTACACCATCATCGCCTCTGCTAATTTCCTGGCTGACTTCATCACCAAGGAATCTAATCTAAACTATTCCTGTATTATAGGATCCCGGTCCTAATATTTTATATTTTAGCAAGTTCCTAATCTCCTTCACTATAGATGAATAACTGGCTTTCTATAAGCCTCTCGCGTGCTCTACCTCTATGTGTTTTTAACACGGTATTCCCTGATACCTACTGTCTTTGCGACTTTAATACTAATCATATTTCTAGCGAGTATCATTTTTGATTTTTCCATTACCAATACCTCAATTGTACTGGTTTATCATTGTTTACCGTGGATATCTTTTACTGAATAAGGCACCTCTTGTTTATCAATGTTTATAATCTCCTTATTAATTATGTAAGATTTTTTTTTAAAACCTTGCTACAATATATTTCAGGTCCCCATAGTGTTCATTTTGGTGCCTCTGTGGCCATGTGTGATTTGGATGTCCCCACCAGGGGCCCTTTGTGCCCTTCTACGCAGAGAACCCACCCAGTGCCTTTCTGGTCCACATGTCTATGTATACATACACTTTATTCCCTGTAAAAATATTTTTAGGATGGTCTCAAACCTTTTTTCTTTTCTATATAGCATACTTAATGAAGGCTTTTGAAGAAGCGTATTGATACGCGAAACATGTCAAGTCAACTCAGTTTTTCGCCCCAACATACATCAAGTATAGTGGTCAATTAACCCTCTAAGGCTACCGGTGTATACGAATAATTTTATTATTGTTGGTTTCTGGAGGGTTTTGTTTATGGTTTGCTCCACTATCTTCATGTTCTCTGTTTGGTGTTACAAGGCTGTTTAAGTATAATGTTCTATTATGTTCCTTGTGAACCACTTTCCAATGCTAACTGTATTAATAAAACTTTTTATACTTTTTGAAAAATAATCTCTTTTGTGCATTACTGTGCCTATAAAGTCCATGAATAGCCCTGTGCATTTCTCTCTCTCTCAACATATATTAGGACGTGGCACACTTATCTCTATGTATCCGCAGTACCACTCTGCAAGATGATACATTCTTTCCTCATTTAAAAATAGGTCTCAGTATGCCTTTCCCTCTGCTTTCAGCTCTCCTCCTCAGCCTTTTACATCTCCTCCTTTGCCATCTCCAAATGGCAAAGTGCTCAAAATGAGAAAACACTCCCACTGCGTGGTAAACCTCACAGAATAATTCATTAAAAGCAAATGATGTACTTACATTGGTGCACTGCGGAAGAATCAGCACTTAAAACAGCTCTTTAAGCCTGCAGGGTGCCTCTCCGGCGCTGTCAACATAACTTCCCAAATGTAAATGTCACCTGGCCCTGCCCTACATGTACTATCATTTATCATAGGACTTCATCAGGGAACCTCACCGATTTCTCGCTTGAAAACAATATTAGAGACTGCCTGGACACTGATACGATGAACACTGAGTGATGTTTTGATTGGAAGTTGATTTATTGATTGGTCTATAAATTTGAATTTTCCTTACAACATTGGGTTACATTTATGCATAAAAGGACGTTATTCCACCGCATAGCTTGGTGTCATCTGCAGAGACTGAAATTGTACTTTTAATCCCAGACCATATATCATTTATAATTAAAAAGTATGGGTCCCAACACTGAACCTTGTGGTACACCCCTAACAACCTAGATAATTCAGAGTAAGAATCGATTAACCACTACTCTGAGTACGGTCTTTTAGCCAATTTTCTACCCATTTACAAACTGATCTTTCCAAGCCTGTAGACTTTACCTTGCGCATTAGCCGTGTGTGGGGAACGGTGTCAAATGTTTTTGCAAAATCCAAGTATACCCCCCATCCACAGCCACCCCTCTGTCCAAGGTTTTACTTACCTCCTCGTAAAAAGAAATCATGTTTGTCTGACAACTTCTGTCTTTAATGAATCCATGCTGTCTGTTGACTAAAATATTTTTTCCAGCAAGAACTCATCCATGTGGTCTTTTATTAAACTCTCCAGTATCTTCCCAACAATGACAGTTAAACAGGTCTATTATTACTTGGTAAAGACTTTGATCCCTTTTTAAACATAGGCACCACATTGGCCACATTTTTACCTGGGCACCCCAGGTAAAAATTTGTATTAATGTGCATAACGAAGCCAAGGAAAGATGGAAAAAATCTACAAAAGGCATCAAATTACAGATTAGACATTCTTAGAATATGGCAAAAAAACAATTTACATTTACACTTTCAAAATTACAGAAAACAAAAAAATGGCGTCTGCAAAAGTTTGGGCACCCTGCAGAATTTATAGCATGCACTGCCCCCTTTGCAAAGCTGAGACCTACCAGTGTCATGGATTGTTCTCAATCATTGTCTGGGAAGACCAGGTGATGTCAATCTCAAAGGTTTTAAATGCCCAGACTCATCTGACCTTGCCCCAACAATCAGCACCATGGGTTCTTCTAAGCAGTTGTCTAGAAAACTGAAACTGAAAATAGTTGACGCTCACAAAGCTGGAGAAGGCTATAAGAAGATAGCAAAGCGTTTTCAGATGTCAATATCCTCTGTTCGGAATGTAATTAAGAAATGGCAGTCATCAGGAACAGTGGAAGTTAAAGCAAGATCTGGAAGACCAAGAAAAATATCAGACAGAACAGCTCGCAGGATTGTGAGAAAAGCAATTCAAAACCCACGTTTGACTGCCAGATCCCTCCAGAAAGATCTGGCAGACACTGGAGTTGTGGTACACTATTCCACTATAAAGAGATACTTGTACAAATATGGTCTTCATGGAAGATTCATCAGAAGAAAACCTCTTCTACGTCCTCACCACAAAAATCAGTGTTTGAACCTTGCAAAATGAACATATAGACAAGCCTGATGCATTTTGGAAACAAGTTCTGTGGGCCGATGAGGTTAAAATAGAACTTTTTTGCCAGAATGAGCAAAGGTACGTTTGGAGAAGAAAGGGCACAGAATTTAATGAAAAGAACCTCTGTCCAACTGTTAAGCATGGGGGTGGATCAATCATGCTTTGGGGTTGTATTGCAGCCAGTGGCACAGGGAACATTTCACGAGTAGAAGAAAAAATGGATTCAATAACATTTCAGCAAATTTTGGATGGTAACTTGATGCCATCTGTGAAAAAGCTGAAGTTAAAGAGAGGATGCCTTCTGCAAATGAATAATGATCCTAAACACCCCTCAAAATCCACAGGAGATTACATCAAGAGGCGTAAACTGAAGGTTTTTCCATGGCCTTCACAATCTCCTGACCTCAACATAATTGAAAATCTATGGATAGACCTTAAAAGAGCAGTGCGTGACAGACAGCCCAGAAATCTCAAAGAACTGGAAGACTTTTGTAAAGACGAATGGGCAAAGATACCTCAAACAAGAATTGAAAGACTCTTGGCTGACTACAAAAAGCGTTTACAAGCTGTGATACTTGCCAAAGGGGGCAGTACAAGATATTAACTCTGCAGGGTACCCAAACTTTTGCAGGCGCCATTTTTTGGTTTTCTGTAATTTTGAAAGTGTAAATGATGGAAATAAAATCTAACTTTTTTTGACATATAAGAATGTCTAATCTGTAATTTGATGCCGTTTGGAGATTTTTCCATCTTTCCTTGGCTTCGTTATGCACATTAATAACATTTTTTACCTGGGGTGCCCAAACTTTCGATCCCCACTGTACACCAATCCAGTGGTACTATCCCATTTATTAACGAGTCCGTAAAAATTAGAAACAATGGCTCTGAAATGACCGTAGGTGTATGCCATCTGGTCCAGGAGCTTTGTTAACCTTTATGCCATCTAAATATTTCTGGATCATATCAATTTTAATCCATTGTGACTCATTTGGGGCTGTGCCAATATTATCCCCATTATGGACATTTGCTCCCACATGCTCCTTTGTATATACAGAGTTGAAGAAGGTATTTAATAAATGTGCCTTCTCTTTGTCCCCAGTCACCCACTCTAGATTATTTTGTAAAGGGCCTATATGCTCAGACCTGACCTTTTTACTCTTAATATATTTGAATAATCTTTTAGGGTTTATCCTATCTTTTGCAATCTGCCATTCATTTTGAATTTTTGCGGCCTTGATTTCCCTTTTACATATTCGGTTGTATTGGCATTAACATTATTTCCCCCAAAACACTTATAATCTTTTAGAGATGTTTGATAGGAATAATTACCATAGTCCATGCTAGAAAGTGATGTCTGTTCATTAACCACTTTTCTACCAGAGTAGTTTTTCAGGCTTTGCACACATGTTAAAATGCATTTGTAGGCCTGAAATTAGTTAAAACCCCAAAACATGCTACACATGAAGAGCATTTTACTCAAAACCCTCAACTAACACACAATTTCAACATTGTATGCATCTTGCCAACCTACTGAAGGCAAATAGGGTCATTGTACTGTATGCATACTTTGGGACCTTATTCCTTTCCATTGGGTTCACCATCTTCTCAAAAGAACCCACCTCTCACTCAAGCATATTACTGGGGTGGACACCTTGACATATTTACATACCTATACCCCGTGTATATACATTGTGGCCACTGTCTTCCCAGAAGAACTCATCTCTTCAAGTAGATTACTCAGGTTGACATTTTGGCCGGTTTGTGTACCTATCCTACCTGTAAACCTCTGTTATATGTTATTTTGTACAATGACTTGGCACTCGGATGGGTGGCAGTAAAAACAGGCAGCAACAATCCTCTTCTTAGGTCTCCTGCCAGTGCTTCTGGCTCCTCCTCCCTGCCGAGTGTCCCTATAGCAAGCTGCTTGCTATGGGGGCACTTATTCGGGCCATGCTCTGTGTCCATTGACACAGCCCACGGCTTGGCCCTGCACCTGTCCCCTCCTTACTGGCTGTAATTTACAGCAAATGGCTCCTGCTGCTGCATCTGAGCTAGTGAAGAAAGAGACAGTGCTGGATTGGGATTGGGTAAGGGGTAACGGCACTGACAAGTTTTTTTTACCTTAATGCATAGAATGCCTACTATTAAATAATAAATTAAAATAAATTATTTTAGGCTTTCATTTTCTAGCCAATAAAGCAGTATTCATACACACTAACAAATGTATAACAACTGTATCTCAATACTCAGTATATTTCCTTTACAGAGCTGAAAGTCTTATACACAGTTAATTGAATGATTAAAAAAATAGCTCATGGATACTTAAGAAATATTTAGGCATTTCATTTTAGAGGTAACAAATTTGAAGCAACCAACCATATTTACACAGATTATTCTTTCCTACTGAAACAAGTTCTTACCTGTTGGTTAAGGAACCCCACCATGACTTCATCTGTCAAACAGGCTGGCAGTGCAACCAAACGGCAGCACAGGCTGCCATATAAAGGCAGCCAAAATGAGCATTCCTCTGCATAACAAAAAAGGAAAATACATTTTTAATAGCAAAAAATTAAACCACACCTAAAAGTTAACCATACACATCAATGTTACAAAATGAAAGCAATGTAGGATATTTGGGACACAAGCATAACAATGACGTGGCACCAGCAAGGTTTGCACAGCTCTCTAGTAACACAGAGATCAGCTAGCAAGGCTGTTTGCAGATGAGATGGAAATTGTAAGCCATGCATTATACACAAGATTGTAGTCACCAGTAAAAAGTTCTGAGTATCTAATCGTCTGCACAGACTGCTGCACACGGACAACTTACTGTTACAGGTTCTCCCAATGAAATGTAAATGAAAAGCTTACATTTTAAAGTTTTCATGATAAAACTCTTGCTAAAACTATTCACGATAAACACTAGCCTTAACTCAGAGTTTTATAAAAGGACCATAAACTTTGATCTCAAAAATCCCCTGCAAGGCTACCAGCAGATGATTTTTTTTATTGCCAGCAGTTCTAAGGTTCCTATTGCATCTTACTATGTAAGGCATTAGCCAAAGTTACCCTTAAATCTACCTCTTCATCCCTTCCTAGAACCTCCCCCAATGAGTCAGACTGCCACATGACTTCTTATGTTTCCATTTGCCTTTTTTTGGGGGCTGGGGCGGTACCATGGTAGACCATTTATATGTTTCTTTTGAACCTCTCCTGTTTGTTGACAATACAGCCTGGTCTTTGCAACATATCTTTCTGACTTAGGTTACTATGCTGGAATCTGGAATTTATAAGTTCTGCTTTGTATTGCTGTTATGTATGTATGTGGATATTTGTGTGACTTGTAATTTTTTAATTCTTTTTTTTCTTTTAAAGGAAAAGGGCAAATGTATACCTACCTGTTTTTCGGCCTGCTCTGGTAACGTCATCCCCTGCGTCCGCCAGTAGTTGCAGGGGAGGGGGGAGAGCACTGAACAATGAGAAATCACGGAAGCAGCAATTTCACCCATAGGCTCATGTCTCAACCATTGTCGGTACATCATTCTCTCCCCTACAGCCACTGCTGGTTGACACAAGGGAGGCAAATCCCATGACTGGACCCGGAGTGAACTTAAGACACAATTTATTTTTTATTTTTTACACTAGTTATGTTAGGCAGGAATTCTACTATAAAATATGGTCCGATTAGCTCAAACAGATGGGAAAAAGGTGCTTCCTGATCCCAATTCAAATGAATATGCCCTGTATCATAAATCTCTGGTGTCAATAATTACATATATATATATATATATATATAACGGGTAGAAAAAGATTTCTACCCGTTTTAACATAATCTTCCAGCGATCACGTGACTCCAGGCTCTCTGATCTCCCCATCTGATAGCTCCAGTGGGCAGGGCCGACATTCCCCTGCTGACGTCAGCCAGGGAGGAGGAGAGAGCCTGGAGTGACGTGTTCGCTGGGAAACGCTGTTAAAACAGGTACAAAATATATATTATTTTTTATGAAAGCACAGGCGCTAGGATACAACTTTTTATCTGACAGAGGGGATGATATAAAGATCTATCTAGCTTTAAAACAGCGAGGAGAGGAGCAGAGCAGTGCTAGTGAGATCTGACAGGCAGAGAGGGGAGGGGGAGGAGGAAAGAGGGAGACACAAAAAAGCTGCAGATAGCAGCGCATGATTGAGGCAAGTACACCGACCACGGTTTCAGGGCTCAGCAGCCCCGATATATTATGGTCAGTGTACAGAGGGGAGGGTAGAAATAGTCAGGGTCAGCCAGGTATTTCAGGCGATACAGAAGGTCAAATGATACAGTACAAGCACTATGCTGTATACCATGCTTTAAGGGAACCAGGCAAAGAAATGTTTTGGGGCTAATAAACACTAATAGCTAGCTACAGTATAATTTATGCATTTAGGAATGCATCCAGTTTCTTCTTCAATCAACTGTGCTGGCTAGTTATCCTAGATTTTTTTGTTTTTTACGTTGTTCCTGTAGCAATAAAGAATTGTTTTTACATCTTCTGACTTCACCAGTCTTGTGAAATTCTTGCAGGTGCAGCTGCTGGAAGCTCACTTCCAATTGACATTACCCCCCCCCCCCCCAGCACTACATCTCCCAAAGGCCCTATCCTACAAACATTGTGTGCAGTCAGACTCTTGGCACCAAGGCAGCGCCTATGTTTTCCAGACAAAAAAAATCAATGGCTTTAGGTGGGGAAAGGCAGAGAGGGACAGATAAGGGCACCAGAAGAGAACAGGGCTGACAACACCGATTGTGATATACTGTATGGGCATAAAAACTCACAACAAGAATTTAGAAGTTTACTGCATTTCAGGCAGGCTCAAGATTGGAGAGGATGATGGGGGGGACATTAGTGCCCCTAAAAGATCAAAGCCACCTCCGTAGTCCAGCAGCCACACCCAAATAGAAGTGGGAAAGAGGATTACAAGTGGTACATAATACACCCGAGGGTAAACATCAATAGAATATTTCAGTTGGGGGTCACTCACAGGTGTTCAGTTGAGTCAACCAGCAGTCCTAAATCTTGTATTTAGAGGGACAACCTCTATGTACAGAAATCAGTTTCTTATAGGGGAGGGTAGCATTAACTAGACTTGTGCACGGCAGAAAATTGTTTAGTTTTCATTCGTAAAATACACTACATTTTGTCATGTTATATTCGTTGTTACATTAATTCCTTTTTGGATAATTTGTTTATTCTGTAGAGTAGAGATTATTAGTTAAAATGAATGGATTAATTTCATGTTTGTTTTGTTTTTTGATAATTTGTTATTTATGTATATGTACTTGTGATAACGAATCATAATTCAAAAAGTTGTTTATTGAATTCATTAACACACACACACACACACACACACAGTCTCTTCTGCTGCTTCTCAAAACGTATCTCCTCTGCTCAAATGCAACACAACACCCTTCTCAGGAATGCACTTTGCCAGTGGTTGTGTTGTGTCACTGCTGCTGGTACCAGGAGGAACCTGATGTTTAGAACTTGAATCCATTAACACACAATGACAATATCTCTTCTGATGCTTCTCTGCATAAATACAACACCCTTCTCTCAGGAATGCACTTTGCCAGTATTAGTAATTCAACCTCGAGCACAAAATTAATTAGCCGATTGGGCTGCAAGACTTACTCCAAGACAATATGCCGTTTCATTAGACCTTTAGCGACCTAACGAATCATGCTGCATTAATTTATTATAATTTTTTTCGTATTAGTTGAAATGTGTTATTTTTTTCGTCCAACATTCGGATGCATCTGGATGTCCGAATGATGCAACATTTGGCTGAATTTCAAATAGTTACAAAACAAATTGCACATGTTTAGCGCCAACATACCTCAACCAAGCCTCTAAGGTAGGCATCCAGGTTCATGCCATTAGTGCACTGTCACACTGGTGGTAGTCTGCCAGTGGATCTGGCCACTCAGCAGGTCATCTCCCTGCCGATCACCACTGAGCAGGCAGATGACAGGTCCCTGTCCGCTCCACAGAAGCAGAGTGGACACGGCAGAGCCCACTGTTCTCTATGGTGCTGCTGAATGGAAATGGACCATCTGTTAATTTCCATCCAACCGTTACCCAATCCGATTTGCCGAATGGATGGGGAATAGATACCCAGCCACCGGTTCTTAGTGGACAGGATCGGATCAGATCAGATGTCGGCGGGTGTCAGTGTATGGTCCAATCCTGTCCTGAAAAGACGACAGGCGGACCCAATTGGTCCATCAATGTGAAAGGGGCCTTACTTTCCTTGCAATAAATGTTTTGTGTATAAATAAAAAGAGGAATTTATCAGGATTTGGGTTAAGACCATGTAGATATTGTTTAGGGTATCAGAGGTTCCAACATAATGGAGAGAACATGTCATTGTATCACCTGAATCCAATATGCTTGTATAACTGGACACGCCCAGATCAAATGATAGAATGTACCTGGTGTAGTAGAGCATAACGGGCACAATGGACTATGAGAAGGGTGATATCTAGTTATGTGAACAGGGGTATGATGAGCTCTTTGCAAAATATATAATTGCATTAAATCGGTTAGAAATTTTTGGAGAGACCAATTTGTAATTGTTCAAAATTTCCTCCCAGTCCGTGTCTTCCATGGCATCTACATCTGCTTCCCACCTAGTTTTAATACTGGATGCAAGTTTAGAGGTAGAAGGTGCAACTTGAATATTGTATAGGGAGGATGTCAACTTAGTGGGATCTTTCCCCAAAATAACATCAAATAATAGTATCCAGGACAGTGTCCGATACGATTTTGGGAACTGAGCCCACAAGGTGTGGCAAAGTTGTTGGTAACAAAATAGCATATGATTAGGGAGATCATATTAGTCTTTCAGGGCCTGGAAAGTCTTGAGGTCTATTGCAGTCAAAACCTGGTGGAGATACAAAATACCATGGGACACCCACCGGGATACACAAGAGACTTGGGACAGAGTGTACCTCGGGCAGGCAGTTATAATACCACAAGGGTACAGAGGTGGAATGTAGAGACACTATCCTATAGGCCAGCTCCCAGTGTTGGTGGTGTAAAAGGATACCATCTTTGCCCCGCAGGGGACCAGGGCCACGCCCCCACGCATGATAGATTTTAGGGGATTGTGGGCTGGATGGTCAGGTCATCTATAGACCAGGGTTTGGTATCTTGTTAGATCAGATTTATCCAGATAGTAAATGACAAGCTGGGCAGCCAAATAATAGATATTGAAATATGGAAGGGCTGCTCCCCCCAAAGTCACTTTTTTAGCATAATGTCCAACACAAAGGAATTCAGAATGGAGTCTATAGTCTTGAAGAATTTCAACAGTATGTACATGGGAGCGGGATCAGTATGTACAGTACATGGGCATACTGTAAGGAGGCAACCCTAGTAAGGGAAAGGGCAGTTTGTATACAAATGGGAGAGTAATGATCAGTGGCGGCTGGTGCTCAATTTTTTTTTGGGGGGGTGCAAACAAACAAAAACACATCAATTGCCGCCAGTGTGCCCCATCAGATGGCGCCAGGCACTTACCTGTCTCAGAATGGGTCAGCAGCAGTCTCCTGCACGTCCTCTTCCGTTCTCTCTCAGGCGTCCAATCACAGCGCCTGACGTTTCAGCCAGTCAGGTGAACGGTAACAGAGCCAGCAACCCGATTGAACAGCTGAGTGAACAGCAAACGCCCAGCATGGCACCTGCTGTTCACATTTTTGGGCGCCTATTAGAGCCGATGGCTCTAATCAGGCACTTTCAAAAAACACCCCTGCCGGTGTAATTTATGTGTCCCTGAAAAGGGGGCGGACACCTGAATAGGGGGTGTCCGCTGCAACCATAGATTCATGCATTGCATAAATCTATCTATGGTAATAGAGCGGTGCAGGAGAGAGGGGGCAGTTCTCCTGCTCCCTTTATGGACGCACCGCCACTGGTAATGGTCTAGAAGAAGGATTTGAGAACTTAGTCCGTTCATGTGCAGCCATATGTGAGGGGCCTGGGCCTTCTTAGTATAAAAGATTGTTGGCATACATGCTTATCGTTTCTATCAAGGGGTTTCGCTGCCAGGGCATATGTGTGCCCTTCCCCAAAGGAAAAGGATCAAGCACCCAACTATAAACCAAGACCTGGCAACTGGATTTTGATAAAGGAGTTATACCCATTTGATGAAATTAGGACTGAAGCTGAAACACTGCAGACACTCCAAGAGGTATCCCCACTCCACTGAGACAAAGGCTTTAGCGGCACAAAATTTCACCACTCGAGTGCCAACATCATAGGAAGCTTGTTCAAAGCAGTGTTTTTAAACAGCCATAAAGCTAGTCGGATGACAAACATTTGAGAATACAATTTTAAAGAGGTAGCATTAGTTGGGGAGGGGTCCCTGGCAAACGTCATCTCTAAGGCCCCGTACACACGATAGAATCTATCCGCAGATAAATCCCATCGAATGGGTTTCTGCGGATAGATTCTATGGTGTGTACACTCCGGCGGATATTTATCCGCGGATATTTCCGAATTCCAGCAGATAAATATTTGTCGACATGCACAGAATATCTATCTGCTGGAATCGGATCCCACGGATGGATCCGCTCGTCTGTACAGACTCACCGGATCCATCCGTCCAAAGGGATTCCCCGCACGCGTCGTAATGATTTGACGCATGCGTGGAATTCCTTATATGACAGCGTCGCGCCCGTCGCCGCGTCATAATAGCGGCGACGGCGCGACACGTCATCGCCAGAGGATTTCAGCGCGGATTTCAATGCGATGGTGTGTACACGCCATCGCATAGAAATCTGCTGAAATCCTCGAGAGGATTTATCCGCGGATACGGTCCGCTGGACCGTATCTGCGGATAAATCCTCTCGTGTGTATGGGGCCTCAGAAATGTAAATGGGTTGTGGCACGTTTTGAAGGATAGGTTTGGATGAGGCCTTAAATCGAGTAATGCGGGTAGAAAGGAGCATATGGGTATGTAGTTTAAACGTCTTCCATACCACCCAAGTGGGGCTGTCCCCTGGTTCACATACAATTTTTTTTTTAAATACTGCCTTTCCTGTAGGATATCTTCCTGCTCAGAAAGCCATTAGCCAGAAAGGGTTTAAACGCCACATAGGGGGATATATGCTGAAGAGTTATCCAGTAGGGGGAGTGAACTGAAAGGATTCTGGGACTAAAGCCCAAATACAAAAAAAACATACAAGAGGAAGTCAGGTAAGTATGTCAGTGAGTAACAGAACAATCACTCCATCCCAGCTCTGCACCAAACTCGGTGGGAGCATGCTTCCCATAAAACAAAGATACAAAATGGGAAAAACAAAAATGAAAACAAGTGTCACATGTAGTAACCAGCAGAAAAACAAACACCAGAGTGAGGTTTTAAGAAGGTGACCACTCTTTCAAAGTGCTGTAGAGGTTAACCATAGCAGTGTGCCCAAAGCGCAGCACATGGCAGGGATAGGCTCCATTATGCAGGCGATAAGGAGAAAAAAAATAGGCTGACGTAGGGTAAAAATTTGTCAATCCAGGAATGGAGGGTCCTGAAAAAATACAGTCATAGTAGGAATTCAGCAACTGTCCTCAAAGGTAAATGTGTAGTGGACCACTGTAAAAATCAAACTGGGTCAGTGTTCGGAGCCATGCCGCAACCCCAATATCGGTAAAGAGCCAATGAGATGGCTCTTTACCCATGTGATGGGCTGTGTCCAATCACTGCCGATCATATGTACACACGGAAGTGCCGTTTATTGGCTTTCTTCACCTTACACCGAGAGTATGAGGAGAGGAGACCCGATTCAGTGGCATCTCGTCACAGAGGAGACCTGTACAGATAATCTGGGCACTGATCATCAGTGTTCTGATTATCTGTGCAGCCCCAACAGTACGCAGCAGAAATGCCCATCAGAAATGCCAGTCAGTGCTACCTCTGTGCCACCCACTCATGCCACCCAACAGTGCCATATCAGTGCTGCATATTACTGCCTCCACATCAGTACCCTTCAGTGCTGTCCCATCAGCACAGATAAGTGAAGGAGAAAAATTTCTTATTTACTAAATTTTCTGACAAACTAAGGATAAATTATTTTTCCTTCCAATTTTTCTATCTTTTTTTGGGTACAGTGTTGCATGACTGCGCAATTGTCATTCAAAGTGTGACAGCGCTGAAAGCTGAAAATTGGCCTGGGCATGAAGGTGGTGCCTAGTATTGAAGCAGTTAAAGACATGGACATGGTCATGACCCACCACACAAAGACGTGTCGGGTATAAACATGGGTAAGTGAGGTGCTGGACTCGGAGCCAACACTTTACATCCTAGAAACGAGACTGCTGTAGATGGACTTTGGGCGAGAAATCTGTAAGACCACCACCCTCGTGTTCTGGAATTCTTGCATTATTTTAAAAAACGATTAAACATAGGGAAATGTGTATACTGTGCATTGCAAAGGTGTGCTGCATACAGGTTTTATTTTTACTAGACATTCCATTTTAAATTTAAATGCTTTAAAGCAGATAATGCTGTGAAGTAAACATGGACTGCAACAAACATTTAGTACAGTGCTACTTACCGTGCCCAGCCACAGTAAGAGTATGGGTACTAAAGTTGTCCTCCACACTATCCAAAGCGAATGTTATATGAGCCAATAGATTGAATTTTGCTCCCCTGAGAGATGACAAAGAGGATTAGAAGGTATTAGCAGGTGAGAGCTTACCAGACAGGACCAGTGTTCACTAGTTAGATTGAAACTTAAAATATGCATTATTAGTCAACATGTTCATAATAGGTAGATTACCATCCAGAATGCCTAAAATAACCCACCAGTGGCCAATCATCTGTAATCTGCATATTTAGGATTAGGTCACCAGCATTACTAGCAATAATTTTCAGATGTCCATATTACTAATGGACGTAGAGAGCAGAGGGCTGGTATATAACTGCAATGTCTGGATGTAAATCTAAAGAACAGAGCTGGTGGGCTGCTTTCTGTATAAAAGCTTTGGTCAATTTTCAGTTTTACCTGGAGTGTACCTTTAGAGGAAATCTCTAATTTTTAGATATTCATGTAGAATAAATCAGTGAAATAATATATGGGAGACCTTGTCACACATACAGGGCCTTATCTCCTACTACATCAAAGCCAAAAGAGAATTACATTTCCTTATTTACCCTAAAAACGGGGATATTTGATACGCCCAAACATAAAAGCAAAAAAACGCATGTTTTAAAAGCATAAAAAGCAAGTATTCACAGCTGCAGATTCCAGCATCTCATATACAGTGAAAATAGCCCAAAGATAGCACTGTAGGCTTGATGTGTTCCGCCTTATGGCTTCTTCAGGATCCACTTGTTTAATAGTATTACAAAGATGCAGCCATAAAGGATACGAATGAGCATGCCATTTTGCATTGAATAATATATTTTAAATCCACTTAAACATGCCGGCCATGTCCATATATTAATCCCATATAGCCAGGGTTCAAGTCCTGTGGGAATGTGTGGGAACGGAGTTCCTGCACTTTTTTCACAGCAGGCACGCAGTTCCCTTTGCAGGACTAGAGCAGCCGAGCCGCCCGAGCCAATCCTTCACTAAGCAGCGATGCCCAGCTCGAGTCACTGTCAGGGGCAGGCGAACCTTAGTAATCCTTTATGTTACTGGCCGTTTCCTGTATATGGATTCATCAGGTAGTGTATTCTGTCACTTCCTCGATGCCGCAATGTCTCCTGGGAGCTTTTGTCATTGTTCCCAGGAGACATTGTGGAGGTCTGCCGCGAGTTATCGCGGGATTTAGAAAGAACATGCGGTTTAGTAATTATGCATATGAGTGTATCATTTTTTTTGGGGGTGGGGAAGTGCATCTTTGGTGGGATTTCCCACACTTTTTTCCCCAGGACTTGACCCCTGCATATAGCACTATAGCCAAGTATCATATATGCCTCAGAACATGCCAGCCACATGGGAGAACTAACAGTATTCCGAGTTCAATGAAGTGTAAAAACAATTACTAGTGGACATATGAGCAGGTTCATCAATTCTGAAAGCCTTTTGCCCTGCATTAGCTTGCTGGTTTTCAAGAAGAAAATGCTCTCTCAATTGATCAACTAGGAGGGAGGACCTAGTTGAATCTCACTTCTATAAGATATTGTTGAATCTCACTTCTATAAGATATTGTTGGGGACAACTCTTGGAATGGGGTAAACACCATCTGGCTTAGGCCATTACTGGTTTTGTATAGTGAGCACTGGAAACATTTTAATAAGCTGGGGGCTTCCAAGAGGATCCATGCTAGTAACTTTTGGAACAGTTGTGCCAGTGACACAGCAGAGCTTGGATGCCTTGTCTCGGTGTCACAGTATATGCCTCTTCTGAAAAAGAAAAATCAAGTGGAATCAAGCAGGGAACAGTGATCTTGGCTATCGGTGTCAGGTCCTTTACCAGGATGTAAGCCCCTCGAACTTTTAATGGATTGCAAGCTGGCAAGGCCCACACAACCACTGCCCTCGTGCTTATGATCCACCAGAAGATAAGGAATTTTCCACAAGGGGTACTCACAAAACCTCTGCAGAAGCAGGAAGGGTTAATGCCAACTCTGTCACTACTAGACGCAACAGGAAGCCCATGTGTTGGCCAATGACACAGGAGAGGCTGTGTAGACTGCAACAAAGCAGCCAAACACCACATTTACTTGGCCTGGCAGATTCAGAAAAGTGGACAACTGGGTGCAAAGTTTTAAAAATGGTGCCGTGCTCAATTCCAGCAACCAGCCTAGTACCAAATGTGCCGCTGCCACAATGATCCCTGCAGGGACATGTGGAATACAGTAGTAAGCACACCTCAGGCTCCCTTCAAAAGGCAAAACCCTAAACTTAAAAGTTCCACCAGACTTGTAAGAGCTTTGCGGCAACTCACAATTTACATAAACTGGTTGATTTACTAAAGAAAAAATAGGTAATTTGCCCTAGAGCTTAGTGACTGAGGTGCAGCTCTGCAGACTTCAATCATCCATTAATATGCAAAAAATAAATAAAAAATGTTCTATAATTTTTTATTTCACCACATTCACCAAGCTCTGGAGCAAATAACCTTGCATAGTGAACATCCTATTTGCCATAAGTAAATCAACCCCAAAGTGTCCAGGAGAGCACAAAAGCACAGCCCAGTAAATGAAGGGCACATGGTCCCAATTCTGACTGTAGTAAAAAAAAAAATATATATATATGATGTGTGTCGGTGGGGTTATACTGGACTGTTTTAAATACTTTAATTTTCCAGTCTCCTAAAGGCAACATCATGAACCAGTGTTCATTAACATATAAGAAATAAACATTACAATAATTCAAAATATGACTTTTACCATTAAAATGTATTTATGCAGTCTTTAAATGTTTGCAAATTAAAGTATATATAAAGGTAATCGTACAAGCAGTACCAACATTACCTTTTGAGGCCTTTATGTCAAAAACAAAACCATGAAGCACAATCCCAATGGTGACATCTAGAGGTATTGACAGTGTACTACTCTGCGTAAGATTTACCATTACCATCAGCAAAGACATGAAGCAAAAAGCAAGTTACTAAGCTAGTCATTAATTTTCACAGCAACAACAAAGTTCGGCATATATACTTTAATAGTAACATTAAAGGTTGCAAAAATAACTCACGGCATGTGAAGATTTGAGAACACAAAAGCTTCTGGCTCAGATTCTTCTGTTTCTGAATTCAATTTCTTCCCAGTAGATTTCCCAATTGAGTTTCTGAGCTTCCGTGCAAGTTTCTTGGGAGTATTTGTTATAGACGATTCCTCCATGCAGCAGCTATATACTTCAAGTATTAACTGAAAGTCTGGTCTTGCTTCCGTGCTGTAAACACAATTAAACATCTGTTATATATCATCATAAAAACAAATGTCCACTTCACATTAAAGTACATGAACAGCTGAGATGGATTAATCAATGTTTCCTTATTAAGGGGATTTTTATAAGGGAGACAGAACATAAGATACTACATACAAAAAGGACCAAATCAACTGTAAAATTGTGTATGGATAAGAATGTTGTAGCCATTTTCTAACGCATGTAGTAGTTTACGCTGTATATTCATTTAAAAAGATATGGATATGCATTCAGATAGTTTACTTAAATGTGCACTTTGGTCCCAAGATTACTTAAAACCCCCAAAACATATTTTTGGAAAGCAGAAAATCTGTAAAGTAAAGAGATGGTAGTTGAAAACTTATGTTGCATGAAATTTGCTCACCAGCTTATCAAGCGGCTTAAAACAAACAAAAATTTTAGTGTACACAAACAAAAACACCAATTTTTATGTAAATCTAAAAATATGACATTGTTAAATTAATAGATCGAAAACTCGCCAGGTCTAAAAATTTGTGTGCATCCACATAAAGGCTGCAAACTAGGCTACCCAATATTGTTCATAAGTGAGGTTTTAAAAAAATAAAAAAATGTATAGTTCATTAGTTTAGATACATGATGGCCTTAGAATTAATTCCCACACTTTGGTGTGTACAGCGATACCAAATACGTGTCAGGCAGTTGCTAAATGTGCATCATCAAATGTACAAATTTTTACATATGTATGCTGGGATGGGGGAATGGAGGTCTGGAGGGATATTACTTTTTTAAAAAAAAAATTAAAAAACTCCTATAAAAAGGCAACCTTTCAAAATAAAAAAAATAGGTTATATTTACCAGCTCCGTGCATCGATATTGCACAGAAATGGCCCCTTACCTCTTTGTTTGGCGATCACCCGCCGACACTCTCCCCCATAGCAAGCTGTGTGCTATGGAGGCACCCATACAGGCGCACTCGTGAAAAAAAATAAAAAAACAAGACACATTTATACTCACCTAGGTAGATGTAGCATCGATCCGATGCTGAAACTGTCCCCCGCCGTCTCTTGAGTGAGAACAGAGATCAAACACTGTTGATTGCTCAGTTCTTCCCCTCTGCTCTGAGCAGAGAGCCTTGACTGCACTGGCTTCTCTTTACGCCCGAAATCCAAAACAAATGTCTCCTGCGCTTCCATGTATCCGAAAACAAGATGGAGTAGCTAGTAAGTGCCTGAAGTCCTCCAACATAATTTGTCTTGAGAAAGACCCTTATGATAAAATATATTGGGCAGGGTTCAGGTACGCAACGTCTGTTACATTTTGTTTTCGGTGAAAAACAGGACTTCAGATCTTTCTCAACAAAGAGGTCATTTATTTCTGACGAGCACTGGTGTGGACAACATTGCAATTTCATTTTCTGGGTGATGTTCACATTATGGTAGAGCTGCACAATTCTGGCTTAAATGGGAATCACAATTGTTTATATTAGAATAAAGAGCATGATTCTCACGGGCGTAACATCTTTCACATTATACAAAAAATTGGGCTAACTTTATGATTTAGTGTTTTTTTTATTAAAGTGTAGAGATTTTTTCCTTAAAAATGCATTTGAAAGACCGCTGCATAAATGCAGCGCGAGATAAAATATTCGAAATATAATATATAAAATGTTTGGGGGTTTCAAGTAATTTTCTAGCAAAGAATACCGAGTTAACTTGTAAGAAACAAGTGTCAAGAGAAAGGTTTAGTTTTGAAGAGGTTGAGCTGACCTCATTTACAGACCGAAGGTCATTCACAAACAAAATGTTACTTTGTTTATAGTTATTTTTTTGTCAGCTGTCGGAAGTGAGCAGAGAACGCTCTGCACTCGTTACATAGAATCAGGGGAAATGCCGTTTTAAGATAAGGGGGGGTAGAATTTTGAATCTTTAAAGCGGTGTTCCAGCCACGATTTTTTTTTTTTTTTAAAGTCAGCAGCTACAAACTCTGTAGCTGCTGACTTTTAATAAGGACACTTACCTGTCCTAGGCCCCGCAATGGTCGCCCCCCCCCAGAGGCCAATTCGTCGATCGTGGCATGTCCTGGCGCCACCATCCTCACTAAGGGAAACAGACAATGGAGCCTTGCTGCTTCACTGCCCATTTCCTACTGCGCATGCGTGAGCCGCGCAGCGTTTTCTGAATGGGCGGCTGTTCTCTGGGATACACACATACCGAGCAGAAAATGCAAAGAATGAGGAAGAAGACCTGCCACGGACTAGGAAAATCTGCCTAGCAGCCACAATTTCTGGTAAGTAAAAAAAATAAAAAAAATCTTCAATTTTTTATTTCTTTGGAGCATTTTATGTAATGTTTTTTAGGGTGGACCTCCGCTTTAATGACCAATCGTGCAGCTCTACATTATAGGGTTTTGTGAAGAAAAAAAAAAAAAAAGAGAGAGACAGAGTTTATTATATTTTTAAGGCCTTGGAAAAGACTTGTTGGGTCCACACACATTTATTTGTTACACGTTTATTTGTTGCATTACTGGCTGAGAGTTTTGAAACAAAATTATATGATGTTATATGATGTTAGAGCCCCTTCACACTGGGGCGGTTGGGGCATCGGCGGTAAAGCTACTTTTAGCTGCGCTTTACCCTCATTTTTGTGGCGCTATTCGGCTACTAGGGGGGCGCTTTTAACCCTCGCTAGCGGGAGCGTTGTGATCACGGCTCCTACAGTGCATCCTGCCAGCGCACAGCTCCAGTGTGAAAGCCTTAGGCTTTCACATTGGAGTGAAAGGAGCCGCTCTTTCAGGGCGCTTTGCAGGCGCTATTTTTAGCACCTGCAAATCGCCTCAGTGTAAAAGGGGTCTTTTAGGCACAATCAAAAATTTCAAAATAAGCACAAAGGATATAAAACTTACAGATGTGTCCTTTGTGCGAATTCTTCTTTTAGGAAAAATCCTACTCCAGCCTACCACCCCCTTCCCAGCAAGAGTTAATATATCTAAAGGGTTGTCAGCAGCCCTCATCGAGACATTTTGATTATGTCCATCTTTTCCTGCCAGATCCAAAGTTGTACTACAGCTACTATGAATGACAACACGATCTGTGAATGGAGGGGAGCCATCAATTATCTATCCGTCCGTCCCCTACTCACATATCATTCATGGAAGCTGTGGTACAGATTCTATGAATTGCAGAACTGGCATGCATAGTCGAGTGCTCTTGCCGAGAGCTCCTGACAGCTCTTTAGTTTATTTGCACCCCCCCCCCCCCACTTCCACAGAAGATTACTGTGGAGGGGTGGGCTAGGGGTAGGAAAGAGGAAGATTTCTTCTAAAAAACAAGACAAATAAGGGACACATGATAGCAACAAAGTTTTGTTCGCCTGTGCCGATTTTTTGGTTTTTTATTTTAGTGAAATTTAGGCGGTCATGATTATATCACTGTGTCAGTGATATTAGATTACTTATATTTTTTCACTAGTAAGGGCTCAGAAAAAGAAAAAATGGGACAATTTCCAAAAGGTGGCTCCAGTTTGCTGCAAATCTTTTTATGTAGGGGCCAGGTAACCTAAAACGCAAACAAAAAAATGGTACTTACAATACAATTAGGTTCTCAAAACATATGTCCGTCATCGTTTTGTCCACGATGACCATGTCTGTATCAAATATTTCATGGTCCAGTTTTAACATGCAAAAAACTGCATAGGATTGTGATTCTGCAGAGAAAGAAAAGAATCATAATTTAAATGCTCACAGGGATCTGCATGGCCACATGCATACAAGCTATAAGATGGGATTTAAATTAGGCATCATGCTGACAAACGGCAGGGAAACACTCTTTTAGGCCTAGGGATTATCCAGAGGCGCCACTGTTCGTTGTTACACCTATAACATATTCAAGTTAATTAAATTCCTTTGACAAACCCCAACCATCTTTGGTAGAGGATGAAAGAATTCTCGCAGTCATCACTACTTATTATATGGGGCAGAAACAAACTGTGCATGCAGCAAATTGGAGCAACTTCTGTGATTCAGATTTACTAAAAACAAAACTATTTCTATGGTTGATTAAAAAAAAAAATCTATTCATTACCCTAGTGCAATGGTCATCAACCCTGTCCTCAGGGCCCACTAACAGGCCAGGTTTGCAAGATAACTGAAATACATCACAGGTGATATAATTTGCTGCTCAGTGATTGCAGTATTCTAGTCTGCATATCCCCAAGGTAATACGTAAAATATGGCCTGTTAGTGGGCCCCGACGACAGGGTTGATGACCACTGCCCTTGTGCATTTCGGTTATTTCTAGCCTACTCATTTATTTGAACAATCTTGAAATTTTGTAAATTTACTGTGTGAAGAACCCCACATATTTGATTCCTTGAATTATGAATTATGTGGCTTGTATTTACTATGCAGGTAGAAAAGAAGATAGCGGCAGGATTAAGGAGGAACTGCAGTCTGATCACATAATTTGTAATAAAAACCATCTTTGCCATTCTGAAGCTTCCCTCCAACTAATATAATCTTTTTTTTTTTTATGGATTAATTGACTAAATTTCGATTAATTATAACGCACATACAGATCCAACTACTTTTAGCTGATCTCCTTGCAGGCCGATTCCCAGTGCAGCTACCAACCACTGGAAAAATGGATGGCAGGATACAAAACACACAAAAAGGCAGCGCTCGACGGGAATAACATTAAAACTTTTATAGTCTTCAAGTAGGTAACCAAATAAATATTGCACTGGAGATAAAATCGATGTAGCTACATAAACTGTAAAAATGGTGTGAGTAATACCAAACGGTACCAAAAGCAGTCATAAAAAAACATGTAGCCAAGTAAGATACTGGTATAAAAATGTGTACAACGATACCACTGCTGAATCCAGATGAGGAGAGGTTAACATCAGTCCGTCGGCATGTAGATGTCCCATGAAGGGAACTATCACAACTCCCAGTGGATGGCTGTAGAATCCCAGGTTGATAGAGGGAAGTGATAGAGGGAAGTGTAACAGCCCTTGCGTGTGGCAGATAGTAAGGTCCCGCCGGCATGCAGATATAAAGGCACAGCAAATGAGCCCTTCAGATGGACACGGCAAGCCCCGCCGGTGTCCGTGACGTTACTGATCTCCGACAGAACTCCTTGAAGGCCCAGAAGCCGGCGGAGAGTTAAGTAACAATCAAAAGAATTTTAATCGATCAAAACGATTTTGATCGATCAAAAAAATTAAAGTTTAATCGATTAAAAGTTATTTGCACAGCCCTAATATATATATATATATATATATATATATATATATATATATATATATATATATATATATATATATATATATATATATATATATATATATATATATATATATATATATATATATATTTATATATTTATTACACACACACACACAGTGATTGTGTACTTGCCAAATATGCTGCAGAAATCTTCAGAGTCTGGCTGAAAGCAAGCATTTTAACTGTGGGCATCTGAAGCTGCTGCCTGTTCACTTCATGAATTTACACAACCACACAGAGGCACACCTACAGCTCGCAGCTCTGATTGGCCCTCTTATGACTCATCCCTCCTCCCTTTCTGGCAAACTCTCACGAGAGTGAGAGTTGTGCATGAGGTCAAAAGCCTAGGCTTTTTACCAGACAAGAAACAGGAAGTGGGCTGTATAATGTACTGTATTTACTGGCAGACATTTTTTTACTATCCAAAGTTAAAACAAGAGCAAACGATTTAATAGATGGAAAGTTGAAAAAAATAACTGAAAGTCAGCTTTAAGCACAGAAGCGAGAAACATGTCTGCTGACCCTCTGTGGTTTGAGTGTCGGTGGCATTTTTCATTTTAATTTTTTTGCACAATAAAAAATTAGCCGTTTTTATTCTCTGGAAGGGTCGCTATCTTCTTTTCTACCTGCATATAGGGTTTGTGTACCCAGGTAGGCACCCAGGATTTTTTGGCAGCTGAAGATCTCACAGGAAAGCCTTTGGAGCGGTGCTCACCCATTTGCCTTTCCCTTGTATTTACTATGATCTGTGTGTCCTTTTTTTTCTGCAGACAGAACCAATCTGGCAGGAAAAAAAAAGCTTGAGGCTAGATAGAGAAGTTTTTCAGCAATATCCAATATCCATCTGAGTGGAAACTGTCTGCTCCGCGTGGGATCTCCCAGCTGATCCCCAATGAGTGGGCGAATGACAGGTCCTGTCCACTCCACTATGCAGATAAGGACAGAGCCCGCTCTCCTCTATGGGGGAGGGGGGTAAGATGGAGACGAACTGCATGTCCATTTCCATAAAATTAGTATCCGATCCAAAACACTGGATGGATGGCAAACATATCGACATACGCCTGTTTTTTGCACATTTTGACAGATTGGATGCCAGGCAAGTGTGGCCCAATTGGGTCCGCCTAAAAAACAGACAGGCGGTCCGATGGTGTGAAAGGGGCACAGTTTTGATTTCCACCAAATCCCGCCCCTCAACACGAGTTTGGTACTTATTGAATAAATAAAATAGCAAATACACCCCAATTCCTAAATAGCTGCATCCAAAGCACAGCGGTGTTGATAGTCATGCGTTCAAATATTTAGTTGATCTATATTTTTATCTATTTGTATATTAAAAGTGGTTGTCCACTTTAACCTACAGGTAAGCTGATAATTACAGGCGCTGCTTGCCAACAGAAAAATCACAGTACTGAGGCAGATGCAAGCCGGGAACTGACCAAGTACTGTATAGGGCATCCTTTCAAAGAGGCGCAGGAATAGTAAGAAGGGGCTTATAGCCCAGGCTCTTATGTTTGGGCCACACTTTACTGATCTGACTGTGCTTCACATGCTACTAGATGCTCTAAACTACCAATGGCCACTGTTGCCTTGAAAAACCTGTTACTGCCCTGCCAATCTTGTAGGCCATACCCACCTGGGGGGGGGGGGGGTGAGGAGCTGGTGTCCTTTCACTCATCCAGAAGTACCAACAAGTAAAAAGTGTGGGATGCCACTCAACCCAGCCCGGTGTGTGCGCAAGTGTAGGTAGTGGGCTCAGCCAGCACCGTTCCACTGGCCACATCAGAGGGCACCACCATGACTAAGCCCCTGTAAGCAGGATGAAACACATCAGTGGGCATGAGCGGTGCTGGATAAGGCCATTACCTACACTTGCACACAAAAGGTACAAATGATCGTTTGCACAAATGACCAACTACACAACTTGCACAAAATGTCATAAAATGAAGAATGCCCCTTTGATACCTAGAGCAGTGGTCCTCAACCTTTTTGGCACCGGGGACCAGCTGCGTGGAAGAAAATTGTGCTAAGGACCGGGGGGGTCACAATTTTTCGCGGGCAATGGCTGGTGTTACTGCTTCAATCATCCCGGCACCATGCTTGTTATGGTGTCAGGGTGATTGAAGCACATTTTTTCTATTATTACATTGTAGTAATAAATTAAATAGTTCAGCTCACCATAATGTAGAATCAGTGGGAGCCCTGACATGTCACTTGCCACTGTCACCTGCTACCATATGTGGATAGTCACTTGCCACATGACCTGCCATGCTTACTGCCACAAGATGAGGATTGCCACTTGCCACATTGCCTGTCACCAGATGTGGAATGCCACAAGATGTGGATTGTCGCCTGCCACCAGATGGGGAGTGTCACAAGATGTGGATTGCCACCTGCCACATTGCCTGTCACCAGATGTGGATTGCCACCTGCCACCAGATGTGGATTGCCACCTGCCACCAGATGTGGATTGCCACCTGCCACATTGCCTGTCACCAGATGTGGAATGCCACAAGATGTGGATTGTCACCTGCCACCAGATGGGGAATGTCACAAGATGTGGATTGCAACCTGCCACATTGCCTGTCACCAGATGTGGATTGCCACTTGCCACATTGCCTGTCACCAGATGTGGAATGCCACAAGATGTGGATTGTCGCCTGCCACCAGATGGGGAATGTCACAAGATGTGGATTGCCACCTGCCACATTGCCTGTCACCAGATGTGGATTGCCACCTGCCACATTGCCTGTCACCAGATGTGGATTGTCACTAGCCATGTTGCCTGTCACCAGATCAATAAAGCATAGCTTTATTGATCTGGTCTCCCTTCCCTTGTTCAGAGGCAATCTGCGCCGGCAAGTTTCACACAGCGAGGAGTTGCAGAAGAGCGGTGATGCGGGCAGTGTAAGATGATGTCATCTCTCTGCTCCCCGCCGAATCTCCGACACAGACAGGCACTGGCTTTGAGGGCGGAAGAGGGGTGATTCGGGGGGGCGGAGAGAGATATCATCTCTGCTTGCCCGCTCGCTTTTTCCCATCCACACAGCGCTCTCATGCTGGTGTTCTGCGGGTATTATGTGCCGGGGGACAATTCTCGGCAGGACACGGGCAGCCGAGCATCTCCCTTGCCGGCCGCCAGCACCCGCGGCCCGACTGCAGAAGCGCCACTGCCCGGTAGTGGGCCGGGGGTTGACGACCCCTGACCTAGAGGATTAAGTGTACAGTTCTAGACAGGGAGGTTGATTTACTAAAGGCAAAAATACTTTGCACTCCAAGTGCAATTGTTCTAGATCTGAGTGGAAGCTCTGAAATGGGAAAGCGATGCTGAATTCGATCATCCAATCATGTTTAATTTTCCTTGCATGTGATTGAGTATTCTTTGCAAAATGAAGACAAAACTGGTCATACTTACCACCTCTGTGCAAGGTTGGCCCCAATCCTCCTTTTCTGGAGTCCCCCAGCGGCACTCCCAGCTCCTCCCCACATTGAGTGCCCAGATGGAGAAGCATTTTCCCTGGGGGAACTTGTGCGGGCACGCATCTGTGTCCTGCTGCTGCGTCCATTGACACATACAGCGGGACTCGGGCCCACCCCCCGCTCAAGCGTCATTGGATTTGATTGACAGCAGTTCTGAAGAGGTCCAACCCGGAACTAGCAAGGTGTACCCAAGTGGTCAGTGTGTGTCCGTGAAAAGGAGACTAGAGCTCCACCTGTTAGCTGGATAGAACACAATATTGATATGCAAGGTTTCATACTTACCTGAAACTTACCTGAAAAAAAAAATTATCCCAACCATCATTTATCATATTTATTCTGTGTAATATAATCTCTATGCCTCTCATCTGGTAATGGATTTTGTGTCAACAGTCAGGCCTCGTACACACGACCAGCAAGAACCTTGCTGGGAGATATTTTTTTGCCGAGTGTACATTTTCGTCGAGGAAACTGTCGAGAACCTCGACGAGCCAAAAAGAGAGCAAGTTCTCTATTTCCACGACGGGAGTCTGATTTGGCTCGTCGAGTTTCTGGTCGGGCTGGTTTTCGACGAGAAACTCGAACGTCTGTATGCTAAAAAACCCGCGCTTGCTCAGATTAAAGTATGAGACGGGAGTAAAAGTAGCATTTGTAATGGAGATAACACATTTTTAAAGCTGTAACAGACTGAAAAGTGCAAATTGTCTCTTACCAAACTTTTACTTAACACGCAACCACATGAAATTAGCAAAAGCAGCCCCAAGAGTTTAGCCAGTGGAATCGAACTTCCCCTGCCGTTGTATGTCACCGCATTTGAGAACGAGGAGATTTTGGCTTGACTGTGTGTACGCAAAGCAAGCTTGTCGAGTTCCTCGACAAGCCTAACAAGGAACTCGACGAGGAAAACGATGTGTTTCGCCTGTCGAGTTTCTCGGTCGTGTGTACAAGGCCTCACTCTGCAAGGATACAGACTATATATGAACAGTCACAAAGAAGAAACTACAATCTATATATAAAATGCCAGAATGAAATGTAATAATGCACACGTTAAGTGTTTAGGGCACATTAAAATAATTTGCAGACAAACTTTACAACAACTGATTATGTGGCAATTGAAAATCAGCCTACCTTTTGTTTTAAATGTAAAAGTCAGTCAATTTGCATAGCAAAGCTGATGAAACTAGAACATTTTATGTTGCATTAAGCATTTCCTACCAACCATCCTATCTTCTACACATTTCATTGGGGAACATTATAGGAAAAAAGACAAGATTGCTTCACAATAATGTATTGCTTCATATGATGCTTTCCATCTAGGTCTATCACAATGCAAAAGGTCAGCTTTGTATTTTTTACATCAACTAGCTGAAGTATATCAAGAGAAGATCATCAAAAAGCATTGCTAGCCATTAATGGAAACATTTTCTTGGCAGTATTAAAAGATTATGTCTGCTGGCAGGGTATAAAAAGCTTGTTACAAGTAAAAGCAGCTTATACTGCAATGAAACACTATAAATTAAAAACTAAAAAAAATGGTTATTAAGCTGTTAAAATTTATAGATCTCTTGTTTATAAAACACATTTAAAGTTTGTTGCTAGACAACATTTAAAATATGCAACAAAATAATCAATTTTAATGACAGTATTTATAAAAAAAAAAAAAAAAAAAAAAAAAAAAAACAGTCCCATTAAAGTGCATCTACATTTTATTTGCTCATAGATAGTTCAGATTTTTTTGGAACAGTGAAAAGGTGATGCTACAGGGAGTGTCAGGAAGACCAGATGGCAGGACCCGATTTATATTTCCTGACTCATGTCACCCTGTTTCTACCCCAGTCAAAAGTAAAAATGTATTATACATGTAAACATGTTTGTGATTTTTAGCAACAAGAAATGCTAGTGACAAGAGTGAAAAAAAGAAGATTGAAAACACAGGATTTTTGCAATTACGACAAAACATGGCTTGACAAATTTCAATCTAGGAGCAAGCTAAAGTTAGTCAGTTTTTTGTTTAACTAACAAAGCTTTACTCTCAAAGACAAAACTCCTTCTCTTATGTAGCCCTGTGACACACTAGAGAATAAAATAAGTGGTAGTTCTAATTTTATGTCACACAATATTAAAATCGCAAAGGCAACATTTCAGTAAACAAACACATTAAAAACGCAATAAATTGCCCAACTTTTTTGTTAAATATAATAGCTGATGTTGCACCGAGTAAATGGATAAACAGGTCAAACCTTAACATTGCTTTTGCCTGTGAAATGGCAACACACTTTAGTACCCTGTATTTTCCATATTAATACTGCTCTCATTTCGGCATGCGTGGCGATGGCGTGGCGATATGCAACATGTGTATCGCAATCAATGTTTTCAGGCATAGGCGTCCCAAGGCGTGCATTTTTGTTTGTACATGCTTATATGTGGGGGTGGGGGGAGCCTCAATATATATTTTTTTTTGGGGGGGGGGGGTTATGTGCTTGGATGTAAATGCATTCCATCCAACAAGTAAACTACCTGTCGCCAGAACTACATGTGCATCCCTGCCCTTGGTGCCAACAGTGAATGGGCTGACAAATGCCCAATTTCTACAAATGCCCAATTTCCATTCACCTGGTGACCTGGTGAATGGGTTTTGTCAAGCCCTGCCTTAAAAAAAACTGTTTACTGGCATTCATTAACAGGAGATTCAGTTTTTTTGCACCAACTGTTATATACTACGTTCAGGAGGAATCAGGCACTGGCAATCGCTACTTCATTGCGATTTCAAAGCCACCTATCAGTGCGTTTTCATGTGCAGCTTGCCAACATCATGGAGCAGGGTAAACTGGTCCTGGTGCATCTGGAGAGCCTACAGGGTATGTGCCAGAAGTTTAATCAGATCAGAATATCACATGCAACCCATCAGAATGCCCTCCATCTCTATACTGTAGAACAAAATAGGAAAAGGCATAGATCAAGCTACAAGTTTGTTATATTGAATTTATGGCCAGGTGGTCCACATTCAACTCCCCCAACCCCTGAACCATTGCCAGGAGCTGACAGCTGTAGTAGTTTGCTGCAATTGGCCACACCTGAAATGTAAAATGATAGACAAGGCCGGAACATGGAGTTTTGTTCAGGCTGGAATCTTGTCTACCTCTCTTGCCAGAAGTAGATTTCAGGTTCCTCTCTGGTGGTTACTGCACATTCAACTGTTGCGATTTACGTCTTTATAAACAAAACCAAGTTTTGTAAAAAAAAAAAAAAAATAGTTTGACAAGCAAAAAACACTGTAAAAATCAATTGGCTTTAACGCCATTGCTGATATTATACCAACATCAACTATTAAGAAAAAAAGACAAGCCTTTTTCTTAATTTTTCTTTTTGGCCCTGCAGCTTAGTAGATGTCCCCTACTTATTCGTATGTGGAAGTGCAGTGTTCAAAGTGCAATTTAGTTTTAGTCATAGGCTTGTAACAAAAATACAATTTTTGTTTAATTAATCTGAATTGTTTTAGCCAACAAAAACATTTAAGTCAGAAAAATTAACATTGCTGGCAATAAAGTCCCCTGCACAAGACTAGTAGGACTTCTCCCCAGCCCTTCAGGCTGGCAACCATTAGGACCTTCCAAGGCAGCAGGAGAAAGGATTTCCTCAGCTTCAGAGTGCAATTCCTGAGCCACTAGGCCAGAGATAAAGATAATCTGGTCTTTTGTACCACGCAATTTGGTTTGGCTAGAGACCAAACAGATTTGTTCTATGACAAAAAAATGGTTGTTTTGTTTAGGGGATCTGGAATGGAACCCCTGGGGCTGTTGAGGCCAAGTTTGGGAGCAGAGAGTTAAAAAATGTTCTTTATATATTATATAGCATTGATGTGCTGAAAAAAAAAATGTCCTTATGGCCCAAAGAAGCTTAGAAAGTTTCCCTGAAGGAAGGAGGCTATTACAAAACTGGAGGATTCCAAGCAATTTGTTTTTTTTAAATCAAAAGACAACCATTAAAGCCGTCAGATCCAAGAAGGCAAGCATGCTCTTCTGGTTTATAAACAGTGAAAGGGTTAATAGTAAGACTTCTAAGCAATGACAACTGACTCAATAGACCTGCAAGAGCAGCATGAAGGTCTGCCAGTCTGTGCAGGTACAGACAGGGTGGACAGCATGAGGAGAGGGAAGAGTGGAAACGCCAGCTTGTAGCTTATGAAAACCAATTTTCCTACTGATGAACCCGAGATGCTTTCTGTCCAGGTGTTGGTAAGTTGGGGGTGGGGGGATGGCCTTCAATGACGAAGAGTACTTGTCTGAAAGTTTAGGAGATTTAGGGGCACAGTGTTTGCAGCTGAACTGGGGCCCTGGATTGAATCTTGTCCTACAGGTTGAAGCCTGGGAATAACAAAAAGGAATCCTTCTTGGCCCCAGAGGGGGAAATGTGTCTGAACATTTTTTGGTTTAGGCTTCTTTTGCTGTGGCAAATGAGTACTTTTACCCTCAGCTACATCCTTTTTGAGGATGTCCAAAGAGGCACTAAAGACAAGTTCAGCATCAAAAGGCATGCATGGCAAATGGTTGGTCTCAAGAACAGCAAAGAGTCCCCCCACAAATTCCTGAACAGAAATTGGATGGAAATTTTTGACTAATCTGACTAAGCAACCTACAAATATAGAATTAAGGATAGTAGCTGGATTGTTTGACCTCAGTTTTGTCCATTTCCCCCAAGGTTTGACACTGACATTTCAACTACTGCAGGTGGCATGAGATGCCCAGCATTGGAAGGTGGAGGAGTGCAAGGTCTAACATCCACCAGCTCCGTAATGTCATCATGGAGGAGTGCAAGTGGACCCCAGTGGCAAACTTTGAAGCTCTGGTGAACTCCATGCCCAAGAGGGTTAAGGCAGTGCTGGAAAATAAATGGTGGCCACACAATATATTGAAAATTTGGGCCCAATTTGGACATTATCACTTAGGGGTGTACTCACCTTTTGTTGTCAGCGGTTTAGACATTAATGGCTGTGTGTTGAGTTATTGAAGGGACAGCAAATTTACACTGTTATACAAACGGTACACTCACTACTTTACATTGTAGCAAAGTGTCATTCATTCAGCGTTATTTGTATAATGTGAAAGATGTTATGCCGCGATAATCGCAATATTTATTCTAAGCAAAAAATGTGCGATTCTCATTTTAGCCAGAATCATGCAGCTCCATCACAAATGTGTTCTATCGGGTTGAGGTCAGGACTCAGAACCAGTCAAGTTCCTCCACCCCAAAACTCACTCATCCATGTCTTTATGGACCTTGCGTTTTCTTTTTGACGACTTGCATCATGTGACCTGAAGGTGGTTTCCAGCAGCTTTTGGGAAGTATTCCATTGTCAATCAGTGCCGTTACCAGTGGAGTTCCTTTGGGCTCTTCCTCCAGCCCCTTATGTAATCTCCAGTTTCCGAGTGTCGCCTCCGGGACCCCAGCAGCTGCCAAAACTCCACCTTCTCCTGGTGTCACCTGGCTTTTTCATCCACCACCCACTGGGTCTGGGACCAGAAGTCATCCATCCATCCTTACCAAACACTGACGGGCGAGCAAACCAAAAACAACTGGAGCAACATACCACCCAAAACCACCACAAAGGGACGAAAAGGGAACCTTCAACTGCAGCCATGAAAAAAAAATTGTGGGCAAAACAAGTCTCCGAAGATGAAAAGACTTTGTAGAATGTTGCAGAAATGTGCACAGAGTAGCCAGGTAACCTCTGTGCAAACCTAAGACACAAATCTAGCATCGGAATGCCCAAGATAAACTAAGCACCCTTGTGGAGCGCTCCGCAACAGGGAGAGGGAAACCTGACCTACAATGGTGTACGCCTGAACAAGTGTGTGTCGAACCCAATAGAATATAGTAGCAAGAGAGGCAGCCATCCTCAGCAGGCCAATCTTTGAGCCAAAGAACAGCTAAAACACCACTACCAAGAGGAAAGCATCCAAGGGTACATCACAAATGTATGTCAGGCCACAGACCAATTGGACCGCCAGATTCACATACACTTGTTCAACGTTCGAACCTCACTACACAACCTTAGACCACTCGGGAACTGCCCGAGACACTGGACCTTGGCCAACAATAGCTGCAACGCCAACCTGGTGATAGTAAACAAGGTCAATCAATCCTGCTCTGCGGTTGTCAGGATCCTTAAAGTAGGGGGACTCTTTAAACTGTAGCATGGACATATCGCACAACCTCAAAATGGAAGGGGGGGGGGGGGTCCAAAAAAAAAAAATTGTAGGGCCATAAAAAAAATTATCCACTTTGATTTTTGTTTATTCAAAACGTAAAACTACATGAAAAAAACAAAAACAAAAGTCTGGACAAAATCATTTAAAACTTTATGTGTAAATCAGCCTTAATGCTCAGTACACCGATCTGCAGGGCAAGTAATTAAAGCCACTGCTTTCTTGTATTTAAGAACCATTTGATTTTCTTTAGCTCAGCATCAGATATAAAACTGTAGCTTTGATTATACATGTAATTGCCCCCCCCCCCCCCTTATTACAAATCCAATACATCCTCAGCTCATCAGTGGACCTCCCCATGTTCTCTTGGCAACTTCTACGGAAAATATAATAAAGACACAGCACTCGGCTATATAAAAATCCTGCCTGCTATTGATCATATTGTCATGAACAACTCTAAACATATTCATTAGTTTTGTTTGCTGCCACTGCAGTGCAGATCCATTAGAGTGATATGTATATCTACTTAAATGAGCATTTATAAATTAAACATATTTTCTTTGAGAGAAAAGAAAAAGAAAAATTGTGTACATTATATTTTTTCAGTAATGAGAATTGCTTTTACAATTTCAAACCATAAACTCTTCCAATAATAGAATAAAATGTATGCTCTTCATATACAGAAACAGAACACTAGTTGTAAAACCAAACGCAAACTATGAAAAGGATATTTAAAAAATAAAAATAAAAATGTGTGCCAAACCAATGGGCCTGTAAGAAACACTATATTACCAAAAGTATTGGGATGCCTGCCTTCATATGCACATGAACTTTAATGGCATCAAAGTCTTAGTCCTTAGGGTTCAATATTGAGTTGGCCCACCCCTTGCAGCTATATCAGCTCCTACTCTTCTGGGAAGGCTGTTCACAAGATTTAGAAGTGTGTCTATGGGAATGTTTGACCATTCTTCCAGAAGTGCATTTGTGAGGTCAGGCCCTAATGTTGGACGAGAAGGCCTGGCTCACAGTGTTCACTCAAATTTATCCCAAAAGGCGTTCTATTGGGTTGAGGTCGAAACTCTGTGCTTGCCAGTCAAGTTTCTCCACCCCAAACTCGCTCATCCGTGTCTTTATGGACCTGGTTTTAGTAATATAGTGTATTTGAAGATATGTCCACACACTCGATTGGAAACGTCATTTCTTTATTGAAGTATTAAAAGGTCAAGATAAAAAAAATGTTCCATTGCTAGCAGGTATACATGTGCGAAAACGGACATGTTTGTAGGTGGAAAATACACACACACACACACACACACACACAAAAGTGTAACAAAAGATCAAAAGTAAAACCACTGCTTTCCATAGCCACACTGGTTAAAAGGTTGTCTGCATGTTCTGTGCACACTGTAGTGCTCTGTCAACTAAAATAAATAAAAAAGCAGCAATACAAGAATGGTGCATGTACAATTTGGGTTTCCTCTCTCATTCCACTGATCGAGCACAGAACATGGTATGATTAGCAAAATTCAGTAAGGCTATGGTTTCACCTGCACCCTCGCCAAAGCAAGACATCCAAAACGTGCAATCATCTACATATAGATACAATAGCATTTGTGATAAGCTCCTAAAATTTGCAGAATATATTCAATATGATTGCCAATTGCAATTTAAAGTAGGTAATCATTTGTGACATTTTACCCTCAGAAAGTAAAAAGAAACCGGCATAAAATTCTAGATTTCTATTTTAATGCCCAGCTTCTCGGACTGTCCTAAATAAATGTGCTTCAGCATTCTCTGTATGTAAAGCAACTAGAATAGGTTTCAAATAAAACTGTTAAGCCAAATACAATGTGCGCTCGTTTTCATTAATTATACATTCAAGAGTTTTTCATGTGCCTGGCTTCATAGAAAGGCTGCTGCCATAAGTGCAGCTGAGCCTGGAGAAAGTATTAAGAAAATACTAATAAAATAAAACACAAACTTTCACATACTTTATTTCCACAGAATCTGAAATAATGTGAGCTGTGAATTAAAACTGAAAAAAAACAACACATTTCACACATGCGGTGGTTAATAAACATAACGCTGCAATATTGCTAAAGTCAGGTTGTCATCTTCGGACTGATTTGCAGTACATATAAATAAACGATGATTTAAAGGGTTTCGTGGAACATTGAAGTAGCTTCAGAGACTGTATAAAGAGCTCTTATGTAACCACTGGAGAAAAGCGCTAAGCCAGAATATAGTCATGCATGCAAATTTTGTGCTAATGCGCAAAGTGATGCACATCAAAAGAGTGACTTATACTGATCTTGTCTGATAAGCTGTCATCACCTAGCAACTTAGTAACTTATGCAAACAGAATTGTTTAAAGGGAACCTATAACTTTGAGATTCAGTTTATATCATAATAAAAATAGAATGGTTCAGGTTTGGTTTTAAAGAGGAACTGAACTCTGCAATCTGGAAAAGGTAGGCAGAAGGCAAAGCACACTAGTCACCAATATTGCCTTACAATGCCTAGTTTTTAATTGTGTCTCTAAATGGAGGAGGCAATCTTGCTAGAAGCAGGGGTTTGCTTCCTCAGGTCAGAGCACAGCAGTGAGCATTACAGTAGTGACATTACCAAATCTCAAGCAGTCAGATGATCTCATACTCTACATATAAAAAACATGAGGCTGTACACCTAGGCACACCTACATACCAGGAAGTGCATGGTTATTTTCCAGTAAGAATTTAAAGGGATTGTAAAAGATAAACTTTTCAAAAATAACAAACATGTCATACCTACAGTATTCTGCCCCTTGCAATGGTTTTGCACAGAGCAGCCCTGATCCTCCTCTTCCGCCCCCCCCACCTCTCCCGACTCCTCCCCTCTTTCAAATGCAGGCTTGATCATGAGCCAGGCTATGTGTGTCCACTGGAACAGACGGCATGACTCGGCACCTTCCCCCACTCTTTCCTGACAGCCAATTACTCACGCTGCTGCCTCCATTACCAGTGAGGAGAGAGCCGCTGTTCTTGGGCACAGCGCTGGATCGAGATCAGGCTCAGGTAATTATTTAGGGGGTGCTAGGGAGGAGCCGAATGCAGAAGGCTTTGTTTTTACCTTAAAGTGGATGTAAACCCACTCTCATCCTTTCTAAACTACTGAAATAGTGCTGATCTATAAGGATATACAGGCCTCCTGCATGTATCCTTGCCTGTCAAATGTCTCCCCTATGTCGGTTATGAGACCTGAAAAACTGCAGATTCTGTGGGTGGATCTGCTGTCTGGAGCTCTGTGGGTGGAGTTGTGATGTCAGTAGACTCCCCGCCTACCTCTACACTCCACTTACACTAAATTCTGCTATGATCACAAATATCCAGTCAAAATCCAGAAAAGTAACCACATGACTCCAGAAAAGGAGTGTAGGCGGGAATTAAAAATAATGCCTGTCTGAAGCTAGTGCATGAGATATGTAAATAAGCTGTCACTCGCAGCAGGGGGGCGGAACGGACTAAGGTTATACTCTGTAAGTCCGTTTTATTTCACTGAACAATAAAAGAGGATTGCTCATAGCTGGATTAACTGTGTGGCAGGACAGGGCACAGACGATAATAAATCTTATACTGTACATTGTGACATTAAAAAAATAATAATTTGGGTTTACAGAGAATGCATTATGGTAAAAAAAAAGAAAAACTTTTGCCTGTCAATGGTTTTAAGACAAAGCTGCATTTTACGTGTACTTCTCAGGCAATTTCTAAATGCCCCCTATAACATAGCAGAAAAAAACAAAAATGGTAGCACTAGCCTGGGTGCTGATTGAGAATGAGAACAATGTCTGGGAGATCAAAATGAAAAAAATTAATAAAATTCATAGTCCAAGAGCAATAAAAAAAACTTGTCTCAAAGGAGGAGGATGTCTGAAAAGAAGGGTGGTGCTGCAAGATAAGATCAACTGACCACCAGATTGACAATACCTCACAATCCTGCCATCAAAGTCCTTGCTTATGCCCTTTTTGTAAAGGGATGAAAACATGTCCCACAATTGCGTTCCTGCATTGTAACCCTACCACATGAACCCCTAGTGTAGACTACAGGAAGCCGTGCAGACACACACTACACACAGTTGTCACTTTAATGTAACCATCCCAAAAGGTAACACATGTAGCATAGAGACAGGAGGTGTCCGACAGAGGCTGGATATCAGCAGCAATGGGATTGGGAAGAATCAAGGCAATCATCTGATACAGTGCTTTCTTAGGACTAATTGATGATCTGTTACTTTAGGTCAGTGATCTCCAAACTGCAGCTCTTTGCTTGCCTTTATTCTGGCCTTGGGGAACTGGAACACCAACTGGAGGCACTATTCCTCCTTTTGATACCAATAATGGGGCACAATTCCTGCCACTGAAACCAATGATGGGAAACTTTTTTCCACCGACAATAACGAGACACTATTCTTCCCACTATGTGGTATGCACATTGTAGGTCTGTGACAACAAACATTTAACACCAAGACCAAAAATTGTACATATTGCAGCTCACCAGTCCTCAGATGTGGTGGCTGCATTAATTTTCCTTTCAGGCTCCCCCCCCCCTTTTATTTTTACATGGCAATCCTGCCAGTTACACATTAGGGTGAATACGCTCACTCATTATACCATCTATGGTATGTGTGTTAGGATATTCTAAGGGTTCACTAACAAGCTCATGATTGATGTACTGTGTAACAAACCAAAAAAAAAAAAAACACCACACACACGAAATCTGTTAGATAGAAGATGTAGATGAGAATATTCTAAGAAACAATCATATGACTAATCACATACTTTCTTTGCTGCCAAAATGATCGGTGTCTTTCCACATCAGTGGGATTCGAATACCTGCAGGAAGAACAGACAATAAAACATTATGGTTATTCGGGAAAATGTACATTTATTGCAAAAAAAAAAAAAAAAAAGGCAGCCCACTTTAAAACAGCAGGATCTACATCAAGTAATCACAGAAAACAGAATTACTAAAAGCTTGATGTAGAGTGGTCATCCATTAAGCCCATTCACAATCTTTCATAGAAAGATTTCAGAAGGAAATAGAAATTAAGTAATATTGACATAAAAAAGATCCACAACTGCTGTATCGCAAAACAATGCAATCCCTAAATTGGCGTGAAATTATGGGGATGTATAGTCATGGGTAAATATGGGGGGGGGGGTGCTCAATCATTTTGTACACATATATATGTATAACACATATACACACACACATATAAATATACACACACACACATACATAAATATATATTTCATCTCTGCATTCCATTCATTCCAGTGTGACTTTACACTCAGGCAGTGCGTTGCAGCACATTTCAAAAAGTCCTGCAAGCAGCATCTCTGGGGCAGGTTACAAGCGCGGTATATAGCGCACCCAAAACGCCCAGCCCATTGGAATAAATGGGCAGGTCTTTCAAAGCGCATCAAAATGGGAGTTTGTAACCCTTTTTTTGGGGTTAAATGCACCCTGCTGGCGGCCGAAAAGTGGTGCTAAAACATGCTGCGCTTTCCCGCTAATGGCTGGCGGTCACAGTGTGAAAGGGGTCCTAGTGTGGTATTTACATTTGTAATCTATTGTCATGAACCTACATCATGCGTTACCAAAGGAGCTGTCCATGCAAGTGAAACTGGCCATTATAAGGCTTTAAAAGCTAAACAAATTCATCAGAGAGATAGCAGCATTAGGAGTGGCCAAATCAAGAGTTTAGTACATTCTGAGGAAAGAATACACTGGTGAGCTCAGCAACATAAAGAGGCCTGGACGTCAACGGAGGTGGGCGTATCCTTGTCAAAGTCTACAACCCAGAGAAGACTTCACGAGAGCAAATACCATTCATAAGCCTGAAGAATAGAAAAGCCAGATTATACTTTGTCAAAAAAACAATCCAAAAAGCCAGACCAGTTCTGGAAAAGTATTCTTTGGACAGATGAAACCAAGATTAATCTGTACCAGAATGACAGGAAGAAAAGAAAGTTTGGAGAAGGCTTGGAACAGCTCATGATCCAATAGCACACAATGTCATCTGTAACCCATGGTTGAGACAGTGTGATGGCATGGACATGCATGGCACTGGGTCATTGGCGTTTATTGATGTGACAAAAGCAGACTGATTAATTCTGCAGTGTTTAGAGATGGAGATATACTGTCCAAATGCAGCAAAGTTGATTGGACGGGGATTCACAGTACAGTATGAACAATGATCCAAAAAATTGCAAAAGCAACCCTGGAGCTTTTCGGCCCCTTGAACAATGGGGCAAATTTTGGGGCTAAAAATGGCGCCTGTAAACCGCCTCAAGCCACCCCAGTGTGAAAGCCGGGTGCTTTCTAACTGGGGTGGTACGCTTGCAGGACAGGAAAAAAAAAAGTCCGGCAAGTAGCATCTTTGGGGCAGTGCGGGAGCGATATACAAAGTGCTCCTCTACCGCCCCTGCCCATTGAAATGAATGGGAAGGGCTGCCAAAGCGCCCGCAGAGCAATTTAGCAGTGCAGCAACACAGACGCTAGTAACCCTTTCCTTGACCACTAGCGGGGTTAAAAGTGCCCCACTAGAGTGCCAAAAGCATCGCTATATCAGCGGTAAAACACTAGCTGCTCTCGTTTTATTTTTATTCTGGTGGAATACAGAGCCAAGTATGAAGCCTGTGTCGAAATAAATATATGGACATTATATATATATATATATATATATATATATATATATATATATATATATATATATATATATATATATATATATATATATATATATATACATACATACACACACACACACACACACATATACATATACACACACAAAATGGATACTGAAACTGCAGAGGAAGCTCTCTTGCATTGATTTAGTATGTACAATTTCGCACTCCAAAAAGTGAAAGATCCTAAATGGTTTGTTGAAAAATCCAAGTGCACAGACAAGCAGAACATTGAAGCGTTTCACGCAAGAATGCACTTAATCTTAACCATTAAGCGCATTCCTAAATGAAACACGTCAATGTTATTTGTTAATCTGTTTGTGCACTTTTTGGGGGGGTGATTTTCAATAAAGCATTGTTTTTGGAGTGTGTTCACCTCTTTTTACTGTCAGGCCGCGTACACACGACCGAGAAACTCGACGGGGAAAACGGTGTGTTCCTTGTTCGGCTGTCAAAAAACTCGTAGAGCCAAATTTTCCCATTGCCCGTCGAGGAAATAGAGAACATGCTCTCTTTTTGGCTCGACGGGTTTCTCGGCGAAAAGTGTACACACGACCGGTTTTCTCGGCAGAATACCTCTCCCATCGAGTTTCTTGCTGGATTCTGCCGAGAAAACCGGTCATGTGTACGCGGCCTCAGACATTCCTGGACAGCAAATCAGACTAGCAACCTACACAGTGGAAGCCGTTTATATAGCATTTATGGAGCCATGAGGCGATCACCTGGAGTGGTGTACTTTTGAAAACAATCAACAAAAAAAAAAGGAAGGAAGGAAGGAAGAGTTGTGAAAAAAGGAGGGGGAAAAAAAACGTCCATACAGAAATACACGAATGGTGGTGTTAAATTTCTATAGACATACATCATACTTAAACAACAGTGTTATTTTCAGTGTTGCAATAGAAGTCTACACAATGACAAATTTGCAAATAACGCTCAAACAACTGCTTGAAAATCCTAAGGAATAAGGCGACAATATACAACACAGTGGGTTTCTGTGCAGAGACCAGCGAGGTTAAGAGAGAGGAGTAAAAATATACTCAATTTAAAATCCTATAAACCATTTTCAGTACCTGTTGACAGCAAGAAACTAAATTACATCTAAGAGATTACACTATGATCACAGTACAGCTCTGGCTTGGCATTTGGCAAAAGGTGCGAATTCATTCTAATTCTGTTTTTTATGACCATTATGATTGAGCTGGTATTTTTACTCTAGATAAATCACAGGTGTGAAAAGCAGACTGTTTGCATCCACAGCTAGGATTTCAGCTGGCAGAATTAGGAATGATCTCATCCGGTGTTGCTAAAGCAACAGAAACATTCCATTTTACTTTGCCTTTTCTTTAATCATTTCTGCTACAAAAAGGTAATTATGTAACATGTCTCAGAGGATGCAGTTGATATATTTCTAACAAACAATGTAACTAACTAGGCCAGTTCTATTTAATTTTTTACTTGCTATTAATTCTTTAACCCATTGCTACCTTGCAGAGACTTGATGTCTCAGAACGTTGACATCAATGAAATACAATCGCTGCTCACTACCTGCCTTCTACCCCCACAGCAGAACAGCTGGCGTTTCACAAACAGGGTTGATCTGCAACTGTACATTCATTTTCAGTACTAGCAGTATATGTTGTGCAGTTCAGTACTAAAGACAAATACAAGTTAGCTTGCCAGCACCCATAACTCACTTGTACCCCAACATTTAAAAGGAAACCGCTTGTCAAAACATAAAAAGCCAGCACCATTAACCCACTACTGCCACCCTCACGAGATAGATATATATATATATATATTACACATACACAATTTGAAAAAAAAAAAAGTCTCCAGTTCTAGTGTATAGTGTGGGTCAGTGACTAGACCTGGGTTTGCAGCCCTCCTACAGTGTCAGTTAACCCCTATATTGACACTAAATTATGTTAAAAGCAGAATATAAATACAAGCATACACTTGAATCGCTTTGATGCAATTGGCAAGCTTGAACATGCATTTTAATGCAGACCTATTCTAATACACACACACAATATTATATATACATATACACACACACCTGCATCTTAAAAAAATATGATATCAACAGCTTACCTGTAAAATCCTTTTCTTGGAGTACATCACGGGACACAGAGGTCCCTCCCATCTTGTTTGAATACTTATTGCTTGGCTACAAAAACTGAGGTACTCAGTGGATGGGAGAAATTTCCTGATTGCACCAATGTCCATCACCTGAAGGTGGCCCATAACCCACATAGTAATTACTATGGCTGCTCTGTGTCCTGTGATGTACTCCAAGAAAAGGATTTTACAGGTAAGCGGTTATAAAAATCCTATTTTCTTTATCACGGGACACAGAGCAGCCATAGTAATTACTATGTGGGATGTCCCAAAGCAATGCCTTCTGAGGGGAGGGAGACAACAATTAAAGCAGGCCGCCAAACGCGAAGACCTATACTGCTGCCCGCAGTACACTGCACCCAAAGGCAGTATCCTTGTGCCGTCTAACATTCACCTGATAAAATCTAGTGATTGTATGCACCGACGACCAAGTTGCAGCTTTGCAAATCTGAGTCATAGAGGCTTGGTGATGCAGTGCCCATGAAGCACTTCCTTCCCTGGTAGAGTGCACTCCTGTTATACCTGAAGGGTTCCACATGTACTGGCACTTTAAGGCTGGCTCCACCCAGCAGTGATGACAAGGGTCAAGGGGCATAGTAGCCATCTTAGAGAGACCACATGTAGGAAGCAGAGATATGTAATGTCCTGAGATGCATGTTGCAGTGTACAGCTGTACTGAATAAACATCCATTGTTCCAGCCCAGAGTCTTGTGTCTCCCACAACACAGAGGATATAACAGTGGCGACGAGGATGGGATTTACAAAGTGTCTATCAGTCTGAGAGAGAGACAAAGACATTGTGGATTGTCACCTGGATTAAAGCAATCACAGATCCCAGCAGGAAAATGTCATTAATCGGGACATTAAGTGAGTTTGATGGAGAACAGACATCCTGGGTTGAGAGGCTGGAACAGTATTTCAGTGCAAATGCCATCCCAGACAACAGGCAAGTAGCAGTGTTTCTGACAGTGGTTGGGGCCAAGACATATGACACTCTGAGGGATCTCCTTTCCCCTGTAAAACCAGCAGCTAAGACATTGGCAGAGCTGATGACACTGCTAGAGGATCACTTCCAGCCTAAACCATTAGAGATTGCAGAAAGATTTCGCTTCTATCAGAGGCAGCAGCAGACAGGTGAAGAGATTAAAGTTTATGTGCTCGCCCTTCGCAGACTAGCCTCTACCTGTTCTTTTGGGGACTACCTACCTACTGCACTGAGAGATAAGTTTGTTATGGGACTGAATTGTGAGTCCACCCAAAAGAGACTGTTAACAGAGAAAGACCTTACCCTTATAAAGGCAATTGAGATAGCTTCAGTGATGGAAATGGCTGTGAAAGATACAGAGGAATTGAACCCCCAGAGCAGAAGGGAAGAGGTGAAGCAGGAAGTTTTCAGGACAGCAGTCAAGCCAACTGCTGCAAACTGGAAATACACACCCCCACCAAGCCGGGAGTCAGCTTGCTACCATTGTGGGAATACAGACCATGATTACAAAGTCTGCCGGTTTAAGGATCAGACCTGTCATAATTGCGGTAGGACCGGCCATCTGAAACGAGTTTGCCGTAGCAAGAAGGTGCAAGATAAACAACCTCTGAACCCCAAGACAAAGACATATATGGTGGGAAGATATACATCATCATCTGAGTCAGGGGATGAGGAAATGCTCCACAGATTAGACATACATCATATGCATTCAGCACCCTCCGCAATGACTGTAGATGTAACCATTGAGGGAAAGAGACTCAAGATGGATGTAGACACAGGAGCAGCAGTTTCAGTTATCACCCAGAAACAATGGAGACAACTTCAGACCCGAAAAACTGTCCGCCCAACACCAATCAAACTGCAGACATACTCAAAGCAGATACTCCACCCACTGGGTTACGCAAAAGTAAAGGTATTGTACAAGGGTCAGACAAAGAGACTGCCATTATATATCCTAGAAAATGGGGGACCCCCTCTCTTTGGGAGAGACTGGATTGCTCACTTTGGTATGCCAGACATCGCCATAAGTCCCTGTAACACCGTTACCATTCCATTAGGAGATAATGAGGGATGGGTGGTATCCCTGAAGCAGCGGTTCCCAAATATTTTTGATGACCAGTTGGGAAAAATAAAGCATGACTGTGTGAGACTCAAGCTGAAACCCAACGCTCAGCCTAAGTTCTTCAAAGCTCGGACAGTACCTTTCGCACTCCGAGCAGGTGTGGAAGCAGAACTAAGTCGGCTGGAGGAACAAGGTGTCATCTCAAAGGTAGAGCACAGCGAGTGGGCATCACCAGTTGTACCGGTAAAGAAATCGAACGGGGACTTGCGCATTTGTGGCGATTTCCGCATGGCACTGAACTCTCAACTGGAAATAGACCAGTATCCCCTACCCAGAGTAGATGACATTTTTGCCTCTCTTGCAGGAGGTCAAAAGTTCACCAAGCTTGATCTCAAACAAGCATATTTACAATTTGAGGTCCATCCTTCTTCCCGCAAGTTTCTGACCATCAACACCCACAAGGGACTGTATCAATATAATCGGATGGTGTTTGGGGTAGCCTCTGCCCCAGCCATTTGGCAACGAAAAATGGACGAGATTTTGGCGGACATTCCTTTCACTCAGTGCCTGCTAGATGACATGCTCATTACAGGACGGACCGACCAGGAACACAAGCAGAATGTGGAGCTTGTGTTGGCGAGACTCCAAGAACAGGGTCTGAAAGTGAACTTAGCAAAATGCCAATTCATGGTACCTAAATTGGAGTTTTGTGGCCACCTTGTGGATGCAGAAGGTATACACACCACGGAAGCCAAGGTTGATGCTTTAGTCAAAGCTCCAGCCCCAACCAACGTCCAGCAGCTGCGATCATACCTTGGCTTGCTGAACTATTACCACAAATTCCTGCCAGATCTGGCACACACCTTGTTTCCGTTGAACAAGCTTTTGGAGAAACACTCCAGATGGGACTGGTCGGCTGCATGCCAACGTGCTTTTGAAGTTTCTAAGCGGAAGCTGTTGGCGTCACGCATGCTAGTGCACTATGACCTCCAGAAGCCTCTCACCTTGGCTTGTGATGCCTCACCCTATGGTCTGGGGGCGGTACTATCCCACATCTTACCAGATGGGTCAGAAAAACCAGTGGCATTTGCCTCCAGGTCTTTGACAAAAGCAGAAAGCAATTACTCACACATTGACAAAGAGGCTCTTGCGCTGATATGGGCAATTAAGAAGTTTCATCTTTACCTGTATGGTAGGGAATTCACCATACTGACGGACCATAAACCACTCCTTCAGATCTTTAGCCCTGACAAAGGCATCTCCCAGACTACTACGGCCCGCCTCCAACGCTATGCCCTATTCTTGGGGGCATACAGCTACAGAATTCAGTATCGTGGTCATGATGCCAATGCTAATGCGGACGCTATGTCCCGACTGACAGGGAGGTCCATGGACTCTTCTCCACCGGTCAAGAGTTGTCGTTACACCAGCCTGTCCTTCTTGTCTTCTGGGGAGATAGCAGCCCATACAAACAAGGATACCTTTCTGAAAACAATACTCTCCTGGGTACGGTCCGGTTGGCCTGCAACTGTCACACAGGAGTATGAACCTTATTTCCGTAGGCGTATGGAATTAACTGTGGCTGGCAACTGTGTTTTATGGGGAGACCGAGTGATCATTCCACAGACCCTCCGGAGACACATTCTGGACTTGCTACATACTGGTCATCCCGGGAGCACACGTATGAAACAAAAGGCCAGAGGCTATGTGTGGTGGCCAAACCTAGACTCAGATATCACAACATATGTGAATGCTTGTGCTGGATGTGCACAAACGGCAAGAGACCCTCCTCGAGGGTGCGTCCAGCCCTGGACTTGGCCCACGGTTCCTTGGTTTCGCCTACACTTGGACTTTGCAGGCCCGATCAGAGGACACACCTTCTTGATCATAGTGGACGCCCATTCAAAGTGGCCTGAGGTAATTCCTGTTACTCAGCCAACGACTAAGGCAATGGTTTCCATACTGTTACATCTCGCTGCTACGTTTGGATACCCCAGAGAAATCGTCACAGACAACGGTGCACAATTCACCAGTCAGGAGTTTCAGCGTTTCCTGACTGCCCACAACATCAAGCACAAGTTGACTGCACCTTACCACCCGGCTACAAATGGTCAAGCAGAGCGGTTTGTACAGACTTTTAAACGCTATTTCAAAGCTACAGTGGCTGCAAGTAAACAACAGTCCCTGTCACCCCAGCAGCTGGACTCCTTCCTTTCTGCTTACAGAAACACACCACATGCAACCACTGGGAAAACTCCAGCAGAACTCCTTCTGGGGCGGCAGCCATGGACTGTTTTGGATATGCTCCGCCCTCAAACAGTCCAGGAACATGTACTACAGTCCCAAGACAAGATGGTCAAACACAATGAGCTCCCCCGATTCACAGCCCAACAAAAAGGTATGGGCCCGATCTTATGGGGCTTCCAACACCCGTTGGCTTCCTGCTGTCATTGCAGAGACCTTGGGACCCAAGATGTACAAGGTCCGCCTGGAAGATGGTTCCATTTGCAGACGTCATGCGGACCAACTACGTCCTCGTTCTCAACTGCCCGAATCCCTGATGCCGGCTGAACCACCAGTGTCTCAAAGATCTGCTCCCAGCAAATCAGGATGCACAGAGACTGATGATTGCGGGGACTCTGAACTTTTGAACTCAGCTCCAACAGAGCCCTCCAGCTCTGGTCCGGAGGTCTGTTTACCCTCTGAGCTGGGGGATCCCTTCTTGGCCCCGCCGGTACCCATTCCGGCCAGCCCTGTTTCCTCCGGTCCCGAATCGCTGGATGCCCGGCCTCAACGACACTGTCGACCTCCTGACCGGTTTCAGTTGCAAGAGCGGTTACGAGACTTTCGACGTGGCCGATGGAAGTGATCCGATGACATATTAACCCCGCAACGGTTCCTGGAAGCTTGAAGTCCCGTAATTCTCCTGTGTTTGGAGGACTGTTATTGGACAGTTATCAGTTAATGTTTTGTGCCTGTTATTGTTTTGTTTTTGTTTTTTTGGGTTTTTTTTAGGGATGGATGGAAGGTGTTATACCTGAAGGGTTCCACATGTACTGGCACTTTAAGGCTGGCTCCACCCAGCAGTGATGACAAGGGTCAAGGGGCATAGTAGCCATCTTAGAGAGACCACATGTAGGAAGCAGAGATATGTAATGTCCTGAGATGCATGTTGCAGTGTACAGCTGTACTGAATAAACATCCATTGTTCCAGCCCAGAGTCTTGTGTCTCCCACAACACAGAGGATATAACAACTCCACTAACTTGACATAAGCCTGAATAACAACCTGACAAATCCATTTGAAATAGTTGATTCCAACGCTACCTGCCCTTTCCTAGGGCTTTCTGGCAGCCTAACAATTTTCTGTATCTGAACTCTTTAGATAGACCGTAACAGCTCCCACTACAAGGAGAGAATGTAATAACCTTCCTTTCCACAGAACAAGGTTCTGGGAAAAAAAGGAAGGTAGGGAAACATCTTGATTCAGATAAAATTAGATACCTTAGGCAAAAAAGAATGGGTGAGGACTCAACACCACCTTATCGTTATGAATAATTAAGGATGTTTTTTTTACAAAAGAAAGCTGCCAAACCCTGAAAACTCTTGCTGAGGTTGCCGCAATCAAGAACACCAATTTCCTTATCAGAAGGAACATCAGTTCCAAGGGTTGCCTTTGCAACGCCGACAAAACTAGATCAAAATCCCACTTGCACAAGAGTGACCTAAGTGGCGGATTTTATACAGGCCCAAATCAAAGAGTGCAAAGCAAGTGGCCTTTGGAAAAAAACACCGACAAGGCCGAGATCCAACCCTTATAGAACTCAAGGCTAGCTTCATTTCCATTCCTAATTTTAGGAAGTCAAAAACTCTACCTATGACATACTTCCGAGGATGCCGTCCTTGGTTTCCACCAGGAACATAGACCCTCCAGACCCTATATTAAATGGTCCCAGAGGCCCGTTTTCCTGCATTAATCAGGGTAGTTACCACCGACCCTGAAAGCCCCCCCGATTCTTTTAAAATGTAGGCTTAACAGCCAAACCACTCAATTCAGCGTTTGCGAGGCAGGATGAAATAGCCCCTACAAAAGTAGGTTTGGACAAGAAGAAAGAGTCCATGGATCCCCTACTGCCACCCTCACGATCTCTGCATACTAGAATCATCTGGGTCATGCTGGAGCTACTAGTATTACCAACTTCTGTTCCCTTTTGATCCTGCATAGAAGCCGCGGTAGAAGCGGCATTGGGGGAATGCATAAATCAGTTAAAACTGAACCTGCTGGGATACCAACGCATCTGCCATATGCAAGTGGGTCCCTTGCCCTTAACACAAAGTTATCCAACTTTGTGTTAAACTGGACGCCAATAGATCCATGACCCAAATACCCCATTTCTGGCATACAGCCAGAATTTTTCGGGATGTAGAGAATATTCTCCCGGGAACAATTGTTGGTGGCTCACAAAATTTGCCTGGCAATTTTCCACTTTCCGAAATAAACACTGCAGATAGGCAAGATACATGCTTCTCTGCCCAAGCCAGAACATGGTTCACCTCCGTCTGGCTGCGTGACTTCTGGTACCCCCTAGGTGATTGGTGTAAGCCACTGCTGTGGTATGGTCAGATTGTATTCTGACAGGACAATTCTGCAACCTGAACATCCAGGCTATTAGAGCCAGACGTGCCACCCGAATCTCTAGGATGTTGTACAGGTTTTTCTCGGATCTTGCCCTGGGCAGTGATCTCTTCCAGGACTGCTCCTCAACCCAAGAGGCTGGCCTCCGTTGTCACTACCTTCCAGGTAACCGGTATGAAGGATCTTCCCTTCTTCAAATCTTTTGATTACCAACCAACTGAGACTCTGGCATACCTTTGGGGCCAGATACCTTGGATAATGTAAGGCTTGGGATTTTCTTGTTCCAAAATAGACAGACTTCTGTTTGCAACAGCCTTACAGAGCATAGGAAACCGCTTCGAAAGAAGCCACCATCTTCCCTAGCAATTCCATGCCAAGGCGAATGGAAGGACTCTTTCTTGCCTTGACCACATGGACCAGCTCTCTTATAGCGCTATATACACCAAAAAACCGCGCTATCACAACACCGTAAATTCAGGCAGCGGCTAGCGTGTGATAACAAGAAAATAAAACAATATAAAAAGCCGCGCCAAATATCAAAAACAAATGAATATAGTAGTTAAACAGTCCACAAATGGTATAAGTAGTAGTGGATTTTAGATTGGTTCTCCAGCAGAGACAGAATCACTGTATTGATCAGAGGCTGATTTGCATGTAGAGATGTTAGCTTTCCAATGCACCAGGTGACATGCATACAGTGTGTGAGATCCCACCACCGGAATTGTATATCAGCTTACCAGATAGCAAGCCTTTAGTGCAGTTGGCTATAGCCCAGCCACGGCCTTTAAATCCCCTGGGCTAAGATGTTTCAAAATTCCCAATCAAATGGCAGCCTTGATGTTGAAGGTGGTGCGTGTTTGCGATTTAGGACGCAACGCAACTCCTCAATAACCGCGGTAAAACGACAAGCGTAACCCAATCCGGCTCACATGCAGGCAGGAAGATAGAAAGGGACGCAATAGCGTGATATCGTAGGTGTAACAGATTTATTAAAAAAGTAATGTACTTACACTTAAGCAGTATAAACACAGCATGTAAATATGTAAAAAAGCCGGCCGGCTTACGGAGCCCTCCTCCTAGGCGTGGTGACGTCACTGACGCTGCCTCCAGACGCGTTTCGTCCTATTGGACATTCTCAATGGGGCCCCATTGAGAATGTCCAATAGGACGAAACGCGTCTGGAGGCAGCGTCAGTGACGTCACCACGCCTAGGAGGAGGGCTCCGTAAGCCGGCCGGCTTTTTTACATATTTACATATTTACATGCTGTGTTTATACTGCTTAAGTGTAAGTACATTACTTTTTTAATAAATCTGTTACACCTACGATATCACGCTATTGCGTCCCTTTCTATCTTCCTGCCTGCATGTGAGCCGGATTGGGTTACGCTTGTCGTTTTACCGCGGTTATTGAGGAGTTGCGTTGCGTCCTAAATCGCAAACACGCACCACCTTCAACATCAAGGCTGCCATTTGATTGGGAATTTTGAAACATCTTAGCCCAGGGGATTTAAAGGCCGTGGCTGGGCTATAGCCAACTGCACTAAAGGCTTGCTATCTGGTAAGCTGATATACAATTCCGGTGGTGGGATCTCGCACACTGTATGCATGTCACCTGGTGCATTGGAAAGCTAACATCTCTACATGCAAATCAGCCTCTGATCAATACAGTGATTCTGTCTCTGCTGGAGAACCAATCTAAAATCCACTACTACTTATACCATTTGTGGACTGTTTAACTACTATATTCATTTGTTTTTGATATTTGGCGCGGCTTTTTATATTGTTTTATTCTCTTATAGCGCTGACTTCTGTCCCAGGCCAAGAGACACTTTTCGGGCTATTTCCCACTGAATGTTAGGATCATTTTCCTTGGCTGAGAACCCAACCCAGGTGTTCCAGATACTTGACCATGCTGGACACAGTTTGTTCTAGCCGGGCTACTGACTGATCCAGCAGCAGCAGGTCGCCTAGGTATGCCATTACTGCTATACCCTGGCCCCTTAGTCTTGCTAGTACTGGGGTTAAAACTTCCGTAAATACCCAGGAGTGGTGGCTAACCCAAAAGGGTATGGCCATGAACTGAAAGTGGCTCTGTTCCAACACAAAAACGCAAGAACTTCTGATGAGCGGACATATTTGATGTCCATCGATGCTAGAACTTCTCCTCCCCATAGGGTGGATTCGGAAAGAGCGAATGTTTAGGAAGCGATTCAGATCTTTGAGCTCTAAAAAAAGGGTCTTGCATGTCCATTTGGTTTCGGTACTGCAAGGAGATTTGAATAAAACCCCAACCCTGCACTTCTGAGGGGGTCTCCGATTTCCTAAAACATCAATCTTTCCAGCATCAGAAATAAAGACCTTCTTTTCATTAGGTCTTTGGGGAGTAGCCCAGGGCTACCACAGAGATGACCCATATGTCAAGAAACTGTTCTTGCCAAGCCCCTGAAAACCACAGAAGTCTTCCCTCCACCTCGATCGAGCAGAGGCACCCCTTCATGAGGAGGCCTTGGGACTCTGCTTTGTAGGCTTCTGCCCTCAGAAACTTCTGCAGTCCTATGCAAACACATAGGTAAAATGGTTCCAGAAAAACAAGTACATACGTATACAGCTTTAACGTATGCAGCATGTGTTAAAGCAATATGCCTCTATGGAAGCATGCGTTCATAGTTTTAGCATGAGACCTTACAAATATACCTTCAGGCAAAATATGAAGTGTGTGCTGTACACACGCATTCACGTAGCATGTGATGTGTGCCATGGAACAAGCATCTTTGCAAAGCATGCATTTATGAAACGTTTTATGCAACATTCCGCACAGGGGTCAAGTCCTGGAGAAAAAAGAGAGAGAAGATCACCGCTCAAGGTAGGTCTATTGTAGGGTCGTTTTTAAAAATATAGGACTCTAAGGGTGCAGGCAATGCACTAAGGCAAATATTGGTAAAAAGATGAGGGATGGACAGCCGCACTCCAAACCAAACAGGTTGTCTTTATTCAAATCAACAGCAAGAACACAGCAGATCACAGCAATAGGAACAGGAGAATACCGACGTTTCGCACTGGCTTCAGTGCTTATTCATGGCTAACATGCATTGAAACTGTTCAGTATATATAGAGATCAGAGGCTAGTGTGTGACCTGATTGAATAATTGGCTGAGGGTTGTCCGCAATCATTGGGCACACCAGAAGTCAATATCAGATCACAGACTGCCTATACATATCCAAGGGAACATAAAAAGAAAAAAACAAAAAACAAATGTGAAATGTTGTTGAACAAAAATCCAAGGTGCCAAAAAACAGATGTGATCCACATAAATATTATTTAGACTAAGCATATATGAGTAAAATAAACATAGTGAGAATAAATACTGTCAAACCTCTTAACAAGACAATATATGCCAGTATAGATGTGGCAACAGGTTAAAATAGATCGTGAATATAGAAGAATAAAGCGATGAAATAAATATAAAACACGAATACACGTGTGGTGAAATGCTATTTCTAGATTGCCACATTGGCCATATATGCCAAAAAGTATGTGAATATCTTGGGGGGTTAAGCTGTATGAGTGTATAAACTCAAGTATCTATGGTTGCAATGGTGTGTCCATTAAGCAGACCTTCATCCCAATGATGATTCAAAAAATAATAAAGGAGGTGTACTATAGATCCTCTTATTAACTAGTAAACCCAGTGATATGTGAGTGTGTATTGATGCAAAGTGATGCATTCTAAAGAAGTAAGTAAAAAAATGCAGTGTATATCTATGGTATATTCAAGTGGAGAAAATCTTTTTTTATATATAAAACATTTTTCATTTTTTTGTTAATTTATTAATTGAGAAAAAAATGCTCAATAAAGCAGTGTAGAGCGGTGACGAACCGTCCTGTGAAAATGTGGAAAAGCACAAATGGACAACATATGAAAAAGGACGATTATAGTGTATAACGGAAAATGGGTATGAAAATCCAAAAACTAAATAGTTCCAAAAATGAATATGCGACCTACAGATGCACTCGTAGTATAAAGCCCTGTGGTATAATACCCCATGGAACATGGAAATATTAAACATTGAGATTGTCTGTGTCTGCATATTAATGGATCTGTGAGTCCCGTCATATGTAATTAAATAAAAATAAAAATGTGGGAAGGGGGGGAGGGGGGGGGGAGCGTGGGAAGGACGGGGGAGGGGAAGGAAAAAAAAAAAAAAAGGGGGGGAGGGGGGGGGGGGGGGGAGACAAATGTCATGGAAACACGAGCCCGGACTAAACACTAACAGAAACATAATGGGCCAAAGTGAGCATCAAGACTAGAGAATGTGGCTCATACACATATGCAAATATTTAAAAATGCATAATTGTAGTAAAATAACTCTAAAAGAAATGTCGCATGAAATGAATACAGGCATGTGCCTTTGACATATGGAGTGTGGCCGCGCTAGAGGAACCATGACATAGGCTCTGGTAAGATATGTCTTAAGTAAAATTTCATTGAAAAATGTGCATGTTTGTGTGTGCAGATATGTAAAAAAATAAAATTTAACTGCACATGCACATATACAAAAAGATCTATAAAAACAGAAAAATGCATGAAATTGTGTCCACATAGCGCGCATGGTCATTGAAGACTTTTGACATAATGGCAATGGATGTGCATTGGTTAATGAAAAGAAATGTTGTGTATATGAGACCAATATCTCTAATGTTATAAATAACACATCGATTGTTGCCGTTATCGTTGGCCACTAATCGGTCATATCAATTCTTGCAAATATATGCACAAAGATAAAAAAAGCAATTATAATAGCCAGCCAAACGAAACCATATTAATTCGCGCTAAATGTGGACACTGTAAAGCAGGGCCCCTCAAAAAATGAAACTATGTAAAAAATAGCCAGTTTGTGTAATAACACAAGGCTACTATGTATTTAAGTCCGGGGCATATATGAAGACAGAGTAATAATAAACGCAGAGGGTTCAGTAAAAATGGGAATGGGAATGGAAGGAAATGGCCAGACAAAATATAGTGATGTTTAAAGGGGCACTCATCATGGGTGTATTGTGTAGCTTACAGGTGTGTATGAACAGAAGACGGTATTGGGGTGGTTCAAAAGATGGTTATTGGGGCACTTAGGATGGGTGCTATACACAGGAATGATTTATAGTGCATTGTCACTGTTAGAGCAATGTCAGGTGTAATAGATATAGCCCCCTAGTCATAGTAATGGGAAACGTCCCATTGAAAGTTTAACCCCTCAGGCATTCTAGTACCTAAAAGGAAAATCCAAAAAAACTCTCGCCGGCAGAGCAAGCGGAATTTGTCTCCCCCTCTAACCGGGCGGGCGATTTTCTCCATGCCTTGTATGTATAGGCTGGAGATGTCCTTGTGATGGACCAAATTCCAATGCTTTGCTACATTAGTGTTGTTGTCTTGACTGATATCATAAAGATGGTCTCTAAGCCTGTCTTTTAACCGTCTAATCGTGCGGCCCACGTACTGAACATGACATAGATCGCAGCTGATGACATAAACTATATGTGCAGTATTACAATTAATAAACTGCTGAATGTCATAATTCTTGTTCATAGGAGTGGGAGTGTACAGATGGACCAGTTGTTATATGTTTGCAATACCTACATCCCCCTACTCCACATCTAAAGGTGCCTTTGAATGAAAGCCAATTGTTTCCAGTCGGCCTGCTGAGAAACAGGCTGGGGGACAGAATGCTACCTAGAGACGGGGCCCTTCTGCTGACTGTTTTAACCCCTTGTGTCAGAATCGACTGGTACGTGGTGTCACCAAACAGGACCGGAAGGTACTTGTTAATGATGTTTTTAATGCCGTTAAATTCTGGACTGTAGGGTGTGGAGAATATGGGGATGGTGTCATTGAAAGTTGATTTTTTGATACGCCGTTTATTGTCAAACAGAGATGACCTGGGAATGGAATTGACTCTGGAGAGTGCCCTATTGATGGTCCCAGCAGGGTATACCCTATCTTTAAATCTGGACGCCATATCAGAAGATTCCCGAATGAAATCATCAGTGTTACTACACAAGCGTTTCAATCTGAGGAATTGCCCAAAAGGGATTCCTCTGATGGTATGCTGGGGGTGAGAGGAGTCAGCACGCAAAAGATTGTTTCCCGCCGTGTCTTTTCTAAACAGGCTAGTGGAAACAAAACCGTTGGCGCCGGTGAGCCTAACATCCAAAAAGTCGATGGTGGAGAGCTGCAATTTACCAGTAAAATGCAAGTTAAGGCCATTATCGTTAAGATACAGCAATAACGTATCGAGGTTAACGGTCTCACCAGAACAGATGAACAACAAGTCGTCAATGTAGCGACAGTAAAGCACGGTGTCCTGCCGACGGGGACTATCACATCCAAAGATGCGGGACCTCTCCCACCATCCCATGTAGAGATTGGCAAGGGAGGGCAAAAACTTGGCTCCCATGGAGGCCCCGCATCTTTGGAGGTAGTAGTCCCCATCGAACATGAAGAAATTGTGCGTAAGTAAATATTCAAGTGACAAAATGATAAATTCCTCTAATGCCAATGAAAACTTGTTGGACTCCCTCAAAAAGTAGCCTACAGCTTGGAGACCCAGATGATGCGGGATGCACGAGTACAGGCTCGTCACATCACAACTGATCCACTTGTATTGTTCTTCCCACGGAAACCCATTAAGCTTCTGAAGGAGCTGTTGGGTATCACGTAGGAAGCCAGGAAGCTCGACTACCAAGGGTTGTAATTGGCCGTCAACCCACTCACCCAGTCTCTCGTTAAGTGACCCAATACCTGCCACGATAGGTCTTCCTATTAAAGGGTTTAGTCCCTTGTGTGTCTTGGGTAAATGATGAAAGACTGGGGTAACGGGGTGACTGGGAATAAAAAGTAGTTTATCAGATTCCGTAATTAAACCAGCCTGTACACCTCTGTCCAAGACAGAGGTTAATGCTTTGGTGAAAGGCACTGTGGGGTTCATGGTGAGAAGCTGATATGTGGTAGTATCAGACAGCTGGCGAACCGCCTCCTCTTTATACACAGATGAATCTAAAACAACTACAGAGCCCCCTTTATCGGCATTCCTAATAACAATGTTAACATCAGTTTTCAAAGAGTTCAAGGCTTGTGTTTCCTCTGGAGACAGATTGTTGGGGAGCTGGTCTCTGCGACAGTTACGGGCCAGGCGTGTGAGGTCCCTCTCTACCAGTGATTGGAAAGAGTCAAGATCCTTGCCCCTAGAACCCAGTGGGTAAAAGTTAGATCTCATCTTAAAAGAAATGGTACAAGGACCATCTGCTGGGTCAATGGGACAAGGATGTGACTCAATAAACAAATCTGTGAGGTCTTTTAAGGCGCAGACCTCTTTAAAGAGAAGAGGAGACGAAATTAACTCACCTGACCCTTGGCTGTCAGCAGAGACAAGTTCCTGGAGAAAAAAGTGTGGGAACTCCCACCCAAGATCCACTCCCCCACCAAAAAAAAAAAAATGATACGCTCATATGCATAATTACTAAACTGCATGTTTTTTGTTTTTTTTTGATCCACTGTACCTTAGTAAGTTCTTTCTAAATCCCGCGATAACTTGCAGCAGACCTCCGCAATGTCTCCTGGGAACAATGACAAAAGCTCGCAGGAGACATTGCGGCATCGAGGAAGTGATGGAATACCCGCACGCTACCCGATGAATCCATATACAGGAAGCGGCCAGTAACATAAAGGATTACTAAGGTTCGCCTGCCCCTGACAGTGACTCGAGCTGGGCATCGCCGCTTAGTGAAGGATTGGCTCGGCTGCTCTAGTCCTGCAAAGGGAACCAAGTTCCTGCTGTGAAAAAAGTGCAGGAACTCCGTTCCCACAGGACTTGAGCCCTGATTCTGCAACACGTATCTATGCAGACATGTATTCCTACGGGATCACGAGGAATCATGTATATTTAAGTAAACATGTATTAACATGCCTCATTAAGCGATCATGCAACTTTTAGGCGATCATGCATCCTTATGCGATCGAGCATCTTTATGCGATCAAGCACCCTTGTGCAAACGAGCATCTTATGCGACCAAGCATCTTTATGTGATAAAGCATTTTTATGCGACTGAAAAAAACATGCATATCTATACAAACATAAACACGCATCTGTGATCATGTAACCTTAAAGCGGGGGTTCACATAAAAAAATGTTTTAACATTACATTCAGGCGAGTTGTCATAATGACATTAGGCTGTTTTTTTTTAAATCCTTGCCGTACATACCCTTTTATGTACATTTTCACTGCGGCTTCCGGGTATGTAATCTGCGGGACTGGGCGTTCCTAATTGATTCACATGCTTCCGACCAGCGCATACAGCGCGTCACGAAATGCCGAAAGAAGCCGGACTGCGAGTCAGCTCTATACGGCGCCTGCGCACCGGCGTTTTTCAGCAACTCGTGACGCGCTGTATGCGCCGGTCGGAAGCATGTCAATCAATTAGGAACGCCCAGTCCCGCAGATTACATACCCGGAAGCCGCGGTGAAAATGTACATAAAACGGTATGTACGGCAAGGATTTAAAAAAAAAAAAAAAAAAACAGCCTAATGTCATTATCACAACTCGCCTGAATGTAATGTTAAAACATTTTTTTGGGGTGAACCCCCACTTTAACCACTTCCCGACCTCCTCATGTACATTTACATCAGCAGAATGGCATGGACAGGCACATCAACGTACCTGTACGTGCCTGCCTAGACGTGGGTGGGGGGTCCGATCGGGACCCCCCCGGTACATGCGGAGGTCGGGTCCGCTCGGGGAGCGATCCGGGACGACGGCGCGGCTATTTGTTTATAGCCGCTCCGTCGCGATCGCTCCCCGGAGCTGAAGAACGGGGAGAGCCGTGTGTAAACACGGCTTCCCCGTGCTTCACTGTGGCTGCGCATCGATCGAGTGATCCCTTTTATTAGGGAGACTCGATCGATGTCAGTCCTACAGCCACACCCCCCTACACTAGTAAACACATACACAGTGATCCCTAAATGTTACAGCGCCCCCTGTGTTTAACTCCCAAACTGCAACTGTCATTTTCACAATAAACAATGCAATTTAAATGCATTTTTTGCTGTGAAAATGACAATGGTCCCAAAAATGTGTCAAAATTGTCCGAAGTGTCCGCCATAATGTCGCAGTCACGAAGAAAATCGCTGATCGCCGCCATTACTAGTAAAAAAAATAAAATAAATAAAAAATGCAAAAAAAACTATCCCCTATTTTGTAAACGCTATAAATTTTGCGCAAACCAACCGATAAACGATTATTGCGATTTTTTTTTACCAAAAATAGGTAGAATACGTATCGGCCTAAACTGAGGAAAAAAAAAATTGATATATGTTTTTGGGGGATATTTATTACAGCAAAAAGTAAAAAATATTGCATTTTTTTCAAAATTGTCGCTCTATTTTTGTTTATAGTGCAAAAAATAAAAACCGCAGAGGTGATCAAATACCACCAAAAGAAAGCTCTATTTGTGGGGAAAAAAGGACGCCAATTTTGTTTGGGAGCCACGTCGCACGACCGCGCAATTGTCTGTTAAAGCGACGCAGTCCCGAACTGTAAAAACCCCTTGGGTCTTTAGCCAGCATATTGGTCCGGGGCTTAAGTGGTTAAGCGATCCTGTCAACTTATGCGATTATGCATTTTTATGTGATCAATAATGAACCTTTTTTGTTTTTTTACACAAACATGCATTTTGTACACCCATGATCATGCATCTTTATGCAAACATGTGAACTGGTAAAAAACAGTTATCTTCAGCAACCGTGTGCTCCAGCAACTGTGCGTTTTAGCAGCAACTTTGTAAGCAAGCACTTGCTCAACTGCAGTTGGTCCTATACATTAGACCTGCAGGATACCAAGCACATATGCACTATGTTGGAGATACAACTCCCTAAAATGCACCCACGCTCATGTCTTTTAAACATTATTTTAAAAACATGTAATTAAGCAATACATTTACAAGCACGTATATTATGCTGTTCCTGCCCACAAGCAGATAATTGCGCTTTTAAAGTGAACTGCTAATCATCCAGTAGTGTATCTACATACGTACATGCCCCTCGGATAGGCAGAAAATATGCAGCATGTAGTCATGACTTGTCTGCACCCGGCCCCCAAGAAATTACCCGTGCCCTCTAGTGGCTGGGGAAGAAACAGCAGCATGCATGAGCAAGAGCACATAGCATGATAGAATGGCACACTGCTCCCAGTGGCCACTGGGAAAAACATATAGTCAGATCTCTCTTTTTTAAAAGAGAAACTGCAAACAAATGCAGACTTACTCTTCCCGTCGCAGGGTACTGCTGGAATATCACAGCGACCCAATCTTCCCCCATCACGGCTGGCTGATGTCATGCCAGATCTTCAAAGGATGGGGTCCCCGCTGTACGTAGGGTCCACTGCCTTGGACCTGTATAGCTCCCTGCCAGAGAAAATCTGTGGTATAGCAATGTGACCAAGGTTCTGGATCCCAGGGACCAGCTCTCCTAAGAGAAGCGCTACAGGCAAAACCTTGTTCTTCCGTACCAAGGCTCGGGTACCATCCACTTTAGCCTTTGTTTTGGCTCTTTGAATGGATCCGATAGCCTGAACAGTGTCTGGGAGCTATGCTATCTATGGAGCACATCATTAACTGTGACCAACACCTTAGACACTGGTGAAAAAAACGGAGGTACTCCCTGGATGGGAGGGGTTATATAGGGAGAGACTTCCTTCTTTGATTGCACCAGTGTCCATCACCTGAAGGTGGCCTATAACCCACATACTAATTACTATGGCTGTTCTGTGTCCCGTGCTGTACGATAAAGAAAGGTAATTTATTTCAGTAATTCAATAAAAAAAAAATTCAATATTGTAGACTCATGGTTTCACACTCTAATCAGCTAATAAACTCAAAAACGCCTGTAAAAGGTTCCCTGAGCCTTTAAATGGCCTCACCGTTTGGTTCAGTAGGTTACACAATCATGGGGAAGACTGCCGACTTGACAGTTGTCTAGAAGACAGTCATCGACACCCTCTACAAGGAGGGTAGCGCAACAAAAGTTGCTAAAGAAGCTGGCTGTTCACAGTGTGCTGTATCCAAGCACATTAATGGACAGTTGAGTGGAAGGAAAAAGTGTGGTAGAAAAAAAAAAAAAAGATGCAAATAACAGGGATAACCGCAGCCTTGAGAGGATTGTGAAGCAAAGGCCATTCAAGAATTTGGGAGAGATTCACAAGTAGCGGACTGCGGCTGGTGTAAATTTTTTCCAAGAGCCACCACACACAGATGTATCCAGGACATGGGCTACAACTGTCTCATTCCTTGTGTTAAACCACTCCCGAACCAGAGACATGAGAAGCATCTTAACTGGGCTAAGGAGAAAAAGGACTGGACTGTTGCTCTGTGGTCCAAAGTCATCTTTTGACTTTGTGAATTGAATTACTAAAATAAAATGTACTTTTTAATGATATTCACATTTTATGAGGTGTAATTATATATATATATATATATATATATATATATATATATATATATATATATATATATAAAAAACACACACCTCAAAAAATTTAATCAAAAAGAAAAAAACAAAACCAAGCAACATAGTTTGGCCTACAAAAAAAAAAACACATTAATCCTTTGTCATGTGAAAAATAGAGTCTGCCATTGCTGGCCTTCACTGACCAATACTTTTGAGCAATAACCATCATGGAGCTCTGGAGGAGGGGGGCATGTAACCCAAAACGTTTAAGTCTCCCAACTGTGTTACATTGGAATAGAAGAAAAGGCCTACAGCTAGAGCTGAAGAAAAGTATACCGCTCTAAAAACAATCAATCCCCATTGCTTCCGTCCCAACAAACCAAGAGGGTGCTGGCTGTGCTCAATTACCATGAGATGAAAGAAAAATCCTGGATCGCCGCACTCCTCAAAAAACGAAAATTAAAATGGAAAAAACAGCCAAAATTCATGCAGTCAAACAAGAAGTGGATTAGGAAAAAAAGAGCTGACATGTTTCGCATCCTATGATGCTTACTCGTAGCTGAGTAAGCATCATAGGATGCGAAACATGTCAGCTCTTTTTTCCTAATCCACTTCTTGTTTGACTGCATGAATTTTGGCTGTTTTTTCTATTTGAATTGTTGTTGTTTTTTCATGTTTTGAATAAAGACATCGTTGTTTGAGGAGTGTGGCGATCCAGGATTTTTCTTTCACCTACAGCTAGAGCTGTTGTTCAAAAAGCTTGTTTTTACAGTTGGATAGGAATCTTTTGAAACAAATTAGGTATCTGTGGGAGGAGGTTTTGCTTAAAAGCATTGCTTTTTCCCAGCCAAGCGAGAATTTTTAGAAGATCAGGACTAGAATTCTGCCTGTATTATTGGAATTAGTGGAAAGAAGTCAACGTATAATTTGGACAGATCGTTAGGAAGTTGAATACCCAAATAGAGGAAGTGGAAAGGGGTCCATTTAAAAAGGGAAATTTCGCCTGGAGATGTTGACAAAGATTTATGGATTTTTAATGGTTGATATGAAAGTTTGAAAGCTCTCCATATGTTTTGATCTCCATTCTATGATTTGGCAGGGTAGTGATCGGGTTGTTAAGAAAGAACAACAAGTCTGCATAGGTCGAGATTTGGGATATGGGACCCTATAGTAATGCCACTGATGTTAGGCCACTGAACAGATCACAGAATCGGTTCTAAAGTTAATATGAATATCAGTGGGGAAAGTGGGCATCCCCATTGCCGATGTGAAAGGGGACTTAAAGAACCCCATTTATGCTGACACAGGCGGTAGGAGCAGAGTATAGTGAATGTATCCAATGCTGCATATGAGTGGCAAAAAAAAAAATTCAAGGATCACCGCCAGTTTTCAGAATAGGAAACAGGTGGTAATTAAAGTGATTGTAAGGGTTTTTTTTTTTTACCTCCACTGTGCAGCTTGTTTTGCACAAAGTGGCCCCGAACCTCCTCTTCTAGGGTCCCCCGGCGGCTCCTCCCCGCATCAGATAACCCCCCTAGGAGAAGCGCTCTCCCGGGGGGTCACCTTGTGAGCAAGCTCCCGAGTCCAGCATTTGTCTATAGACGCGAATGTCGGACATGGCTCGCCCCCGGCGCTCGCTTCATTGGATTTGATTGACAGCAGCCAATCGTTTAATCTATCATTAATCTATCCAATCAAGAGCAGGGAACCCATGGAGAGAGGACAATCGTGTCTCTGCCAACAGAAATACAGGGCTCAGGTTAATTTAAACAGAGGGGGGGGCTGGGGGGCCAGTCATAGTCACCACCAGGGTGCATAGGGTGCATTAAAGGTGAAAAAACACGAGGATTTACAACCCCTTTAAAACAAAAGGGTGGAGGTTACAGGTGATGTCATTACCCAAATATGGGCAATGACTTGTTAATGGTGAACAGAGATTAGCTCCCCATGAGATCCGCTTTACTTCTGAGTGACACTGTACAGCAGTGGACAGTTTTGAAAGCCGCTATTTGACTGAACAGCCGCTGTCTGCTCAAGGGCTGTCAATCAAAGTGGAGCGGACCCAATGGGGAACTAGTCTCAGTTCCCCATTAAGCTCCACCCACCCCTAGTATAAACTCCTTCAGCCAAGTGCCTGTCAGTATAAGTGCAGTAGTGAGAGTGCACTGAGGAACGAGTGTCCAGTGAGGTGGCAGTGCTCTTCTTCCCCAGTGCAAACACAAGCCAATCCATGTACCACAGTTACATGAATTGGATGCGAAAACCAACACTCAGTGCTGCGCCCTGATGGAATTTGAAAGGGAGATCAGTCTGTGATCACTCACTAAGGACATTCATTATAATGAATAAAAAAAATGAATGAATAAAAAAAATTCACTTTATGGACTCATTGGAATAAGTTGGAAGATACCATATGCACTTATATTGGTTTGTTTTATACCTTTTTGATCTGCACTTGCACTTTGCTGTTTAATCACTGGCAAAAAGTTGATAACATTGCACAGTTTTTTTGCATCTGCACTGTTGAGTTAATAACTGATACTTCAGTGGGAATATTGCACATTTGAACACAAAGTATTTGTATTGATTTGTTTGGTATATCATATTGATTGATAAGTAGGTATTGGGAGCACTATCCAAGGGCACCCTCACAATAAATAGGATATATTTATCTACCTATATATTTTACTTATGTTCTTGGCACAAAAAGATATTATTTAAATTGGCATTGAAGTTAGCCCAACCTACAACTGGTTATAATATCTTGAGAACCACTGGTCTAGCCCAAACTCCTTTGACAAACCCTATTCTCATCCTCACCCGCCATCTGTTTTCAATCAGAATGCCCCCAAAGTCACTTTCCTCCCCCACCTCCTGCTGTCATTCCCACTGCATGAAAAGTGACTGCACTTGTCTCTGGCAGCAGTCACATACCTGAGACAAGCTTTGAACTAAATTTAATATTGGTCTCCTTGTAAGTAGTGTGATCAAACCGCTGTAGGGAGTTGACCACACGATTTAAGAATCCACACCATTTAGAAAAGCATGCACATAGTTCTATTCCCCAAGGGGACAAAGTGCTAAGAACAACTTTGGCGAGACTTCGTTAGGCCTCATGCACACTGGGCGTTTGCCCAGCTCTTCCTGAACGGCCTTCTCCTGCCAGGAGAAAAGCAGCATCAAAGACACTTAAAGCTGCGTTTTTTGTATATGCGTTTAGACGCATGTAGGCAAGTCAAGCACTTGTGTGCTCATTCATTTTATTGGCCAGAATAATAATGTATTCTGGCCATTGAAATTAATTGATGTTCAAGTGCTAAACGCACCTAGCCTTAAACTAATGTTAACCACTTAAGATCCAGACCAAAATGCAGCTAAAAGGACCTTGCCCCTTTTTGCGATTCGGCACTGCATTGCTTTAACTGATAATTGCGCGGTCGTGCGAAGTGGCTCCCAAACAAAATTGGTGTCCTTTTTTTCCCACAAATAGAGCTTTCTTTTGGTGGTATTTGATCACCTCTGCGGTTTTTATTTTTTGCGCTATAAACAAAAATAAAGCGACAATTTTGTAAAAAAAAAAAAAAAAATAATATTTTTTACTTTTTACTATAATAAATATCCCCCCAAAATATATAAAAAACATTTTTTTTTACTCAGTTTAGGCCGATACGTATTCTACCTATTTTTGGTATAAAAAAAATAAATAAAAAAAAAAAATCGCAATAAGCGTTTAATCGGTTGGTTTGCGCAAAATTTATAGCGTTTACAAAAAGGGGATAGTTTTATTGCATTTTTATTATTTTTTTACTTTTATTTTTTTACTACTTATGGCGGCGATCAGCGTTTTTTTTTTGTGACTGCGACATTATGGCGGACACTTCGGACAATTTTGACACATTTTTGTGACCATTGTCATTTTCACAGCAAAAAATGCATTTAAAATGCATTGTTTATTGTGAAAATGACAGTTGCAGTTTGGGAGTTAACCACAAGAGGGCGCTGATGAGGTTATGTGTTCCCTGAAGTGTGTTTACAACTGTAGGAGGGTGTGGCTGTAGGTGATGTCATCGATTGTGTCCCCCTATAAAAAGGGATGACACGATCGATGCAGCCGCCACAGTGAAGAACGGGGAAGCCGTGTTTACATACGGCTCTCCTTGTTCTTCAGCTCCCGCAGCTTCGGACCGGGTCGCGGGAGCGCGCCCGCGACCCACGGCTGGGTACTAGTACAGGACGTACATGTGCCCAGCCGTGCCATTCTGCCGACGTATATGTGCAGGAGGCGGTGGTTAAGGTGCAGCAAGCGTTTGATCAGCCAAAACGCTGCTGCTCCTGAACACACTAACATTGGGTTTTTTTCTTTTTTGACACACACCTGTAAACACCTGTGTGTGCATGGATACATAGGCCAACACTGAGGGTTGCTTGCAGAGCGAAAAAAATAAAAAAAAGTCAGACGCTCCTAAAAGGATTATTTAATACCCAGTATATGAGGCCTTAAAGTAGTTATAGTGTAATATAGGATAAATGTTTGTATTATAGTACCTGATATGGCCAGCTTTCCTGGACAGACAGAGCGTTCCCTTGTACCAGCATCTGATGACCTAGGAAGAAAAAAAAAAAAAAACACGATTAATACAAAAATTACCCATAAAGTGAACATTTAAAGGCCATTGAAAAATTAGCTCCCCACTCAAAACAAAGAAAAATAAAAAAAAAGGGGGGGGGGGTGGTTTAGGCTTTACATATACTAAACATGGACTTCAGCTAATATTTAGTTTTTTTCTTTGCTTGCATTCACCTACTCACTCATACAGATTCATTATTGATCCCAGGCGGTTTTATCACAGTTGAGATACAAACATTTATCAGAATTTGCATTCCTGAAACACTCGGGTGTAAAGGTGGCCTTCTAGGTGGATCCTGATGGGCCGTGTCAGCCCCTGGCTTTGCTTAATATTCCAAGTGACCTCTCCTTGCCATAATTTCCAACACCTGGGAGTTTGGGTATCCTACCCAACTCGGTGTTAGGGCCACCAGGAAATAGGCATACAAACAGAAACTTAAAAATGGTTGTAAACCCACTTTTGGGGGGGAAAAATTATATAACACCTGCCAGACAAACGCATAATGAGCTAGTATTCATAGTATACTAGCTCATTATGCAATAATCGCCTGAGATCAAAGCTGCGGTACTCGACACAGCAACGGCCGCCGACATCACTCCGGGGGTTACTTCCGGGTATCGCGGCTCTGGCACTGTGATTGGCCGGAGCCGCGATGATGTCACTCCTGTGCATGTGCGCGGGAGCCGGCAGTAACGGCACAGTCTAACTAAAGCAACGGCACAGCGATGACTTTGGCACATGCAGACACAGGGAATATGTCCTAAACAGTGCAATTTTAGGAGATATCCAGGGTAGCTACAGGTAAGCCTTAATATAGGCTTACCTGTAGCAAAAGGTGTGTTGTAAGGGTTTAAAACCACTTTAATTTGAAAAGTTTTGCTTCAAGTGTAAGTAAAAGTAAAAACTTTGAGAATGTGTTAGGGCCCACATCAGGTTTTATTGCAGGAATTCTCAACTCCAGTCCTCAAGGGGCCCAGACAGGTCATGTTTTCAGGTTTTTTATTATTTTGCACTTAGCGATTTGATCAGTTTCACTGCCTTCGTAACTACCACAGCTGTTTCATCTGAGGGAAATCCTAAAAACCATGACCTGTTGGCGCATTGAGGACGAGTTGAGAAACACTTTTATTGCCATGAATTAGGGATGTCCGGATACCGAGCATTTCCCGAGTACTTGTATTCAGGGGAAATGCTCTGATGCTTCACCCAATACCTGGGTAGTCAGGTGTTGGGTGGTGGGGGGAGTTACAAGTCTTCTCCCCCGTGCCGTCTTCTCATCCCCCGTGCTGTCTTCTGTCCAACTCCGTGCTGTGCACCCCCCCTGTGCCGTGCTCCCCCGTGCCATCTTCTTCCCCCCCCCCCCGTACCGTCCCCCGTGCCATCTTCTCTCCCCCTGCCCTCTTCTGTCCAAATCCGTGCTGTGCTTCCCTCCCAGTGCCATCTTCTCTCCCCCCTGCCGTCTTCTGTCCAACTTTGTGCTGTGCTCCCCCCGTGCCATCTTCTCTCCCACGTGCCGTCTTCCCCCCCCCCTCCATGCCGCTTTCCCCCCTCAATCTGTCAGAAAGGAGAGCGCTAAACCCGGCTCCTACCTTTTCCGAATGTACAGAGTCAGTGATCACAGACTGTTCATTCACATAACTAAGCATCGTAACCTGTGATTACGATGCTTCAGTTTATGAATGGAGAGGAGCTTTCTCCATTCATTTCAGCTGAGGCTGCAGAGAAAAGGAAATGGGGAATCTGTGTCCTTAGTCCCTTTCTCTGTCTTAAAGGGGAGATGTCAGAGGTCTGTTAAGACCCACGATATCTCACCAAAGCCCCCCCCCCAACAGGGCTGATTAAAAAAAAAATGCAATAAATAATTTAAAAAATAAAATGTAAATAATAAAAAAACAAAAACAAAACACACTGATAAGCCACTACAACCCCCCCCCCCCCTAAATAAAATAAAAAATCAGTGTAAAAAACGCCACTGTCACATGATATTAAAAACAAGTATCGGTATTCGGTATCGGCGAGTACTTGGAAAAAAGTATCTGTACTCGGTCTCAAAAAAGTGGCATCAGGACAACCCTACCATGAATGTTCTGACTGGGATTCACCCCCTCTGCTTGGCTAGTCCTGGTGACTATTATGCCAAATTTTTGAGCAGTCACAGAATCAGGAGGTGGGTGAAATACAGAGACTTGTTCTGGTCGCGGGGGGTTTACTCTCATTTTGGAGAGAGTTGTGCCTCTGTGAAAAGGCAAAAAATAAATAAAAATATAAGGTTTAGCTTTATACACATATATTCAAAAAAGGAAGGAAACATGCCAGATTAATATGGGGTTTACTATTCCTTCCAATACTGCAAGTTAACTGGCAATTGCATGAAAAGATATACAGGCCCAGAAAGTGAGAGAAAATATCAAAATGGCATTAAAAGGACAGTAACATACGGTAAGAGGAGTTTTCTTAAGGAGACACAATCCATAGATTATCTGTTCGTTAGTATAGGAATTTTGACCGCAGATTCCAATTCTTCAAAAGAAAAAAAAAAAAAAGCGAAGAGGCAAGGTAGAATTCTTTTATCGTGAGTTAACACAATGCCCGATTTTCATTTAATGTGTCCAGTAATCGTATGGAAATAATCAAAAAGAAAATACCATTCATATAGTCAGAAGCAAAGAATGACCTGGAAGATGCTAGCATGTAGCTACGTTTACCTTTGTCATACAAGAATTTTCATACACGTTTGCTGTACACAATATGTAATGAAAAATGTGGCCAGCAGATGGTGCCAAACAACCATTCTTTCATAAAACTGCATGGATTTTAACAAAAAGTTATCCATAAGCAGAAATATTTACAAAAAGCAATTTGTCTTTTGAGAGCTCACAGATTTTGTGTTTTAAAATACATGTTCTCTACAAACTGGTAAAAAATAATTACTGAAAATAATTATTAATTCCATATAGGCCTTGTTTTAGGTGTTATAGTACAGTACATCAACATCTCCCTGCCATAATTCCCGATTGTGTAACCGTCCACCTGGGAGTCCTGAACGATCGCAATTGCCCTTTACATTTGTCAACACCTCCTGAAAAATAATCCATAGTAAAAACTACAATTGTGTTTATATTTTAACACAGGGGTTGACAAATTTGCTTGGAATCTAGGAGCCAGCTAAAAAAGTTAGGAGCCAGAAAACGCACCCCGTCCCGAAGCAGCGCCCGCATATGTAAACGGTGTTCAAACGCAATTTTGAAGCGTGACATGTTGGGTATGAATATCTTTCATAATATAAAAAAAAAATGGGGATAACTTTACTGTTGTCTTATTTTTTAATTAAAAGAAGTGTAATTTTTTTCCCAAAAAAGTGCGCTTGTAAGACCGCTGCGCAAATACGGTGTGACAGTAAGTATTGCAATGATCGCCATTTTATTCTCTAGGGTGTTAGGATAAAAAATATATATAATGTTTGGGGGTTCTAATTAGAGGGAAGAAGATGGCAGTGAAAATAGTGAAAAATGACATTAGAATTGCTGTTTAACTTGTAATACCAACGGCCACCACCAGATGGTACCAGCTCACATCTGGTGGAAATAACTTGTAATACCAACGACTCACCACCAGATGGCACCAGCTCACAAAAAAAAATAATGTTTTTGCCCACCTTCCAAGCCAAGTCGCCAGGACACTATTTCTAGTCGCCATGGCGACCTGGCGCCCGGGATTTGTCGATCCCTGTTTTAACACATCACAGTAGTGTTGGTAAGGTTTTAGCCATTTTAGCCATCTGCACCAAACACCCCAAAATAGCCCACTTACAAAATGTCGAAAACTGCGTACAAAAACTGTCTTAGGGCCATGCACACTGAGCTTAAAAGGTGGTTGTGAAGGCTGAAGGTTTTTTTACCTTTATGCATGAAGGCAAAAAACCTGTGTTCCCCCCACTGCCCCTTCCTTATACTCACCTGAGCCCCCTCTTGATCCAGCGATGTGCATGGGAGCCTCGGCTATCCCGGGTCTCCCTCTCATTGGCTGAGAAACAGTGGTGGGAGCCTTTGGCTCCCACTGCTGTCAATCACAGCCAGTGAGCCAATGGAGGAGTGAGCCACCCTCATATGTGTCTTATGGATGCATAGAGTGGGGCTTGGGAGAGAGCACACACCAGTGCCCCTTAGCAAGCAGCTTTCTATTGTGGGTACTGGTCAAGGGGGAGGAGCCAGGAGCGCCAACGGAGGAACTAAAAAAAAAGAGGAGGATTGAGGCTGCCCTGTGCAAAACCCACACAGAGCAAGCAGGTCTGACTTTTGTTTGTCTTTAGAACCACACACACACACACACACACACACACACACACACACACACACACACACACACACAGTTCCTTGCCAGAACAAAAAACTTCATATTAGAGGATTTTTGTACAGGAATTTAGGATCTTCTGCCCTGGTTCACATTGATGCTACTTTGATGCTACACTACTTCATTTGAAATCGGCAAAAGTAGTGCAGGAACTACTTTTGAAAAATCGGTGTGGCGCCGCAAAATTGTTGTCGCACCGATTGGAACATTGCCAGTGCCTCCAATATGCATGACAAAATCGCTCCAATGTGAGCCTAGGCTCTAGGAGAGTTTAGGTGCAGTCAGCGTTTTTCCTGACAGAAAACTTCTCACAAAAACACAAAACAGAAGGGTATTTTTTCTACCTCTAAAACATTGAGCTTAAAATATACCTCTAAACATCCTAAAATGCATGGACACATAGGATAACATTGAGCTGCTTCTACAGACAAAAAAATAATTACTATACCACTTGGCAATGTTAGTGTTTTCTTTTATTTATGGGCAGTTAATCTTCACAGTGCGCCATTTGTTTTTAATGATTACTGCTTACGCATATAGCTGCCAACATTGATCGAAAAAAAAAAAAAAAAAAAACAGGCATGCATACATGGATCGAAATTCAGCTGGTGCCTCCTGAACCAGCTAAATTTCGGTCTATGGCCATCTTAAAGTCATACTAAAAAGGTCTCTTTTTTTCTGTTAAAATTAAACATGTCATACTTGCCTGCTCTGTGCAATGGTTTTGCACAGAGCAGCCCACATCCCTCTTTGATGCTCCTGGCTCCTCCCGAGTGCCGCCACAGCACCCTGTTTCAATTCAGACATGGCGCCGCGGACCTGCCCGGCCCCCTCACTCCCCTCTTTGGCTTACTGACTTTGATCGACAGCAGCGGGAGCCAATGGCGCTTCGCTGCTTTCTCAGCCAATGATGAAGGAGAGCCCGAACAGCAGAGTCTCTCTTGCAACATCGTTGGTTCGAGATGGGGCTCGGGTAAGTCTAAAGCCTCGTATACACGATCAGATATCCGTCAGACCAAACTGTGGATTTGGTCCAAAAGGGGGTTGCCGTGAACTTGTTCTGCATACGCATGGCCCAACATTTTCAGCCAACATTCACGAAACAACGTGTTTTTTCTGCTCTTTAGCGCCACCCTTTGGGCAACTTCTGCTAATGTCTGATGGTTAGCATTGGTTCGGAGCATGCGTGTTTGTACTTCGGATTTTAGTCTGATGGACTTGTGTACACATGATCGGATAATCAGATGTAACAGATTTATTGTCAGACAGTTGATGAGCATGAACAGCCAACATTTGTTGTCATTAATTGCGCCAACAATTGTCTGATGGAGCATACACACGGTCAGATTATCCGACAACACCTCCAGACAATTATTGTCGTAAAATCCGATCATGTGTACAGGCTTTTAGGGTGGCTGCTGCACACAGGCAGCTTTTTATCATAATGCATAGAATGCATTAAGATAAAAAATGTTGTATTGTCTTCTCTGACTCGGGGGTTACCCTGTGTCTAATAAAATTGTTATTTGAAAAAAAAAAAAAAAAGATAAAAAAACCTTCTGTTTTACAACCACTTTAAATTTTACTTAACTGCAGCAGAGGAAAATTTGGTCTCCTGCCCTGCCGGTGATACAAACTGCAAACAACCCAGCTACAATTTCTCTATAAATCGGGGGATCAGCAACCTGTAGATAGTGGATAGGTGACTGGTAGATTGTGGTCTGGGCTTGCTGACCCACCATCACAGAGCAATAAAATGAAAGCTGTAGTAGAGAACAAGAGCCACATAAACTGATTACTCCTCTCTAATCCTGGCTCCTGTTCCATGCGGAGTGATACCAACTGTACGCCACCTCTTATCCTGGCTAACGGTCTCCAGAGTGGTGCCAGCAGCAGAAAAGAAGAGCCATTATGAAGCAATACACTGGGCATAATAGTATAGGGCTGCTTTGACATTGATATGCTGAGGTTTACCCACACCGTGGGTGTAGTGTACCTGCAGCTTTCCTAGGGGGTTTGCTTCGCTTGGCCATAGACTGCCATTATCGACTGCGGGTTTGGTGCACTTTCTGAAAGCGCACAAAAACTTCTGAATACTGGAGTTTTGGTGTGCTTTCAGAAAGTGACCACACCTTCAGGATATAATAGGAGTCTATGGCAAAGCACAGCTAACCCAGGAAAGTTAAAAATGCACTGTGCTGCACCCACAAAGTTTAAAAGCAACCTTACAGGATTCTCAGAACAGCAATGGTTCATTTGCAGTTTGGGGGGGGTGATAAAACTGCATAGTTAAGACATGTTTTACCACCCCACCCCCTTCAGCTGCAGTGGCCAGAGGTGTACACATCTCCCAGTCAAAGCAGGAGTTATACACCCCATCATTGTTGGTGGGTGTAGCACCTGCCAAGCATAACTCATTCAAGTGAATGAGGCCATTCTGCAAGTGCCCTGCAACCTGGTGCAGCACAGCAAAAAGGGGTTAAAAGCAGGGCTGTGGAGTCGGTAGATAAATGTTCCGACTCCTCAGTTTTATGTACTTCCGACTCAGACTCCCCGACTCCGACTCCCCGACTCCCCGACTCCGACTCCTCTGTATTAATATGCAAATGTATTTTATACATTCCTTGAGGGAAAGAAACGCAACCTACCACAGGACTACTGGCTGGGAAGCCAACAGTCTACTGTATTGCACAGTTTAAGCAAAAGACAAACACAATGAAAACAAAGTTTTTTATTCTAAAACATGATTTTCCTAGGAGAATCCCATAGTCATGTTTAAAGTTTAAGCTAACAATCGGAGTTTACAAGTTTTTATAGCCTTAGCTAAATGACAGCAGTTTTTCCAATGGTTTACAGTTTAGTCTTGAACTATTGGCCCTCCATTCCCTTCACTTATACAAGTGTTTCACTCTCTAGTCCTGCAAAAAACATATTTATTTAATCCCTTATCAGTGAGAGGCTAGGTTACACATGGACGCTGCGTTCCCTGTAAAAGCAGAACACAACACTATGGAAAGTATAAGTATTGCAGCTCCTAATTGTGCGTTGCGTGCCATATAGTGAAGCACATGAAAAGCATGCTTCTTCACGGTCACTTAACGTGTTCGTTTTGCGGTTACGTGAGGCACTGCATGCATTGGTCTTTATTCTTACAGTAGAGAAGTCATTAATTATAACTTTTTGTGAATTGGGACATTTAAACTTGCTTTTTTTTTTTTTTAATTCCAATCTAAATTTAGTAGGAGTCGGTGCATTGTTTGCCGACTCCGACTCCAGGTACCCAAAATTTCCCCCGACTCCGACTCCACAGCCCTGGTTAAAAAGAAGCAATATGTTACCTCTTCACCACCTGATTTAAAAACATGATTACAAGGCAATGCATGCTGTTGTGATACAGTAGTACAGCAATTCGAGGTTTAAATCAGGTGTAAGGAGGAGACACTGGGAAACACTATACCCGGTGATCTTTGACTTCTCCCATGTTTTTCCAGGTAGACCACCTCTTTAAAGTGGTTTTAAACCCTCCAAGACAACTTTATCTCTTAGTAATGTAGACCGCACAGGCAGATGATCGCTGCCTGTGAAGGTGTACTCATTGCAGGATGAGTTTCATGGAAACAAAAACAATCAAAAGTGACGTCATGCGCGATTGCACAGTAGGTATTTTCATTAACGGCGCAAAATGTGCCGTTTCCATCTCCCCTGCATCCCGGGACATTTGTATGAACAAGCTTCCCCTCAGAACGGCACACAGGGAAGTCTTGCGATGCTCCACTGATCATCTCCTTCCTGCTACTCCCCCTTGTCACAGAATAAGACGTCACATAGGGGAGTGAATCAGAGCAGCAGTAACAGCACTTGAGATAGAGGTTTGGTTACTGCGCATTCTCAAGATTTCCAAAGGGAAACAGAGTAATTGCGTGCGGAAGTGACGTCCAGAATAGAATCAGAAAACAGTAGAAGCAATGGCGCGGCCAATACCCAGAAATTGAGATTTTATAAAGACGTTAAAAAAGGTGTTTACAGACCTCGTTTTAGGCCGATTTTAATGTATTATCCTTTGTAATGAGCTATGGTATTTGGAAATTGAAAAAATAAGTAAACAATCGGCCGGGGTTTACTTCCTCTTTAAGGTTGCCTACCCCTGTGCTCTCTCTTTTCCGTGTCCTCCCAGGCCATGTCTCTGCTCATATAATTAAAAGGCTACAAAACACTGTCAATTTATTTGGCACCAAAGGAAACCTTGTTCACCCACCCACACGTCATACCTCACTAGATTATGGTTTAGGCATACCCAATTTCTTAAATTATCTGCCCACCCAGATTAACCAGCTAACAAAATATAAATTCTACTGTTCAAACTCCTTTGTGGGTGAGCATTGAGAATAAATTTAATTATTTTATTTCATTCCCTCAGAGTTTGAGAGGCCACCAAGTACTCAGGCTGTCTTCTCTCACACAAATTCTACTTTCCTCACCTCTCTTGGCATGGAAAGACATTTAAACGCTGGATTCAAGCACACTTGTTTCTATAAATTCTACTCCTTCACGACATCAAGCCCTTTCAGGTTATTCCCGAGACAAAAATTTGAGCTCCCGTGCTGAATTATTTCAACATCTTCAGATTAGGAATTTTATTCAAAACATTGTTAAATTCCAACATGCCTGTTACAAGTTCAAGCAATTAGAGTGGAAATGTCAAAACAACGCACTTTTATCCAGGTCTCATCTTGCTTTACCCATCATTACTTATCTCTGCCTCTGAGTTTCCATGACGTGAAGTACAGGATTAAAAAGATCGATTTGTAAGAAAATGACAGTGAAATTGGTGGAAAGAATGGCCACCATCGACAAGATCTGGGCTTCTTGAATCAAACACTGCCTTCCACCTACATTTGACAAACGTCTTACAATTAAAACAAATTAGTTTTTTTTTGTTATATGGCTTTGGTTGTCCTGAGCAGGCATGAAACCCCTTCTTTCTGCTTTCCCTGCTCCAGTATGTTCTTGACCCCCCATCCCTCCTCTCCCATTTTCTAATCTTCCTTCGCTCTCTTGCTTTCTAATCTTTTTGACACCAAGATACATTCAGGTTCAGTTTGCCCAAGGTATGCGATGCCTTCACTCTTAAAATTGGTAGTAAACCGCTGTGTGGGCGTTTTTTTTTTTTTTTAAATTTAACCTGCAAGGCAAAGCCATAATGTGCTAGTATGCATCGCATTCTAGCACGTTATGGGAATCCTAATTTAGAACAAAGCCATTCCAGCAAACGCTCTCTCTGCCGACAATGCTTCCATCTTCACCCAGTCTTCTTTCCGGGTTTGTGGACTCCGGCTGTGTGAGTGGCCGGAGCCACGATGACGTCACTCCTGCACATGCATGCGGGAGCATTCGTCTAAGGAACAGGACTCTGAAGGAACAGCCTGGGAGGCTATTCATTCAAAGCACATGCACCGGCATCATCACTGGCTGCATTAACATTAAGTATCTCCTAAATGGTGCAAATTTAGAAGATATTTACAGTACTTATAGGCAAGCCATATTATAGGCTTACCTAGAGGTACAAATTATGCATTGGAGTTTACTCCCACTTAAAACCCGAGGCTCTCTACAGTTTGCATGCTTATTCATTTATATACAGTGGAAATAAAAAAATTCATTAAAAAAAAGGGAGGCCGAGAAATTATTTAATTGTTTTCCATCTTTAAATTGGTTGCAAACCCGTTAAAAATAAAACCCTGCAAGACAAAGGCATAATAAGCTAGTATGCATAGCATACTAGCTCATTATGAATTACTTACCTTAGATCGAAGCCCCCGCATCAATCCTCATACCCCCCTCCGGCATCTCTCCCAGAGGGTTATTTCCGGGAATCGCGGCTCCAGCGCTGTGATTGGCCGGAGCCGCGATGATGTCACTCCCACACATGGGAGCCCGCCGGTAACGGCATGCTGACTAAAGTAACGGCACATACGTACCATTGCTTCAGTGCGCATGTGCCGATGACATCGGCACATGCAGGGGACAGAGTAGATCTCCTAAACCATGCAGGTTTAGGAGATATCCTGGGTAGCTACAGGTAAGCCTTAATAAAGGGTTTTATAATAAAGCCTTAATAAAGGGTTTACAACCACATCCTGCCCTATAACAAAATGATGTGCGCAAAGTGGTTAAATGATCCTGACAAAACGTCACGACGTCCAGCAGGATGCGCCACTAATGCGCATCCCTGGGGTTAGCACCGCGACAATGACACTTCTCGCGCATTCCGGATCAGGGTAAACAGCCAATGAAATCGTGTGAAGAAAGAGTAGGGATCAACAAGTAGAAAGCGGTCTGCATTTATTACACCTTACTGTGCACCACACACAGGCCCGTCATCATGCATGAGCACCAGCACAAGGATTTATGTGTGTGTAAATTCCTGAACTGTCAGAGAGAGGAGACATGTCGTTTGTTCCTAGTAAGTAGGAACAGCGATATGTCTCCTCTCCTACTCAGTCCCATCAACATACAGTTGAAACACATTACCCCTAAGTGTTAACACCTTCCTACCAGTGACATTTTACGCAGTAATTAGTGCATTTTTATAGCACTGATCGCTGTATGTCAAAAATGTCCATAGTTTGAATAATTTTTGCGCAAACCAATTAATATACGCTTATTGATAAAAAATTACCAAAAATAGTAATCTCTCTACATAATATATATATATATATATATATATATATATATATATATATATATATATATATATATATATATATATATGTAATTTTTTTTTTTTTTTTAGCTATAAAACAAAAAGTAACAGGAGGTGATCAAATAGCACAAAAAAGAAAGCTCCATTTGTAGAAAAAAAAAAAAAAAAAAAAAAGGACCCAACTTTTGTTTGGGTACAGCATAGCATGACCGCGCATCTACCAGTTAAAGCGGCGCAGTGCCAAATTGTAAAAAGTGCTCTTGTCAGGAAGGGGGTAAAACCTTTCAGGGCTCAAGTGGTTAAATACCACAAAAAGAAAGCTCCATTTGTGTGAAAAAAAAATTTTGGGGTATAGTGTAGCATGACGAGTAATTGTCATTAAAATTGTGAAAGCACTGAAAGCTGGTCTGGGCGGGAAGGTGCATAGATGCCCTGTATTGAAGTGGTTAATGCGACCTATAAAATGTACAACTCAGTTGAACAATAAACTGAAATCTTTTAGGTGGAGGCGTTTTGTCAGATTTGGCGACCCGTCTGATTTTCAAATGGAAGGGATGTTCCGTCGCCGCCATCTTGCTACACTCTGCACTCGTCCATAGTAAGGATACAGTGAGAAGGTGGCAAGCGGACATCTTTTTACACCCACTGGAGACTTGCATTACGCACATAAGCACAGTACAATTGTTTTTCCAACCGAGTGTCTGATTTGTGTCAAAAGGGTGTGTGCCAGAATCTTGTCTTGCATACTAACGTACACAATTGTCGCGCCACAAACGTGAACATAGTGATGTACTACGAGAAATTTCAGCTCTCGAGCGCCTCTCCCCTTTGGGCCCCCTCTGCCAATTTCGTCTTTCGGTGAGCATTGATTCCGAGAATGCGCGTTTGTACTTTCGACTTTTATGTGACAGATTTGTGTACTGACCATCAAACAATCTGACAACAAATCATTGTCCGCTGAAAATTTACTAGCCTGTCATCTAACATTTGTTGGCCGATAGTTGGACAACAATTGTCAAAAGGAGCGTACCAACAATAAGATTTTAGGACAACAAACAATCCCCTGCCAACAATCGTATTGTGTGTTTGAGGCTTTATTTTTGCCAGTAAACTCAGTTTATATAGTAAAACTTAGTATTTTGAAATCCATCCGACTGTTTTGATGTCGATTTTTCAAAGCAGTGGTGTTCTGCCAGATTAGCAAACCTGCGAGATCAGCAGGCTTGCCAGTGATTTTAAAATTCAACATATAAACAGTAAAACGGATTTTTAAATACTGTATTTCACTATAAAAGCTCAGTTTACTGTTAAAAATAAGTGTGAAATGCAAAACTCCGGTGGGTGTAACAAGATGTTCGCTTGCCGCCTTCTCACTGTATCCTTACTGCGGACGAGTGCAGGGTGCAGCAAGATGGCGGCGACGGAACGTCGCTTCCGTTACAAAAATCATATGAAACAGGGCAAGTAAAAATAAAATATGGTTGCATAAGTGTGCACACCCTTAAACTAATACTTTGTTGAAGCACATTTTGATTTATTTACAGCACTCAGTCTTTTTGGGTAGGAGTCAGCATGGCAAATCTTGACTTGGCAATATTTGCCCACTCTTCTTTGCAAAATCACTCCAAATCTGTCAGATAGCGAGGGCATCCCCTGTGCACAGCCCTCTTCAGATCACCCCGAAAAAATGTTACCTGGATTCGGGTGTGGGCTCTGACTGGGCCATTCCAAAACTTTAATCTTCTTCTGGTGACGCCATTCCTTTGTTGATTTGGATGTACACTTTGGGTCGTTGTCATGATGAAAGATGAAGTTCCTCTTCATGTTCAGCTTTCTAGCAGAAGCCTGAAGGTTTTGTGCAAATATTGGCTGGTATTTGGAATGGTTCATAAATTCCCTCCATCTTAAAGGGTTAGTAAAGGAATTATTTTTTTTTCCTTTAAAATAACAAACATGTTATATATATACACCTCTACTGTGCAGTTCGTTTTGCATAGAGTGGCCCCGATCCACGTCTTCTGGGGTCCCTCGGCGGCTGTCTCTGGTCCTCCCCGCAAGTACTGACCACACAGTCATGCAAGAGAGCTTGCATGGTGGTGAGCAATTGCGGGCACGCTCCCGTGATACAGCGAGCGGCCATAGCCGCTCACTGTATCACTCGGCCCCGCCGCGTCCCTGGATGTGATTGACAGCAGCGTCAGCCAATGGCTGCGCTGCTCTCAATCCATCCGCTCTAGCCAATCAGTGGCCAGGCTGAAAGGCGAAGAGGATCTCGGGACTGAGCGCGGGACTTTCGAGGGGTCAGGTAAGTACAACGGGGGCTCGGGGGGGGGCAGCATCAGATGTTTTTTCACCTTAATGCATAGATTGCATTAAGGTGAATTTTTTTTTTTACTTTACAACTCCTTTAAGGCCCTTGTTCCAGCTGAAGAAAAAAAACAGCCCTTAAAGAATTATGTTGCTACCACCATGCTTCACGGTGGGTATGGTGTTCTTTTGGTGATGTGCAGTGTTTTTGCAACAAACATATTTTTTGGAATGATGTCCAAAAAGTTCAACCTTGGTTTCATCAGACCATTACATTTTCCCACGTGCTTTTGGTAGACTTCAGTTGTTTTCCTTCATAAGAAAAGGCTTCTGTCTTGCCACTCTACCTCATAGCCCAGACATATGAAGAATACGGGAGATTGCTGTCACATGTACCACTCAGCCAGTACGTGCCAGATATTCCTGCAGCTTCTTTAATGTAGGCCTCTTGGCAGCTTCCCCGATTAGTTTTCATCTCATCTTTTCATTAATTTTGGAGGGATGTCCAGTTCTTGGTAATGTCACTACGGTGCCATATTTTCTAAACTTGATGAGGACTGTCTTCACTGTGTTCCATGGTATATCTAATGCCTTGGAAATTATTTTGTACCCTTCTCCTGACTGATACCTTTTAACAATGAGATCCCTCTGATGCTTTGGAAGCTCTCTGTGGACCATGGCTTTTGCCATAAAATGCGACTAAGAAAATTTCAGGAAAGACGTACTAGAACAGCTGAACTATTTGGGGTTATTCAGAGGCAATTTAAATGATGGCAGATGTGTACTGACCCATATTTTACATGTGTCAGAATGTGATTGCTTAATTTTGAACACAGCTATAGCCCCAGTTATAAGAGGGTGTGTACACTTATGCAGCCATGTTTTTTTTTTTTATTTCAACTTCCCTGCTAAAAGATCCACACAGCTCACAGAAAGAGCCGAGGCTGTCAGTCTCCTGGAGACCCCTCTCGTGTCACCGTTTTTCTCTCGTTGTCAGGAAAACCTGTCAGAATTTACTCATGCTGACAGCAGCAGACCGAAATCATGCTCCATGCACACCGGGCTTAAAAAAAAAAAAAAAGCAATTTCTTTTGGCAGAAAAAAAACAAAACGACCGACCATACAGAGCGTTTTTTTGTACATAGTTTAGACGGGTTTTGCATTTTTTTTTTATGCCAGAAAGCTGCAATCAGAACCGCAAACCAGAAGAGAAAGTGAGAACCCTGGTCTATTACAATAATATATATATATATATATATATATATATATATATATATATATATATATATATATATATATATATATATATATATATATATACACACACACACACAGGATTTAGAAGTGGCCACCTGAAGCGTGGCTACAGATGTGGCTTCTGCCTGAAGTGCGGACAAAAATGTGACCCTTGGGCCCTCTTGGGATGAACGCTACTGTAACATATTATAAAAAAGGTATTGGGTGTACATGCTTGGGCAATGCAAAGGTTTACTTTATGACCAGTTTATGTTGGAGTTGGGGGGGGGGGGGGTTGAGGATTTATTATAAAATTTGCACTAGAAAATAGGGCGATTTGGTTAGGGGTGGAAAAGATGCGTGTTTGGGAAGAGAGGTGTAAGTGGATTTGTGCTAGAAGCAGGAGTTAGGGACGAGGAGGTAGGACGACTGTTAGGCAAAATCTGACGTCTGCATTGCCTGCTACTGACCCCTGAACCCCACCTCACCTTCCATTGACCCTTTGCATCCCTTACAAATGAACCCCTGCACTCTGTCCCTTTAAAAAGGGACACTAAAGGTTCCCTTAAAAAAAAAGGCAGGAATGCCCAACTTATGTTCTTGTGTTCTAAAAAGACCTGCCAAAAGTGACCCCTGTCCTTTTCCCTGCGGACACACTGTACACTGCCCTTCTGACCCCTGTCCTCCGCCGAACCTGTACACTGCCCTTCTGATCCGTCCTCCACCCTGCCCTACAAATTTTTGACCTCCAAACCTCTGCCCCTGAATGTTTTTTTATACACACACACACACACACACACACACACACTTTAGACAGGCTAGATCTAGGCCTGTTTTAAGAACTAATACAAAAGTACCCACTAGCAGTGTAACAGCAGACAACAGAACACAATCAGAGACCATAATTGGATGAAACGCCTGTGAGCAGAATTGATTTATTCTTTGCAAAAAATGTTGCCCCTGGACTTGAAAGCAGTAAACCCAACAACTATTTTTTTTCCAAAACATTTCTCTTACGAGTTCTAAATTTCTTTTTTTTTTCTTTTTTAAATCTGCTGGGTTACAAATAGTTGCATGTCGGAAGGTGTGTGTCACCTCCTGAATCACTGTGTCTGTTCTTTACATTTGATTTTTGATGCCAGAAACAACAACAATAACTTTTGCTACAACTCTGCCACTCTGAGGAGAGGTCTCATATACAGCAGCTGTCTTGTCATTTGCCTATCCCTTCTCACCCCTTGTCTACTCACAAAATACAAAGTAAACCATGATGGTGTCTGTGTATCAGGGCTGCAAGTCTTTAGTCAGGAGTACTTCCTGGCACCAGTAACATTGTAAATCATGAATAACAGACAGCCATCTAGGAGGCATACACCCAACAATTTTTTTTTTTTTTTTCCTGGAATCATTCATTTAAAAGAAACCGACCGTTACAAAATAAACAACTGCTATATAAATCATTGATAGAAAACACACTACTAATCTTAAGGCAGTAAAACCCTCCTCCTGTATTGAATTTTATTGTAACAGTACTGTCTGCCCAAATGTTGTAAAGCGCTGGCCAAACTGTTGGTGCTATATAAATCCTGTATAATAATAGTAAAGATAAATAGTTTCAAGCCCACTGCCCTTGCTAGTATGCAAATTGTAAGTTTGTCAATGTTTGCAGTCAGAGCTTTCCCACACAGTAAGAAGTTGCTTTTTGACAGATTCTTTTTGATCATAGTTAGTGCGATTATAGCAGGATTGCAATTTTGCACCTATGAACTGTGGGCAAGATACAGCCAAAACACTGTGCCAAGCATACACAAGAGAAATCTCACCGTCGTCCAGCATTCATCACACTGCTTTCTTCCTGAGGAGAATTGAGCCGTTTCATATAAACCTGAATACGTGCATTGCAAATCATAAGATTTTTCACCGCATTCAATATTTGAGGTTTCTGAGTGCTGACCGATAACAACTTGCAGATTCCTTCCCGCATTCGAACTTCAAAGTTTAGCTTTTCTTGAATGCAGCTGTCCTAAGAAAAAACGATAAAATTATTTCATTAACACATAGGAAAACAAAAACACAAATTTGAGATTAACACAACATTTGAAATTGCAATTACCGTTTCCTATAAAACAACTATAATATTAAGAGCATATGTATAAACGTTCCTACCAGCATACAGCATCTGAGCACCTTGTATGAAAGTCTCCACTATATAGGACCTACAGAAAGCACAGCACTATATTAACGGGTCCATTTATAACATGGGTGTTCAACCTGCTGCCCTCTAGCTGTTGCAGAACTACAAGTTTTATGAGGCATTGCAAGCTGCTGACAGTTACAAGCATGACTCTAAAAAAGGCAGAGACATGATGGGACTTTTAGTTCTGCAACAGCTAAAAGGGCCACAGGTCAAGCACCCATGATTTATAATACCATGATGAGTTACAGCATCAGAGCACCAAATATTAAAACTCAAAAAGTTAGAGACCTGAGAGTACATGATCCAAGCAATATATTCCTCTAGCTGGCCATAAACACAACAATTTATTAGCAAATACAATCCACATTCAACTGTAAAAAAACAAATCAAATCCATTAAAGCCCACCTCTCCAGGCAAGCTTGTTGCCCCCTTCTGCCCAGGTGCAAAGGGCGCCTTAAAAGGGGGTGTAAACCCTTGTTTTTTTCATCTTAATGCATCCTATGCATTAAAGCGGGGGTTCACCCTAAAAAAAAAAAAATTGCTCATTTTGTCTAGGGGAATGGGCTAGTTTTTTTAAAAACGAAGCAGTACTTACCGTTATAGAGCACGGGTATGGTCTTCGGGACTGGGCGTTCCTATTTTGATTGACAGTCTTTCGACAGGCTTCCGACGGTCGCATCCATCGCGTCACGAGTAGCCGAAAGAAGCCGACCGTCGGTGAGGCTCTATACGGCGCCTGCGCACCGACGTTCAGCTACTTTCGGAAAATCGTGACGCGATGGATGCGACCGTCGGAAGCCTGTCAATCAAAATAGGAATGCCCAGTCCCGCAGCCCATAACCGGAAGCGGCGGAGAAGATCGCTCTCTAAAACGGTAAGTACCGCTTCGATTATTTTAAAAAAAACTACCCAATTCCCGTAGACAAAATGAGCATGAATCTAAGGTTAAAAATTAACATTTCCGGGTGAACCTCCACTTTAAGGTGAAAAAACACCTAGCAGTGACCGCCCCCCCCCCCCCCCAAATTTAATTTACCTGAGCCCTGGAATTCCAAAAAAACAAAAAACAAACACACACACAAGCCTTTACAATCACTTTATGCTGAAAATAGAATAATAAGAATTCAATTTTGATCAGTGTGTGGGCTCCCCTGCTTAAAAAGAGTAACTCCACTTTTGTGGGTACATTTTTTTTTATAGCAAAATAAATATTATAGCATATATAAAAATTACGACACTAAATCATATTGTAATTGAATGTTATTATAAAATTACCTTTCATTTTCAATCTGCAGCCACTGTAATTTTCTGAGAATGCATTGCAATATGGCTACCTGGAGTTGTGCTGTACCCAGAGTGTGTACTGACCACTCCCCAGAAACATTTCCTGCTTGTGTGATTGGCTCACAAATTTTCCCAGAAGTCTGCCTAAGATACAAGTCAGATTTCAGGCATCCTCTGCACCAAAAATTACATTTTTGGAGAGATATTTTCAATAGGAGTATGTCTAAAAGGGTTGCAGGCCCAGCAGATGTCCTCATTAGTGCCCTGCAGCTGCACACCCGACAGTTAATTATGAAACCATTCCTATTAGACCCAATCAGTACAGAGGCACAGACAAACACACATGGATATGTTCAGAACAAAAAGGTAGCAATCTGTAACAAAGGTTGGTATAATCCTTGCAATGTACAGAGATCACCCAGAGGGGAATGTTTTTTTCTCAACTAAAGTGGAGTTACGCTTTAACAGAGGGTGTAACAGACCTATGTGAAAGGAACAGGTTTAAAACATATCCGTCTATCAGCTGCAACTGATTGGTGTATTTTGAAATGGGCCTGTGCTGCTGTCAGCATGCAATGTCTGGGGGGGTTTTGGGAATTCTTTCATCCACTGCATTTGGCCAGGCTTACAGTTAATTTTCCTTAATCAGCCGCAGCAGGAGTAGAGAAGACAGTCCCCTGGGAAGGGGAAAGGACACCCTCATTGTGTGGAAACAGTGGTCTCTTTGCAGAGGTCTGACACACCCCCGGCTGAGTCAGACCTGTAGCTCTACAATCACCAACCCCCCCCCCCCCACTGACTGAAAAGCTGTAGCGCCAACAGGGTCTGCTTTGAGACCATTGCTTATGCGCACTAAGTGTCCAACCAGGACAAACTTTTCTACTAAGGCTGGGGATAATTTTTTAAAGAAAACAAACTGGCTACGTTTACGGTTGGGGGAGGTGGTAAAAACACGTGGTTGAACTGTGCTTATACCACCCTCAACTCCCCCCCCCCCCCCCCCGTTAAGCTGCAAAAACAGAAAACACTGTTGAACACATGGATGGTAGTAGAAATTACCCTCCCTGTGCATTTCAATGGGGAATTTTTTTTTAAAAAACGAAGAGCGAAAAAAAGTCCTCAGTGGCTTAACTCAACGTAAAAATGCATATAAAAGCAAAAGTCATTCAAAATATGAGGATGAGGCTTCATCATCAGCATTCCAAGTTTACAAAGTATGCAATAAGAAATGTAAGGGTGCAATCAGGGCAACTAAGATCTAAGATAAAAGACACATAGCGGAGGAGAGTAAAGTAGAAAAAAAAAAGTGAGGTCAGATCATATAAAAGAATGATGAAGGGAATCTGGTTACAAAGGATGGAGAGATGGTGAAGGTTTTTAATTTATTCTTCTCCTCAGTCTTCATGAGGAAAAGGGGGGGGGGGGGGTTCAGAATTCAGTTATCAAGACTGCAAGGTTTATCCTCATGGCATATCACAGGAAGCACCCTCATGGCCAACATAGGATAGAAATAGGAATAGACTTGAAAAACTTAATCCAAGGGTCCTTAAGGAGCTCAGTCAAGTAATTGCCAGACCATTGTTCCTAAATTTTACAAACAAACAGTCTACTGACTGGAATGGTACAATATGATTGGAGAAAAGCCAATGTAGCACCAATATTTAAAAAAGGACCAAGATATATCCCTGGGAACTACAGACCAGATAGCCCAACGTCAATAGTTTGTAAGCTCTTGGAGGGGGATGATAATGTATTATATAAAAGATTTTAGTAATGAAAAATGGTATCATCAGTAATCCGCATGGATTCATGAAGAATCGTTCTTGCCAAACCAATCTATTACCCTTCTATGAGGTGAGCTGCCATCTAGATAAAGGAAGGCCCGTAGACGTGGTGTATCTGGATTTTGCAAGGGCATTTACTACAGTTCCCGATAAACATTTACTGTAAAAGTAAGGTTTATTGGCATGGACCATAGGGTGAGTTCATGGATTGAAAACTGGCTATAGGGGCGAGTTTAGAGGGTAGTAATAAATGGGGAGTACTCGGAATGGTCCGGTGTGGAAAGTGGGGTCCCCCAGGGTTTTGTCCTGGGACCAATCCTATTTAATTTATTCAAAAATGACCTGGAGGGTGTGATAAATAGCTTAATCTCAGTATTTGCAGATGATACCAAGCCAAGCAGGGCAAAAAATTCTCCAGGGGATATGGAAACCTTGCAAGAAGATCTGAACAAATTAAGGGGGTGGGCAAATGAGGTTTAATGTAGATGAACCTCTGGGCAATCTAGGATGGAAAAGGACCTGGGGGTCCTAGTGGATGACAGGCTCAGCAATAGCATGCAATGCCAAGCTGCTGCTAACAAAGCAAACAGAATATTGGCATGCATTAGAAAGGGGATTATCTCCAGTAATAAAACGATAATTCTCCCACTCTACAAGACTCTGGTCCAGCTGCACCTGGAGTATGCCTTCCAGTTCTGAGCACCAAACTGCACCAACTAATACATATACTCAGTAAGCAAGGCCGGTATAAATATGACAGGGTGAATAAAGTCCAAATTAATGTTGAGTATTGAATGGACGTTTTAGATAGTAGGAATCAGGACGAACACCCAGGTGCACTTGACATCCGTGGAAACCACCATCACATGGAAACCAGTTTACCAGATTGCAGATAAAAACAGCAATGTATGATAATCCAACAGCGAATAAACCCAGGGTATTTCAAAGCCACAGTACGGTTGTCATCAAAACATGGAGACTCAGATTCGTATCATGCAATCTATCCGTGGGTCATAAATGTAATTGAAAGAAACCGGACCATAGCGTAATAACGTTTAAAAAATAGGTTTAATAAGTATAAAATCTTACTCACAGACATCCGTGAATTGCAAGCATGTATACAGACAAATGCCGGCCGGCACAATAGGAGCCCTTCCTCCTTGCGTTGAATGCGGCGATATCATTGCACGCCGTCCCAGATGCGTTTCGTCATAAGTTTGACGTTTTCAACTCCTCAGGAAGGATGTGATGAAACCAGTGGGACACCCCAGATCGATACACTTCTTTGAATACTAGAACCTTATACCGTACTGGGGTTTGGTCTGGCTGTGGTTATAGTTCTATAGCCTCCCCAAATAGGAGGAAAACTAAAGACATAAGCTTTAAAGGCTCCAGCCAGCATATTAAGCTGAAGACTGGCAATTTATCTGGGTGGACGCGTCCAGCTAATACGTGGTCTCTATGTCCTCCATGGGGATTCGCTAGATCCAACCCTGCTGAAATTGATGGAGATTCTTTGATGAACATTCCTTTTATCCATCGTAAAACACGACTTTATTAGTATTTGAAGTATGATCATCGAGCCTGATTGAGATAGAAGTGGGTTCTCTACCCCCAAAATAAGTATGCCAGATTCTCTGAGCAATCTATGGATAGGTATCCTTCTGGTCTTCAATCTTTTTCCGTGTGGTGTCCCCTACATCTGCCTTTTTGATTCATCAGTATGTATAGTGCCCCATCTGATATCTGTTCTGTGTATTGAGATAATGCCCAGGTGTGCATCTGGGATTATATTCCTTTTCCATCTATCCTTTACACAGTCAGATGGCCATCAGCTTTTAGATTGTGGATCGAGGGACAGATGGATGGGCGGCAATATTGTGGTTTAATGTGCATTTTATCCAAATGACGCCACGCATTTACATTGTCCGCTTTTAAGCCAATTATTCCACCAATCCCGTGGCGTGCTAGATCAGTTCTTCACAGTTGTGAGCTGTATTGCATATGCATGGGTTTTGCAATATACATTATATCTGTATCAATTGTCTTTTTTTGTGTCTTGTGCCATTTGCCTTTTCCCACTCCTATTTTAGGAGATTTCCCCCCCCCCCCTATCGATATGTATATATTGATTGTTGACTTTATTAGAGTGGGAGGAGGAACAGTCGTTTATTAGCTTTTTGCTAGAGTGCTTTTACATTCACAGCGATCAGGTGTCGGCGGTAAGACGCTGCTATTTTTAGCAGCCCATTACTGTTTTTGCAGCACTTTTCGTCCGCTAGTGGGGTGCTTTTAACACCCGCTAGTGGCTGGAAAAGGGTGAAAAAGTGCCGCTACAGTGCGCTTTGCCGGCAGTTCGGCAGCACTGGCCATTGATGTCAATGGGCAGGGGTGCTTTAGGAGCGGTGTATTCACCTCTCCTAAAGCACTGCAAAGAAGCTGCTGGCAGGACTTTTTTTTTTATGTCCTGCCAGCACAGCACCCCAGTGTGAAAGGGGTCTTATAGTATAAGGATACGGGTTGACACATATGGTGTTTTATGTCAATGTTTTTATATTCAGTTGTATAGAGCAATATTTTGACACACACACACACATTTTTGTTTATATACAATATAATTATATATTCATGGGTTTCTCTTTCACATTCTATGTAACAGGAAAGTCTAATTAGTACCTGGTGATACTTGTCATAGGTGGGGCTATATAAGAATTGTTTTGCCAACATACAGTTAGGTATATATTTGGACATAGACACAATTTTCATACTTATGGCTCTGTATGCCACTAGAATAAAATTAAAACACAAAACAAACAATCCAAATGAATTTGAAGTAAGCTTTCAGCTTTAATTCAAGGGGTTGAACATAAATATCAAGTACAAATTGTAGGAACTGCAAACATTTTTATACACAGGACAGTCCCCCCATTTTCAGGGGCTCAAAAATAATTTGACAAATATAATCATAAATAAAATGTTTATATTTTGTCAAGACAAATGACTGCCAGAAGTGTAGAATCCAGGGACAATACCAAAGACTGGGCTTCATATTTTCTGATGCTTTGCCAGGCTCTAACCTCATCAGTCTTCAGTTGTTCTTTGTTTGTGGCTTTAGTTTTGCCTTCAGCAAGTAAAATGAATGCTCAATTGGGTTGAGATCAAGTGATTGACTCAGCCATTGCAGAATATTCCACTTCTTTTCCTTCAAAAGCTCCTGGGTTGCTTTGCAGTGTGTTTGGATCATTGTTCATCTGTACTGTGAAGCACCGTCCAATCAACTTTGCTGCATTTGGCTGAATCTGTGCTGGCAGTATATCTCTAAACACTGCAGAATTTTTCCAGCTGCTTTTGTCTGTCACATCGTCAATAAACACCAATGACCCAGGGCTACTGGAAGCTATGCATGCCCATGCCATCCTCCACCATGTTTTACTGATGGACATTGTGTGCTTTGGATCATGATCTGTTCCAGGTCTTCTCCACACTTTTTCTTCCCTTCATTCTGGTACAGATTAATCTTAGTTTTATCTGTCCAAAGAATGCATTTCAAGAACTGGTCTAGCTTTTTAGATGTTTTTTGGCGGGTGTAATCTGGCTTTTCTATTCTTCAGGCTTATGAATGGTTTGCACCTTGTATATGCACCCTCTCTATTTGCTCTCCTCTTGGAGAGTGTCCTTCACTTGTCTGGATGTAGTGTATTGCTTTTTTTTTTTTATCATAGGAGGATCCTGCGATCATCCACCATTGTTTTCCATGGACGTCCAGGCCTTTTTAAATGTTGCTGAGCTCACCAGTGTGTTCTTTCCTCAGAACGTACCAAACTGTTGATTTGGCCACTCCCAATGTTGCTCCTATCTCTCTGATGGATTTGTTTTTTGAAGCCATACAATAGGCCGTTTCACTTACATGTATAGCTCCTTTGAACGCACAATGTAGGTTCACAGCAATAGAGGCCAAATGCAAATATCACACTTAGAATCAACTCCAGACCTTTTACCTGCTTAATTGATGAAGACATAAGGAAGGAGTATCCCACACCTGGTCATGAAATTACTTTTGGGCCTTTTAAAAAGGGGGGGGGGGAATGGCTATTCTTAAGAGCTGCAATTCCTAAACCCTTCCTCTGATTTAAATGTACATACACTCAAATTAAGCCTGAGAGTGTGCACTTTCAGCCTATATCCATTACATAACTATAGGTTGAATATGTTTTGGTAAATACCTAAAAAAAAAAAAAATTGCCTGTATCCAAATATATACAGTGAGGAAAATAAGTATTTGAACACCCTGCTATTTTGCAAGTTCTCCCACTTGGAAATCATGGAGGGGTCTGAAATTGTCATCGTAGGGGCATGTCCACTGTGAGAGACATAATCAAAAAAAAAAATCCAGAAATCACAATTTATGATTTTTTAACTATTTGTATGATACAGCTGAAAATAAGTATTTGAACACCTGTCTATCAGCTAGAATTCTGACCCTCAAAGACCTGTTAGTCTGCCTTTAAAATGTCCACCTCCACTCCATTTATTATCCTAAATTAGATGCACCTGTTTGAGGTCATTAGCTGCATAAAGACACCTGTCCACCCCATACAATCAGTAAGAATCCAACTACTAACATGGCCAAGACCAAATAGCTGTCCAAAGACACTAGAGACAAAATTGTACACCTCCACAAGGCTGGAAAGGGCTACGGGGAAATTGCCAAGCAGCTTGGTGAAAAAAGGTCCACTGTTGGAGCAATCATTAGAAAATGGAAGAAGCTAAACATGACTGTCAATCTCCCTCGGACTGGGGCTCCATGCAAAATCTCACCTCGTGGGGTCTCAATGATCCTAAAAAAGGTGAGAAATCAGCCCAGGACTACATGGGAGGAGCTGGTCAATGACCTGAAAAGAGCTGGGACCACCGTTTCCAAGGTTACTGTTGGTAATACACCAAGACGTCATGGTTTGAAATCATGCATGGCACGGAAGGTTCCCCTGCTTAAACCAGCACATGTCAAGGCCCGTCTTAAGTTTGCCAATGACCATTTGGATGATCCAGAGGAGTCATGGGAGAAAGTCATGTGGTCAGATGAGACCAAAATAGAACTTTTTGGTCATAATTCCACTAACCGTGTTTGGAGGAAGAAGAATGATGAGTACCATCCCAAGAACACCATCCCTACTGTGAAGCATGGGGGTGGTAGCATCATGCTTTGGGGGTGTTTTTCTGCACATGGGACAGGGCGACTGCACTGTATTAAGGAGAGGATGACCGGGGCCATGTATTGCGAGATTTTGGGCAACAACCTCCTTCGCTCAGTTAGAGCTTTGAAGATGGGTCGAGGCTGGGTCTTCCAACATGACAATGACCCGAAGCACACAGCCAGGATAACCAAGGAGTGGCTCTGTAAGAAGCATATCAAGGTTCTGGCGTGGCCTAGCCAGTCTCCAGACCTAAACCCAATAGAGAATCTTTGGAGGGAGCTCAAACTCCGTGTTTCTCAGCGACAGCCCAGAAACCTGACTGATCTAGAGAAGATCTGTGTGGAGGAGTGGGCCAAAATCCCTCCTCCAGTGTGTGCAAACCTGGTGAAAAACTACAAGAAACGTTTGACCTCTGTAATTGCAAACAAAGGCTACTGTACCAAATATTAACATTGATTTTCTCAGGTGTTCAAATACTTATTTGCAGCTGTATCATACAAATAAATAGTTAAAAAAAAATCATACATTGTGATTTCTGGATTTTTTTTTTTTTTGATTATGTCTCTCACAGTGGACATGCACCTACGATAACAATTTCAGACCCCTCCATGATTTCCAAGTGGGATAACTTGCAAAATAGCAGGGCGTTCAAATACTTATTTTCATCACTGTATGGACCTAACTGTACCTGTGTAAAGACTAAGCGCCCGTGAAGTGTGTGAAACGCGTCTATCCAGCATTCTGGTTCTTTTAGTTTTGGGATGTCCAAATAAAAATAATTTTGATCTACAGTGGTGTGTGGTCATTTCTTCAATTCTCAAGACGTTTAACATGCTGGCGTCCCAGTCCAGGATAGGGCTGTCAAAGCCGACCCAGCGCGTAGCTAATGGTCTGTATGCACTGCCTGGCAAGGCTGCAGCGAATACTGGATCAAGATAATCCAGCCTGTCGCCCAGCCATTGAAGATTGTTGCAGGAAAAATCAGGGAGGGAAAAAAAATATGGAGTCACAGCTTCCAGCAAGAGACTAGGGCCTAGATTCACGTACAGCCGATTTACGTTGCACGGGCATAGCGTACCGTATTTACGCTACGCCGCGGCAACTTAGAGAGGCAAGTGCTGTATTCACAAAGCACTTGCCTCCTAAGTTACGGCGGTGTAGCGTAAATGGGCTGGCGTAAGCGTGCGTAATTCAAAGTAGGCTGTAGGGGGCGTGTTGTATTTAAATGAGGCTTGACCCCATGTAGATGCATGGCCGAACGAACGGCGCATGTGCACGCATGCTCAGTATCACGTTATATTTACGCCCAAAGATACTTCGGCTCAATGCCTGTGACGTGAACGTAATTTACGCACAGCCCTATTCGCGTACGACTTATGCAAACGACGTAAAAAGATACGCTTGTTCCGACGTCCATACTTTGCATGGGATGCGCCACCTAGAGACCAGCTTTATCTTTACGCCGGCGTATCTCGAACGTAAACGGTGTAACTAATTGCGACGGGCGCACGTACCTTCGTGAATCGGCGTATCTAGTCATCTGCATATTCTACGTCGAACTCAACATAAGCACCACCTAGCAGCCAGCGTAAATATGCACCCTAAGATACGACGGCGTAGGAGACTTACGCCTCTCGTATCTTAGCCTAATTTAAGCGTATCTTAAATTTACGACGGCGTAGATTCAGAGTTACGACGGCGTATCTACTGATACGCCGGCGTAACTGTACCTGAATCCACCTATAGGTCCTTACTCCTACACTAGGCAGAAAAAAATAAAACAGAGCGGTTTATAGCAGACAGGGAGTTGACGACCAGCTAGGACTGCCCATAGGCATTGCCATGTTCTTTTTTTATGTCCCAATCCTGAAGGCGGCACTGTAACTACAGTCAAGAATTATGGAAGAGCTGTGTCCATCAATGAACACAAGAGGAATCAGATTTACCTATATGCATGTGCGGTCATTAAGAGGTTAACTACAACGTACGGATGGGAGGTAGGCAAATGCTTGATGATTAACACACCTGTTCTCCTTACAAGAAGTCTGGCACATATGTTCTGTTATGGCTCGCTCACACCACCATGTATAAAAAAAAAAAAAAAAACTGCTTAGCTTTTTATTTATTAGAATGAGCAAAGTTGGGGTCAGATGCATAAAGAAAAGGTGCAGAAAAACATTGCACATATTGTACACAACATACACCAGCCAGCACACAATCAGGGAAATTCAATAAAACATTTACATACAAGAACTCTTGTGCTAGAGAAACATAATCAGTTATGCTGTACATATAGGTAAAACATAATTAACGATAAAACGATGTGCATAAAGTGAAACCCTGATCATAAAAGTGCCTTTAGTTCCAAACTGTGCAATCCTGTATAACATGTACCTATAAATCTGTAACAACTGTGTCTCAAAATAAATACAAAGAAGCTTTTGTTATAAAAAAAATAAACAAACATGAAAACAAAAACAAGTTTTGTATCAACATCTTTGCAAAACACAATAAATTCCATATAAGCGAACTTCCAGATAATCCTATCCTTTCAGTTCTTCTGACCAAAGCAGCAATATTATTGCACAAAATTCAAAAAAAATAATTACCTCCATTTCATGATAACAAAACTGAAGTAATTAAAGTTAGACTCCGGCATAAGCAAATATTGTCTAAATACAAGAGCCATGTGTATTCTTGTTAGAATCTCGGCGTGCTTTGTGTATTCCTTCCAGATCTGTGCAGTAATCCAGTGTACAGCTTTTCCTCTGTGCATTCGATGTAAGGGACCTTTCACGCGGATCTTTTTTTGAGCACTTTTGGGGTTTAGAAGCAGAACAAAACAAAAAAACGCATGAAAAATATATCCCCTAAATCCTATGGCACTCTTCAGACCAATGCGCTGCAGACGAGGTGCGTTTTTTAAAAGTCCTGCATGCTGCATTTTTGGTGAAGATTTAAAAAGTGCACCACATATACCCCACTAAATGGAAAACACATCAAAAATGCAGCCTCTGTATTTTTTTATGTCACATTTCCAAGTTTCACAGGTGATGCTGGGAGTCGGGAATGAGAAAACAAAAACAGGTAAAAATAAAAAAATTTGCAAAACACATGCAGCATTTTTAAGCGCACCTGTATTTCTTTTAGATATAGTAAAAAACAGGGAGGGCTTCTTTTTTTTTTTTTTTTTTTCTTTCTTTCCTCTCTTTCTCTTCTCTTTTTATTTCTCTATCTCTCTCCGTCCTCTCTTTTCTCCTCTGTCTACTCTCCTGTTCTTTCTAGGGGGACTTGCATCAGGGAATCTGTCGTGTCAGACTGTGTATCTCCCAGGGAGGTTGCCCTTGTGTATCTGGGTGAAGCGGGAGATGGGGATAGGGAAGGGTCTAGGGAGCGAAAGAAGGGGCACTATATCCTGACCAAAATAAAGGGACTGTAAGGAGACCATGTATGTGTTGTGACATGTTTGTTAGTATATATTGTGTAAGAATGTTATGTCAATGATAGTTGTTTGTCAATGAAAATTATATAATAAAAATTTTAAATGGATTTAAGCGCACCTGTGTGAAAGGGCCCAAATACAGACCGGTCACTGCTGCTCTCTCCTCGTGCAGTGCGACTGATCTTGTATCCACACCGCTTGTAGTTTTCTGCAGGCAGCCTGGAGTGGGTGGAGCCTGCTGGGTCCCTCCCACAGCTCTGCGGTCTGTACAGCACAGTGATGATGTCACTGCTACTTTTAAATGGTAATATCTGGGTTTGCAAAGCCATTGGGTGCACACCAAATTGATTTATTTAATTTGTGGGTATTGAGGGTACTCAAATGAAAGTATTTGTGCATGGAGTTCAGCGTTAAAGTATTACCCCAACATTTCATATTCCCGATATGTGCTTGTGATTTATCAATTGGCTTTGGGTACAGGCGCTTACTAATAGGTAAGCCTCGTTATTGGCTTACCTACAAGTGCAACCCATTTATGCGATTTTCATAATCTATTGGTTTGCCGATTATTGTTTCGATTAATCGGATAATAACCTTAACAAAAGTGTGGTGTATAAATGTACTTAATATGTAAAGTTTAACCACTTCCATACCAGGCACTTACGCACCTTCCTGCCCAAGCCAATTTTTAGCTTTCAGCGCTGTCGCAATTTGAATGACAATTGCGCGGTCATGCTACACTGTACCCAAATGAAATTTTTATAATTTTGTTCCCACAAATAGAGCTTTCTTTTGGTGGCATTTGATCACCTCTGCGATTTTTATTTTTTGCGCAACAACGAAAAAAATTTGAAAAAAAATTACGTTTTTATTTTTTTTGTAAATAAGTATGTTTTCTTCTTCAATTATGGGCACTGATATGGCGGCACCGATAGGCGGCACTGGTATGCGGCACTACTGATGGGTACTTATGGGTGGCACAGATGGGCACTGATAGGTGGGCACTAAGAGGTGGCACTGATGGACACTGGGTGTCACTGATGGACACTGAGGGGTGGCACTGATGGCATTGCTGGGCATCATTTCAGTCAGTGCCCATGTTGCCAGTAAGTGCCCATTTGTGGGCACTGATTGGCATAGATTGTGTTAAAAAAAAATTGTATTGTTTTTTTTTTGTGCCTATTTTTTCTTAAGCACCAGGAGGCACTCCCTGTTGGTCCAGTGTTGGCATCCGAGGGGGGGCTGCGCTGATAAGGAGAGCCGCCGATCGGCTCTCCTCTACTCACGTCTGTCAGGCGCGAATGATGAAGAGCCGATCAACGGCTCTTCCTGTTTACATCGTGATCAGCCGTGGTTGGACACGGCTGATCACGTGGTAAAGATGCAGGGTGTCAGACTGACACCCGCATCACCGATCGCCGCGCGCCCCGGCATGTAATCCTGCAGGACGTCAATAGACAAAGCAGCTGTGACCGTGCCAGCGGAACCCGTGGACTCCACGTCCCGCGATCATGTGACAGAGCTGCAGAATGGAGAGATGCCCATGTAAACAAGGCATTTCCCTATTCTGCCTAGAGACAGGACAGAGTTGTTTGGGTGCCACGTCGCACAATTGTCAGTTAAAGCGACGCAGTGCCGAATCACAAAAAATGGGCCGTTATTAGGCAGCCAAATCTTCTGGGCTGAAGTGGTTAATGGCACCCCAAATGCAGCCAGCAGATGCATGTTTCATGCAATGATGCACAAGTTGCAATGCCCAGAAAGGTGCCAGAGCTTCTTTGGCACGTTTGTGGCACATAGGGGCAGCTCATTTACATTAATGGGCTGACGTATGTGCATTGTATGAAAAATACATGGGTGTTCCTGTGATGTGTAGATGCAAAAGCACCTCTGTGTGTGGGGGAGGGAGGGAGCTCACAGAGGACATTGGTCTGTATGTACACCCCAACCTCAGCGTATCTACATGAATCTGCCCCCCCTCATGTGAAGACATTCTTTATTCATTCATTCCTCTGAATACAGTGTGCAAAGGTCACAATGGGGACAGACAGCAAAAGACAATAAAGGGGTTCCAACCTCTCACCACTCTATCCAAACCTAAGACAAGGAAAAGGGGTGGAGGAGGGGGTTATCCTTAGAGTGTGGCACTACAACCCCCAGCATGCCATTGTGATGCCAGGCTTCCATGATGTATACAGGGCTCCTTGTACTGCACACACAACAATAATAAATAATAGACGGAGCTGTATCAGGTCAGATTGCAGGAGACACTCACTTCCTGTGTAGGAAAGACGGCGCTCTCCCGGATCTTCTTCCTTTTGATCTCCATCTCCAGGGCGGAACACTTGGACACGGTGGCCCGATAACGCTCACTACGGCGGAACATTTGAAATTGGCGCCGCTCCCCTCCGAGCTCCGTCTGCTCCATTGTCCCGGTGACGTCACCCACTCCTTGGATTCAGCAGGACACACGAGGCCCCGCCTCCCACAAGGCGGACCGTACCACTGTGCGGTGATTACTGGGAGCTCCGAGAGAAGAGAAAATCCTACCAATCGTTATAGTCATTTATGTCATTAATGTGTGATTTTCGTACCAACCCAATACATTCAGTATTGAACGGCTTGACGAAAATGACACTCACCCTCCCCCCCGGTTTCATGTGGGACTTTCCTTCTGGATAGGGAAAGATATAAACTAGCCAGCAGAACAGGTGGAAGGGTCATGGAGGTTCACATATCTCCTGTCCAGTGTCACCTGTATACTATTACCTGTGCATTGTTACCTATATACTATTATCTTTACATTATTACCTATACAGTGTCACCTGTATACTATTACCTGTGCATTGTTACCTATATACTATTATCTTTACATTATTACCTATACAGTGTCACCTGTAAACTATTACCTGGGCATTGTTACCTATATACTATTACCTTTACATTATTACCTATACAGTGTCACCTGTATACTATTACCTGTGCATTTTTAGCTATACAGTGTTACCTGTCCACTATTTGCTGTCTATTATTACCTGTACATCATTACCTTATTACCTATACACTATTACCTTTACATTATTACCTATACACTATTACCTTTACATTATTACCTATTACCTTTACATTATTACCTATACACTATTACCTTATTACCTATACATATTACCTTTACATTATTACCTATACACTATTACCTTTACATTATTACCTATACATATTACCTTTACATTATTACCTATACACTATTACCTTTACATTATTACCTTTACATTATTACCTATACACTATTACCTTATTACCTATACATATTACCTTTACATTATTACCTATACACTATTACCTTTACATTATTACCTATACACTATTACCTTATTACCTATACATATTACCTTTACATTATTACCTATACACTATTACCTTTACATTATTATCTATACACTATTACCTTATTACCTATACATATTACCTTTACATTATTACCTATACACTATTACCTTTAAATTATAACTTGTACATTATTATCTTTACAATATTACCTATACACGCTTAGCTTTACATTATTACCTATACATTCTTACCTTTAAATTATTACCTATATACACTATTACCTTTACACTATTACCTATACACTATTACCTTTACATTATTACCTATACACCATTACCTTATTACCTATACACTATTTCCTTTACATTATTACCTGTACATTATTACCTTTACACTATTACATTTACATTGTTACCTATACACTATTACATTTACATTATTACCATACCTATACACTATTACCTTTACAATATTACCTATACATTATTACATATGCACTATTACCTTTACATTATTACCTATACACTATTACCTTATTACCTATTCACTATTACATTTACATTATTACCTATACACTATTACATTTACACTATTACCTTTAAATTATAACTTGTACATTATTACCTATACACTATTACCTATACATTTTTACCTATACACTAGTACCTTTGCATTATTACCTATACACCATTACCTTTACATTATTACCTATACACTATTACCTTTACATTGTTACCTATACATTTTTACCTGCCCATTATTACCCATCCACTCTTGACTGTCTATTATTACCTTTACATTAGTACCTGCCTGCACATTACTATCTGTAATTATTCCCTATACACTATTAGCTAGCTGCCCATTATTACATTACTTGTACATTATTACCTATACAATATCACCTGTCAGGTATTACCTGCACATTGTTACCTTCTAATATCTGTCCATTATTACTTATATACTATTGCTTATACATTAATACATGCCCATTATTTTCTGCCCATAATTACCTGCACACTATTACTTATCCATTATTTCCTTTACATAATCATTATTATTATTATTACACATTATTACCTGTCCATTGCTACTTGTACACTATTACCTGTACATTCTTTTCTGTTAATTGTTTACTTTTATATCATTACCTGTCCATTTTTTCCTCTACAATACTGCCTTCCCATTATGACCTGTACATTATTTCCTTTCCATTATTGCCTGACCATTGTTATCTGTCCATTACTACCTGTACATTACTGTCGGTCCATTATTATCTTATTACTATCTGTACATTGTTACCCATATATTATTATCTGTTCATTAGTACCTGTAAATTAAAGTAGAACTAAAGGAAAAACTTTTGTTTTAAATTCATGTAGAGTAAGGAAGGGTTATACCCCCTGACAGTTTTATTTTTGCCAATGGGTAGATTTCCTCTCAGTCCCTGCCCCATAGCCAAAACAGTATATTAGAAATCCCTCCAAAGTGAGGGAAACCCTTGTTGTCACCAGAACTAGCATCTCCATTGGAAGTCTTCTCCTTTATTCCAGTTTAAAAACTGAGGTTTTCTTTTAGGCCGGGTTCACATATGTGCGGCTGCGGTTTCCTGCCTGGGGTCTGGTGCTTGTTCACCGGCCTAAAAGAAACATTTATTTAACTACATTAACAATTTGACAATCAAATGAATGTTCCCATATCGAATGTTTTTAAAGCGGGGGTTCACCCGTACATAACACTTTTTTCCCTTAGATGGATGCTCGTTTTGTCTAGGGGAATCGGCTAGTTGTTTTAAAATATGAGCATTACTTACCGTTTACAAGATGCATCTTCTCCACCGCTTCCGGGTATGGGCTGCGGGACTGGGCGTTCCTATTTTGATTGACAGTCTTCCGAGAGGCTTCCGACGGTCGCATCCATCGCGTCACGATTTTCCGAAAGAAGCCGAACGTTGGTGCGCAGGCGCAGTATAGAGCCGCACCGACGTTCGGCTTCTTTCGGCTACTAGTGACGCGATGGATGCGACCGTCGGAAGCCTCTCGGAAGACTGTCAATCAAGAAGGAACGCCCAGTCCCGCAGCCCATACCCGGAAGCGACGGAGAAGATGCATCTCGAAAACGGTAAGTACGGCTCATATTTTAAAACAACTAGCCGATTCCCCTAGACCAGTGGTTCTCAACTCTGGTCCTCTGGACCCACTAACAGGTCACGTTTTCAAAATAACTGAAACGTTTTCAAAATAACTGAAATTAACTGAAACGTTTTCCTCAAGGTAATATTTAAAATCTGGCCTGTAAGTGGGTCCCGAGGACCGGAGTTGAGAACCGCTGCCCTAGACAAAACGAGCAGGAATCTAAGGGGAAAAGAGAAAAAAAAACATCATTGGGTGAACTCCCGCTTTAAGCAAATTTCTTCCAGTATATGGCCAGCTTATGGAGAAAAAATGCTTGTCTTAGGCCTCGTACACACAATAGGTTAACCAGAGGACAACGGTCTGATGGACCGTTTTCATCAGTTTAAACCGATCGTGTGTGGGCCCCATAGGTTATTTAACCATAGGTTAAAAAAAAGCCAACTTGCTTTAAAATTAACCTATGGATTGGTAACCGATAGGTCAAAGCCAATCATGATTCATTATATACTATTGTAATCTCTGTGAATGGTCACATTGATCACATAGTGTACATGGCCAATAATAATGGCCATGTACCATGTGATAGCTGTGGCCAATCACAGCATCACAATAGTAAAAAAAGAGTAAAACAAGAAGCCACTTATGACAGTTACAATTATTGGTATTACAGTGATAATCACTGTAACAAGCAATCACAGTGTGGAAAAAAAAAAAAACATCACCTTGCCAAAGAGAGGGTCCCTTTTACATGGCCGTGTTGGTGCGGTCGCTGGATTTCTGCTGCAAGACTCTGCAGAGTCTTGCTGCTGGAATAACTGGGTTATGCGATCAGCAGCAACCACTCAGCTTTTTTAAACTAATGACAGGCTAACAGCGGCTGCTGCTGTTCACATGTACTGTAGCTGCACACAGAGTAGTTAGCTGTGGATGGGGATAGCTGTCTAAGCCTGGACACAAAGATTGTAGACTCACACAAACGAAATAATATAAACACTAATTTGGGTTATTTTACCCAAGAAGTGTAGCAGAATATATGTTTGTCTAAATTTATGGAGAAAGATTATTTATTTACATTTGTTTTTAGCAGAACATTTTCAGTATTTGTTTAATAATATAGCAAAAAAAACAGCAATAGTTAAATACCACCAAAAGAAGCTCTACTTGTTCCAATTTTATATATATATATATATATATATATATATATATATATATATATATATATATATATATATATATATATATATATATATATATATATAAATTATTTGGGTACAGTGTTGCATGACTAAGTAATTGTCATTCAAAATGTTACAGTGCTGAAAATTTAAAATTAACCTGGGCAGGAAGGGGGTGAAAGTGTGCTGTTTTGGTGTATACAGCATATATACTGTATGCATTCATTTTAAATTGCTGCTAATGCACCTCAGTACACCAGAAACCAAATCTGACCCTTCTTTTCTTTTTCTTCTTTTTTTTTTCTATTTTATTTTAAGAAAAGCGCCCCTCTATAAAGCACAGCAGCTCATTCCAACACATCCTATGGTGTGTTGCAAGGCGCACATAACCACAACAAATAGGTGTGAAGCCAGCCTTGGTATCCCTCAATATCAAACATCAATTTTCCAGAAATTTCATAGCCATTTTTTCTAGGGCTGTTACTGATTAAAATTTTCTTGTTCGATTAATCGATTTTTTTTATTCGATTAATAAACTAATTTCGATTAATTATAACGCACATATATTTTTTGGATCACCACCATATATAGTCCCCACTGTAATATCCACAGACATCTCCCCCACTGTAATATCCACAGACATCCCCCCACTGTAATATCCACAGACATCTCCCCCACTGTAATATCCACAGACATCTCCCCCACTGTAATATCCACAGACATCTCCCCCACTGTAATATCCACAGACATCCCCCCCACTGTAATATCCACAGACATCTCCCCACTGAAATATCCACAGACATCTCCCCACTGTAATATCCACCGACATCTCCCCCACTGTAATATCCACAGACATCTCCCCACTGTAATATCCACAGACATCTCCCCACTGTAATATCCACAATCTCCCCCACTGTAATATCCACAGACATCTCCCCCACTGTAATATCCACAGACATCTCCCCCACTGTAATATCCACAGACATCTCCCCCACTGTAATATCCACAGACATCTCCCCACTGAAATATCCACAGACATCTCCCCACTGTAATATCCACAGACATCTCCCCACTGTAATATCCACAATCTCCCCCACTGTAATATCCACAATCTCCCCCACTGTAATATCCACAGACATCTCCCCCACTGTAATATCCACAGACATCTCCCGCACTGTAATATCCACAGACATCTCCCGCACTGTAATATCCACAGACATCTCCCCCACAGTAATATCCACAGACATCTCCCCACTGTAATATCCACAGACATCTCCCCCACTGTAATATCCACAGACATCCCCCCACTGTAATATCCACAGACACCCCCCCCCCCACTCTAATATCCACAGACATCTCCCCACTGAAATATCCACAGACATCTCCCCCACTGTAATATCCACAGACATCTCCCCACTGTAATATCCACAGACATCTTCCCACTGTAATATCCACAGACATCTCCCCACTGTAATATCCACAATCTCCCCCACTGTAATATCCACAGACATCTCCCCACTGTAATATCCACAGACATCTCCCCACTGTAATATCCACAATCTCCCCCACTGTAATATCCACAATCTCCCCCACTGTAATATCCACAGACATCTCCCCCACTGTAATATCCACAGACATCTCCCGCACTGTAATATCCACAGACATCTCCCGCACTGTAATATCCACAGACATCTCCCCCACAGTAATATCCACAGACATCTCCCCACTGTAATATCCACAGACATCTCCCCCACTGTAATATCCACAGACATCCCCCCCACTGTAATATCCACAGACACCCCCCCCCACTCTAATATCCACAGACATCTCCCCACTGAAATATCCACAGACATCTCCCCCACTGTAATATCCACAGACATCTCCCCACTGTAATATCCACAGACATCTTCCCACTGTAATATCCACAGACATCTCCCCACTGTAATATCCACAATCTCCCCCACTGTAATATCCACAGACATCTCCCCACTGTAATATCCACAGACATCTCCCCACTGTAATATCCACAATCTCCCCCACTGTAATATCCACAATCTCCCCCACTGTAATATCCACAATCTCCCCCACTGTAATATCCACAGACATCTCCCGCACTGTAATATCCACAATCTCCCCCACAGTAATATCCACAGACATCTCCCCCACAGTAATATCCACAGACATCTCCCCCACAGTAATATACACAGACATCTCCCCCACAGTAATATACACAGACATCTCCCCCACTGTAATATCCACAGACATCTCCCAATTGTAATCCACAGACATCTCCCCACTGTAATATGGTCCACATCTCAGGAAGATTAGTGCTTTCTTAGTCTTACCAGTGTCAGCGCGCCGCTCTAGGCTCATCTAGGCCACCGCTGGGTGGACCAAGATGGGCACCGCTCCGGGAGCTAGGCCAAAGCCGCAGTGGAGCTCCGCGGATCACGTGGTGTGCCGATCCACATATGGTGACCCGTTCGGATTACGGATCATTTACGATCAAAAAAATTAACGATTAATCTAGGAATTAATCTTTAATTTCCACAGCCCTAATTTTTTCCCACAAGAATAGCCAATTGCACCTTTAAAAACTCTTAGGCCCCATACACTAGGTCGGTTTGGTCCGATGAGAATGAACCGAAGTTAATTTTCATCGGACCAAACCGACCGTGTGTATAGGCTATCGGTCTGTTTTCCTTCGGTCCAAAATTGTAAAACATGCTTCAAAACCGAACCGATGGACCGCTGCCCCATCGGACCAAACCAAAGGTTAGTACAGAAAAGCATCGGTTCAAAACCCGCGCATGCTCAGAATCAAGTCGAAGCATGCTTGGAAGCATTGAACTTTGCTTTTTTTCAGCACGTCGTGTGTTTTACGTCACCGCGTTCTGACCCAATCAGATTTTGAACTGATGGTGTGTACACACATCAGACCATTAGGCCAATTCAGCGGTGAACCGATGAAAACGGTCGGTCGGACCATTCTCGTCGGTTTTGTCCGACTGTGTGTATGGGGCCTAATGTTGCATTGCATGTTTTTTTAGATTAATGAAACAAGAATTTGGTGAAAGTTTTAATTTCAGTCATATGACATGCTCCGGAAGAAGTCAGATAAGCAACGAAACCGGTCGAGTGATAGCGCCATTTCTTGTCATCGCGTTTGGAGAATCTACCTCTAAAACCACTGTCCAGTACATACTGTTTAAATCGTCTTTTCATGTAAGTGCATTACCATCATTAAATCCTGGTAAAAAAGGTTTTACACTATTGTGGCATTTGTCTCTCATTTGGGGTCATGGTTGGAGTAAAAGAAACCTGATGTTTTCCCTGGTGGTGGCGTGAAGTTTCTGTTGAGCGGACCTCTTTACAGACGTGGAGCCAGATTCAGAAAGCATTTACGTTGGCGTATCTCCAGATACGCCGCCGTAATTTCAAATGTGCGCCGTCGCATCTTTGCGCCGATTCACAAAGCGAGATACGTCCAAAAACATGGCTTCAGCCGTCCGACGTAACTTGCCTATGCTGGCGTATCGTGGGCGCATAGTTGCGCTGGACGCATTCGGCGTTCCCATTATAAATATGCAAATTACCTAGATATGCCGATTCACGAACGTACTTGCGCCCGGCGTATTAATATACGCTGTATACGTAAGGTGTACGACCGGCGTAACTTTACCCCTCATAAAGCAGGGGTAAGTCATGTTAAGGTATGGACGTCGGAACGACCCGTCGAAATTCAAGTCGTTTACGTAAGTCGTACGTGAATAGGGCTGTGTGTAAGTTACGTTTACGTCGTAGGCAGTGTTCGACGTATCTTGGGCATTCTAGCCGACGTGATTTTGAGCATGCGCACTGGGATAAGTCCACGGATGGCGCATGCGCCGTTCGTTCGGCCCCTTATTTACATGGGTCACAGCTCATTGTAATACAACATGCCCACTGCCTTGATAATTTGAATTAGGCGGGCTTACGCCGGCCCATTTACGCTAAGCTGCCGTAACTTAGGGCGCAAGTTCTTTCTGAATACAGTACTCGCCTCTCTAAGTTACGGCAGCGTAGCGTATATGAGATGTGCTACGCCCGCCGAAAATTACGCCATTCTTTCTGAATCTGGCCCGTGGAGTTTTTCCAGACAAACAAGCTTATGTTGACCCCCTGTAATAGGTGGTCAACGCTCTTTGGTAAGGGCACATCCTATTTTTTGGTGGTGGTCGCACAAGGTGGAGGAAGTTGGTGACACAACATTCAAATTTTCACTATTGTGTCATGTTTGTGACTCTTGGACTCACTTGTTTAAATTATTTATTTACTGTGTATTTCATTTAACATACTTGTTCATCTATTTACATTTTTGTGATATCTCACTTGACTGTTACAGCTGTAATTTTTGTTTTTGTTCATCATAAGCACAGTTTATTTATAATTTCATATGACAGAGATACAGTGGAACCTCAGATTGCGAGTAACGCGGTTAACGAGCGTTTCGCAATACAAGCATTTTTTTTTTAAATCCTGACTCGGTTTGTGAGTGTTGTCTCACAAAACGAGTAGGATTCAAGCGAGTGCAGTATGCAGTACTGCATTTGGCCAGATGTGTGGGGGCGCCAGAGCCGATTGTAAGCCGTTCAAAAATACTCTGAAACACTCGGAAATACTCAGTTTCCAAGCCTATCCGAAGGTTTCTGAATGCAGCCGAACAGCCTCCGAGTATTTCCGAGTCTCTCCAGCACCCCTCACCTCTGGCCACATGCGGTTTTGCATTTCATAGAAGTCAACGTGGAACAAATTATTTTCGTTTCCATAGACTTCTATGGGGAAAAAAATGGTTTGATATGTGAGTACTTTGGATTACAAGCATTCTCCTGGAACAAATTTTGCTCGTAATCCAAGGTTCCACTGTACTTTTACTAGATTTTGTTTCAAAATTTCGGTGAACAGTGAACAGTGCAAGCATGCAGCACAGCACCATTATAACCAACCCCCCTCCAGAAATAATACCTTTTTCTTCTATAAATGCACCAATGATAGCATTATACATACAGTACTCTGTGCTCCCCTTCTCGCCCCCCTGAGTTGGCCCCCATAGGCTAATAATTTGCTTTTTTTTAAATTATACTTATCATTTCTTTTCAGGCTGCTCACATGACTAATGTAGAGAGCTGCGCCAGTACACCCCAAAAGAACGGCACACTAGTGGCTATGAATAGGTACTGCAGAGAAAAGCTTGAGATTATAGTGAAGTATGGCAGCTAGGGCTGTTTTAGTTTTATTTTATTTATTTATTTATTTATTTTACACCACCTTGAGGATCTTTATAAAAACAAAAAGTTTAGCTCAGAGCTGGCTTTTAACCAAAGCTTGGGAAATATAGAACCAAAATGAACTACATCCTTTACCATCTACTAAGTAATCTAAGCTTACTACAACTGTATTTGTTATCCTACTTGCTATTGTATGAGAAATGTCATTTGATTACCGAGTTCTGTGGTTTCCTGCCTAAATTACAGCTTGTTTTTCCTGTCATGCTACTCTGTGCCTATGTTTTCTATACGCTTTGATCTTACCATCCACGTCGTTTTCAAGGTTGAAATACCTTTTTATGATAATTGCAGCAAAGCTTTTAAGAAGCCTACTATAAATACATTTTAAATGCGTGGTACTTGTTTTGTATACTTAGCTAAATACTGGCAGACTAAATCGAATGCATTGCCATGAATGTATGTTTATTAGATTTAATGTAGGAAATACAGTACAGTACATACATAGTAAGCAATGCTATTGAAACTGTCAATGATTTTAAAACCTATTTCCCTGTGGGCTGCTACATTAAAGTAAATGTCAACCCTAACTAAATCTGCTAAAGCATCATTAATCATTAACAATCAGCATGTTTACCTATTTATTTTTTAGAAATAGTGTTTTTACTTTTTTTTTATACTTTTATACACCTTAGTGTTGGGGATCTCCTCCATCCTCTTTACAATCACTTCCTGTCTACATTTTGGGTTGGCGACAGCTGCACATCCTCTTTTTCGATGGGCTTCAGAAGCATATGAACAACAGAGATATAATCAGTTTAAAAGGAAGGGCATCTCTTGATGCCTCTAAACCTCAGGGGTCTGCAGGATGCCAATGTTGAGTACAGTGAAAAGACAAGAGCAGCACAGGTTCCAGACAAGTAGATCTTTGTTTATCACCTGTCAGGAGCGTCTAGTGCTCCTGCTCCTCATTCTAGCATTCTGGTTTTGGCTATGTTTTCTTCTTGTCTGTCTCTACCTGCAATGTGATTGATGTGGTCAGTCTCTGGGTGAAGACCAGGCCTGATTTAAGTCAGCCAAACCTACAGTCTCATGCTTGTGATAACGTGTGTATTACCTGATCAGGCTCCCTATCTGTCTGCCCTGCTTTGCTAGATTGGATTTCCCTGTGTATGAGTTTGGATCGGATAATGACTATTCAGTGAAATGTGTCTGCTTTTTACATGGATTGTCATTGAACCACTCTGCCTGTCCACCAACCACAAGTACCTGTTTGCTTTACTCAGTTAATGCATGCCCTGGTATAGTGGCCAGGCACCTGATCAGGATCCCTGTCTGTCTTTCCTGCTTTGCTAGATTGGATTTCCCTGTGTATGAGTTTGGATCGGATAATGGCTATTCAATTAAATCTGCCTGCTTTTTACATGGATTGTCATTGAACCACTCTGCCTGTAGGCCAACCACAAGTACATGTTTGCTTTGTCCTGGTATAGTGGCCAGGCACTATAACAGTGTGTACAAGTCCTGGGGGCAACTGAGTACCGGTAGTCTGCTTTCCTTATGGGAAAGGTGGGTGCTATAGGTACAGAACACAGTAGCCAGCTATAGTGTCTGACCTGCATTTGGCGTAAACATGACATTACCCCAAAAATCACAAAAGGTAACCAACGCATTTCAGACACTCATCAGGGCCTATAGTGCTGAAGCTGCTACACTGTGACTGAAACACGCTTTCCACACACTTTCATAGTTCGCCAATCAGTCTGCCCTGGTCCAGCATCTTGTACAAAGCCTTCACCCTACTAAGCTCTGACGGAAGGGGACTGATTAGACTCAGAAAACATTGGATACCTTTTGTAATTTTTGCTGTGACTAATAAAGACCTATTAGACTTACTAATGCTCCGTACACCTGTCTGGTTTTCCCGTCGGAAAAACTCTGATGAGAGCTTTTTGTTGGGAAACCCGACCGTGTGTATGCTCCATCTGACTTCTTCCCATAGGAAAACTGCCGGGGGAAAAAAAGAGAGCAGTATCTGTTTTTTCCCTTTGGGAAAAAATCCTAGCGGGAAAACCATTTGTCTGTATGCAATTTCAATGCGCAAAAAAGCGTGCATGCTCAGAATCAAGTCGACGCATGCTCAGAAGCATTGAACATCATTTTTTTGGCTCATCGTAGTCTTTTACATCACCTCGTTCTTGGCAGTCAAAATTTCACCAAACTTTTGTGTGACCGTGTGTATGCAAGGCAGGCTTGAGAGGAATTCCGTCGGGAAAACCATGTTTTTTTTGCATAAGAACTTGTGATGCTCTTATATTTTCACTGTGCTTAAGCTGGCCATACATAATACAACCTTCAACTATGCAGTACAAGGGCTTTCCTGATTGCACACAAATTAAAAGTGTTTAGATTTGACCTCATAATATTTATTTTTGGTAAACCTAATCTAAAACTACACAAAAATAATGTATGGCCAGCCTTACCGATAGTGACAATGGCAGAACATGCTGTCACCATGGCTGCTTACAGTCTCTATGAGAGACAGCATTGTCACCCTAAACCAGGAAGTACCAAAACAAGGTTCTTTATGGCCAGATTACCAGGAATAATATTAAAGATGAGGTTTAGGTATGGCAGTTTTTAAATGTTTTACAATTTTTAGAACAATGTAAGTATGCATGTACCATATGTGTGAGATTCCAGTTGATGCTGGAAATCACTGTAGTAGGCAGCATTACTACAGCATTACTACAGTGATCACCACTAACTTCTTCTACCATGCTGAGCGACTAACCTGCTGCTTATTGAGCACAGGACATGAATGCCATTAAAGTGGAGTTCCACCCATTTCCCCCCCCCCCCTAAAAAATCTTAAAATAAATAAAAATAAAAATGTAATTTTTTTTTTTATATATACTCACCTGAAAGGGTTGATGCTATGTGGAAGTAGGTCTTCTGCCTCTTCTTCCACTGTGGTGGATCTTCTGGCTCGTCCTCCGTCGCGGTATCTTCTGTGAATGAGCCGGCTGCCTTCTGGGAACTGTGGATATCCCAGGAGGCAGCCGCCCATTCACAAAGCGATGCACGAGTCGCGCATGCGCAGTAGGAAACGGGCAATGAAGCCGTAAGGCTTCACTGCCTGTTTCCCTTAGTAAGAATGGAGGTGCCAGGACAGAGCGATCCCCGTCGGGAGACCGATATCGCGGGCGACTAGGACAGGTAAGTGTCCTTATTAAAAGTCAGCAGCTACAGTGTTAGTAGCTGCTAACTTTAAAAAAAAAAAATCGCGGGTGGAATCCCGCTTTAAGAGAGCACTTTGCATTTTGTTAGTGAATGCAAAAAGTTCTCCGATTGGACAAGGTAGAGCTTGTGACATAATCACCCCACCACTCTACTTTGTCCAATCAAAGAACATGCAGAGCAAGGAATTTCCTGTGTTCAAAATGCAGCAGGGCAGCCGCTTTGCACAAAGCCTAGGCTTCCATTGATTCTGGGGATCCAACAGGTATGGCACATACATGATAATTACATAAGTCCAAGCTGGACCAAAGTAACTATAAAATTGTAATAATAAACTGTTTTATTAAGGCTTCTTTCACACGGTCAGACCGTTCAGGTCCGCCTGTCATATTTGTCGGCGGGCCAGAACGGCCGCTCTATACTTCTCTATGGAGCGTCGGATGTCAGCGGAGACATGTCCGCTGACATCCGACCCGATCCTATCCGCTAAAATCAGACGGATTACATAATCCCAATAAGTATTATTTTAGGAGGGGATTTTTTTTGTGGGGGGGTTTGTACTGACACATAATGCTCATACATCTTGAGGGGGGGGGGGGGTGTTGGCACATTCGTCCTGCAGAGAGATCTCCCGCTAAGCTGGCGGGAGATAGATGGAGTCCGCCTAGTGTGAAAGGGTCCTTATGTTGAAGAATAAAGTGATACTAAAGTCTCCTTTTTTTTCTTTAAAAATAACAAACATGTTATACTTATGTGCTCTGTGCAGTGGTTTTCAACAGAGCAGCCCAGATCTTCTGGCCCCTCCCTCCCGTTGATTGCCCCCACAGCAAGAAGCTTGCTATGGGGGCACCCAAACTAAGCCATAGCTCTGTGTGTCCATTCAGACACAGAGCTGCGGTTTGGCCCCATCCCTTCTCTCTCCCTAATGGCCAACTGACTTTGATTGACAGCAGTGGGAACCCAATAGCGCCGCTGCTGTGTCGTCTCAGCCAATAAGGAGGGAGAGTCCCGGACAGTCGAGGCACTCGTGCTGTCCGGGACATCGCTGGGTTGAGAGGGGGCTCAGGTAAGTATTAGGAGGGCTGAGAGGGCTGCTGCATACCAAAGGTTTTTTATCTTAATGCATAGAATGCATTAAAGTGGAGCTCTCCACCCACAAGAGGAAGCTCTGCTTTTGGCTTCCCACCCCTCCGCTGCCACATCTGGCACCTTTCGGGGGGGAGGGAGTTAAAAAACAGCTACCCGTCCCCACTTTCGGGAGACCTCATCCTTCCACCGATGCCCGTGCCAGGCCACTCAGAAAGCATAGAGCGCTTCGCACATGCGCAGTAGGAAACTGGCTTCACTGTCAGTTTTCTTACAAGAAATGGCCATGGCAGCACCCAAGAGCCGATTGGAAAATCGGCTGGGTGCCGAAATTGCAGGATGCCTGGACAGGTAAGTGTCCTAAAATAAAAGTCAGCAGCTACGCTATTTTTGGTGGGGGGCTGGCAGTCCCCATTAAGATAGAAAACTGTCTGCATTTAGAATCACTTTAAATTACTTTAAAAGTTGTTTTAACTTGTTAAAGATTATGAGATTTTTGTAACTGGGTTTACGTCCAAAGAAATTATGTTGTTTTGGGACTTTGTCAGATGTTTTCTGTAATATTTCATATTTAGGTCCTTTGAATTCTCTTGTTTTGTCTATTCCTGGGTAAGTAACGGCAGCACAACTGGAGAACTGGAACCTTCAACCGGCAAATCTTTGTGCTGGTCCCAACTGTAGAATGTACTTATGGGCCAAATTTGCCCAACACTGAATGTTTGTCTTTAGATACCTTCTATGTAGATGTCCTCTCTGTCACTTACTTTGGGGTATCATTATACCATTGTGCAGAAAAAATCGCACAAAACTGCATCTGGTGTGAACTGGCCCTAAGGCCCCGTACACACGAGGGGATCTCCGCTGGAAACGATCCGCCGGACCGTTTCCAGCGGAGATTCCTCCTCCGGATTTGTATCCTATGGCTTGTACTCACCATCGGATCAAAATCTGCACGGAATTCATCCGCGGTGACGTGTCGCACCGTCGCCGCGATGATGACGCGGCGACGTGCGCGACGCTGGAATGTAAGTACTTCCACGCATGCGTCGAATCATTACGATGCATGCGAGGGAGGGGAGCGGACGGATTGATCCAGTGAGTCTGTACAGACCACCGGATCAATCCGCTGGACCCGATTCAAGCGGATAAATTTCTTAGCATGCTAAGAAATTTATAACCGCTTGAAATCGATCTGGCCGAGAAATCTCCGCAGATAAATATCCGCTAGGCCGTACAGACGACCGGATTTGTCCGCTGGAACTGATCCGCGGATCAATCCCAGCGGATAGATCCGGTCGTCTGTACGAGGCCTTATAAAGATTAACAATAGTACATACATTCAATGTGCAAACAGGCATTATCAGCAAAGGACCCACCTAGAGCCCTGGTTAAATTGTGTACATGTACATAACCCTCCGTTGCTCTATCCAAAATTAAAAGTTTTGCCCACAGTTTAATTTTTAGGCTCTGTTCACATATTTGTGTATGGGGCGACAATCGGGGTAAAAACGCGTAAATAGAAACGCGGGAAGCCCGTCGCCCAGAAGAAGCTCCTGTATGGAAAATCACGCTGCATTTGTGGCGCTATCAAAATCAATGGGCAATGCACCGGGAACCCATGGGCGTCCCGCAATTTCCCGCTATTGCGAATCCCGGGCAGAATCCGCGATTCGGAGAGAGCGAAGATGTGAACGGAGCCTAAGAGCCTATTCACATCTGAGCGTTTTTGGCTCGGAAAACGCTTATCTCAAAAGTTCCAAAATGACCAACAAGCAAAATCCCATTAATTTAAATGGCCCCTGTTTATATCTGAGCGTTCTGTCACCTGAAGCGAATCGAGGTAAGCCAATGTAAATTTTTTGGGCAACAGGTGTCCCACGATTCTGTTTACACGTTTTTACCGCGATTGTCACCCGACCGCATTTGGGGTGCTAATGAAATCGATGGGCAACGCACCGGGAATGCACAGTCGTCCTGCGATTTGTCGCTATTGTGAACCGCGGGCGGAATTGCGGCGAAAATGTGAACGGAGCCTCAGGCATTTTTGCTTCAGGGCGACAGAAAGCTCAGATGTGAACAGAGGCCCCTTAAATGAATGGGATTTTGCTTGTTGGGCATTTTGGAACTTTTGAGACAAGCGTTTTATGAGCTGAAAACGCTCAGGTGTGATTGGGCCCTAAACTGGAGACACTTTTCTTGTGCCAGACACTGTTTCAGAAAATGAACGATCGCATCTTTGCTACTGATGCCTTTTAAAAAACAGTATACAGTATATAGGGATACATATTATTTTTCTAGTTTGCAGATTATTTCTTTGTAACTATAAATATGTAAGTGTTCACAGTGTAACATGTTCAGAATTGCAATGAAATATCAAAGTATTAACATCAATTGGATGAGACAGGATCTTGCCTTCTACTCGGAGTTCACATGGTAATTACAAATAAACAAAGCCTTCTGGGTGATGAAATAGCTGCATGATATTCAGATGGAAAGTCAAACACATCATTAGCTGAAAATGAGGAACTATAGCTGAAATTATGTGATTATAAATAACGTTTACAAGTCTTGTTGCTTTGTGTCTGTTTTAAGAATTTTCGTATGTTCTTGCAGCGGAAGTGTATGCTGGGGCTTGTAGTTCATCTGCAGCTGAAAACAGCTTACAGTGGCTCTAAAAACGCACACACACACACACACATATATATATATATTCAAATATGTATTCTTAACCACTTCCATAACGTGCCTATTCTTTCACTTCTCTCCTTCGTGTAGAAATTTATTTATTTTTTGCTAGAAAATGACTCAGAACCCCCAAACATTATATATATATTTTTTAGCAGACACCCTAGGGAATAAATTGTCATTGCAACTTTTTATCTCGCACGATATTTGCTTAATCATTTTATACAATACTTTTTTTTTTTTTTTTAATAAAAACAGTTTCATGAATTAAAAAAATAACAAAACAGTAAAGTTAGCCCAATTTGTTTGTATAATGTGAAACATGATGTTACGCAGAGTAAATAGATACCTAACTTGTCACACTTTAAAATTGCGCACACTCATGGAATGGTACCAAAGTTCAGTACTTAAACATCTCCATAGGCAACGCTTGAAATGTTTTTACAGGTTACCAATTTAGAGTTACAGAAGAGGTCTAGTGCTAAAATTATTGCTCTCGCTCTAACGCACGCGGCAATACCTCACATGTGTAGTTTAAACAGTATTTACATATATGGACGGGACTTACGTGCACGTTCACTTCTGAGCGCAAGCTACTGGGGACAGGGACGTTTTACTTTTTTTTTTTACACTTTTTTTTATTATTTTTTTGATCACTTTGATTCCTATTACAAGGCATGTAAACATGCCTTGTAATAGGAATAGTGTGTGACAGGTCCTCTTTATGGAGAGATGTGGGGTCAAGAAGACCCCACATCTCTCCTCCAGGCTGGAAAGCATGACATCGGGAAAAAAAAATCACCGATCTCATGCTTTCAGCTACGATTGCAGCTTTGTTTACTTCTGGGTAATAAACTTTCCAGGTAGAAAACTTTCTCCAGCTTCTCTTCCTTTCCATTTGCATTGGTCACAAGATTGCTTTCCTGGGTGCCATTCTCTGGGTCTCCCTTTTGCCTTGCGTGGTCCAATGGAGACACCCACTCTGTAATTGCCAAACTGCTGCACATGTGATCAGTTATGACATCAGCCATTTTCATTGCATGACAGTTTAGATGAGAGTATAAGCAACCGTGACAGTTATTGATGGCATGCGTTTCAAAAAACGGTTACATTCTCGGCACGTACAATGTCTAAGGCTCCATTCACACCTAGGCAGACAAATTCGTGGCGTTTTGTCGCCGCAAATCGCTGTACAAATAGCGGCGTTTTGTACCGCGATTTGCGGCGACAAAACGCCGGTATTGTCTGCTTAGATGTGCCCCAGATTGACCCCCTCTATGGAGATGCTTCCATCCTCCTAGCCGAACGCCGAAAGCCGCCTGAAAAAAAGGTCCGGGACCTTTTTTCAGGCGTCAGGCGTCCGGCGTGGAGATGTGAACCATCTCCATAGAGGGACATGTGTTTTCATCCCTCTGGCGGCAGCGGCGTAGCACTACAGGCGTTAAAACGCCTAGATGTGAATGGGGGCTAAGGCCCCTTTCACATGTCCGCTCCGCTCGTCCGTTTATTACAAGTCCGTTTACGGACTTGTAATACATCCCTATGGGATCGCGTCCTTTAGCGGATGCAGCATCCGCTAACGTCCGCGACCATCCGCGTCCGTCGGGATCCGGTTTTGCGGATGGAAGAAAACCCTATTTTTCTTCCGTCCGGCGGAACGGATCGGATGCAGACAGATAGACGGTCCGTCTGCATCCGATTCCCCATAGGGGAGAGTGGAGCAGAGACAGGGCGGTCTCTGCACTGTGTGCGGGGACCGCCCTATCCGCCGACAGCTCAGCGGGGATGACGGATGTTCCCCGCTGAGCTTTTGCGGACACACGGAGCGGACACAAAAACGGTCCTCCGCTCCGTGTGAAAGGACCCTAACTGTCACTTTCAAACCATCAATCGGCTGGTGTCATAACTGATCATATGTGCAGCATCATGGCAGTTGAAGATCCAACAGAGGCCCAGAAGGTAGCTTCCTTGGCTGAGAACAATACAAGGGTTTAGTTCTGCATAAAGCAGAGCTTCACCCAAAAGGGGAAGCTTTACTTGTATGCCCCCCCCCCCCCATCTGCTGCCACATTTGGCACCTTTTGGGGAGGAGGGGGAGTGGGAACCTGATTTTGACAGTTATCCTCTCCCACTTTCGGCTCAGTTCGCCACGGCAAAGTGAGACAGAAGTTCAGCCTTCTCTCTGCAGCCGGCTCATTGACAAAGCGCAGTGCGATTTGCGCATGCATAGCAGGAAATCGGTTGTGAAGCCGCAAGGCTTCACTGCCAGTTTCCCTTAGCCAAGATGGCGGCGCCAGCGCCCAAGAGCTGATTCAATAATCAGCTGGGGTGAGGACGCTGCTGGATGCCTGGTCAGGTAAGTGCCCTAATAGTAAAAGTTAGCAGCTACAGTATTTGTAGCTGTTGACTTTTAATCTTTTGGGTGGGGGGGCGGGAACTGCTCTTTAAAGCAGATATAAACCCATCCATCAAAACAGTTTCATTTACAGCATGTGCCGTAAATGTAACACTTCCATTGGTTGTGCTCTCAGCCAAACTGTCAAACCATCCAATGGCTGGTTTCATAACTGGGAAAAGAAAGGAGGGCGTACCGACCTAGTGTATTACCGTATAAATGGGTTTTATTACATATATTAGAACAATGGTTATACTCATAAAAAGAGTTGTAAACAGCGCTTGACAGACAATACAACTGGTACACAGCAACGCCAGAAGAACACGGTGAAAACACGGATTAGGTGGTATCAAACCAGCGATATGACTGACGCGTTTCAGGGGCGTACCCCTTTCCTCAGAGCCTTGGTGGTCTGCAGTTAGCCTTATGAATTCCCATGATTCTGAGGAGGGCTGCAAGACCGTTGAATATACCCTGTAATTGGACCACGTTACCCTATAGCAGGAAATACCAGAGCGCAGGAGAATTTTTTGTCTGCTATTAGTTTCACAACTGATCAGCATCATAGCAGTTGTAGATTAAACAGAGGCAAAGATGGCAGCTTCCTTGGATAAAAACGATAGGGGGGGTTCACCTACACTTTAACTGGTTGCCGACCAGCCGCCGTCGTTTTACCCTGCACGAGAGCATGTAGTGAGTGAGTAACTTGTATAGCGCAACAAATGCGAACTTAATCGCCTCAAGGCGCTTTGCATCCAGTGTCGTCCTGGTCCTTCAGAAGAGGTGGGTCTTTAGTTTTTTTCTAAAAGCCCAATGGTTTTCTTCCAAGCGGATGGTAGTGGGTAGAGCATTCCAGAGCCGTGGTCCTTGGATTGCAAATCTACGTTCTCCCTTAGATTTGTAGCGGGATTTAGGGATTTGGAGAAGGTTTTGGTTGGTTGACCGGAGCACGCGCTTGGTGACGTAGGGTTTTATTTTCTCGCTTAAGTATTGAGGAGCGTTACCCTGTGTACATTTGTGCATGAGGCAGAGTGTCTTGAATGTCACCCGGTCCTGTACGGGCAGCCAGAGGGACCTCAAGACCGGGGAGATTGGTTCCCCGTAGTATAACGTCGGCTGTCGCACAGGCCACTAGGGGCGCCCCCCGCTCGCCCCCGACTCCCGTGCGCGTGGCCCGGCGTGCGCGATTGCCGCCGGGCACACGCGATCGCTCGTTACAGAGTGAGGAGCTGTGTGTGTAAACACACAGCAGCTCCTGGTCCTGTCATGGAGAGAAATGCTGATCTTCTGTTCATACAATGTATGAACAGAAGATCAGTAATTTCCCCATGTCAGTCCACCCCCCCTACAGTTAGAACACACCCAGGGAACATACTTAACCCCTTCCCCGCCCCCTAGTGTTAACCCCTTCCATGCCAGTGGCATTTTTATAGTAATCCAATGCATTTTTATACCACTGATCGCTATAAAAATGCCAATGGTCCCAAAAATGTGTCAAAAGTGTTCGAAGTGTCCGCCATAATGTCGCCATAAAAACATTCTGTGCCACAGGATCTCTCCCGGCCCCCCCAATACTTACCCAAGCCTGATCCCGATCCAGCGATGTGCACAAGACCAGCGTCTCTTTTCGCTCTCTTCCTCCTCACAGGTCAGATTTTTAAGCAGCAGGGGCCAATAGCTTTTAATCAAATCTTGTGATAAGCGAGTGGGGGGCAAGGCCAAGCTGCGTTGTCTGCGTCTATCGACACAGGCAGTGCGGTTCGGGATTGAGCGGCTTCCTATGAGATTGAGCGGTTTTCTATGGCGACACTTTCCAAAGAGGTGGAGTCAGAAGTACTGGCAGGGAGCCTCCAGAGGAGGATCATGGCTGCTCTGTGCAAAACCTAAAACAGTTCAGGTAAATATGACTTGTTTATTTATGCATTTAAAAAGAAAAAAGAAGGTTTATATTCAAAATAACTTGTAAAAATGCACGAGCAAGCTGCTCTTTATTGCAGAAGAGACATGCTGTATGAGGCCTCAGCAAATCTCCAGTAATGGGTTGGCAGGGGGCAGATCTTACCTCATAAATAGGTGGAAAATGGAGATACAGTGCTGAGGATGCTGTAGGTGGCCCTCAGGTCCTAGTCTGGGAGGGGGGGGGTGTCCTGCCTTGGGCCAGGGCTTGGGTGCTGGAAGGATCCTGCCATAATACACGGGAGGAAGACATTTCTGGAGGCACAGGAGCAAGAGAGAACAGTGTAAGTAGATCAGCACTGCTGGGGACTAACAAGGGGGAGAGACTGCCACAAGTAGCCAGTCTCCCTGAGGACAGCGGTGTGCTCAAAGCTGCATACACACTATACAATTTTCTGTGGATTTTTTCCCTCAGATTTACCAAAACCATATAATATGAGGTCAAACCTTAACCTCCTTGGCGGTATTTCTGAGCGTGGTTTATTTTTTCTGCTAGGAGCAGCAACCCTGAATCACGCTCGGGGTAACATTGCAGAGCCTGCAGCGGAGTCCCCTTACCTTCTCCTGGTGATCCAGTGATAATGTCCTCCTGCTGTGATCGCCAGCGAGATTCCCGACCGTCATCTGACTTTCTGGTTCCGTTCCCTGCGAGCAGCAGCGGTGCATGGGAGCGGAACTGGGCGGGTAATTAAAAATTCAAAAAGTGACACACACACATAAAAGGAGGTGATACATTGTAATCTGAGAGGATTACACTGTATCATCTCAGATCTGACACTTTATCACTCTACAGCAGGGGAGGATCCAGGGGGGGCAACGGGGAAATTGCCACCCCCGAGAAATTTGTGTTAGTTGCGGAATTCGCAGGCACCGGAGAGTCTGAACATATGGCATTCTCCCAATCCTCTTCTGGATCATCCATTTGCTCTGTAGCAAACCTCAGACGGGCCCGGACATGTACTGGCTTAAGCAGGGGGACACGTCTGGCCAGGGCTGGACTGGGACAAAAATTTGGCCCTGGACTTCATCCAGACTGGCCCACTTTCACAGGTCTCTCCCATGGCGGCCGGACAACTCTCGCACCCCCCCCCCCAGCCACCCAAGCCCCCTCTCCCTCTTCACTAGCCACTAGCCATTCTACTTTATTAGAGTAGAATAGCTGGTACTGGTACTCTTATAGGCAGTACCAGTGGAGAAGCTAGACATTATTTCACCCGGGGCAAAGAATCAGTTTGGTGCCCCCCCCTTATGGGACAAGATTAGGCAGAAGTGAGAAACTCCCAGGCCATAGCTATTGAGTCAGCTGTCTGTCCCCTCCCCCATGCTCCTCTGTCGGTCCCCCTTATCCTCTGGTCCTCCCCCTGCTTCTTTGTCCCCCAGGTGAGTGCTGCGGGGAGGGAGAGACAGAGGAGCGGAGGGGGGCGGCGGTTCGCTGTCACTGAAGCCGGCCCACTGAGCCATCGGCCCACCGGGAAACTCCCTGTAGTCCCAATGGCCAGTCCATCCCTGCGTCTGGCACTGCAGGATCTGAGTCCCTGGCGGTGTAGTATGTTACTAATGGTATCCTTTGTTACATTGGTCCCAGCTCTCTGCAGGTCATTCACTAGGTCCCCCCGTGTGGTTCTGGGGTTTTTGCTCACTGTTCTTGTGATCATTTTGTCCCCACGGGGTGAGATCTTGCATGGAGCCCAAGATCGAGGGAGATTATCAGTGACCTTGTATGTCTTCCATTTTCTAATTATTTCTCCCAGTTGATTTCTTCACACCAAGCTGCTTGCCTATTGCAGATTCAGCCTTCCCAGCCTGGTGCAGGTCTACAATTTTGTTTCTGGTGTCCTTCGATATCTCTTTGGCCTTCACCATAGTGGAGTTTGGAGTGTGACTGTTTGAGGTTGTGGACAGGTGTCGTTTATACTGATAACAAGTTCAAACAGGTGCCATTAATACAGGTAATGAGTGGAGGACAGAGGAGCCTCTTAACGAAGAAGATACAGGTCTGTGAGAGACAGAAATCTTGCTTGTCTGTAGGTGACCAAATACTTATTTTCCACCATAATTTGCCCCACTGTAGTTTATTGCATCCAAAAGAGCGCGGTTTGGCATCTAATTCTACGTGCTCTGCGAGTCATCCACCGGATACATCTGGAATTTGGTCATTTACACCGGTAAAGGCACGAAGTTCAACCCCAGGTACATCGGCTTTGGGATGGCCACATCATCTGTCCTTACACTGCTGGAGCCATTGCTGAAACAAGGATAATGTGTGACCAAGGACAATTTCTACATGTCTCCGGAACTGTATGCTACAAAACAAGACTGATGCGTATGGTACCGTTAGGCCTAACCGACGTGACATGCCATCTATGTTTGCCAAGAAAAAACTCAAAACCGGAGAAATGGTTGCCTTTCAGAAGGGTAAGATGATGGCAATGTGATGGCGAGATAAGAAGTACGTGTGTCTCATGAGTACGGTGCACAATACCTCCACTGCCATGGTCCACACAAAAGGTGGGAAAGATGTGCTGAAGCCGCAAGTCGTGATCGACTATAATAACACAATGGGAGGTGTCGACAGAGCCGATCAGGCAATGACATTTTACCCGGTTATGTGCAAACAGCAAAAAAAAATAATAATACGATTTTCCTGTACAGAGCAAAGAGTGACATGCCTCTTGTTCATTCTGACTTTATCTGGAAGGTGGCTGAGCAGATTTTTGTCAACCACCAGATGCCATCAGTAACTGTGAACAGACCCAGACGATGTGCTGTTGACGTTGTCAACCCAGAACGCCTGACTGGTCGTCATTTTATGGACTACATAGCGCCAACCGCAAAAAAGGCAGCACCTACCAGGATGGAAAACTACCATTGGTTCCAGCTGTCCAATAAAAATGCTGCTGTGGAGACACGCCTCTCACTGCAGTGTCATAAAAGGGGCATGTGTATAAAAGACAAATTCTCCCTCCCAACCTTCTTAAAGCGGAGGTTCACTCAGCGGGGACCAGTGAGGACGTGCTGCGCGACTCATGCATGCGCAGTGGGGAACCGGGCAGTGAACGCTTCACTTCCTGATTCCCTCACTGAGGATGGCGGCGGGGCCGCCGAGCAACGAGCGAATGCTCAGCTTCGGCTGCCGACATCGCGGGCACCCTGGACAGGTAAGTGTCTATTTTTTAAAAGTCAGCAGCTGCAGTATTTGTAGCTGCTGGCTTTTAATATTTTTTTTTTCGTGGAACCTCTGCTTTAACCACTTCCATACCGCGCCATTGGGAAATGACGGCGGCAGGAACCCCTCGCCGATCCGGGTGGACGTCGTATGACGTCCTGTGTTCCCGGCGATCTAGGGCGCGCGCGCCCACGGCAACGCTTGTGACCCGGCGCAGGTGCCCGGCGGCCGCGATTGCTGCCGGGTGCCCGCGATTGTCGGTAATCACGGCAGGAGTGTGGATCTGTGTGTGTAAACACACAGGTCCACCTCCTGTCAGCGGTGAGGAGACCAATGTGTGTTCCCAGTAAAGAGGAACACACATCGGTCTCCTCCCCTTGAGAGTCCCCTCCCCCCTACAGTTAGAACACACCTTAGGGAACATATTAACCCCTTCAACGCCCCCTAGTGGTTAACCCCTTCCCTGCCAGTCACATTTACACAGTAATCAATGCATATTTATAGCATTAATCCCTGTATAAATGTGAATGGTCCTAAAAACTTGTCAAAAGTGTGTGTCCGATGTGTTCGCCGCAATATCACGGTCACAGTAAAAAATCGCAAATCGCCGCCAATACTAGTAAAAAAAATTAATAAAATAAAAATGGCATAAATCTATCACCTATTTTGTAGACGCTATAACTTTTGCGCAAACCAATCAATATACGATTATTGCGATTTTTGTTACCAAAAATATGTAGAAGAATACGTATCGGCCTAAACTGAGGAAAAAAAAAGTTTTTTTTTTTTAAATTGTGATATTTATTAAATAAAAAAGTAAAAAATATTGTGTTTTTTAAAAAAATTGTCGCTCATCTTTTGTTTATAGCGCAAAAAAGAAAAACCGCAGAGATGATCAAATACCACCAAACGAAAGCTCTATTTGTGGGGGGAAAAAAAACATAAAGATTTTGTTTGGGTACAATGTTGCATGACCATGCAATTGTCATTCAAAGTGTGACAGCGCTGAAAACTAAAAATTGGTCTGGGCAGGAAGGGGGTGAAAATGCCCTGTATGGAAGGGGTTAACTACAAGGAAATACATTGGTTTATGTGTATAAGATTTACCCACAATCCCATGTTTTTCTCACACAGTTAGGCCCCGTACACACGAGAGGATCTATCCACTGGAATTGATCTGCGGATCCGCTGGTGTGTACAACCCAGCGGATCTGTTTCCGCGGATTTTTATCCCCTGGGATGGATTTCAAGCGGATAAAAATTTGAAGACATGCTTTCAAATCTATCCGCTTGAATCCATCCCAACGGATTGATCCGCTGGTCTGTACAGACTCACCGGATCAATCCGTCCGAATGGATCCCCCGCATGCGTCGTAATGATTCGACGCATGCGTGGAATTCATTATATGACCACGACGGCGCGACACGTCATCGCGATGGGATTTTGGCGCGGATTTCGATCCTATGGTGAGTACACTCCATCGGATCCAAATCCGCGGAAATCCTCGAGAGGATTTATCCGCGGAAACGGTCCGTTGGACCGTATCCGCAGATAAATCCTCTTGTGTGTACGGGGCCTTAAAGCAGTTGTATAGTGATTTTTGGAACTTTTACCTAGAGGTAATCCTCTAATAAGGCTTACCTGTAGGTAAAAAAATATCTCCTGAACCTTTACAGTTTAGGAGATATTCCCCTTGCAATGAACCGCTGACTGCAGTGGCGCCACCTGCTTGAGTATAGATTTTCAAACTATAGTAAATTACCTTAAAAACAATATATAATAAGTATTTGTATATTACTTATGGTAATTAACCCCTTGCCACCCAGGCCAATTCTGACACTTCTCTCCTACATGTAAAAGTCATTGGGCCATATATTGACGTTTTCCGCCGAGAACTGGAGCATGCGCACTGGGCTTTTTGCAGCCCGGCGCATGCCCAGTTCTTTTGCATCGGGGGCGCGCTTCATTTGAATAGAAGCCGCCCCCTTGGAGATCCGCCAGGCTACGCCGGGACACTTACACTCCGCTGTCCCAACTTATGGAGCAAGTGGTTGGGGAATACAACACCTGCTCCAGTAAGTTGGGACAGCGGAGTGTAAGTGCCCTAAGCGAAGCAGGCGGAGATTCTTTGAGAATATGGCCCATTATTTTTTTTGCTAGAAAATTACTCAGAACCCCCAAACATTATATATATTATTTTAGCAGGCACCCTATGGAATAAAATGGTGGCTGTTGCAACTTTTTATGTCACACAGTATTTTTTTTGGGGGGTTGGGGGGGACAGTTTCATGAATAAAAACACAAACAAACACTAAAGTTAGCCCGATTTTTTTTGTATAGATTATAGATACCTAACATGTAAAATTGCACACACTTGTGGAATGGCGCCAAACTTTAGCACTTATAAATCTCCATAGAGACGCTATAATTTTTTTTTTTTTACAGGTTACGTGTTTAGAATTACAGAGGAAGTCTAGTACTAGAATTATTTCTCTCGCTCTTAGGATTGTGGCGTATGTAACCTGTGTGTATCTGGCTCTGATACTAGCCAGTACCTCACCAGCCTCTGACCTCACCGCACGTCGATGCTAGCGGGGTGTGCTACACCGGCATCTGGAAGTTTCCGGGGAGAAGATGACAGCGGCCAGTGAGGGATGTAACTGAAATGTATATGTTAACCACTTCCCGACCGCTGCATGTATATGTACGTCCACAGAATGGCACGTACAGGCAAATGGGCGTACATGTACGTCCTTGCCTTCTAGCGGGTGGGGGGTCCGATCGGGACCCCCCGCTACATGCGGCGGTCGGATTCCCGCGGGGAGTGATCCGGGACGACGGCGCGGCTATTCGTTTATAGCCGCTCCGTCACGATCGCTCCCCGGAGCTGAAGAACGGGGAGAGCCGTATGTAAACACGGCTTCCCCGTGCTTCACTATGGCGTTGCATCGACCGAGTGATCCCTTATATAGGGAGACTCGATCGATGACGTCAGTCCTACAGCCACACCCCCCTACAGTTGTAAACACACACTAGGTGAAGCCTAACACGTTCAGCGCCCCCTGTGGTTAACTCCCAAACTGCAGCTGTCATTTTCGCAATAAACAATGCAATTTAAATGCATTTTTTGCTGTGAAATTGACAATGTCCCAAAAATGTGTCAAAATTGTCCGAAGTGTCCGCCATAATGTCGCAGTAACGAAAAAAATCGCTGATCGCCGCCATTAGTAGTAAAAAAAAAAAAAAAAAATGCAATAAAACTATTCCCTATTTTGTAAACGCTATAAATTTTGCGTAAACCAATCGATAAACGCCTATTGCGATTTTTTTTTACCAAAAATAGGTAGAAGAATACGTATCGGACTAAACTGAGGACATTTTTTTTATTATATATGTTTTTGGGGGATATTTATTATAGCAAAAAGTAAAAAATATTGAATTTTTTTCAAAATTGTCGCTCTATTTTTGTTTATAGCGCAAAAAATAAAAACCGCAGAGGTGATCAAATACCACCAAAAGAAAGCTCTATTTGTGGGGAAAAAAGAACGCCAATTTTGTTTGGGAGCCATGTCGCACGACCGCGCAATTGTCTGTTAAAGCGACGCAGTGCCGAATCGCAAAACCTGGCCTGGGCATTTAGCTGCCTAAAGGTCCGGGGCTTAAGTGGTTAAGATGTAACTGGAAGGTGGAGTTATTTATGGTGTTTAGTTCCACTTCAAAAGTCAGCAACTATAGTATTGGCTTTTATTTAAAAAAAATTCAAGCAAAGTTTAGTGTGACTTTAAGCAGCCATTGTTTGTGAACCTTCTCCCCTCAGACATGTACTGTATATGCTGCTAGCAGGCTGTCATCTCTCAGGAGGGAGATCTGCATCCATCCTTTTATTATCCTTCCCTTATAACACACACAGCTCTATGGGAAAGGTGACATAATCCTCCAGAAGAGGAGAGCTACCCAGCCTGGGAGACTCCATCAGCCAATCAGAGAGGCTGGCTCAGTGACCAATGAGAGGCCAGCTTACATGTGAACTCCAGCACATGGGTGATCAGCATCCCTCCAGCTCTGGATGGAACACTCTCAGCGATGCTCTGATTTACGGCTCTGCCGTGAAGGGCTTTTCCAGCAGCATCAGCAACAAGTCGGGTAAGTGATCAGTCTCCTTCTGTGATTAGAGATGCAGAGGGGGTGATCCTCCTCCCCTCCCCCACCATGTTTACAAACATTCAATAACAGAGAAGGAGCCTAGATTAACCCCTTCCAGCCTGGTCCAGAGGAAAGGACAGCCATGACAGTTCTCTTTGCAGGCTGGACGATTGATGGGCATCCTGTGTATGGACTGACATCTTCCCTTCATATGAAGGAGTGGAATCAGATCATACATTGTGGTTCCCTGTCTTATGCCCTCCATATTGGTGTAGCTGTGTTTCCCTAGTACAAGATCTCCAGGGAGAAGGTGATGTGCTCTCTGGTGGTTGGCAATTTGTTTCCGTTACGTCTGTGCGTGGATGGATCCTCTGGAAACAGAAAATCGCAAAAGGCTGCCTACGTTTTATTTTGACCGATTGAAATGTTCATAAAAGCATGCATCCCCCTAAAAGTAGAATCCTGCACCCCCTAGATCGGACTGACCCCTTTCTAAATATACCAGGCTGGGGGTCCCCCTAAAAGTAAAATCCTTCACCCCCTAGATCGGACTGACCCCCTTCTAAATATATCAGGCTGGGGGTCCCCCTAAAAGTAAAATCCTGCGCCCCCTAGATCGGACTGACTCCCTTCTAAATATATCAGGCTGGGGGTCCCCCTAAAAGTAAAATCCTGCGCCCCCTAGATCGGACTGACCCCCTTCTAAATATACCAGGCTGGGGGTCCCCCTAAAAGTAAAATCCTGCACCCCCTAGATCGGACTGATCCCCTTCTAAATATACCAGGCTGGGGGTCCCCCTAAAAGTAAAATCCTGCACCCCCTAGATTGGACTGTCCCCCTTCTAAATATACCAGGCTGGGGGTCCCCCTAAAAGTAAAATCCTGCACCCCCTAGATCAGACCTACCCCCTTTTAAATATACCAGGCTGGGGGTCCCCCTAAAAGTAAAATCCTGCACCCCCTAGATCGGACTGACCCCCTTCTAAATATATCAGGCTGGGGTCCCCCTAAAAGTAAAATCCTGCACCCCCTAGATCGGACTGACCCCCTTCTAAATATACCAGGTTGTGGTCCCCCTAAAAGTAAAATCCTGCACCCCCTAGATCGGACTGTCCCCTTTCTAATTATACCAGGCTGGGGTCCCCCTAAAAGTAAAATCCTGCACCCCCTAGATCAGACTAACCCCCTTCTAAATATACCAGGCTGGGGTCCCCTTAAAAGTAAAATCCTGCACCCCTAGATCGGACTGACCCCCTTCTAGATATACCAGGCTGGGGTCACAGGGCAACACAGGGACCCATATGTATAGGAACCCAGGACAACCAATCAGAAATCATCTTTTAGGGCTCCTTTACACCATATCTGTTAAATGCATTTCCAAACGGAGTATAAACGCATACGCAAGAAAAGTGAGTGTATTTCAACGAGCCTAGTTTACACCATAACAGTGATTTCACATGTATTTTTTTTTTAAATGCAACATATTTCTTTGTACATGAATGCACCAAAAACACAGTTAAAAAAAAAAAAAAAAACTGACAAAAAACACATGGAAACATTAAGGATGAGCTCATGCGTGTTCGCAATCTGCATGTGCAGAGCCCACCAGGAAGTCAGCACTGCACAGCGCCAATCACAGGCAGTGAGACATTTCCCTATGGCCCAGATTCTCAACCGAGATACGACGACATATCTCCAGATACGCCGTCGTATCTCTGCGTTGAGCCGTCGTATCTATGCGACTGATTCTTAGAACCAGTTACGCATAGATATCCATTAGATCTGACAGGCGTAAGTCTCTTACGCCGTCGGATCTTAAGTGCAATTTTTTTTGGCCCGCTAGGTGGCGCTTCCGTCGAAATCCGCGTTGAGTATGCAAATTAGCTAGATACGCGAATTCCCGAACGTACGCGCGCCCAAAGTTACGACGTTTACGTTAGGCTTTTCCCGGCGTATAGTTGCCCCTGCTATATGAGGCGCAGCCAATGTTAAGTATGGCCGTCGTTCCCGCGTCGAAATTTTAAAAAGTTACGTCGTTTGCGTAAGTCGTCCGTGAATGGGGCTGGACGTCATTTAAGTTCACGTCGAAACCAATGACGTACTTGCGACGTCATTCGGAGCAATGCACACTGGGATATTTAAGGACGGCACATGCGCAGTTCGTTCGGCGCGGGGACGCGCTTCATTTAAATGATACACGCCCCCTACCCGCCCAATTGGAATTCCGCCGGGTGATTTACACTACGCCGCCGCAACTTACGGAGCAAGTGCTTTGAGAATACAGCACTTGCCCGTGTAAGTTGCGGAGGCGTAATGTAAATGAGATACGTTACGCCCGCACAATTTTGCGCCGATCTACATGAATCTGGGCCTATTTCTTTAACCACGGATCAGGAAAATGTCTCACTGCTTATGATTAGCGCTGTGCAGTGCCAACTTCCTGGCGGGCTCTGCACGTGCGGGTTTGCAAACATGCCTGAGCTCATCCTTAGTAGATATTACCTTGTAAAAATAGCAGATACATCATCACTGTGCTATGCATAGTTGGTGCAGAGAGTAGAGCTGTGGGAGGGACCCAGCAGGCTCCACCCACTACAGGACCTGCAGAAAACTACAGGAGGGGGCGGAGACAAGACCGGTCGCCCTGTACAAGGAAAGAGAGCAGCAGTGAGCGGTCTTTATTATAGGAAGCGCCTGCACAAGGACAATCCTTCACTCTGAGTTGCTGCCCACACCTGAAAGGAATAAACAAAGCACACCAAGAATCTAGTAAGGATACACATGTACCGTGTCTAGATAATATTTGCTTTACCCAGAGTTCAGGTTAAATGTCCAGCAGAGGACGCATCGTAAATAATACTAACCCTTCTACACAGATCAATTGTATGCGCTTGTAGGCCAATGACTGCAATACTGCATGATCGATATACAACTGAATTACATATATCACACATCGTATATTATCCTTGTGGATGTTTACATATGTACACCGGCTGAATAAAACATTTGTCAGATAATATTTAGTGCTTCTGTGGCAGAACTGCTCTTCAATCCATATTAAAAGCCACTTTTTTTTCCTCCAGTTTGTTTTGAAACATTTGCCTTTGTTTTAGCATTTGTAAACGTTTAGTTGTTTATGTTTTATTATTTTTGTGAATACTTATTAAAATGTAGCAAAAGTAGGATATTTAGCCCCCATTCCAGTGTTAATTTTGGCAGAAATATTTGATTCAGCTTTAGTCCCATTGCAATTGTTTTAGTTTTAGTCGTATTTAGTCAACTAAATCTCCAGTACATTTTATTTGACTAAAATCATTTTATTCATCTAAAATCTAATGGGTGTAGTTAAATTGTAATAATGTGTGGGCCCCATAGGTTTTTTAACCATCGGTTAAAAAAAAGCCAACTTGCTTTAAATTTAACCGATGGATTCCTAACCGATGGGGAAAAAAACGATCGTTAGTAGGCACAACCATTGGTTAAAAATCCACGCATGCTCAGAATCAAGTCGACGCATGCTTGGAAGCTTTGAACTTTCAGCACGTCGTTGTGTTTTACGTCACCGCGTTCTGACACGATTGTTTTTTTTAACCGATGGTGTGTAGGCGCGACGGACCATCAGCAATGGCGGCTGGTGCTCAACATTTTTGGGGGGGCGCAAACGGAAAAAAAAAATTGCAGCCTCACTGTGCCTGTCAAATGCAGCCACTGTGCCATCAATTGACACCACTGTGCCATGCCATCAAACGTAGCCAATGTGCCATCAATTGTCACCACTGTGCCATGCCAAATGCAGTCACTGTGCCATGCCATCAAACGCAGCCACTGTGCCATCAATTGTCTCCACTGTGCCATGCCATCCAACGCATCCACTATGCCATCAATTGTCACCACTGAGCCATGCCATCAAACACAGCCACTGTGCCATCAATTGTTACCACTGTGCCATGCCATCAAACGCAGCCACTGTGCCATCAATTGTCACCACTGTGCCATGCCATCAAACGCAGCCACTGTGCCATCAATTGTCACCACTGTGCCATGCCATCAAACACAGCCACTATGCCATCAATTTGCACCACTGTGCCATGCCATCAAACGCAGCCACTGTGCCATGCCATCAAACCCAGCCACTGCGCCATCAATTGTCACCACTGTGCCATGCCATCAAACGCAGCCACTGTGTCCCTCAGTTGTCGCCACTGTGCCCTTTAATTGTCGCCACTGTGCCCATTGTTGCCACTGTGCATGTCACTGTGCCTTTTAATTGTTGCCACTGTGCCCATTGTCACCACTGTACCCATTAATGAGGCTTCTGAAGGCAGCAACTCGTTCCTCTATCCAGTAATCATGTGATAAGTAACAAGTGATTAAGTGGAGAGAGGAAGGAAAGTCTGCCAGCTGTCTATCTTCCCCTGCAGGCTGGAGGGAGCAGATAGCATTACACTGAGTCAGTCTTATCCTCGGAACGCACCCCGGTGCGTTCCGAGGATAGACATACGGGGAGACGAGGGCTGTACCGTTATTAAGGTAACTGGCGCCCAAGTTCCGGCCATCTGAATAAACCAGCGGCAGCTGGCAACAATAACATACATTCATGCAATACATGAGTGTATGTTATTTGCGAGAGCCAGAGGGGGCGGCGCTGCAGCGCCCTCTATAGATGGACCGCCATCTCTGCAGTATAAGTAAAATTACATTTTAGGCAAAATAAAAAGTCTTAAAGGGCCCGTTTTTTGTTTTTTTTTACTACAGGAGGGGGGGGGGGGGGGCGTACACACGATCGTTTACATGACGAGAAAAATGCAATTTTTTAAATTGGTTGTTAAAAACGATCGTGTGTAGGCTCCAGAACATTTTTCTCGATTAAAAATTTAGAACCTGCTCTATTTTTTCTCGTCGTTTTTCATGTCGTCGTTTTTCACGTCGTCGTGTGTACACTTTAACGACTGGGAAAAAACCTGCATTCTCAGAAGCAAGTTATGAGAAGGGAAATTTGAAAATTTGCATAATCAGCCCACAGGGTGGCACCATTCGAATGGAACTTCCCCTTTATTGTGCCGTCGTACTTGTTGTACGTCACTGCGCTTTGCTCGAGCATTTTTTATCACGATTGTGTGTATGCAAGGCAGGCTTGAGGGGAATCGCGTAGAGAAAAACTACATGAAAAACGGTTGTGTGTACGCGGCTTTAGTCTTTTGACTAAAATGCCATTTTAGTTTTAGTCACATTTTAGTCATCTCAATTGTTTTAGTTTTAGTCCTATTTTGGTTTACTAAAATAGTATTAAGTTAGTTAACTAAAATGTTTCAGTCTACGAAACTTATACTGCCCCATTCACACTGAATCCAACTTTAGAATCGCGTGACTTCACTTGAAATTTTAAGATTTCAAAGCCGCATGTCAGTGCGACTTCAGGTGCGACTTGGCTGACTTCATGCACAGATGTCTATGCAAGTCGCACCTGAAAACACAAAAAAATAGTTCACAAACTTTTTTTTCAATTGGTGCGGTACCGCAAAGTCAGCGGAACACCGATTTGAACAGTTCCATTGCTGACAAAAGCATGCGACTTGTCATGGGATTTGGACCTGCCAAATCCCATGACAAGTCACACCACTGTGAACGAGGGCTTATGTCTGGTTAACACTCGTGTTTATGTGCATTGTTATGCAGTTTTACAGTTACTGGTTTTGCCTCATTTTTTATAACAGCGCAGAGATGTAAATAGCTCAAGAAAATACTTTGATTCCAATGAAGCCATTCACATCTCTGCTCTGTGTTGTAAAACATGAGGCATGTCCAATACCGTATTATATGCATTTACTTGTCAATTGAAGTCTGTGGGAGTGCATGAAAAAACATGTAAAAATGCATGTAATGCTCCTATTTTACATGATTTAAGAGTGTGCGGACGTGCTACAGGCGACGGTCAGAGAGGGTGCAGACATGCTACAGGTGATGGTCAGAGATGGTGCGGACATGCAACAGGTGATGGTCAGAGAGGGTGCAGACATGCTACAGGTGATGGTCAGAGAGAGTGAAAACATGCTACAGGTGATGGTCAGAGAGTCAGAGAGGGTGCAGACATGCTACAGGTGATGGTCAGAGATGGTGCGGACATGCTACAGGTGAAGGTCAGAGAGGGTGCAGACATGCTACAGGTGATGGTCAGAGATGGTGCGGACATGCTACAGGTGATGGTCAGAGAGGGTGCAGACATGCTACAGGTGATTATCAGAGATGGTGCGGACATGCTACAGGTGATGGTCAGAGAGGGTGAAGACAGGCTACAGGACTTGCAGTGCACCTTTAACCTCCAACACACAGAACGTCCAGCAGATCACCCCATGGCCACTCACCTGCAACTGTGGTGCCTGCAGCATCTCCCCCTGCACCTCCGGCTGTGTCAGCTCACTAAGAATTGAGGAGGGGGGCGGATGGCAGCTCTGTGGTGCCTGCGCGATCCCCCTCCGGCTAGCAGGTCTTTTCCCTGTGTACAGTGGAGAGGGGAAGGGCCCCCGACAAGGGCAGCTAATCGGCTTCAATGTACAAGTAAATTGCTCTGCTTGTACACTGGAGAGAGAAACCGATTAGCTGCCCGGGTCAGAGGACCCATCCCCTTCTCCACTGTACAGGGGGGAAAGACCTGCTAGCCGGAGGGAGATGTTTTCACAGCCGGAAGTTGCAGCCGGTGGTCGGCCAGTGACAGGTTGCCTAAAGAACACCAGGACAAAGCCAATTTCCCGTGATTTTTCTGAGGACACGGACAGTCTGGGACAAGAGTCTGAATTCCATGAATGTCCAGAGAAAATCAGGACTGTTGGCAGCTATGCACGGACTGTGAAAAATGTTGCATTTCATTTGGAAATCAAGGTGCCAGGGTCTGGAGGAAGAGTGGAGAGGCACATAATCCAAGTTGCATGAGGTCCAGTGTGAACTTTCCACAGTCAGTGATGATTTGGGGAGCCATGTTTTCTGCTGGTGTTGGTCCACTGCAGGGACATGCGGTGAGGTCAGTGGCTGGTGAGGCACTGGTTGGTATCAGAGCCAGATACACACAGGTTACATACGCCACGAACGTTAGAGCGAGAACAATGATTCTAGCAATAGACCTCCTTTGTAACTCTAAACATGTAACCTGTAAAGAATGTTAAAGCGTCGCCTATGGAGATTTTTAAGTACTGAAGTTTGGCCCATTCCACAAGTGTGCGCAATTTTAAAGCGTGACATGTTGGGTATCTTTTTGCTTGGCGTAGCATCATCTTTCATAGTATACAAAAAAAATCAGACTAACTTTAGTGTTTTATTTAAATTTTTTTATTCATGAAACATTTTTTTTCCAAAAAAAAATGTGTTTGAAAACTTGCTGCGCAAATACAGTGGAATAAAAAAAGTTGCAATGACCACCCTTTTATTCCCTAGGGTGTCTGCTAAAACAATATATATAATGTTTGGGGTTCTCAGTAATTTTCTAGCAAAAAGAAAAATTATGTTATTTACATGTAGGAGAGAAGAGTGGCAAGGGGTTAATTACCATAAGCAAGTAATATAAAAATAATTATTATATATCATTTTTAAGGTAATTTACTATATTTGAAAAAACTGTAATCAAGCAGGTGGCTTAACCACTTCAGCCCCAGAAGAATTTACCCCCTTCCTGACCAGAGCACTTTTTGCGATTCAGCACTGTGTCGCTTTAACTGACAATTATGCGACATGGTACCCAAACAAAATTTACGTCCTTTTTTTCCCACAAATAGAGCTTTCTTTTGGTGGTATTTGATCACCTCTGCGTTTTTTTTTTTTTTGCGCTATAAACAAAAAAAGGGCGACAATTTTGGAGAAAAAGCTATATTTTTTAGTTTTTGCTATAATAAATATTCCCAAAAAGCATATATAAAAAAATAAATTTTTCCTCAGTTTAGGCGATATGTATTCTTCCACATATTTTTGGTAAAAAAATCACAATAAGCGTATATTGATTGGTTTGCGCAAAGGTTATAGCATCTACAAAATAGGAGATAGTTTTATGGCATTTTTATTATAATTTTTTTTTATTAGTAATGGCGCCGATCTGTGGCTTTTATCGTGACTGCGACATTATGGCGGACACATCGGACACTTTTGACAATATTTTGGGACCATTGTCATTTATACAGCGATCAGTGCTATAAAAATGCACTGATTACTGTGTAAATGACACTGGCAGGGAAGGGGTTAACCAGTAGGGGGCAAGGAAGTAGTTATATGTGTCCTAAGGAGTGATTCTAACTGTGTGGAGGCTGGGCTACCAGTGACACGACAATGATCCTGTCCTGTCACTAGGCAGAACAGGGAAATGCCTTGTTTCCAAAGGCATCTCCCCATTCTGCCGCTCCGTGACACGATAATACTTCTTTTAATTAATCACAAATTCATAGTTGGTCCAGATGACTTCTTCTACTTGTGATCAAAATCAAAACCATCTTTTGGGCATTATCAGTTCTTTTTAAGAACATTTTCTACTTGACTTCTAGGAGAACACAGTTATGGGTAAAGAGATCAACCACCTAATAGGTACCACGTAGAGCTGGACGATTAATCGCGGAGAGAATCGCGATCTCGATTCTCCCCGCCCGCGATCTCCCTGTGGGATGACCCGCGATTCTTCCGTGTTCACCGCTGGTTCCACGTAACCAGCGTGGAACGCAAATGCCGCCGATTTTGAAACCGACGTCAGCAGCCTGCGCCGCTGGATAGATGTCTGAGCTTCTCTCACAACAGTAGTTTGTATCCATGCGCCACCCAGTGGTTGCCGGCGGTACTGCTCCTGATGTATTAAACCTTCTCACAGTTCTGTACAACTGTGTGTATCCATGCGCCACCCAATGGTTGCTGGCAGTACTGCTTCTGATCTATAAAAAAAAGAGACCAGTCATATGTCTATAATGTTAAAGACCATATAACTCCTATGAAAAAATCAGAATCAAAGTTTTATTCTGCTTTTTTCATAGGAGTTATATGATCTTTAACATTATAGACATATCACTGGTCTCTTTTTTTATATATTCATATTTTCAGATAAATCACAGGTTTATTATTTACATTTTTTTGGGGGGGGGGGGGTTCTGGCATTAAATTTTTGAGAATCGTGAGAGAATCGTGATCTTTTGTCTAAGCAAAAGAATCGTGATTCTCATTTTGACCAGAATCGTGCAGCCCTAGTACCAAGTGACAATATAGAAATTAATGAGTTGCGTTTCGATTTGAGCCATGGCTACAACAAGAGTGCCATGTTGGAGTTAACCTCAGAACCACAGATTGAAAATTCTCTGGGTCAAAACATTTTTCACCATGTGCACACATCTATATATTTGTATAGCTGGGGGATTGGGGACTAGGATTACAGAGGGTTCATGCTTCAAGAAAGAATGAATGGATCTCCCATCTCCTGTGAGTGAGGCCATTTTAAGACCTATGACTTATGGTTCTAGGAATGAAGATGAACAGCAAGTCAATAAACAAGAGTGTTATTCTCTGTCAGATGTCCCTGTTCCTTCAAACAGAGTGAAGGGAGAGGTGGGGAAGATGAGTTAGACCCCTTTCACATTGAGGCGTTTTTCATGCAGTACAGCGCTAAAAATAGCGCTGCTGTACCGCATGAAAAAATCATGCCCTGCAGGCTTCAATGTGAAAGCCCGAAGGCTTTCACACTGAAGCGGTGCGGTAGCAGGACCGCTCCAAAAGTCCTGCTAGCTGCATATTTGGAGCGGTATAGGAGCGGGGTGTTTACCGCTCCTATACCGCGCCTTCCCATTGAAATCAATGGGAAACCGCGGTAATACCGCCCGCAATGCGGGCGGTATTAACCCTTTTTCGTCCGCTAGCGGGGGTTAAAACCTCACCGCTAGTGCCCGAATATCGCGGTAAATATGACGGTATAGCGGCGCTAAAAATAGTGCAGCGTTACCGTCACCGCACCTCCGCTGCCCAATGTGAAAGCAGCCTAACTCTTGTAATTGCTGAAGCCGGGATACTAATATTTATGTTGGGTGTCTAATAATGATTGCTTTTGGTGGTACTTTCTATAATAAGAACACCCCCAGAGTTATCTGGAATCTTGATGCAGTAAAGGGGTTCATGGTGCTAAACTTTGGCCTACTCTTCAATGTGATTTGGTAACACAGAGGGGATATAGTAATGGTTAACCCATGGTACTATTTACAATATACAATGTACTGTTATAAAGTGTTATGTATTTTTTGATTTTTTTTGCAGGTTGGCTGGGGTGATGCAACAGAAAACATCTGAAGGAAATAAGTCCTCGTGGCAGGACTCTGTAAGAAATGGTAACCTATATAAGCCTTTTCGTTGCCCCCAGTGTGGAGAAAGTTCTCGTTTTAAAAGCCTCTCCTCTTTGAGAGCTCATATGGACTATATGCATAGCTACGAAGAAAGATATTTTTGGGGACAATCAGGAATTATTTGTTCCTTGAAAGATACGGAATTTAAAAACTCCACACATCCACTAAATGAAAGCCACGTGGAATCTATTGACAATGCACTAAATCAAAAGAGCACTTCACCCACGTTCTGTGACCTGAAGAACGAGAGCAAAAAGTCCCGCAGTCCTATAGAAATACTATCAGAACGACCTTTACCTCTTGTTAAAAGCTCCTTCTCAGACAATTCAACTAAAAGACACAATTATATTATTGGTTATCCTGTTATGAGTACTAAGTTTCAGTTAGATCCACAAGAGAAGTCTGTACTAAATCAGCTTGCTGAAAATGTTGATAAGACCATAGGAAAGAAAATTGATAAACTCAATGAGGAACTTTGCCAAAAAACATCAGAATTGCTGGAAGTCCGAGCTGCCTTTTTACAACTGTCTCAGAAGAAGCAGGAGGTTCAATGCAGAGAAAGAGCCCTCAGTCGTCAGGTAGATGTGGCTGTTGAGCTGATTGCAATTCTTCGCCAGCGACTAACAGAATCTGAGCAAGAACTCCAAAGGAAGGAAGAGTAAGTACCTGTGAGAGAGAATAAGAATTTCCATTATATAGGGGTGATTCACAGAGAGTTAGGCCGGCGTATCAGTAGATACGCCGACCTAACTCGAAATCTACGCCGACGCAAATTTAAGCGTATTCTGGAAACCAGATACGCTTAAATTAGGCTCAGATACGAGCGGCGTAAGTGTCTTACACCGTCGTATCCTAAAGTGTAATTTTTAGGCTGACTGCTAGGTGGCGCTTCCATTGCGGTCGGCCTAGAATATGTAAATGAGTAGATACGCCGATTCACGAACGTACGCTTGCCCGACGCAGTAAAGATATGCCGTTTACGTAACGCACTTTCAGGCCTAAAGTTATTCTATCAAATAGCTGGAATAGTAATGTTAAGTATGGCCATCGTTCCCGCGTTGAAATTTGAACATTTTACGTCGTTTGCGCAAGTCGTCCGTGAATAGGGATTTACGTCATTTACGTCCACGTCGAAACCAATAGGACCGTGCGGCGTACTTTGCCGCAATGCACACTGGGATATGTACACGGACGGCCGTTCGTAAAATACGTCAATCACGTCAGGTTACCCCCTATTACCATAAAACACGCCCCCTCAGCCGAATTTAAATTAGGCGCCATTACGCCCGCCTGATTTACGATACGCCGCCGTAATTTAGCAGGCAAGTACTTTGTGAATCATGTACTTGCCTCGCTAACTTACGGCGGCGTAGTGTAAACACGATACACTACGCCGCCGCAACGATACGCCTGCCTACCTGAATCTAGCTATATGTGTTCTACCTCACTTTTGTAAATTAAGACGTTAGCCATCTGCGGAGTTTAATGCCTTGTACACATGATCGGAATTGATGAAAAAAGTCAGACGGAATTTCCGTGTGTGGGCCCCATCTGACTTTTTTCCGTCAGAGTTTAGAAATAGAACATGTTTTATTTTTTTCCCGATTCCGATCGTCTGTGTGGAACTCTGACGGAGAAAAAAACATGCATGCTCAGAATCAAGTCAACGCATGCTCGGAAGCATTGAACTTCATTTTTCTCGGCTTGTCGTAGTGTTTTACGTCACCGTATTTTGGGCGGTCGGAATTTGGTCTGACAGTGTGTATGCAAGACAGCTTGAACGGAATTCAAACAGAAAATTCCATCGGATTTTATCCCATCAGAAATTCTGATCGTGTGTATAACACTCTAGCTAGCCCCATTGAAACCATGATAATGATACTCGCCGATTGGAGGGGTGACATTAGGAGAAAATGGTTATTTAATTTCTGCTTCCTGTGTAATTTTTCCTCCCCCTTCTGATTGGATGTTGAACAACATCACATTAAAGTGGAGTTCCACCCATAAATATAACATTACATCAGTAGTTTTAAAAAAATGTTATTAGTCCTTTACGAATTTTTTTTTTTTTTTTTTAGATGCCTTCAAAGTGTTGTTGCTAGGAAGAATAGTTAATCTTCCCACTTCCTGCACCTAGGTGCTTAATGCTTCCTAACCTACACCGCACAGACTCCTGGGAATGTAGTGGGTGTAACTTTCCAGGAGTCTGTGCACTCCCCAGTCTCAAAGAATCATGTGACTTGGACAGCACAGGTGCTGAAACCTGATCTGACACTGCTTGTGCAGCCCTGAGCATGTGCGAGGTCTGCAAGGCTGAAATCCAGGAAGTCATACAGTCTGGCTTCATGATGCCCACACTTAAGATGGCCCCAGTCAATTTCTATTTTATAAAGTGTCTAAATGCTGTAACAACCTAACAAAACGGACCTTAGTTTACAGACTAACTTTACTAGAATACATTAAGCTTGTGTATTACAGGGGTATTTATATTTAAAAAGTGAAATTGTGGCTGGAACTCTGCTTTAAAGTGATAGTAAACTGGACTGGATCCAACTGGATGTTTATTTAAACCTACAGGTAAGTTTAGAATAAATGACATCATAACGACTCACCCATTCAAGCGGCTGCATCCCCCAAACTGTACTGAAGACTGGGTGAAGATGGACGCCTCTGCAGCGGTGACAGCGAGCCACTGGGTGGCTTTGTTTCAAAAAAAGTTTTTCATATTGTGCTTAAATGTGATGCATACTAGCACATTATTTCTTTACCTTGCAGAAAGTTTTTTTTTTTTTTTTTTTTAACGTTTGCTACAACTTTTAAGTCATTCTTGTGGTTTCCCCTTCTGTAAGCATGCTCATGGTGTTAGACTGACAGCACTGTGCAGAGTAATAGGGACCTAACTGTCTCAGGCTCCATGCACACTGGGCTTAAAAAAACGTCTGTTCTTTTTGGAGTAAAAAACTTCCATATAGAGCATTTTTTGTACAAAGTTTAGACGAGTTTAGGAGAGTTTTGCGTTTTTTCTGCCAGTGAGCTCCAATCAGAAACGTGAATGAGAAGGTTTGTTTTTCCTGCCTCTAACTGTTGTTCTAAAAAATATGCCTGTAAACGTCCTAATGTGCATGGACACATAGGATAACGTTGAGTTGCTTCTACAGGTAGAACACAAAACTCCTGTAGAAGCAACGTTTTTTATTCCAGTGTGCATGGAGCCTCAGAGTACTGACTCTTCTTTTTTCATCAGTGCATCAGTACAAGGCAATACAAAAACTAATATAAAACATATTTAGGAATTTATTCAAGCTTTATTTAAAAATATATTTAAAGCGGGGGTTCACCCGAAATTTTCGGGTGTTTATTTTAAAATCAATGCAGTACTTACCGTTTTAGTGATAGATGTTCTCCGCCGCTTCCGGGTATGGTCTTCGGGACTGGGCGTTCCTATTTGATTGACAGCCTTCCGACGGTCGCATACAGCGCTTCACGAGTTGCCGGACGTCGGTGCGGCTCTATACGGCGCCTGCGCACCGACGTTTGGCTACTTTCGGCAACTCGTGACGCGCTGTATGCGACGGTCGGAAGGCTGTCAATCAAATAGGAACGCCCAGTCCCACAGCCCATACCCGGAAGCTACGGAGAACATCTATCTCTAAAACGGTAAGTACTGCATTGATTTTAAACAAAACACCCGATTCTGCTTCCCGTAATTAGGCCCAATCTAATGTTAAAAATTTATTTTTTTGGGTGAACCTCCACTTTAAACACCAGTTGTTGCTTTCTGTAAAACATAATGTAATAAAACATCCACGCACAACAGGACAGTCGACTGCCACATCCTCAGATCTTGGATGGGGGGTTGTTCCACTTTAGTGCCACACTGCTTGACATTGGGGCATTCTAGATTAACGGTTCCCCTGTTTATGGTTTGGGCTATCTTTTTGGAGATGGCCCAACTTGATGGCCCTGGTACAAAGATTGTGACCTTGGCTGGCGATGTTCAGCTTCTTCACGGGAGGTCATCCCCTCCTCGCCGCTCAAAGGAATATTAGTGTCTACGCTTCAATGTGGATACCTTTCTGGAGCTGAGAGATACCTTCTGTCATTTCTTGATGGTCACTGTCTATGGGACTGTCTGTCCGGTTGCAGATGGATCTACCAAATTCTCATCAATGACAACAATTGGTGTGTCCGAGCCTGTATTCCTCTTCTCCTGACACAATATAGCCACTTCTGTTTGCAGGATTTTAAATTGGGGTTTCTTCTACCTTTCTTGCAAGGTTTTTCTCACGTTTGTGTATTTTTTTATCTGCTTGAAGTTCAGCTTTTAGCTTTGCAGAAAGCTACATTTGGGCAATAACTCTTAATAAATACATTACTGTATTAAAAGATTTTGATTTTTTTTCCTTCCAGCTCTACTTTAAATTGCAGTGACTGTAAGAAAAGTGGGCAGCTGATGTCACTGGGACAGAAAGGCATGGGCAGCAGTAAAAAACATTCTAATGCCCAGTACACACAAGCGTTTTTCCCGTCGGGAAAACTGACGTGTTTTCCTTTGGCCGGGAAAACCATCCGTGTGCATGCTCCTTAGCAGTTTTCCCGACATGAAAACTGTGGTTTAAAAAATGAACACATTCCCTTTTTTCTTGCCGCGAATCGCAGCGTTTTTTTCCCCACAGTTTTTCTATGGGAAACACTGCCATGGAGCATACACACGGCCAGTTTTCCCGACCAAAGTTCTCCTGGCAGTTTTCCTGTGGGGAAAACCGGCCGTGTGTACAGGGGAAAAGGGACTGAGCCGATTCTCGGTTTTCCCGGCGGTCTTTTGACCGCCGGAAAAACCGATCGTGTGTACTAGGCATAACCCTTCCTTACAGTTCTAGGAATGCACTTTTTTTCTTCCTGCAAATTGAGATTAAAATTTTCAGTTGGATTTTGGCTTTGAAGTGACCCTTTTGCTATGAAAAAAATAGTTAAATCAGTAGCAGTCTCTAAAAGAAGAAGCCTAAAACCTCACTCCAGCTTTGCTACCACTTGAAATAATGTGTCTTCTATCACTGCTGTATGTAGCACGTTCAACAACCAGCTGTGTGTTCTGCCAGCAGTATGGAAACATCCCAAGGCTTGCTCTGATTATCTGAGGTGGAGTGGCAGGTGAATTCTGTCATGATCTTTACCTCAGCCTTGTATTCATTTATAAAATATAAGGCTTCCTGTGATTGGCTGAGCAGGACAGGAAGTCCCCATACCACTGCTGGAACACAGGACAACTGTATGTAGCTGATATTCTTATCTCCTTCTCCTCCAGTCCCATCTTCTCCATCCCATGTTCTTCTCCATCCCATATCTTCCTCCTTATCCATCCCATGTCCTCTTCCAGTCTTATTTCTGCCATCCCATGTCCTCCTCCTTCTCTATGCCTTCTCCTCCTCCTCCTCCAGTCCCATCTCTCCCATCCCATGTCCTCATCATCCTTCAGTCCCATGTCCTCCATACCATGTCCTCCTCCTCCAGTCCCATCCCTCCTATCTCATGTCCTCCTCCACCCCATGTCCTCTTCCAGCTCCCCCTCCAGTGCCGTCCCATGTTCTCCATTGGGGGAGGGGGTTGGGGCGTGGCGAGAAATAGAAATATATAGAGAGAGCGAGAGAGGGGGAGAGAGAAAGATTTGGGGTGAGAGAGAGGAGGGGTGAGAGAGAGGGCAGAGAGAGAGATGGGGGTGGGAGGGAGAGGGGCATGAGAGAGAGACCCCCTAGCCTTGTCTGCAGTCACTCCTGTGCCCCCCTTTCCCAGTGCCTGTCTGCGGGTAGTGTGTGTGAGGTCCAGTACCTTCCATGCCAGCAGTAGGACGTTCATGCTGGCCAGCAGCGGACAGGACTCCTTCTCCTTCTGGGTGATGATGAGGGCGCTCTGCTCCTTCCAGCAGACCCCTACCTGCCTGTGCCTCCTGCCAGCCCTCATCCTCTGGGCTGTTGATGTTGGAGTCGGGAGCAGAGAGGAGGTAGGAGGAGTGCAGGCTCTGGGAGGCGCTGATACTCGCCTCTTTGGGTGTCAGGGAGGCAGTGGAGGTCTTCTCTCTCCTGGGCACTCGTTCCGAGCTACTCTCGCTGCACTGCTTGCCTTCCCCATGCACACCCACTTGCCGTGTGGAGATGACCAGCAAGGCACTATCCTGTCCACACCCCACTGTTAAAGACTGCCCTGATGATACTACAAATGCCTAGTACACACGACCGTTTTTTCCGTCAGATAAAAAAACGCCGGTTTTCTTGACAGAATTCCTCTCAGCCTGCCTTACATACACACGCTCAGACAAAAGTCCAAGGCGCGGTGATGTACAACACGTACGACGGCACTATAAAGGGGAAGTTCCATTCCAACGGCGCCACCCTTTGAGCTGCTTTTGCTGATCCTCGTGTTAGTAAAAGTTTGGTGAGCGACGTTTTGCGCTTTTCAGTCCGTTACAGCGCGACAAATGTGCTATCTCCATTTCGAACACTAGTTTTACCAGAAAGAGCGCTCCCGTCTCGTACTTTATTCTGAGCATGCACGTTTTTTGCCCGTCGGAAAACCATACAGACGAGTGGATTTCCTGCCAGGATTTTTTCCTGACCGGGTAAAAAGAGATCTTGCTCTTTTTTTGTCCGGCAGTTTTCCCGTCGGAAAAAACTGCCATAAAGCATACACACGGCCGGGATTCCCGACGAAAAGCTCTCATAGCAGTTTTCACGACGGAAAATCCGATCGTGTGTATGGGGCAATACAGTTTATAAAGCACTGAGACAGCAGACAAATGTCCAGATGAACGATTTAAAGTAAAATGTATTAGCAAAGCTAGAGTTAGGCTTTAAAGCAGTATTAAACCTAATAGCAAAAATCTTTTATATTGCAGCTTATCAATTCATAGATGTGATGGCTGCATCCATTTTCTTTTTTAGGCTTTCTGGGCCAGATTCTCTTACAGCGGCGTATCTCCGCAACTTAGACGGGCAAGTGCTGTATTTTCAAAGCACTTGCTCCGTAAGTTGCCGCGGCGTAGCGTAAATAGGCCGGCGTAAGCCCGCCTAATTCAAATTTGGAACAGGGGGGCGTGTTTTATGTAAATGTTCTGTGACCCGACGTGATTGATGTTTTCCACGAACGGCGCATTTGCGCCGTCCGTGGACATATCCCAGTGTGCATTGCTCCTAATACGCCACAAGGACGTATTGGTTTTGACGTGAACGTAAATTACGTCCAGCCCCATTCACGGACGAGTTATGCAAACGACGTAAAATTTTCAAATTTCGTCGCGGGAACGACGGCCATACTTAACATTGGTACGCCGCACTTACGCCACCATATAGCAGGGGTAACTTTACGCCGGGAAAAGCCTAACGTAAACGGCGTATCTGTACTGCGTCGGCCGGGCGTACGTTCGTGATTTTGCGTATCTAGCTGATTTACATATTTCGACGCGTAAATCAGCGTACACGCCCCTAGCGGACAGCGTAAATATGCAGTTACGATCCGACGGCGTAAGAGACTTACGCCGGTCGGATCTAAAAGAAATCTATGCGTAACTGATTCTAAGAATCAGGCGCATAGATACGACCGGCCAGACGCTGAGATACGACGGCGTATCTGGAGATACGCCGTCGTATCTCTTTTGAGAATCTGGCCCTCTGTTTTCATCTAATGATCTGTCCAGTAAGTCTGTTGTTTTTCAATAAAAATAATTAATGCAGCCACCACACGTATTGATTGGTAAGCTGCAATATATTACAGTTTTTCTTTTGGGTTTATTACCGCTTTAAGGCTCACCACCTTGGCAGACGGTGAGTAAAACCTTTCCTTTCTACAAAATCTAGAGGTGCCATCGCTATTAGAGACTGCCAGGTGTGTTAGATATTGTGTCCCCCTCACTAGGCTATAGTTTCATAAGTCCGATGCTACATCACTACTGTGTCCATTTTTTTTATTTTTTTTATTGTAGTCATGTGATCATTTTAAACATTATGTTATGATTACCAGCTAAACCAAAACCATTATATTTTCTTTAAAAGCAGTCAAGAGTGATTTTAGTGTGAGGGCTCTTTTACAATTTTCCACTCCATTATGTTGCGGTACCCCACATGTGTTCTTTTGTGTGTTAATTTGCTCTGTATAAAAGCAGTAAATTATAATGAATGGCTGCCAAAGCAACTTAATGGACTTATGGGGGTTGGTTTGCAGTTATTGCACTTGTGATTGTGGCTGCTATTCTAAGTGTATGACACTAAATACACCTCATAAAGTGTCCTGCATTTATGTACATTGTTGCAGCATGCCTTAAAACGCAATGCATAGGCGTGAAGCTGATTGGATGCTCTGGTAGAGCCATCATCCCTCAGCTGTGTTTAGAAAAAACTGAAATGTCACAGAAGTAGTGGCAAGTTTCATCTTAATGGTATTTCAGAGCTGTTTGAGTTGTTTATTTTTTTTTAAAGCTGGACTATGGGGAATATGAAAAAGCTACCCTTGCACTGGGGCATCCACAGCACTGCAAGAGTTAAATGGTCGTTTTTGTCTAGTGTACCAGTAATGATCGGTTTACACTGTACATCGCATGTGAATCTTACAGGAACCGCACCGCATACCTATACAATTTGGTGGGGTGCAATTTGAGCCCATTAATTTTGAATGGGCTTAAATTGCACTGCATCGCACCAAAAAAGTGCATGTCCCTTTTTTGGAGCCACACTGAACCTGATTACAAGGTAGTTTTGTACGATGTGATCCAGAGCTGGCAAACACACTGGCCCAGATTCAAGAAGCACTTGTGCCCGCGCAACCATAGGTTGCGCGGCGCAAGTGCTTACTTGCTCCGGTGTAACGAGTGCTCCTGATTCAGGAACCTCGTTACACCGACTGCAGCCTAGGATATGACAGACATAAGCCTCCTTATGCCTTCATATCCCAGGCTGCATTCTTGCATTGGCCGCTAGGGGGCGCGGCCATTGTGATCGGCGTATAGTATGCAAATTGCATACTACCACCGATTCACAAAAGTTGTGCGGGCCCTGCGCACGCAAGGTACGGAGTTTCCGTACGGCGACTTTAGCGCAAGGTTGCTCCTGCTATAGCAGGGGCAACCTATGCTAAAGTATAGCTGCGCTTCCCGCTCGTGAAATTTAAATTTCACGTCGTTTACGTAAGTGATTCGTGAATGGCGCTGGACGCCATTCACGTTCACTTAGAAGCAAATGACGTCCTTGCGACGTCATTTGCCGCAATGCACGTCGGGAAAGTTTCCAGACGGAGCATGCGCTGTTCGCTCGGCGCGGGAGCGTGCCTAATTTAAATGATTCCCGCCCCCGGCGGGATCATTTACATTAGGCAGCCTTACGCCCGGCTGTTTAGCATATCGCCCGCGCAATTTACGGAGCTACTGCTCCGTGAATCGCAGGCATTTCAAAATATTTGCGTGGGCGCAGAGCAAAACTCGTTGCCCTGTGCCCACGCAAATATTGCACGGATCTACCTGAATCTGGGCCACTATGTTTGTGATCTGCGTTTGGGGTCTCATTAAGTTTGTATTGACACATACAACAGATCGCAAGGGCAGTGCGATTGCAATGCGGCGCGGGAAACGCGCATGGATCGTGACATTGCCTGCAAAGCATAAGTGTGAACCTAGCCTTAAAAGTAATTTTCCTTGCTTCCTAGCAGTTGGCACTCGCCTCTTCCTGCATCGTGTGTGATAAAGTCACAACTGCAACCACCCAGGGCCGGCCCTATGATGGGACCAGGTGGTACCATGGGTACCAGGCAGCACTTTTAGGGGGGCAGCATATTTTTTGTGCTAATATATATATTTTTTAACTTTTTGCTATAATAAATATCCCCAAAATTTTGAAAAATAAACAATTTTCTTTAGTTTAGGCCAATATGTATTCTTCTACATATTTTTGGTACCAAAAAAAAACAACACAATTAGCGTACATTGATTAGTTTGCGCAAAAGACATTGTGGCCACCCGCAATTCACAGGTCCCTTTATACTCCTGGATACATGTATAGAGCCATGGCAGGTCCTTTTATATGCCTATATGCATGTACAGAGCCATGACAGGCCCTCTTTATAAATCTATAGAGCCATGACAGGCCCTCGTTATACTCCTTTATACATGTATAGTGCCATGACAGGTCCTTTTTATACTCCTATATACATTTATAGAGCCATGGCAGGTCCTCTTTATATTCCTTTGCATGTAAAGAGTCGACAGGTCCTCTATATACATGTATAGAGCCATGACAGGTCCTCTTTATACATGTATAGAGCCATGACAGGTTCTCTTTATACATCTATAGAGCCATGACAGGTCCTCGTTATACTCCTTTATACATGTATAGAGCCATGTCAAGTACACTTTATAGTCCTATATACATTTATAGAGCCATGACAGGTCCTCTTTACATGTAAAGAGTAATGACAGGTCCTCTTTATACTCCTTTATACATGTATAGAGCCATGACGGGTCCCCTTTAGTTATCATGATATAAAATAATGAATGTGGGGGCCTTTTGATTGGCGTGATTTTTTTTCTGGGGGGGGGGGGGGCAGCATTTCATTCTTGGTCCCAGGCAGCACAATGTCTTGGGCCGGCACTGCAACCACCGTCCGGAGTGGTTGCATGGGTGAAAGAACCATTAGGAGCAAGCAATAATGTGAGTGTGTTTTACTGGTACCTTAGGCAAAAATTATCATTTACCCTTGCAAGGACATTTTTTAGGTTCCCAGAGTTTAAGTGGTTTTAAAGTCTAAGGCCCCTTTCACACTGACTGAGACCCCTTTCACACTGAGGCAGTTTTATGGCATTTTAGTGCTAGAAATAGCACCTGTAAAGCCCCTGAAAACAGCCTTGCATAAATTGCAATGGGTGCTTTCACACCTGGGCGCTTGCAGGACGTTAGAAAAATTCCTGCAAGCAGAATCTTTAGGGCAGTTTGAAAGCGCTGTATACAAAGCTCCCAAAACGCCTCTGCCCATTGCAATGAATCGGAAGTGCCGTAACGGGAAATTTTAACCCCTTTTTAAATAGCGGTAAAGTGGCGATAAAATGAGCGTCACCTTACCGCGAACACACGTACATCCCTAGTGTGAAAGGGCTCCGACTGATGGAGTCCGCCTGTCAGACCATCCATTGCTCTCTATGGAGTGTGGATGTCCCACTGACACCCGCCGACATCCAATCTGAACCTGTCCAGGAAAAACAGATGGAATGGGGATCAGATCAGATAACAGTTGGATGGAAATAGACAGGTGCTACGTTTCCATCTGAACGCCTCATAGAGAACAGCGGGTTGTGTCTGTGTCCGCTCAACATCAGACCTGTCTTCCACCTGGGCAGCTGGAATTAGCGGAGAGAACTTCTGCTGAGCAGGCGAATCTGCTGGCGTACTCCGCCAGTGTGAAAGAAGCTTAATGCCATGTACACACGATCGGTTCATCTGATGAAAACGGACTTTTTTCATCAGATATTCGATGAAGCTGACTTTCATCAGTCTTGTCTACACACCATCAGTTAAAAATCCGTTTGTGTCAGAACGCGGTGACGTAAAACACTACGACATGCTGAGAAAAATGATGTTCAATGCTTCCGAGCATGCGTCGACTTGATTCTGAGCATGTGTGAATTTTTAAACCGATGGACTTGTCCACAGACGATTGTTTTTTTCTATCGGTTTTTTAACCATCAGATAATTTTAAAACAGGTTCTAAGTTTTTTCACCAATGGGAAAAAAAAACGATGGGGCCCACACACGATCGGTTCGTCCGATGAAAACGGTCTATCGGACCGTTTTCATCAGACGAACCGATTATGTGTACGCGGCATAAAAGTTTTTTACCTGCATTAAGGTTAAAATCTTCCACTGTCCCCCCAACACTTACCATTTCCTGATCTCACAGGCTTTGTTGAGAACAGCAAGAGCTATTGGCTGCTGTCAGTCAAATCCAGTGATCAGAAAGTGGGGGCCTGCGCTACTCTGTGTGTATCTATGGATCCTGGTTTGGGAGTGATTGCATAGTTGGTGGTTTGCTGAGAGGGCAGACGGAGAAGAGGAGGAGCCAAGATCACCGTCAGGGGATCCCAAAGAGGAGTTTCGGGGCTGCTCTGTTCAATATCATTGCACAGTGCAGGTAGGTATAAAATGTTTTATTTTTTTTAAAGTAGACTTTACAAACTCTTTAAGGGAGTAGCATAAGGAGTGGTGGACATTGGGTCAATTTGTGTTACTTTAGGTCTTCTTGGAAGAGAATGCAAACACTCACAATGAATTTTTCTTATTTGCTCTTATTGTCAGTTAAATACTGAAATTGCTTTGTTATTGCTGTTCAGTATATGTCAAAAAATACCTGATGACCCTACAGGAATCTTGTGAGCTGATTACTTCCTGTGCAATTTGCCTCTGATGCACTCTTATCTTTTATAGTGTTCCCTAACTATGTGGATTACAATACCCCCCCCCCCCCCAAAGGGGGTAAAGAATGGAGAAGTGTGTGGGGGTGTTCTGTAGTCTTGTGCAAAAGTGAAAACACTGCCCCTCCGTAGATACAGTGTGGTGAGAAAACATTAGCACCTTAGGATAGGAAGTCTGTTATTGGCAGATTTCAATGGTGCCAATAATGGGAGAAGCTGGACAAAATAAAACAAACACAGGTAAGCTAATATAATAATGTTTGTTCTTGGGTATAGATCAGATTTAATTGCCTACATTTTATGTTTTTAACCAGAGTCTTAGTATAAAGTATTACATTTTCAAGTGCAAAATGCAAGCCATTAAAACACTATTAGGTAGATTCAGAAAGAGTTAGGCCGGCGTATCTACAGATAAGCCGACCTAACTCTGAATCTGCACCGACCTATGTTTAAAGCGGAGGTTCACCCATAGCGAACACATTTTCCCCTTAGCTTCATGCTCGTTTTGTCTAGGGGAATCGGCTATTTGTTTTAAAATATGATCCGTACTTACCCCTTTACGAGATGCATCTTCTCCGCCGCTTCCGGGTATGGGCTGCGGGACTGGGCGTTCCTTCTTGATTGACAGTCTTCCGAGAGGCTTCCGACGGTCGCATCCATCGCGTCACGATTTTCCGAAAGAAGCCGAACGTCGGTGCGCAGGCACAGTATAGAGCCGCACCGACGTTCGGCTTCTTTCGGCTACGAGTGACGCGATGGATGCGACCGTCGGAAGCCTCTCGGAAGACTGTCAATCAAGAAGGAACGCCCGCTCCAGAAGACCCATACCCGGAAGCGACGGAGAAGATGCATCTCGAAAACGGGTAAGTACTGCTCATATTTTAAAACAAATAGCCGATTCCCCTAGACAAAACGAGCATGAAGCTAAGGGGAAAATAGAAAAAAATAACGAATTGGGTGAACTCCCGCTTTAAGTGTATTCTCTAACAGAGATACACTTAAACATATCTAAGATACGACGGCTTGCGCCGTCCTATTTTAGATTGCAATGTTGTTGATGGCTGCTAGATGGCGCTTCCATTGCGGCCGGCATAGATTATGTAAATGAGGGGATACGCTGATTCACGAACGAACGCCAGGCCGATGCAGTCGAATTACGTCGTTTCCGTAAGAGATAGGCCGCCTAAAGTTAGAGCTATGCTCTAGTGGAATAGTAATGTTAAGTATGGCCGCCGTTCCCGCCGCGAAATTCAAAATGTTTACGTCGTTTGCGTAAGGCGTCCGTGAATCGGGATTTACGTTGTTTACGTCCACGTCGAAATCAATAGGCCCGTACGGCATACTTAGCCGCAATGCGCACTGGGAAATGTAGTCGGCCGGCGCATGCGCAGTGTAAAAAGGTCAAGCCTCATTACCATGATACACGCCCCCCTCCAAGTCATTTGAATTGGGCGCCCTTACGCCCGCTCGTTTGAGGCTACGCCGCCGTAGATTAGCAGGTAAGTAGATTGAAAATCACTACTAGCCTAGTTAATTTACGGAGGTGTAGCCTAAACAGGCTAGGCTACGCCTCCCTAAAGATATTCCAATCTCTCTGAATCTACCTATGTATCTGCTTGTTGATGAATCAAACCAAATATCACAGATTAGAATACAATTTTATATATTAATTTTCCATTGTAATATCACATCTCATTGCTAGATGAATCGGGTTATGGGAATAAAAGCACATGCTGACATAGTACACCTGGCTTGGTCATGTATTAAAAACCTAAAGCAACAGATCTGCTGTTATAATCATGATTTTATACTTTCCTGGAAAAGAACACCGAATCTAGAGAAAATAGAATGTATGAGAATTTCATCTGCCAAGACAAATGTTTTCCACTGTAAGCGCTATGGCATGCAGAAGATGAAGAATAAAATAAATACTGCAATTCACTGTGTTCTTTCTGAGATGTCTATTATATTTCACTTACATAACATTAATATTGCAATTTCTGTGATATGAGTCACTGGAAATCTTTTAAAGCTCTTAAAGCATACTTTGGTTAGAGTTAAAGGGGTTGTAAAGACAAAAATATTTTCCTCTTAAATTAAAGTCTGACAGTAGCTGATAAAGTAAAAAGTAATGTTTTGCATTATAACTAGTTTGATACCTGTTGAAATCGAGCAATTTTATTCACCTCCGTCACTCCTGAATCATTATTCTCACTGACTTCCTGGTTTGCGGTGCGCATTCATTCTTGCTACATCACGGCCTAATGGGAACTACAGTTCCCATTAGGCTTAGCCTCCATGCCTGTGAGGGATAAGAGAGCATCTTCATGCAGGGCTGTAGTCATAGGGAGGGGGTGAGCACATTCTGCTTTCCACCATGCAAAACGGCTCAGATGCTGGTGGAAAGCAAGAAGAGGAGAGACAGGAAATGGCATTTTCAAACCTGGATTACTGTATTTTGGAGGTCAAAAGGAAAAACGAGGTAAGTGATATTTAAATGCTCTTGCTTACAGCAATCAATTGATCTTATAAAAAACAAACCTTTAGTGTTCCTTTAACACTATTTATTGGGGAACAGAGGAATCTGCAGAAATAGAATTCTATAGAGAACTGACACTTTACATATAAATCACATATAGGATAACATCATTGCTTTGCTGATGTTTTAGGAAAATATGGATGGATGACAGCACATACCGTATATAATCGAGTATAAGCTGACCCGAATATAAGCCGAGGCACCTAATTTTACCACAAAAAAAATGGAAAAATTTATTGACTCGAGTATAAGCCTAGGGTGTCCATGTGCATGCCTCACTGTGCCCATGCCTCACTGTGCCCATGCCTCACTGTGTCCATAACTAGACTGACGTTTGACATGGGAGTCTATTAATGGGGTGCCCGGCTTTGAAAAATCAGTGCTCCCCAGCCGTAGGTCCCTCAGACAACAAACTTTGCACACTTATAGAGGAGAAATGTGTGCCAAGTTCCGGGTCCAGGGGACCTACGACCAGCCGGTACCGGGTCCCCGAAATCACCGGAGAAATTACCGTTTAACATGGGAGTCTATGGAAGGGGTGCCCGGCTTTGAAAAGTTGGTGCTCCCCGGCCATAGGTCCCCCAGACAACAAACTTTGCACACTTGTAGAGGAAGAGTGGTGTCTACATGTGTGCCCAGCCGGTCCTGGGTCCCCAAATTCCGGGAGATCAGGTGCAAAAAGGTGACTCGAGTATAAGCCGAGTGGGGCAATTTCAGCACACCAAAAATATGCTGAAAAACTTGGCTTATACTCGAGTATATACGGTATTTTAAAGGGAGTTTCCATTCTCTAAAAACGTGATGGAATAACCTTTATAACTCTTTAGTGAAACAATAGATCTTGGTGCCCTACATTTTTGGGGCAGGCAGGTGAGCATGCATAAAAAGGGCTAGGTTAGTGTTCTGGTTGGAGTTCCAGGGGGCATACTACATATCCATAATCTGTACTCCAAACATTTATTGATGTGATCACATCACAGTAAGTGCAAGTTCAATGTACAAGGCCATGCAGGACCTCTTTGTAAGGCATGTGATTTTAATACATCACATGTCTGACAAGAGGTCCTGTGTGGATTCAAACAGCTGCACATGTAATTCATTGTGGGGATTTCCATTTGGAACACATTATTAAGCATGCTGACAACTGCGTCCCAATACCACACAAACTTTGGACATTTCCAGAACACTTGAGGGTGATCTGCATTATCTCTTAATTATTTCAGGTACCTATATAACACCATCAATTTATACAGTGCTTTACATATACATTGTACATTCACATCAGTCCCTCTCCTCAAGGAGCTTACAATCTAGGGTCCCTAACTCCCATTCATATATACACATACTAGGGCCAATTTAGACAGGGGTCAATTAACCTACCAGTATGTCTTTTGGAGAGTGGGAGGAAGCCGTAGTACCCTGAGGAAAACCATGCAGGCACAGGGAGAACATAAAAACTCCAGGCAGGTAGTGTCATGGGTTAAGATTCGAACCAGTGACCCTTTTGCTGCTAGGTGAAAGTGCTAACCACTACATCACTGTGCTGCCCATCTCTCACGTCTAGTGCACATAGGATCTACTCACTTTCCAAAGTCAAATAGTCATTTTGGTGTATAATGCGCACCCATAATATACAACTGTAACAACCTTTGTAACATGTTCAAATATACTTTATGAACATTTAGCATTACATGTTCTCACATGTCCTCAAAAGTACCCAACCCTCTTGGACGTCTCCGTACAGCAGTGGTCTCCAAACTGCGGCCAGGGGCCAGATTCCCATTTGCTTGCTTCTATCTGGCCCTTAGGGCACTATTTCATCTGCTGATACCAACAATGGGGCATACTTCCCCCACTGACACCAATGAAGGGGCACAATTCTTACCAATGATGGGATACAATTCCTCCAAATGACACCCAACAATGGGGCCCAATGGGACCAACGATGAGGCACAATTCTTTTCACTGATACCAAAGATGGGGTATTGTTTTTTCCCACTGACATCGGATCTTTCCTATTCTCAATAGCCACAGTCCAGCCCCCCTAAAGTCTGAAGGACTGTAAATTGGCCATTTGTTTAGAAAGTTTGGAGACCTCTGCCTTACAGGGATGGAAGCATAAGTATTTCCTCAGCAGGTTACAAGATCAGTCAACTAAATTAAAAATAGGCATGGGTACTCATACGCCTCCATTCCCACCATGACCCACCAGGTCGAATTGGATCTTGGATTATACAACTTACATGAACACATTTCACTTACCATCCTCCTTGGTTCTTCTATGTTCCTTGTGTGCACTCCGTGTGATCACCTGGACACCTTCTGGTCTATTACTGGGGCTGTTTTTACATTTGGCTGATAAATAGCTGTTTCACCATCTATTTACAGTATTTAAATCCAGACCCTGATGAAGATTCTTTAAAACACGTTGAGCTTCCCACACATTTGCAATTAATACAATACAGTTGGATAAATTGATATTTGAGGCAGGAATATGGAGAACAGACATGCATTTAGTGATTGTATGCAACGATGTACCAGCCATTGCTTTTGTATTCTAAAGCTTTAGAATTGTTGTATAAATAAAACATAAACTTTTACGCAAATTATATTTTTTGTTATTAGTTCCTTAAGTGTTACTAAAGGATTTTTTTTCTTTAAAATAACAAACATGTTATACTTACCTCCACTGTGCAGTTCGTTTTGCACAGAGTGGCCCCGATCTACGTCTTCTGGGGTCCCTCTACAGCTGTCTCTGGTCCTCCCCGTAATTACTCACCACAGTCATGCGAGAGCACGCATGGTGTTGAGTAATTGCTATCGCGATCCTGTGATACAGCGAGCGGCCATAGCGGCTCACTGTATCACTCGACCCCGCCCCTCAGCGCGCCGCATCACTGGATGTGATTGACAGCAGCGCCAGCCAATGGCTGCGCTGCTCTCAATCCATCCGCTCTAGCCAATCAGCGGCCAGGCTGAGCGGTGAAGAGGATCTCGGGACCGCGTGGGACTTTCGAGGGGTCAGGTAGGTATAACGGGGGCTCGGGGGGGGGCGGGGGGCGGCAGCATCCGATGTTTTTTCACCTTAATGCATAGATTGCATTAAGGTGAAAAAAATGTTTCTTTACAACTCCTTTAAACGTCCAGTGAATATCGAGATAGTGTAATATGTATAGTTATTTGGCATGTGGCAAACACAGCAAAACATGTGAAAGAAGGTGCTCTGGCCAGTTGAGACCAAAATTAAATTATTTGGCCTAAAAGCAAAACACTATGGGCTAGATTCAGATAGAATTACCTATCTTTAGGCAGGCGTAGCATATCTCGGATACACTACACCGCCGTAACTTAGTGAGGCAGGTACCGTATTCACAACAAACTTGCGTCCTAAGTTACGGCGGCGTAGTGTAAATGGGCCGGCGTAAGCCCGCCTAATTCAAATTGTCCAGGCAGTGGGTGTGTTGTATTATAATGAGCCTTGACCCCACGTAATTGACACTCCTAACGAATGGCACATGCGCCGTCCGTGAACGTATCCCAGTGCGCATTCTCGAAATCACGTCGCAAATAGTCAATGCTTTCGACGTGAACGTAACTTATGCACAGCCCTATTCGCGTACGACTTACGCAAAAGACGTAAACAAAGGAAAAATATACGCTGTCCCGACGTCCATACTTAACATTGGCTACGCCTCATATAGCAGGGGTAACTTTACGCAGAAAAAAGCCTTACGTAAACGACCTAAATCAATGCGCCGGGCGGAAGTACGTTTCTGAATCGGCATATCTAGCTAATTTGCATATTCTACACGTAAATCTACGGAAGCGCCCCTAGCGGCCAGCGTAAATATGCTAAGATACGACGGCGTAGGAGACTTACGCCGCTTGTATCTAGGCCAAATCTATGCGTAACTGATTCTATGAATCAGGCGCATAGATACGACCGCGCTCATTCGGACATACGACGGCGTATCTGAAGATACGCTGTCGTATGTCCTTTATGAATCTAGCCCTCTGTGTTTTGGAAAATTAACACTACACATCACCCTGAACACACCATCCCCATTGTGAAACATAGTGGCGGCAGCTTCATTTTGTGGGGGTGCTTTTCTTCAGTGGCGACAGGGAAGCTGGTCGGACTTGATGGGAAGATGGATGGAGCCAAATACAGGAGGGCAATCTTAAAAAAAAAACTGTTTGAGTCGGCAAAAGACTTGAGACTGGGGTGGAGGTTCAACTTCCAGCAGGAGAATGACCCTAAATATATAGCCAGAGCTACAATGGAATTGTTTAGATCAAAGCATATTCATGTGTTAGAATGGAATGGCCCAGTCAAAGTCCAGACCTAAACCCAATTGGGAATCTGTGGCAAGACCTGAAAATTGCTGTTCACAGATGCTCTTTGTCCAATCTGGCAGAGTTTGAGCCATTGTGCACAGAAGAATGGGCAAAAATGTCACTCTCTAGATGTGCAAAGCTGGTAGAGACATCCCCAAAACGACATGCAGCTGTAATTGCAGTGAAAGGTGGTTCTACAAAGTTTTAACTGGGGGGGGGGGGGGTGCTGAATACAAATACGGCACACTCAGGCTGGGTTCACACTATACTACACGACAGTAGTACGACTTTCATCCTACTTTTCTCTGCGACATTGGTCCTACATCCATGCGACTTTCATGAACAGGATACTACTTTGATCCGACTTTGTGATAGTCTGACTTGTTCTTTGACCAATCAAAACAATCCCAGTGTGAGATAAATTCCTTTTACTGCTGCTGTAATCACAATGTCGGATGTCAAAAGTCGGATGGTAAGGACAAGGCTCCTACTTTGATCCGACTTCAATGATATTCAATGGGCTGAAGTAGGATCAAAGTCGGACCAAAGTAGTACAGGGAGCATTTTCAAAGTCGGACCGACTTGTGTCGGACCAGTTAAGACGGCTCTCATAGGGAAACATTGACATGCGACATGCATTAACATGCGTCATGAGCTCCCAATGTCGGAACGTTTGTCGGACAAGTGTGAACCCGGCCTCATTTACATTTTTTTTAACCATTTATCATCGAGGTGGAGTTTCTGGTGCTGACGTCATGCCACTGCTTTTAATCTGATTATGTACGTTTGTGTTTTTAACAACATTTTAATAAAATACTGCACTATTGGGAATTATTTCTGGCTCGTGGTGAGCTTTATTTGTCCTAGTTGGAGTCCTTCTGAAGGTGCCATCGATAACATATTATTGGAGATCATTGCACGCACTCCAGAGATGTGTCACAGGTGTTTCTGCTGTTGTAATGGCAGCCCTTTAATCTGGTGAGTGATGATTTCACAAGGAGTTGGTGGCTGGTTCTTTTGAGCACTTTGGAAGAATGAACACATGTTGGAATGGCGATGGATGGTGGTTTCAACTTTCACTTTTCTTGATCACTTTGAACAGTGTTTATTTGCATTTATTACTCTTTATGGACTTTACACAATTCTACTAAGTGGCGCTACACATTATGTTTTTTTTTTTATATAATTCTAACATGACCTACAGCTACCCTTTGATGTTTATATAAATCTAGTAATAACATTTTTCTGCATATATTCTTCATATTGAAGTGTGTATAATTTTTCTGGGGCCCCTCTGTGTATACAGTATATTAGATGTTTGTTAATTCTGTCTGTTTAATGCAGCAGTTGTAGTAGAACATTATTATGTCTTCTTCACTTTAGAGAAGTTGTGTCTATCAATCACTTTCTGGAGGCAGCTGCTGAGAAGGAATTACGAGGGAAAAGGAGACTCCAGCAGTTTATTGAGAACTTGCTACAACGAGTGGAACTTGCAGAAAAGCAGCTGGAATTTTATCAGAATCGTCAGATCAAAAACAATCAAGCCGGCGCAAGAGATGCTGTGGTAAGACATTGTGTATAGATTGTCTTATGAGATGTATGTGTAACAAATAGACATACTGTGGGCACAAACGGCTTCTTTCTACTGCTTAGAAAAGTCAGTGGTTCCGCTGCTTCTACTTTACTTTGGAACCTAAAACTGATGTGACAGAGCGAATACACACTTTAAACTTTAAGGAGCAGTCCTGCATACTGCTTGCACTATGCGATTCCTTATGTTACCTTTATTAGCCAGAAATGCTTCATCGGTGCCCTTCTCCAAGTTGGTTTCAAATTTGTTGCAAAGGCAGTATTTTACTTAAAGTGGATGAAAACCCTCACGTATACCCAGTGGCGTGAACAGCCTCAGATGATACACAGAGATTAAACAAATCTCCCTACATAAGTCTTATTTGTATATCTGCTGTCTTCAGCTTTATATTCTGTTTAGAAAGTGCACAATGTGTTAGATTTTTTTCTTCTTGTTTGAGCAGTGGGAGGAGAGTCTGGACATACACTGTGCGACAGCTGTTTGGAGGAAAGGCAAACAACCGCCTCCACATAGGCAGTGGAACAACGATACTTGCAGAGCTGTGCTGTGAATAGAGCAGCTCTCTGCTAATCTGTCAGTTCCCTTCCCGAAAAAAATTTCCAGCTGCTTTTATCTCCTATGTCGGACAACTTGTCCGAAGTTATCATGCTGATAACAGAAGAACCGAGCAGCAGAAAGACACAGGACTTAGGGCTTTGGAGAGAGATAAGAAAACACTACAGATATGTGTCTAGGTCATATTTCATGAATGGAGATTACATCCACTTTACCTTTATCGCTAGGCCCTACCAACTGACATTTGACTAGTCTGTTAGTGGCTATAAAAGGCAGTCTCAGTGGATAAGAGGATGCCAATTGGTGAAATTAAAAGTGAATAAAGATAATCTCTCGCGCTACTGTGAGTATGTGGAAAAATGTGTAAGGATACAATAAATAACCAAAGCTGCTGAATCTAATAACATTCACCGAACATTAAAACCAAATATACATAGAAAAAATTATTAGCGCTAAAGTCAAATACATATATATGTATAATACTAACACCATGTGGCGCAATTTTGAAGTGTAACATGTTGGGTATCAATTTACTCGGCGTAACATTATCTGTCACAATATAAAAAAAATTGGGCTAACTTTACTGTTGTCTTATTTTTTAATTAAAAAAGTGAATTTTTTTCCCAAAAAAGTGTGCTTGTAAGACCGCTGTGCAAATATGGTGTAACAAAGTATTGCAACGACCGCCACTTTATTCTCTGGGGTGTTAGAAAAAAAATGTATAATGTTTGGGGGTTCTAAGTAATTTTCTAGCAAAAAAAAATGTTTTTAACTTATAAACACCGTGACTGAAAAACAGGCTCGGCCCTTAAGTGGTTAAAAATAAATTCTAAACATTATTATGGAGATCTGACTTAAAAAGAGTATTCAGGAGATCGCGACAAATAATGAAGAAATTAGTTTGTGTGAATATCAGCAGCAAAACAACTTCATAATTCTAACATTATAAATAAGAAGAGAATGCGCTGCATAAAAGATTAAAAAATCTGCAGCGTGACGAATGTGCTATCTCCATTACGAACACTAGTTTTACCAGACCGAACGCTTCCCTCTCGTACTTGATTCAGAGCATGCGTGGAATTTTGTGCATCGGAATTGTCTACACACAACCGGAATTTACGAGAACGCATTTTGTTGTCGGAAAATTTGAGATCCAGCTCTTAAATTTTTGTTGTCGGAAATTCCGACAGCAAATGTCCGATAGAGCCTACACACGGTCGCTATTTCTGACAACAAGCTCCCATGAAACATTTGTTGTCGGAAATTCCGAGCGTGTGTACGCAGCATTAGTGTTCTGGGTAATTTTGTATTAGTGTGCTTAAAGTGTCCAACCATTACCAAATTTATCCCCAGACATCCTTTTATCCATTTAGAGAATGTCTCAACATCTATTTTAACTTTTATGTTGTTTCTGTATAGAGAATCAACTTTTATTACTCCCTGTGATGTCAAGAAGATTGTAAAATTGTTGCAGGGGCAACTGTTGGGAGCTTAGGTCCTTTTGACTTGAGCACACCCCCAGTATTACTTCCCCCAAGAGCCCTTCTCCTAAGTACAGTAAGTACAGTATATGAATGATCTCTTAAGCCTCGTACACACGCACGGTTCTCTCTTTGAGAACCAGCAAGAAAACTGCTGGCAGAGCTTTCTTGCCGAGTAAACCGAGCGTGTGTACGAGGCTTTGAGGTTTCTCATCAAGAAAACTGCCCAGAATCTAGACGAGAAAAGTAGAGAACCTGCTCTCTATTTTCTCGTCGTGAGATTCTCTGCCGAGAGACCCAAGTGTGTGTATACTTGCCTCTCCATGGAAACCCGCGCATGCTCGAAATTACTTTGACGCATGCGCGGTAGCTTCCAAGGAATAGGTAGGGTGTAGCAAGATGGCGGCGACGGCATCGAATGTGACGAGCGCATGCTCGTCATAGTCGATGATGTCACCGCGTTCGTGCCATTCAAAAGAACGGTGGTAATTTTGAATGGTGTGTGTGTACACTCTGCCAGCAAGATAATCTTGCCAGGAATCTCGTCAGGAAAAACAATGTTTTTTTCCTGATGAGAATCCGGGCCGTGTGTACAGGGCTTGTAGAGTAAGACGGCAGCATTGTTTTGCTGGGGAAGATATCGATGTATGCACTTGGAGTAGGACAGAGAGGAGTAGAGGATAGGTAGAGTTTCTGTAGTTCAGGCAGGGTCAACAAAGAGGCTTGGGATTTCAGGGCAGGAAAAGCACTGTTGTCAGCCCAAACAGAAAGTTAGGAGCACAACAGGTAGGTTTTTATCTTTGCATTTTTTCTTTTTATTTAAAGAATAAGAATAAAACATTGTAAAATGTTCATGTACTAGAGACATGATTATGATTCTTTTATTATTGTGTCCAGACATGCATTTTAATAAATATTTTTCAATATATTGGGAGAAACGTCATAAATATTCACCCAATCGTGATGCATTCCGACCATATTATCCTTTATAAGTTAATTTCGGATGATCGTCAGATCCATCTAGTGGCCATAATGTGGTATTATTTCTGAAATATCTAGCAGCTTTGGTTTAGTGCAGTGGTCTCCAAACTGCAACCCTTTGCTTGCCTTTATCTAGCCCTTGGGGGGGACTATTTTTCCCAATGATATGGGGGACTATTTCTCATACTGACACCAACAATGGGGCATTATTACTGCCACTGGCACCAACAATGGGGCACTATTCCCTCCGCTGACACCAACAACAAAGCATTGTTTACTCGCATTGAAGCTGGGGAATTTTCTAATGGTTTAGTGAATCAACCTGACTTTGCCAGGGTATTAGACACTGGGTTGCTTATGAAACAAAGAAAGCACTTTGAAGTGTTATTGCACCAAATCCAGTAATTTGGCATTTTTTTTATTTTAAAACAATAACCTGTCACAGAAATAGCAGCCATTTCTACCTTATTACTGCTATTGGCACACATTACCAGTCAGCCTTTTGGAAACTGTAGGTATCTTGCAGCAAGGATAAACATTCACTTTTTGTTGTACTAATATTCTGCCAGTTGTGCAGTGTTCACAGTTTTCGATATACCCAATTATGTAAATTAAACCTTCTACAAGGGCTCCTCTTTGGAGTTTAATTCAATGTGTGGAACCAGCCCTGCGTTAGCCCAGCTCTGTTTTCAGTAATAACACTCTCTTTCTGAGTTCTCTCCCACTTTACTTAATTAGAGAAGCAAAGCCACAGAAAGTTTGTGTTAATTTCTCCTGAGGATGCTGTTAAAGTAAACCTGGCATGAGACCAGTGTGGAGCTTGTGGCCTGGCTGTAATTCTAGCCCAATTGGCCTAGAACAAGTATGCAGAAATAGGTGTCAAGTTGCTGCATATAAATACCAAATACACTACTTTGTTTACTCCTGACCCCTGCATTGTGTGCATTACTTGCTCCTGATCTAGGTACTCTGTGTGTTACTAACTTCTAACCCCTACAATCTGTGCTTTTCTTACTCCTGACCTCTGTACACTGTACGTTAATTAGTCCTGACCCCCTGCATGCTGTGCGTTACATACGTCTTACCCCTGAACTGTGTTGTCAGGTCACCTGTGGCCAGGTGACAAGTGCACCCCGTTGGAGCCGGGGGTGCCCCACAAGGTAGTGAACCCTATAGCAGACTGCTGCGGATGGACCACAGAGTGGATATGGAGGTGAGATTCACTGGGGCACAAACAGGGACCCTAGAGGAAGCTTGAGCCTAAGATTTCCCAGGGTGCGGAATCTAAGATCCAGTTAGTATTCACCAGAGCCTCTAGTGGTGAGGATGGCCTTTGCTGCAACTGGATCCAGGTCGAGGCCTCCGGAGTCCCCTAGGTCACGCTCCGTAGGGAGAGAGGGGAAGCAGCCACTCAGGACACAAGGGATAGTGAAGGGCAAGCCGAGGTCGGGGCAACAAGCAGACGAGAGTAACCAAGGGACAGGCCAAGGGTCAGGGTCACAAGCAAACAGGAGTAGTTGGAGACAAGCCAAAGTCGGTACACAGAGATAATGTTGCACACGGCAAGCAGGAACACAATACTAACAAACAACGTTGATCAGCAAAGCAGACCAGCAGTGCAGTGGTTAATTTAGAGTTCCTGGGATGGCCTGGGGTGGAGCCATACAGGGAGGAGAGATGATAAAGGCAGCCAGATAAGAGAGTCTGGCCTCTAATGAACACATGGAGAGACAGGTAAGCTGCCAGACATTATTGCATATCCATGACGTGGGCTTTGCTTATTTCTGAGGTCTGCACTCTGTACATTACGTACTCCTGCCTTTTGTGCAATACTTTCTCTTGACTTCGGTGTTCTGTGCATTACTCCTGACCCTGGAACCCTGTGAGTTACCTACTCTTGACTCTTCAACTGTGTATTACTTATTCCTGACCTCTGCACATTACTCCTGAGGTCTGTGCATGTATCCTAAACTCCTGCACTTTGCCCTGACCTCTTCACTGTGTGCATTACTTTTTTCTCCTGACTCCTGCACTGTGCATTACTGACTGCTGACTCCCTCGTTATGTGCATTACTTACTCTTGACCCCTGCACTCTCCAATATTTTTTCCTTATCTCTGCAAATGCATCACTTAACTTTGACCTCTACACTGTATGCATTACTTACTCTTGACTCCTGCTCTTCATGTACATTATATGCTCCTGACCTCGGTACTCTATGCATTACTTGCCCTTGCCCTGTGCACTCCGTGTTACTTACTCCTGACCCTAGCACTATGGACATCACTTACACCAAACTATAGCACATTGTGCATACTTACTCCAGTCCTGACCCCTAACAATTACTGGACCCCTGCACTCCTGTTACAAACTTTTGATTTCTGCACTTTATGTGTTATACACTCTTGACCCAGAGCAAAGTAGGCTCAAGTTTTTTAATTAAAGTGATTTTAAAGGCTTGTTTTAAAACAAAAATAATAACAAACATGTTATACTTACCTGCTATGTGCATTGGTTTTGCACAGAGCAGCCCCGATCCTCCTTTTCTTGGGTCCCCCTGCTGGCTCTCCTGGCTCCTCCCTCCTGCTGAGTGCCCCCACAGCCAGCAGCTGACTGTGGGGGCACCCGAGCAGGCTTGCTCCAGAGCCACTGCTCTGTGTGTCCATTCATACACTGAGTGCAGCACGGCCCCCGCTCTCTCCTCATTGTCTCACTGGCTGTGATTGACATTTGGCTACACCCACAATTTGCACTAGCACATAAAGCATAATTTCTCTACCCCTGGTGCCCAAAACATTTTGTATTTATATCTTAAATGTCTACTTCTTATTCCAAAAGTATGTGGCCAATAGTTTCAGGGCACATTAAAAATGGGGGCATGATTCTGTGGAAGTTGTTAAATCAGGAGAGATTTGTTGTGCGTGTGAATACAAATGAGGGAGCCTGGTTTTGTGGATGTGGCTACAAATAGGGGCAAGTCAGTAGGGTTTCCCTGTACGCCTGTTTGAAAATTTGGCAACCCTAAGGCCTTGTACACACGATCAGTCCAAACTGATGAAAACGGACTGAAGTCCAGTTTCATCAGTCCAAACCTACCGTGTGTATGCCCCATCGGACTTTTGTCCTTCAGACCAAAGTTTTAAAACTTGCTTTATAATCGGACTGATGGACGCCTGACCGTCGGTCAAAACCGATGGTTAGTACACAAAAGCATCAGTTCAAAACCCGCGCATGCTCAGAATCAAGTCGACGCATGCTTGGAAGCATTGAACTTCGGTTTTTTCAGCACGTCGTTGTGTTTTACATCACCGTGTTGGACTCGATCGCATTTTGAACTGATGGTGTGTAGGCACATCAGACCATCAGACCATCAGACTTCAGCCTTCAGTCCGTTTTCATCGGATGGGCTGATCGTGCGTACAGGGCCTCAGGTTTCATATAAACGGGACCTTTTTACAACTTCTCCTGAACGATTTAACTTGACAGATAGTAACCAATGTTTAAAACATCAGTTTTGCTGCATTTACATCCCCCGTTTAGCCACGTTTGCGTTCAGAAGCGTTCAAAAAAAGAACTGGGTATGGAGGTAGAGAGAGGGACTGGGCTGTCATTTAGCATTTGTATACACCCCCACATGTGTGAGGTCAGTATCATGTGACCTGAAAAGCTCAGCTCAACAAGGAAATATTCTCTCCAGCAATAGAGACCAAACTGAGCATGTGCAGGGGGACCACTCTGTCTTATCTGGCTATGCCTGGAGAGACTCTGCAGGAAGTGGGGGATCTGTCTATACAGGATACAAAAGCTTTTTTACACAATACATAGTATTATCCCCTTTAGGTTTCACAGTAAGTATAACAAGCATGCTATTCTGCATATACAGACATATTTTACTGTTGTGGGTTTAGTAACACTTTAAGGTTATGAAAGGAAATAGGGTTATGGGGGGTTGATGATAAATGTCAGGGTTAGATAATATTTGAAGCATATGGCTACTTACAGAAAAATAACATTCCCTAATTTTTCTATGAAAAAGTTCTGCTTCTATATAAACTGGAACGGAAACTAACATAGCACTGGGCTGAAGTACCATCACATATAAAAATAAAAAGGTGAATTGAATTGTTGGTTGACTTGACCTGTTTGAATTATGTTTCTCCGATATACTTACTTACTATAATTTTGATAATTTCCGGGGGACAAATGTAATTTACTTAGTCTATAATAGACTTTTCTGTGCTGATTTCTGTAAACACTACTGGTGGGTTTTTGGTGATTTTTATTTTACTATTTCCACTAAAATCAAAATGCATTAGTATTAGCTTTTTGTTCTTCATAGAGGACTAGTGAAAAAGTAAAGCTCCCAATAAAAATGTTTTTCCTCTAGTAATGGATCCAGTAGTGTTAGAACCTATGTGAGATTTTTAGTGATGTCTGTATTTCTAATTTCCCCTTGCTTCCTAAGGCACTTCGGTCCCATTCACACCACCAGTGAACTTTCCTGCTTCTCTGTTTTTCAGAGGTTGTACAGCAGTTTGCAGGTGTTAGGTGCTTATCTGCCTCCCGCTCCCACCCGCCACATTTTCAACCCTTGGGGGAGCAGGTACCTGGTTTTGACAGGTACCCCCCCTCCTCCTTCCCCCACAGCTGGCAAAAATTGGAGAGTGCAGCGCACTTTACACATGTGCAGTAGGGAATGGCTTCACTGCCGGATTCCCTTAGTAGCGGCAAATCCTCAGGGCCATAATATACGTATAGGAAGCAAGAAGAAGACCCAATAGCGTAGAATGCTCATCCAGTTTTATTGCAACATGAAAATAACACTCACATGTCCAAAGAAAATATAAAGCATATCTTGTAACCCTATTGCATATGGAATCCAAGCTCCATCCAACGTGATGACGTCACAGCCTGACTGACGCGTTGTGCTCAATCGGCTTTCTCAAAGGCTGAGGCACGTTAACGGCATTGCGCTCTCTAAATAGACTGCAGTCTGGTTACCATAGAAGTCACATTACACAGCCGCCGCCATGATCCCAAAGACCGGCAAGAATGTGAACAGTCAGACTCACCAGGAAACCATTGTAAATGGCCCAAGGGGATAATCACATTACAAATATTTAACAATATGCAAATAAATACTGTATATGCATAAAAAGCTATCCCCACATTATAGGCATTCTGTTAAGAAAACCACCTGTTTTTACTCCCACTTTGCTCCCACATGCCGAAAAATGATCGCGTGTACGCGGCATTAGCCTTACATTGCTACACAACACTTCTCCTTCTTTTGGAGCTCTATGGTAGTAGTTGGCTGTGATGGTAGTGTTGGCTGTTGGCTGTGAACTCCCGACCTCATTATTGATGATGATGATGATGATGATGATGATGATGATGATGATGATTATTAATTTAATAAACTAATTGTAAAATTTTAAATGAAAAAAAAAATGTATTTAAAATTTAGCATATACAGTATATCATACCATTTAAGTAGCAGCTTTAGGCATATATACACTGTGTATATATACTGTATTTATATTAATATTTTTTCCTGTGCACAGTGGGGGGTTGAGAAGGTAAAGGGGTGCGTGTACTATCTTTAACCAGAGTTTCATAATAAGTTAATTGGCCAATAGTGTAGTCTAGCAGGGTGATGTGCAGGCACCTCAAGTGCCAATTTTTTTTTTACTATTTTGTAGCCACAGATTCACTGTATATTTTGTTTATGCTCTTTTAAATGTTCCAATGCTAACCGAGTCACATTTTATATATCTAGGCACACAGTTGAATAGCTTATACTGTATATCAGACAGAAAACTTGCTGACCAGCTGAGAATGCATTTTAGTCCAGCTCTTGTGTTTCCAGCGCTGAACACACTCTTTTTCACTAAATCTCTATTAACAGAGCTGTTCAAAGACTTTTATTGATGTAGAAAGATTGCATAATAATCTACTGTATATGTTCTGGAAGTACAGGATTTATATAGCTTGAATATACTGTATATGAAGTCTCAATACACACCGATAACTTTTTAGGCTTGAAACACACTTTGTTTTTTTGCCTTATGTATTTTACACTAGAATAATAATAAAAAAAATGTAACACACATTGAAATGCGCTATCAAAATACTTACCTGATCATCCACTTTCCTAGCAGATAGAGCTCCCCGCCCTCTGGCGGGAGACTGTCCCTCTGTATCATCACGTCCAGTGTATGAACCTTGCATTGGGCTTGATGATGTCAGGACATTAGACCACTGAAGCAAGGGGAAAAGACATTGCAGATACTGGTCTAGCAGTGTGGAGGATTTGGTAAGTAGATCCTTCTTTTTTTTATTATGTCCCCCAGATCTAAATGAGCATTTAACCCTTGCAGTGCCCTACTGCTAGTGGTAATTTGTACATTTTCCAGAGCTTGTCTTTAAAACACACGCCGACATTTTGAAGTGTTTCCCACTTATTTGTATTAATGCATGCATTTTAAAACACTTCAAAGCTTGTATATAGGTTAGCCATTCTTTCCAATTGTGATTAGATCTGTGAAATGCATTATTATTATTATTATTATAATACAGGATCTACTTTATATAGCGCCTGCAGTTTGCACAGCGCTTTATAATATAAAGAGAGACAGTACAATTAAATTACAGTTCAATACAGAAGGAATAGGAGGGTCCTGCTTGTGGAGCTTAGAATCTAATGTTTTTTAAAGGGTTTGTAAGTCAGAAGGTTTTTTATCTTAATGTATTCTATGCATTAAAATAAAAGGCCTTCTGTGTGTAGCAGCCCCCCTCGGCCCCCCTAATACTTACCTGAGCCCCATCTCTGTCCAGCGATGTCCACGAGTGTCTCGGCTGTCCGAGACTCTCCCTTCTTTTTTTTTTTTTTTTCACACCTAAATTTCAGCTTTAATAAAATGCTCTCTCGCATTTTGTGAGAAAAGTGATGTCTAGTTATTGGCTATGTAGATCATCTTGTGTCTGTCGATTGCATCAAGATCTCGCTCCAGCAGTCTCATTTCTGCTTCCAGTTTCTATTTGTAGGCCTTTTTGGCCGGTGTGTCAATCACAACGGAGAGGCCTTGGTACTGGTGGTGAAGCTCATCCCAGTTTTTCTTCAATCCCTCTAGCACATTCTGTCTCTCTTCTGACAGTTGTTTCATGGCGCCCATCTTAAGACGTTCTTTCACATAAGCATCCTATTCTTCCTGGGCTCTTCTCACTTCCTCGTTCCTCCTCACCAAGTATTCGGGGGTAGAACCAAAATCCTTTCTTTTAATATATTTAGGAACAAGTCCTGAGGCTTCGAGGAGATGCTTGTCCCCTTTTTTGGTGTCCACATAGATGGGCTGTGGCTTTTTAGGTACAGCCATGACAGCTTCAGCTACATTGGTTTGGATGAAACTTTTGTTGGTTTGCACGCCCAGGATTGGCTGCTCTGCTCTTGTTGGAACTGGGGGCCGCTTCTTGTCTTCCGCTAGGCATCAATCAGAAGGGACTCTCCCTTCTGATTGGCTGAGACACAGCAGCGACGCCATTGGCTCCCACTGCTGTCATTCAAGGTCAGCTTGCCAATCAGGAGTGAGAGGGGGCAGGGCCAGGCCGCAGCACATTGTCTGAATAGACACATGGAGCTGTGACTCGACTCGGGTGCCCCCATAGCAAGCTGCTTGTTGTGGGGGCACATAACAGGAGAGAGGGGCCAGGAGCACAGAAGGGGGCCCTGAGAAAAGGAGGATCCGGGCTGCTTTGTGCAAATCCACTGCACAGAGCAGGTAAGTATAACATGTTTGTTATTTTTAAAGAAAAAAGAGAAAAAGACTTTACAATCACTTTAAGCCAGGTTTACTCACTTTATTGTTTATATAAAAAAACAAACAACAAACAGTCACTAACAACTAGGAAATGTCTAATAGGACTGGTATTAGCTAGAATAATTATTTGGGGTTACTTGTTTTAAAAATATTAAACCGCTATTATGACTCTCCCTCTTGCACCCCTTTTAATAAGCTGCTGTATTGGCTTATTTTATTAATTAAATCTATTCAAGCTACTTTTTTAAGTGTCAGCAGTTATCCCTGCCAACAAGCTGCACTAAATGTATAAAGAATTACGATTTCATGTGAATCTAAAGACAAAACAATTTGTTTTACAGAATTTGTAAGTCCTATCTGAAGTGGAAATTCATTTTACACTTGACCTATTTTTCTTTTGTGATAATACTACAACAATTATTATGGGGGGAAATTTACTAAAACTGGAGCACTTAGACTCTGGTCCAGCTGTACGTGGGTCGGAATTGCATACAGACGATCGGAATTTCCAACAAGAACTTTTCCAGTGGGAAAACTTGAGAACCAGAAAAAGTCAGATGGGGCCTTCACACGGTCAGAATTTTGACCAAAAGCTCACATCAAACTTTTCTTGTTGGAAATTCCGATTGTGTGTATGCGTCATTAGATGTTCATTAGCAAACTTCAGACAGGTCTGTACATGTGCTTTCTTGATTAGGAGCACGCTCCTAATCTCAGATCGTTACCTGTAGAGAAGGCACCTGGGAGCCAGAAATCTTGCCGATTGATAGGGGATCAAATACTTATTTCACTCTTTAAAATGAAAATTAATTTATAACTTTTTTGAAATGTGTTTTTCTGGATATTTTTGTTGTTTTCCTGTCTCTCACTGTTAAAATAAATCTACTGTTTAAAATTATAGACTGGTCATTTCCTTGTCAGTGGGAAAACATACAAAATCAGCAGGGGATCAAATACTTTTTTCTTTTACTGTAACGTCAGCTTTTTCAATGAAACTTTAATAGTAAAACATGGAAGCTGATTTAAATTCGGAGCTGCACCAGATTTTGCACGTTTAAGTAAATCTTCCCCATGGGTCGATATGGAATGTATAAGCATTTACTAAGGTTACATAAATGTTTTATGCATGTGAAAACTCTTCATTTGTTCCCACAGGTTGTACATTTTCAGGCAACCAGGAAAAACAAGTGCTTGTACGTATATTTTGTTTTTACAGTTGCAATATTTTAATACCATAATGTTTATATTGTTTTTTTTAATATGATTCATAGAATTTGTTTTATCATTGTGCTTAAAGTAGAACTATAGGCAAAACCTTTTTTTTTTTCATTTTGAATAGAGCGAGTGAGGGTTATAACCCCTGTTTAATTTTATTTTGTCATCTGTGTCCCACTTCGGAGATTTCCCTTCTCTTCCTTTCCTGTCCCATAGCTAAACAGGAAGTGAGCGGAAATCCCTGCAAATTAAGGGAATTTCTTGGGGACCCCCAGGTCACCAGAACTACTGTCCCCATTGGAAGATTTCCCCTCAATTACTTTTCTGGGGACAACCCAAATCTTGGGATTTTCTATCACTTCAATAATAAGGGTAAACAGGACAAGAGGGTAAATCTCCTTAACACAGACAGCAATAAAAACTGACAGGGGTTATACTTTAAGATAGATTTCTGTAAAGTAATCCTTTAGTCTGATACTATCTATTAACCTAAAATCCTCTTTGCCACGAAAAGTATCCAGTATATAATGTCAGGTGGGACCTTTATGCTAAAATTCCTGTGCGAATATGGACTTTCTGAAAGCCCAAAGCTTAGGCATATACACTCACCGGCCACTTTATCAGGTACACCTTGCTAGGACCGGGTTGGACCCCCCCATTGTTGCCTTCAGAACTGCCTTAATTCTTTGTGGCGTAAATTCATTAAGGTGTTGGAAACATTCCTCAGAGATTTTGGTCCATATTGACTTAATAGCATCACACAGTTGTTGCAGATTTGTCGGCTGCACATCCATGATGCGAATCTCCCATTCCACCACATCCCAAAGGTGGTCTATTGGATTGAAATCTGGTGACTGTGGAGGCCATTGGAGTACAGTGAACACATGGTGCATTATTCTGCTGGAAGTCGTCATCAGGAGATGGGTACACTGTAGTTATAAAGGGATGGACATGGTCGGCAAAAATACTCAGGTAGACCGTGGCATTTAAACAATGCTCAATTGGTACTAAGGGGCCCAAAGTGTGCCAAGAAAATATCCCCCACACCATTACACCACCACCATTAGCCTGAATCCTTGATACAAGGCAGAAGGAATCCATGCTTTCATGAGGTTTATGCCAAACTCTGATCCTACCATCTGAATGTCGCAGCTAAAATTGAGACTCATCAGACCAGACAACGTTTTTCCAGTCTTCTATTGTCCAATTTTGGTGAGCCTGTGTGAATTGTAGACTGTTTCCTGATGTGGTCTTCTGCTGCTGTAGCCCATCATGGTTCGACGTGTTGTGCTTTCAGAGATGGTATTCTGCATACCCTGATTGTAATGAGTGGTTATTTAAGTTTCTGTTGCTTTTCTATATCTCGAACCAGTCTGCCCATTCTCCTCTGACATCAACACAGCATTTTCACCCACACATCCGCAGCTCACTGGATATTTTCTCTTTTTCAGACTATTCTCTGTATACCCTAGAGATGGTTGTACATGAAAATCCCAGTAGATCAGCAGTTTTTGAAATACTCAGACCAGCCCATTTGGCACCAACAACCATGTCACGTTCAAAATCACTTAAATCCCCTTTCTTCCCCATTCTGATGCTCAGTTTAAAATTCAGCAAGTCGTCTTTACCACGTCTATATGCCTAAATGCATTGATGCTACCATGTGAATGGTTGATTAGCAATTTGTGTTACCAAGAAATTGAACAGGTGTACCTAATAAAGTGGCTGGTGAGTGTATATTGTCTCCTATGTGGCAGTTTTCGGGGCTGGGGCAGGTTGCCCAGACACCAAGCTTATCATGTATGAGGTAGGAAAAGGGACAACCCTCTCACTTGCCTTATACCTGGAAAGCGTTGCTTTTTCCAAATGGCTCCTCAGCTCTGTCGCTGACTTAAAAGATAAAATATGGTGTCTGCTACCTGGTGGGCCCATTTTATCAGGTTTTATCAGACCTCTGGTCCATGAAAGTGGCCCATCCAATGAGGATCTCAATAATATTTAGGTGTGATATGTTCCTATTCAAATCTATAGTATTTTATAATAGCCATTTGAAGCTGGTCAAATACAGGTCAAAAGGACGTCAGTTGCATAAAAAAAAAAAGTGGCGTGTTGTTTTAAATATACACCCCTAATACCGCTAAGACACCAATTAAAGAGAAAACTATCAATTATTAAATATTATTTTACTGAGTGAATCAGTTTCTGTCACGTACCTAGTAGGAGTCTGATATGATGAGGTCGGCCTCCCTTGTATCTCCAGCCCAGAACCCCTCTGAGGGTGAGACAGATGGTGGTTCAGGTTAGGAGGAACACGAGTGCCTGTGAGTGTTTCTTGGAGTGCTGTCAGGTGGAGGAGAAGACAGAAGATACTTGAAGGGCAGCAGGCACCGGCTAGATGGTGTGGAGAGAACAGCTGGAGATAAAAGGGAACTCCAACCCTCTTGCAGAGTCAGGGTGAGCAAGTAGCAGGAACGTCCGGGATGCGGTGGTCAGAGGATAGCCGGGTTGATAACAGACAGGCAGCGAGGTACACAGGGATCAGCATGAGCAAGGTCAGATGGATAGCCGGGATCAGAAGCCAGGATTGCAGGTGGGATCAGAGTCCAGAGGGAGAGTCAAGGCAAGCCGGGTCAGTAAAAGGAATCTTGGCAGAACATACAGGCGTCAGGAAATCAGGGAACTGCTGAAGACCAGTCAGCACCGCCTGGTTGTCAGAGCTCTCTTTAAATAGGCATTAGGAGGGATTAGGAACGTCTATTGCGTGTGCACGCCTTCCGTTGCGTTCGCGCATGCGCAGTAGCATGCGCGCCATTGATCAATGATCAATGTTCGTTGCGGTCTAAGTGCGCGTGAATGCGCATGTGCGCGCCAACGACGTCTCCGTCCTTACAGTTTAATTTGATCCAGTGCCTCATACCTTTTAGGAAATGTGGCCCTCCTACATTTAGGAAGACTAAATTTAGAATGAGCAGTTTGATTGGCATGAGTTGAAGAAGGGGACACTTTGTGGTGGCACAGGCCACATTTTGTTGAAGTTCACTTTGCAGACTATTTAATATATTTGGAGATACTAAGGTACACAGTTTCTTTTACACATTCGCTTTGTTTTGATAGAAGGATAACTGTTTTAAGCATAATATGTTGTACACGCTATTGAAAGATATCGGGGGTGATTTACTAAAGGAAAATCCACTTTGCACTACAAGTGCACTTCAAAAACACTTCCAAGTGCACTGAAAGTGCTCTTGGAAGTGCAGTCGCTGTAGATCCGAGGGGGACATGCAAGGAACATAAAAAACAGCATTTTAGCTTGCACAATATTGGATGATAAAATCAGCAGAACTTCCCCTCATTTCAGATCTACCCCTCAGATTTACAGCGACTGCACTTCCAAGTGCACTTGTAGTGCAAAGTGGATTTGCCTTTCGTAAATAACCCCCATTGTCTTGATGATTCACATGTCTTAAAGATATTTTGCTCATTTATTATGCATGAGTTTTGACCTCAAATAGCATGTTAGAGATATTAGAGGTGTATATTTTTTTTGAGACAGTGCCACACTTTTTTCAGATTTTTATTATGTTGAGGGTGTGGAACACTAGCTGAGTGCTGGCTGGCTATTTACATAGGTTTGTAGTTGTGGTTGTGCACACAGTTGCACTTGAAGCCAGTTGGATCATCAAATAATTCTGAATGTTCTTAGAAGCGTTTCAAATTGATGTAAAAAACAAACTTCATTTGCCTATCAACATAAGCCCAAAGCCTGTCAACACAGGCCCTTACATTACTGGTTTATGCAGGCTGTTAGAAAACAGTTAGCTGAAATGCTAAAACTGGATATAGTGGAGTCCACTAGCTCACTATGGTCCCCTTTGCTGGGTAAAAGAAATATGTTTTTTTTTCCAATTTTTAGGAATTCTTGGAAAACATATTGAAAGAGTGAGAACTCCACTGATAAATAAAGTTCAGTATGAATTTATTCATCAAGTCTGATGCAAACATAAAAGCCAATGTGTTTCAGGGGCTCACAATCCCATTTTTTTTAGTGTTGTAGACTAAAAAAATAGGGAAAGTATATGTAAGAATCAAAGGTATTAATTGGTGTCTAGAAAGATGGCAACTCTCTAGATAAGCATTTATACCTTTGGATCTTACACATGCTATTGTGGGTTCTTTTGTTCTCCAGCCCTGATGAAGGGAGACTGTGAACACCTGAAAACTGCGGAGGGTTGCTTGGGGGGAGGTGAGTAAAGTTCTACTGTAACTTGCAGGTGAAACTATTAATGTGAGTGGATTTATGAAGATAATCCTGCATATGAGTAAATTTATAGTAATTAACGTGTATCTGAAGCCAAACTTTTTTTCTGTTTTGGATCACACTACTGGCGAACTGATGTTGCCATCTGTGTGGCCACTTGGGAGATTTAAGCCTTGTTCACACGGTCGGAATTTCCGATGGAGAAAGTCAGATGGGCTTTTTCCATCGGAAATTCCAACCATGTGTATGCCCCAATCTGATTTTTCCCATCAGAAATTCCGAGGAATTCCGTCGGAGTTTAGATAGAGAACATGTTCTCTTTTACTCCAATGGAATTTGTGATTTTGGTCGGACAAAAGTCAAGACCGTGTGTAAGGGGCTTTACCCTTTCTATTTGTATAGGGCTCACTGTTACTTAAAATTGAGAGAAAATCCAAAATTTCAAGTTCAGATTAGAACAGGAATTGAAAGGAAATGACTGACAACTTTATAGAAATCTATATTCACTTCAGTGAAGAGAAATCTCCCCAATGGAACAAACATGGCAAACAAATAAAAAAAATACAGAGGTTTTAAGCATTCCTTACTCTATGCCTAATTGAATCAAATACAGTTTGGGGTTTAGATCTATTGTAATGTAGCGTTGTACATAAAGAATGTGTTTAGAAAAATATAACAATATGTTCAATTTTTCAGGAACCGAGGAAGTTTTAATTTGGCAAATAACATGTACGATGTCAAGCCTCAGTCTGCACAGAAAGGTCGCAGTTATATGAACCGTGTTGGCATCCAACCAATGAAGTTATTGCACGAGACCTCTGAAGGTTGCCGAGAAATATGGAAGCCACAGAAGAAAGTGGACTCTTCAGGCACTGCCAGGAAAGTTCACAACAAATCAAAAGTTGGGAAAAAGATATGCATGTGTAATAATGTTCATAAACAGTACTAAACAACTTTGTTTACATTTTGTACAGAAACAAATGTCTTTTCACAATTCATGGGGGTATCTTTTTCTTGAAAGAGTTGTAAATATATACGGGGAACTGCAATACATATCTTTGTCCATTAACTGGTGAGTCACCTCAAAACTGGTTTCTCAGTTTTTGGTTGGATGCTTTTTTTTGAGACAAATTAAATCACATATTGATCTATCCCTGAGTTCTTCATGGTGAGTTCTCTTCACCTAAGTTCCCAGGTTTACCCACCTGTGACAATGCTAAAGATAGATGGTTTAAATTTAGGCTGATTCCTGCTGAATTGGTCAAAATTTAGGCCAGGGGTAGCCCTGTTGGCACCACCTGGCTCGACAAAAGTACATCTTTCAATCAACGAAGTCAGGTGGAAAATTTACAAACAATGACTACATCAAATCAGATGCAGTTACTGTTCAGTTATTTAGACAGCCACGGGAGCTGGCTGTCCGAATACCATAGTCAGCAGGGAAGGTTCCTCCATCCACACTGTATAGTGTGGATGCAAGTATCTATCAGCTTTCTCTCGTTTGGCCAGTGGGTTGAACAAAAGAAATCTATACATGTATGGCTAACTTTTGACTTTCTACTTACTCTAGATTTTGTATTTATTTTACTTATTAGAGAATACAGCCAGTTGAATGATTACACTACTTCATGGAGGAGATAGAGTTGGGAACCCTGGTGGGTATTTTTCTCCTCTGGAGTTCTCAAGATATATTAGAGGATGATTCTATTCATAAGCATTAACCTGTAACTGGAATGTCAGTTTAGGTAGAGCTCACTTTTAAACTGGAGAAAGAATATTGCTACTGTATGTTTGTACAATTTATTATTGCTTACACTCTATGATTTGCACAGAAATAGTCAGTACTGTACAGTGCTGTAAAAGATAAAATGATATTTTAGATATTTATATATAAACATATATAATGAAAGACTGAGAATTTAAACTTTAATGAAACTTTAATGAAAATTATGTTTATTCTTTAGTAAGCTATCACACTGTCTGGCCTATATTAAAGATAAATGGTGTGCTTTGGGCTGAAGAAACCTATAACATTTCAGCTTACAAATGATTACAGCAGTAAGAAAAAAATTATATGAAATCTAATTGGTTGCTGCAGGTAGCTAGGCTTTTGCAACTAGCTATAGTTAAAAAATGCCTCCAGTTATAATTGTTATTATTTACAGGGTGACTGACATTACACTGTATGTCAAAGGTCAGCTATGGCTTGTACAACTGCTGCTGACCTTTTATATAGCACTTATACTCACACTGTATAACAGACCATTGTACAGTGAGTAATTTTGTAAATCTGCACTTTTAGAGGTTGCCTTTCACTAGTAAGAATAGACGTTTGCAAAGCTGTTTTAGAAATATTTGGTATTGAATGCTGTGTTATACAGGGCTCCAAAATATTTTATAAGGGTGTATATGGCCTGCTACATATTCACCAATATGGGGTATATATAGCCAGGGACTTACTGTGCATGACCCTTTGTGACACCAGTATCTTAGAGATCTTAAAGTAAAACTGTGGCCAGGTTATAGTATTTACATATTTTTAACAAACAAAATTAGTTTGTAAACAAGTCCTCTGAATGTGCAGACACTGTGGAGAAATTAATCCTCAAAGATCACAGCAGAGGAACTAAAGTTGTTCAGATCATTTTTGCAGGCTGCTCAGCTCACTCTGTTACCTCTTCTTCCTAGAGCTCATGCTTTGTGTTTACATTATAGATTGAAAGGCTGTAGAAATCACAGCTTTGTGTGGGGTAGCAGAGGGAGCAGAGCTGGCTTAGAGGCTTGAGGAGCTTCAATGATTCTGTTGTGAACTTTGAGACTCGATTGCGCTACTGTGCCTGAAGCAAAAAAGGTCAGTGTGGACCTGCTTTTTATGTCTGATAATTAATTTGCTTGCTCTAGAGTCACATGGCTGATTTGTCTAGTGTTGCCAGTTTTGGATGTGCCCATATACTGTCTTGTATGTGCTCAAGTAAATATCAGTTTTGTGTGGACTGTGGTAGGGTGAATCAACCACTGGCTTTTTAGGCTACTAGTAGACCAGCAGACCTAGGCCCGGATTCAGAAAGAATCGCGTATCTTTAGGCGGGCGTAGCGCATCTCATATGCGCTACGCCGCCGTAACTTAGTCAGGTGAGTAGCGTATTCAGAAAGAACTTGCACCCGAAGTTACGGCGGCGTAGCGTATATGGGCCGGCGTAAGCCCGCCTAATTCAAATGATCCAGGCAGTGGGCGTGTTGTATGGAAATGAATCGTGACCCCACGTAAAAGACGCGCTTAACGAACGGTGCATGCGCGCGCATGCTCAGTATCATGTCAAATTTTCTCCCAAAGTTACGCCGGCTCAATGTTTAGTCGACGTGAACGTAACCTACGCCCATCCCCATTCAGGGACGACTTACGCAAACGACGTAAAATACGACGCGGTTTCCGACGTCCATACCTAACATGACTTACCCCTGCTTTATGAGGGGTAAAGTTACGCCGGACCGACGCCTTACATAAACGGCGTAGCTAAATCTGACGGGCGCAAGTACGTTTCTGAATCGGCGTATCTACCACGTTTGCATATTCAACGCGGAAATATACGGAAGCGCTCCTAGCGGCCAGCGGAAATATGCACCTAAGATACGACGGCGTAAGAGACTTACGTCAGTCGTATCTTAGACAAATTCTGGCGTATCTGATTCTTTGAATCAGGCGCATAGATACGACGTCTCACATTCAGACTTACGACGGCGTATCTGGAGATACGCCATCGTAAGTCCTTTGTGAATCTGGGCCCTAGAGTATGTAAATCCATAGAAGATGTGGCCATAATTCTCTAGATCCCATACCACCAAGACCTGCTACATGTTTTTCCCCCTGCTTATTAAAATTAAAGAATATTAGACGTTAATAACATAAAGTGAAAAAAACAAAATAAGTATCTTTTAAAATGTTACATACTATGAAGTATCATTAATAATTTTCAGATGTGTACAAACATTAGTTTTTTGACATATATTTGCAAATATTTATTAAATCCATACACTTGTGATGGGATTATGGTCTTGGAGATGGTACACTTTATCCAGGGTATTTACACTGGCTGAATATTCAGCTGTATAATTATTATAGAATAAGCTACATTGTTATCCAGCCATCCCAAAGACTTGATTGGTGTAGGATGGGTCAGGTGTATGCCTTTATTTATTTATTTATTTATTTATTTATATATATATATATATATATATATATATATATATATATGAAGATTATTGTTTAAATAGTTTGTGTAAGAGTGAACCATGTTTTATACATATATTTTTGGAACCACTCAGTGCAATATTAAACTTCACTCTTTGCTGGAAAACCATTCCAGTTGAGCCAAGCCCCCTACATGGGTTATAAAAGATGCTATTGTCCTGCCAAAGCTGAAAATGTTTGGGTATCGATTAGTAGATTTATAAAAATTTGCAGGATCAAAAGGGGTCTTCTATTAATAGACTCACTTTCTCCCACTCTAACCCCTAATTTATGAATGGGGACCATAGGTACAGCTACATATTAAGGACCAAAAGAGGGAGAAGGTTCCAAAGTGCATCAGACGAATGTTGAACTTTATTTCACTATGACCTTAATCTTGAAAAACAGGGAGAAAAAACAAATGTACTACCTGGAAATTTGACATTTAAATTGTAATATCCTGTATTCCTATGTTGTGAAAAGCTGTGAAAAGCATACTGGAAATAAAGTACTTTGAAGAAGAATATAATATTTATCTATAAATACATTTAAGCATATAAAGCGGGAAGTAGAAGGCATGGGCATGAAAAATGAAATGAAAAATGCCTGTAAAAGAAACGTGGCTAAACGTGAGTAACCGCGTTTACATGTGTGCACAAGCTGTTACAGGCATTTGGCGTTTCAAATGCCTCTGAACACCTGTCCTGAATGCATTTTATTGCTTTCCAAAAAATACTTCTAAACTCAACTGCCTAGAAACGACTATAGACGACCCTGTGTACATGTACTGATAAGATAACATGGAAGAGAGTTTAGGAGCAGCTGAAAAAAATGCCCAACTGCTCCTAAACATCCCTTTACCAGCAGCAGTGTACATGAGGCCTAATGCCTCGTACACACGATCAGACTTTTGACTGTGCAAAAGTCCCCCGTGAGTCCGTCGGAAGTCCGACGGAAAGAAAGAGAACAGGTTCTCTATCTAAGATCTGTTGGACTATTGACGAAAAAAGGTTGGTAGAGGCTACACAAGGCCGGACTTTCCGAGAAAAAAAAGCCTGTCTGACTTTTTTTCTCAAAGTCTGGCCGTGTGTATGAGGCATTAGAGTGCTTAGAACTAAGAGCTTTCATAAAGAGTTTCCAACGTTTACCAAATATGAACCCTTGTTTCTCACCTTTCCTTGTAGTTACAGGCAGTGGATCCCAACACAGGGGATTTATTATTGTTTAACTTCCTGTGGATCAATGGACCAAGCCCAAGCATTTAGATTAAATGCTATTATCTGATCACCATTATGTCTAGGTTCGAACATCAGATGTCATTGGTGTATGCAGAAGGTGAAGAGGTAACACTTTGTTTTAGGCTGAAATTCTATTAAAATTGTTTGACAAAGGACATTTATCTTTGCTTTTTTACAATAGTAATCTTATTTCTCAGTTAGGGTTCATACAATTTTGTTTGCATTTTATTTCTTCCTCATATGTGAATGCAAAAGCAACTTGATTAAGCACAAAGCACCTCAAATCAACTCCTTCAGCAGATCAAAAGCAAACAGGAAGCAAGTCAAATCAATTCCAAAACACCTGAAAGCATATTGATTCTGACTCCATTCTTATACCTTACGTATAGTACTTGCACCACACATAATAGGCAAAATGCTTATTGAGCATGTTTTGTTTGTGATTTTACAGAAAGTCTGCTATAGAACATACTGTATATATAGTTGTCTAGAGTTTGGCACTTTTGTAGAAAATATGTTTCCATGGCTACGCTTATTAGAAGAATTTCATGTGTGTGTGTGTGTGTGTGTATATATATATACTGTGTGTGTATATATATATATATATATATATATATACATATATATATACGTGTGTGTGTGTGTGTGTGTGTGTGCTGCTTATCAAAGTGTCTAGTGACACTTGTGCCTGATTAGAAGAGTATCCTACATTACACCCCTATAACCCCAACCCCTCTCACCATTATCTTTCGATAGAAGTTACATTTTGATCTAATAAGTCTAAGGACTAGACATGGATATGCTAGTATTTTGCACTTTTCACAGTTTATTGTTTATATAATTTTTATTACAATATTAAAATATTTTCAAATACTATTTTCTGCCGGTCATGACAAGAAACTCATATATAGTAAACATATTTCACAAAGGTAAAAGTTGATTTAGTGATAGCACGAAAACTCATGTGTCTGCTTGATGAACATCTCATCTCAAGCAACATTTCTCAACCTTTTACCCCTAAAATAATAATTTTCAGGTTTTAGAAAACCCTTACTAAAACCAACTTATTGGTAGTCAGTAGGAAAAATGCTCCTTATGTTGGTGGATAGTAGGAAGAATGCAACCCTAAGGCCGCGTACACATGATCGGTTAAACCGATGAGAATGGTCTGATGGACCGTTTTCATCGGTCCAAACCGATTGTGTGTGGGCGTCATCGGTTATTTATCCATCGGTTAAAAAAAGCCAACTTGTTTTAAATGATGGATTCCTAACCAATAGAAAAAAAAACGATCATTAGTAGGCACAGCCATCGGTTAAAAATCCACGCATGCTCAGACTAAATTAGGGGATGGGAGCGCTCGTTCTGGTAAAACTAGCGTTCGTTATGGAGCTAGCACATTCATCACGCTGTAACATATAGAAAAGCGCGAATCGGCTCTAACCAAACTTTTACTAGCATGCGGTAACACGGAATCAGCAAAAGCAGCCCCAAGGGTGGCGCCATTGGATTTGACCTTCCCCTTTATAGTACCGTCGTATGTGGTTTACGTGGCCGCGTTCTGACACGATCGTTTTTTTAACCGATGGTGTGTAGGCGCGACTGACCATCAGTCAGCTTCATGGGTTAACCGATGGAAAAATCCATCAGACCGCTCTCATCGGATTGACCGATCGTGTGTACAGGGCTTTACAGACACCTAAAAAGGTCACTGGTGTCATGCTGCTGGCTTTGCCATGTGGCATTGGCACTGGAACTATGCAGGCACCATCGAACAGGTGGTCAGTCAACCAAATCTCAAGGAACCCCTAGCAATGGCTTAAGGAACCTTAGGGACTTTTCATAGCTTATGCAGCGTTAGAATACAAGTGGCTTTGTTTGTCGCTGTTTTTATTTTTACACTTACCTGTCTGGGAGATCACAATATCTTATGTAATTAGTCATGTTGATTTTGTTATAATATATTTTCCATTTGAAGAATATTTACCTGTTCAAAGAGACAAAGCTTTAAAGTAAAAGTCCAGTCAAATACTATCTAAGCTTAAACCTGTTTCTACCCCCATTCTAAGCCCTATCCTAACCACCCTGTAAAGGTGGCTATATTTACCTATTCTCTGGGTGCTCCAATCCCATCACATTATCGAATCCCAGCGACAACTTCAGTGTAGAGGAGGGACAGCTGGCAACAGACACCCCATAGTAAGCTGTCACAGCATCGGCATTGTGCCCATTAATTGGCTGAAATAATCCAATTATACTAAAAATGTTTAGAGCTAGCACAGGACTCGGGTCACATTCAAAATTCATTCATTAAATTTAACATTTTAACAAGAAAATAGTGGTTGATTTACTACCTTAACTTCACCCTATGTTAAATGTCTTACTGAGTGGGTAAATACATTTTAAAGAGACCCTGTCAACATCCTAAAATATTTCTGGTAAAAGCACATACAAATTAAGTATTTTAAATGCTTGCTTGATGTGTTTTTTTCCCCTTTCTATTAATTCTTTTTAATCATTTGCAATGTGCCTTTGAACTCGCTAGAAAATTAGACTACTACACTTGCACACCATAGCCCTCTCTTCTTCTGGGAAAATCTAATAACTGTCTGTGCTGGTCCAGCACCTCCCTGTTTTTTCACCTCCCTAAATAACCTTACAATATTTGTAGCTGCTCAGGAGGGAGCTTGAGTGACAGCTGTGAGTCTGCTGGGGCTGCTGACATCCCATCCAACATAAGACGACAGTGCCAGCAGCAGTCCCAGGGCTTTGGGAAGTCCACACAAGGGAGGCCTTTACAGGTAAATAACATGCTTAAAATAAATTAAAGGCACATATAATCTTATGAGAATATTTTTGTTAAAATTAATGGTCTGATAGCAGAGTCTCTTTAATAGAATTGCTGAAGTATTAACTTATATTGGGGAAAATGCTGCTCTAAACTCCCTCCAGTTATGACCATTTGACCAAACTCATGGCGATGTGTCACGTGAACTCTGAAGGACCAGATATCTCATTTTGGCTGATGCTTCTCTTCAGTGGAGATCACATAAACAGATTCTCAAGCTTTCAGTGACCAGCACTGGATGAACCTTGAGCATCGTTTTCCCTAGAAAAGAAAAGCATTAGGGAACCAGGAAGTGAAGCAGCAAGGCTTCACTTCCTGATTCCCTTACCGAAGATGGTGGCGGCAGCACCCGAGAGCCGGGTGCCCTGGACAGGTAAGTGTCCTTATTTTAAAAGTCAGCAGCTGTTAATGTTTTGCAGTTTGGGAGATTTTTCTTCACTCAGACAAAAAAAAAAATCTATAGCAAAGCTTTAAGAAACAAGTCAGACCGTCCAAGGGTTTGTTTATACACTTGCTCTCTCTCTGAGTGCTGCTTGGATAGGATTTAGGGAAATTCATATCTCCCCTGAGCAGTCCTATCTGGGTTTGTGCTGATGTACCAGCATGTTGATGCAACTTTTGGTTTGCAACTTTACAGCCGCACCCAAGCATGAGGGGTAATGAAACTTTGTTAGCATCTGTAGGATCATAGCCAAGCAGTAGGGTCTATATTACACACAAAAAACTAAACACGCAATATTTAAAAATTATTAATAATTTCATTCTCTCTAACTCCAAAGGTAATGCCCTGATTGCTGCCATACCATCTGTCTCCCACAGGCGTGGGGTTTGGTGTTAGTTTACCCCCCCCCCCAATATAATAAGCACTTACCGCCACTGCCCTCACTAGAATGCTTCAGCACTAAAAGTGATTAGATCCTGGACTACCTCCAAAACCACTAAGAGCACTTGGATACTCTTCAAGGTATACATGAAGACATACATATTCTTCACAAGCAAGCTACAAGATTGCAGATTTCTTTGGGTATCTTGCCAATCCTCCAAAGGTGAGTTGAGACAATCCAGAGACAAGTAAATAATGCGCATAGGTACACATAAACCTTGGGTGTCAGATACAGCATAAACACAGCATGGTAATAAAAGTCAGAATGTGACAGTTTTGGATAAACTTATCAAGAAGTCTGTGTTAAAAATTGAGATGGGTAAAATACTTCCAGGGCTGCCATCAGAGGGGAACAGAGACCATGTTCCAATTTCTAGAAAAAAGGCAAGGAGAGAGGCGCCTCTGGGTGTAGTAGCTTAAAAACAATTTAATGGTTAAAAAACAAATACATGTGGTTGTTGCACTCACATTTGAGCAGTATGGAACAGGCACGTAAAGGTTTCTTTTAGGCTGGGTGAGCAGTCATCCGAGGAGGTAAGTTCCTTTTCCAGTCAGAGGGAGCGCTGTGCGGGGAGGTCACTATTTCATCCGAAGGATGGCATCCATGGGGATGTAGATGGTTCTCAACCCGAGGTCTGGAGCGCACGTGGAAGGCTGGCGAGGGCGGATGACGTCACTGGTATGCGACGCGTTTCAGAGTCTCAAAAACAGCTGATGGATTTTGCTGCTTACACTCCTTTCTCAAGCATCGGATGAAATAGTGACCTCCCCGCACAGCGCTCCCTCTGACTGGAAAGGGGAATTTACCTCCTCGGATGACTGCTCACCCAGCCTAAAAGAAACCTTTACGTGCCTGTTCCATACTGCTCAAATGTGAGTGCAACAACCACATGTATTTGTTTTTTAACCATTAAATTGTTTTTAAGCTACTACACCCAGAGGCGCCTCTCTCCTTGCCTTTTTTTTTTTTTTTTTTTTTTTTTTTTTTTTTTGAGTTGAGACAATCCTTTACCAAATACCATCACTTTACAATTCTTTATCAAATGCCATCACAGAAAAAAAATACACTACGTTGTTTATTAAAGTCTAAATTTCTATGATCGTCAACTCCATCTAGTGGTCAAAATGCAGTATATTTTCTCATTGAAGTATTTCAAAAAACAATACCATATTTTGGCCACTAGATGGAGCTGAAAATCATAGAAATTAATCTATTACAGATATTTCGGCCAAAATATGTTCAGTCTGCACAAATATATGTAACATTCTTTTTAACAAATATTTTAACAGTAGAGCCCTAAGTCTTTTCCATCGTCCTCACTTCCCATCCTCGTTGGGGACTTCTGCATAGAATGCTACCATGCATACTGTGCGTATTCAGTTCTGAGGCCCCGTACACACGGTCGGTTTGGTCCGATGAGACTGAACCGAAGTTAATTTTCATCGGACCAAACCGACCGTGTGTATAGGCTATCGGTCTGTTTTCCTTCGGTCCAAAATTTTAAAACATGCTTCAAAACCGAACCGATGGACCGCTGCCCCATCGGACCAAAACGATGGTTAGTACAGAAAAGCATCGGTTCAAAACACGCGCATGCTCAGAATCAAGTCGACGCATGCTTGGAAGCATTGAACTTTGTTTTATTCAGCACGTCGTGTGTTTGACGTCACCGCGTTCTGACCCGATCGGATTTTGGACTGACGGTGTGTACACATATCAGGCCGTACGGCCACTTCAGAGGTGAACCGATGAAAACGGTCCGTCGGACCATTCTCATCGGTTTTGTCCGACCGCGTGTACGGGGCCTTAGAGTGTCTATGGCAGCAGTTTTATCCCAGCAACCCATTCATCTTAGGCCCCGTACACACGAGAGGATCCATCCGCTGGAATTGATCCGTGGACCGGCTCCAGCGGATAGATCCCCTGGTGTGTACAATCCAGCGGATCTGTTTCCGCGGATTTTTATCCCCTGGGATGGATTTCCAGTGGATAAAAATTTGAAGACATGCTTTAAAATCTATCCGCTGGAATCCATCCCAACGGATTGATCCGCTGGTCTGTACAGACTCCCCGGATCAATCCGTCCGAATGAATCCCCCGCATGCGTCGTAATGATTCGACGCATGCGTGGAATTCCTTATATGACAGCGTCGCGCACGTCGCCGCGTCATCATCGCGGCGACGGCGCGACACGTCATCGTGAGGGGATTTCGGCGCGGATATCGATCCGATGGTGAGTACACTCCATCGGATCCAAATCCTCGCAAATCCTCGAGAGGATTTATCCGCGGAAACGGTCCGGTGGACCGTATCCGCGGATAAATCCTCTCGTGTGTACTAGGCCTAAGTATGGCTGATTTTAAAAAAAAAAATTTAGGTATTGCACAGCCCTTATTAGCTGATCTCTGTACTCCTGAATATGGATAACTTTTTAGAAGAAAAGTTTTCCTGGGCAAACTTTTTAAAGTAAAAATGTCACAAAATCGTGAATTTCAAACAAAGCATATCATTAAAAATGAATAAGGATAGGTTACCTTTAGATAAAACTGCATATCAAAACAACCAGTGAATCCAGGGATATCCAGAGATCCTTCCTTTGTAAAAGTCCCTACTGCGATGAGCCTTCCTATTAATTCCTAAATAGGATGGTCAATTGAGAGTACTGTGAGGCAGGTAGAGGTGGGGCCAAGCTCCGCGTTTATGGAAAAAGTCAATATTTACATATAATTTACATATACTATATGCATATATTTACATATAATTTAGCCTGCTGATATCTCCAAAGTTATTTAACATAATGACGTGGTTTTCACTAAAGGCTGGCTCTGCTTTCATCATATGCTCAGTTTGAATTGCCAAGGTTTCTGACAGATTTAGTTTAATCTCTGTGACATCGATCTCTGAATCTGACCCGACACAGTATATGGCAATATTCACAGTAGAAAGAAAATTTTTAATTTTGTGTTTTATTGATTTATTGGTTTAGAAGCACCAAGCGCAGTTTCTTTTTTTTTTTCGTCTTTTTTAATATTCCCAGTAGCTCTGAGACTCTCATGAGTGTCTGTCTATTGACAAGCATAGCTGAAACGGTGTCACAAAAACAAATGTGAGTTCCATGTTTTATTTATTTAAGTAAATGTATTTTATGTAATATTAAAAGAAAATCCAGTTTTATATGAGGATCCCCTCTAATATTGTGTTTTTTTTTTGTTTGTTTTTTAACTATTTGTCATGTCACGCTTGTGATTTATAGCCTAATCAGCTCTGTACAGATATTTTTGTAAAGATCATTGTATACCGTATTTAAAAAAAAATAAACAATGTACGGTAAGCTATCTTAATACTACCGTGGATTTCTTTATCACATTTACTAAATTATATGACTCATGTACGTATTAAGTGGTTCATTGGATTTTTATTTTTTTTCTTGGCACAGAATTTGTTGCATATGTAGTGACTTGTACGGAAATATAAATTCTATCATTAAAGACAATACTGATTTAAATTTTGACACATAATAGTTGTTTTTTCTTCTTTTTTTTTATTCTTTGACACAAAGGTTATCCTGTTTCGATGGTCTTTATTAGGTTTTAAAACAAAATACAGATACGTATAACTCTACATATAAACATGTGTGCGTCCAGATAGTTGCACAAAGACAACATTATTAAAGTGTTTGTTACGCCAGCAATTTATATTCCTGATATGTGCATGTTTGCTCCTTCATCAGGCCATCTAATGAAGGATATAAACAAGACCAAGGATAACCAAGGATTTTTGTGCGTTGAATTATGTACACACGGTTGGAATTTCCGACAAGAACTTTTGTTGTCTGAAAATTTGAGAACCAGTTCTCAAATTTTTGTTGTCGGAAATTCTGACAACAAATGTCCGATGGAACATACACACGGTTGGATTTTTTGACAACAAGCTCACATCGAACATTTGTTGTCTGAATTTCCAACCGTGTGTACGTGGCATTAAATTGTTGTTCCCTTCATCCTTGTTGTTCACAGAGTACCTTCTATCTCGTTCTGGAACTCGCTGCTTTCAAGTATTGACATCATTAAGATCTAGAGTCTCTTACATAGACTCTTACATTTGTATCTATACATATTTTGGACTCTTACATGTTTTTAACTGCTTGCCGACCAGCCGCCGTCATTATACTGTGACAGGGTGGCTCGGCTGCACGAATCACCGTAGGTGTACGTCGGCAATAGCAGGCGCCTGCAATGTCCACCGGCCATCTTCGATCGCTCCACAGAGGGCCAGAACGGGGATCTGTCAATGTAAACAAACAGATCCCCATTCTGACAGGGGAGTAAAGAGAGATCACCTGTTCCTAGTTTTAGGAACAGGGATCTCTCTGTTCTCCCATTCAGTCCCCTCCCCCCACAGTTAGAAAAACCTCTCTAGGGAACACATTTAACTCCTTGATCGGCCCCTAGTGTTAACCCCTTCCCTGCCAGTGTCCTTTATACAGTAATTAGTGGCTATTTTTAGCACCGATCGCTGTATAAAAGTCAATGGTCCCACAAAGTGTCCGATCTTTGCGCTGCAATGTCGCAGTCCTACTAACAATTACTGATCACCACCATTACTAGTAAAAAAAAATGAATAATAAAAATGCCATAAATATATTCCTTATTTTGTAGACTCTATAACTTTTGCGCAAACCAATCAATATACGCTTTTTTGTGATTTTCTTTTTTACCAAAAATATCTATAAGAATACATATTGGCCTAAACCGATGAAGAAATTTTTTAAGTTTTTGGGGATGTTTATTATAGCAAAAAGTACAAAAAGTAATTTTTTTCAAAATTGTCAGTCTTTTTTTGTTTATAACGCAAAAAATAGAAACTGCAGAGGTGATCAAATACCACCAAAAGAAAGCTCTATTTGTGGGGAAAAAGGACACAAATTTGTTTGTGGACAGCGTCGCATTACCGTGCAATTGTCAATTAAAGCAACGCAGTGCCATATCGTAAAAAATAGCCTGGTCATTAAGGGGGTAAATCCTTCTGGGGGTGAAGTGGGTAAAGCATTGCCTCATGTGACTGTTGGCATTCTCTCTTCTGTGTACCAAATGTTTATCCCAGTGATACATTAAAGAGGAGTCTGGACCAAAAACATTAAAAGTCAGCAGCTACAATTTTGGCACCTAAAAAGCCCCTTCGCTCTGTTGTGATTGCCTTTATTGACAGTCATTTATTTTTCTGCATAATTTTGGGATGTGGTGCCAGATTATGTGTAAGTGGATCTGTGACACTTATTTGGTTTATACACACAAAATGGCAGCTAAAGTTATTTTGTATATTCTATGGATGGTACATACAAGAGATATTTGTTTTAATGAGTAACTTGCATCTAAGTACTTATTAATAGTGCACCTTGTATATGAGTACAAGTGCTGCCACCTGGTGTAAAGACTTGGGATATTACTAACATGCATAATATTAATGAATAGTGATAATATCACCAATTTCAATTTTAACTTTTACCTTTAATTGATCATCAAGTTTCAAATATGCAACAGGGACTAAACCTCCAGTAAATATGGTCTCTGATTCAGTGTAACAGTCAAATCCACAGATACTACACGGGAGAAACACAAGTCGGATATTACAAAATGTAATTTACATAAATACATATAAGTGATATTAAATCTAAAACCAAAGGTTTAATATATTGCAGTTTACCACTTTTTTTACTTGGTGATCCAACCATAAAGCACTTCTTGCCTTAGGGTAACTCCGCTCTGGATGGGGGGGCAACAGAGACACCTTACCACAGCAGTGTTGTCAGTCTGGGGAGAAGGTAATGTTCGATGCATTAGCATAATTAGATTTACTTGATTAACAAACTAAAGCAGGAGTAAATGCGGAAGAATATTAAAAGAAAAATCGGGCCCCCTGCAATGTAATGTCATAATGTGCTAGTATGTACCGCATACTGGCACATTATGAAAAACATACCTAAAAATAAAGCTCTCTAGTAGAGCGCTGTCGCCGCTTCCATCTTCACCCTGTCTTCCTTACGGGTCCGCGGGCTCTGGCCATTCGAGTGGCCGAACCACGATGATGTCTCTCTATTAAAGGAAGTTGAAAAATATCAGATTAATAGGCTAGATCACCAGGTGAAAATAAAGGAAAAAGTCTAAAGAAAGAAAACAAATGTAGTCACCACATTTATGAATTAGTAATCTGCAATATATTATTTGTTAAAGCGGATGTGCCAGTAAAAAAGAATATTAAAAGCCAGCAGCTACAAATACTGCAGCTGCTGACATTTAATATTAGGACACTTACCTGTCCTGGAGTCCAGCGCCGTCCGCAGCAGAGGACGAGCGATCGCTCGTCTCTCTGCTGCTCCCCCCGCCATCCTCAGTGAGGGAACCAGGAAGTGAAGCGCTCCGGCTTCACTACCCGTTTCCCTACGGCACATGCGCGAGTCGCGCTGCGCCCGCCGATTGGCTTACACGCTGTGTGCTGGGAGCCGAGTGTTCCCAGCACACAACGGGGGACAGACGGGAAGTCTGGAAAAACCCGTCTTTTGCCCGAGACGTGTGGCCGGAAGTGGGTGCAAATACCTGTCTTTAGACAGGTATCTGCACCCCCCTCCCCCTGAAAGGTGTCAAATGTGACACTGGAGGGGGGGGGCGGGTTCCGATCAGCGTGAGTTCCACTTTAGGGTGGAGCTCCGCTTTAATACTTGTTTTGGGGTTTAATAAAAAGGAAACCAGGAAGAAAACTACTATACACAACCTGGCCACTCTGTTGAGAGCCTGAATGTCTGACATCCTGAGGGGTCATTTCAAACCATTCAGTACAAAAAAAACGTTGGATACAAGACTGTACTATAGGTGCTAGCTGGATGGCAGTAGGTGTGTCATTCTTCAAGTCTCTGCTGTGCAACTTCCTCCTGGTTGAGTGTATGAATAGGCAATTTTTTTTTTATTTAGAACCGCTTTGAATTGTTATTGTTGTCTGCATAGCCCCGATGGGAAATCCCTAATTTTACAGTTGTTGCCATATCGATACAGGCGACCCCCCCAGCACAGGTCCCTCAGTACAGATTTCTCTCCTCAGCAAAGACCCCTTAGTACAGAATAAACCCCTCCCCATACTTCCCAGCACAGAACCCTAAGTATAAAAAACCCTTTCCCCTGTACAGATTGACATACCCTGCACAGACCCTCAGAACAGACACCCCTCTCGCCAGCACAGACCCTCAGTGTTCCCCAGCAAAGACCCTCAGTACAAACACCCCTCTACCCAGCACAGACCCTCAGTACAGACACCTTTCTCCCCAGCACAGATCCTCAGTACAGACACCCCTCTCCCCAGCATAGATCATCAGTGTTCCCCAGCAAAGACCCTCAGTACAGACACCCCTCTACCCAGCACAGACCCTCAGTACAGACACCTTTCTCCCCAGCACAGATCCTCAGTACAGACACCCCTCTCCCCAGCATAGATCCTCAGTACAGACACCTTTCTCCCCAGCACAGATCCTCAGTACAGACACCCCTCTCCCCAGCATAGATCCTCAGTACAGACCCCACTCTCCCCAGCACAGACCCTCAGTACAGACCCCCTTCTTTCCAGCACAGACCATCAGTGTCTCCCTGCACAGACCTTCAGTACAGACCCCCCTCTCCCCAGCACAGACCCTCAGTACAGACAGCCCTCTCCCCAGCACAGACCCTCAGTACAGACACCCCTCTCCCCAGCACAGACCATCAGTGTCTCCCTGCACATACCTTCAGTACAGACACCCCTCTACCCAGCACAGACCCTCAGTACAGACACCCCTCTCCCCAGCACAGACCCTCAGTACAGACCCCCCTCTTTCCAGCACAGACCATCAGTGTCTCCCTGCACATACCTTCAGTACAGACACCCCTCTACCCAGCACAGACCCTCAGTACAGACACCCCTCTCCCCAGCACAGACCCTCAGTACAGACCCCCCTCTTTCCAGCACAGACCATCAGTGTCTCCCTGCACAGACCTTAAGGACAGACACCCCTCTACCCGGCACAGACTCTCAGTATAGACACCCCTCTCCCCAGCCCATCCCCCTTAGTACATACACCCCTCTCCCCAGCACAGACCCTCAGTACATACATCCCTCTCCCCAGTACAGACCCCTCAGCACAGAAATCTTCCCCAACACAGAACCCTCAGTGCATACCAACCTGCCCCACACATAACACCAGCACAGACCCTTCAGAACAGAGACCCCCTTCCCCTTAGTACAGGCTCCTCAGTAGAGATACCCCCCCATATTCCCCAAGGAAAAACCCCTCAGTACAGAGACCCTCCCCCAATACAAACCCCTCAGTAGATACAGCCCCCAAGAACAGATCACTCAGTACAGACATCCCCCCAGTACAGACACCCACCCAGTACAGACCCCTCAGTACAGCCTTCCCCCAAGTACAGCACAGACCTCTCAGCACTAACACCACTGCCGCCCCCCCCCCCCTTCTAGTACAGACCTCCATCTGTAGCCCAGATACTGTGACCGTTCAGGGTGAGGGGAAGTCCTACCGTTGGTTCTGTCTTGTCACTGTCAGGGGAGAACCAGTTGCTGACTGGAGGTCCTGTGGCCGCCGGATATTTGTTTTTGGTGTTTCACAGTGCTGTTGTGCAGCCCTGTGAAAACAGAAAAAAATCATCAGCACCCCAGAAAGTTGTCACCCGATGTGGATTGCACTCCCCTTAGTATGCCACTGGCTATGCATGCACCTTTAAACTGCCATTCCTAAATTCAGACGTGGATGTGAAAGGCAGCAAGAAACATGCAATGAATGTTTAAAGCTAAAGTTTAATTAAAAAAACACTTTTTAACGTCAAATCCGGTTAGGACATAGAATGGGAAGTTCAGAGAGAAGTACAACTGGCCACTTGTTATACACTGTGCAATCAATTTTAATTCATGTGATTGTATATTATGAGCTCAATAAGTAGGTTTTATCAGAATGTATGTGTTGCGCCATGAGTATATTCCAATTCTCTGAGTGACATCCAAAGTGGAGGCAGCAACAGTCGGCATCCTAAGACCCCATTCACACCTGAGCGACAGCCGCGTTCGGCGGTAGCGGCGTATTTTGCCGCGGGTGTGAAACTTTCAATTTTTTTTTTTTTTTTCAAAAGTCTTCCCATTGCTGTCAATGGGAAAACGCCACTGTCGCCTGAAAAAAAGGGTCCGGGATTTTTTTTAAGGCGACAGGCGTTCGGCGTGTATGAGATGTGAACCATCTCCATAGACAGCAATGGGAATTCTCCCCTCTAGCGGCAGAAGCGTCCGGCGTCGGGCGTTTTGTCGCTCAGGTGTGAATGCAGCCTTAATGGACCATACATGTGAAATTGGTGTCATTAGCTTGATGATGGATCCGAAAAATGATATACCCAAAGCGTATTTTGACCTATATAGGTCAATTCTTAAGGTAAGCGAGCACTGCACGCATTGGTGGACGGCTGGTTATTGAATGACACATTGGAGCACTTTACTGTCTTTGTGTTGAATATCATGGACACTTTTACACAGTGGACTAAAAAATGAATTAATGCTTGGATGTGGATATATGTCATATTCAGATATATTAAATTGATATGAGCACCAAATGTTTTTTTATAACACACAATTTCAGCATATGTATGCACTATATTTTATTGATCGCTTATATTTTTCATTAGTGCAAAAGAAAAAATTACTATATGCATTATTTATTTTAATTAAGGGAGAATTGCACTATTCTGATATTTATTATCTATTTTGATTTTGGGGGATTGTGTACAGAGTTGCCAACCTCCCGCAGCTTTTTTTACTGATATAACCTGGAAAATTTACTGGCGGAGCCCATTTTTTACTGGTAGCCTGAGAAATTACAGAACTCCTATTGAAAACTAACACAGTGAATATTTAACCGCTTGTCAACCGCACGCCGTCGAATGACGGCGGGCAGAAGACTCTATTGTTCTGACAGGACGTCATATGACGTCCTGCCATTTAAAGCCGTGTCGCGTCACTGGGAACACAGTGCGCGTGCCCGTCGGCCGTGATGGCACAGAGATCCACGTCCTGTCAGGGAGAGGAGACCGATGGTGTTTCCCTTGTACATAGGGACACAGATCGGTCACCTCCCCCAGTCACCCCCCTCCCCCATACAGTTAGAACACTGACTAGGCTACACATTTAACCCCTTCCCCGCCCCCTAGTGGTTAACCCCTTCCCTGCCAGTCACATTTATACAGTAATCAATGCATATTTATAGCACTGTTCACTGTATAAATGTGAATGGTCCCAAAAATGTGTCAAAAGTGTCCGATGTGTCCGCTATAACGTCGCAGTCCCCAAAAAAATCGCAGATTGCCACCATCCCTAGTAAAATAAATAAACAAATAAATCATAATTATGTCCCCTATTTTGTAGGCAATATAACTTTTGCACAAACCAGTCGCTATACGGTTATTTTTTTTTTTTTTTTACCAAAAATATGTAGAAGAATACGTATCGGCCTAAACTGAGATAAAAAAAGAATGGGATATTTTTTGTAGCAAAAAGTAAAAAATATTGTGTTTTTTTTTTTTTTTCAAAATTTACGCTCTTTTTTTGTTTATAGCCTAAAAAATAAAAAACGCAAATGCGATCAAATACCACCAAAAGAAAGCTCTATTTGTGTGAAAAAAAGGATGTCAATTTTGTTTGGGAGCCACGTCGCACGACTGCGCAATTGTCAGTTAAGCATTTTTTTTCCTGCCAAAACTCTACTGCTCCTGGACCCACTGGCTGTAGGGTTTTTGTTCTGCCTCTAAACGCCCCTGCCTCCAAACTCCTCTAAGCGCCTATGTGTGCATGGACACATAGCCTAACATGCATGGGCGTTTAGAGGCAGGAAAAAAAGAACACACAAAACTCCCCTAGGAGCAGCAGAAAAAGACATCCAGTGTGCAAGACTCCTAAAAGTATGCCCCCTTAGGAAAAAAGTCAGGTAAATCTCAGGACTGGGTGGGCAGGAAAAAAATCCTTTGGCAGGTAAAACAGCTCTCATATAATTATTTCAATGCTGTATTTAGCCTTTTGACCTGAGTTGAGATTTGAATGATAGACCGTTTTTCTTATCATCTTCTGATATCAGTGCAGTTGCACTGCCTACTGATCTGCCCCTATTCTGCCCTTGGGGGTCATCGGCACTGTCAACAGATTATGAAAAATGTACAATCAAATACTTTCTAAAAGTAAAAAAAAAAAGAACTTTAAATTGTTTTTGTTCTCCTCTTTCGATTACTCTAAAAGGTTTGTAACCCCTTCTAATAATAAAATGAGACAATTTTCTAAGTTGTGATGGACTATAACAAACATTGAGTACAGATAACGATGCTTGTTTTTTCCCCTTCTGACTCTGCTGTCGGGTCCTTGAAACTACCGGTACTTGAGTTTGGTCTTTCGGCTCTGTCCCCCTTCTGCTCATGAACTGTTAGCTGCTGTTTTGCTCTTGCGTCAGTCTAATGCTAATTATATCCGTACATCCTGTATGGAGTGCTTGAAGTACACTGTTTTAGTGATTTGTGAATGAAGAGCACTAAAAAAACAGAATAATACTAGATACATCCTTCAGTTGCTAGCCATTAAACAGAACCCACAAATTAGTGTTGCATAACTTTATTAACCCATGAGAACAAAAATGTGGGGGGTACATCTTCTGCCTGATGGTAGTGCTGGTGCAAGCTCCAGAATTCCCATCTAGAAACAGGTCTGGCCTTTCACATGTGTCTAGATTTTCTTTATTAACAATTTTTTTCCATTACTATTGCAGATGTTACGAATGTGCCTAGTTTTTACCCTGATATATTATAATGTTCTCTGATTAACTACAGTAGGTCTACAAATCCTCCTTTATATTACATATAAGTTACCTTATGCATATTGTTTTTTTTTACCTCTCCCCTATGTAATGGAGGCCGCATGGGCCACATTCTGTATGTGATCTTAAGCTTTGAGCACAGATTTTACTATCTTTACATTGCGATTGTTGTATATAGCTAAGCTTGGTTATCTTGTGTGTGTATACCGTATATACTCGAGTATAAGCCAAGTTTTTCAGCCCTTTTTTTTGGGCTGAGAATTACCCCCTCTGCATATACTCAAGTCAGTACCTGCCAGTCCATTGCCGCCTGACCTCAAGTTGCCCATTGCAGAATCCGATCTGCGGAACCCGAGTCTGTGACATAGACGGAGGCCGTGCAGTTTTAAAAAATCGTGCTCCTCCTTGTGCCGTTCTATGATAGGCAGAACACTTGGTTTCCCAGCAAACTCTGTGTTCAGTGTTCCGCCTATCACGATTGGCCTCTCGTCCTCTCGTCTATCACGAATGACAGGGCGATCGTGATAGGCGGAACACTGAACACAGTGTTTGCTGAGAAACCGAGTGTTCCACCTTTGTTCAGTGTTCCGCCTATCACGATCGCCCTGTCGTTTGTGATAGGCGAGAGGATGAGAGGCCGATCGTGATAGGCGGAACTCTGAACAGTGTTTGCTGGGAAACCGAGTGTTCCGCCTATCACAGAACAGCACAAGAATGAGCGTGATTTTTTAAAACTGCACGGCCGCCGTCTATGTCACAGACTCGGGTACACAGATCAGATTCTGCAATGGGCACGGTGAGTTCAGGCTGCAATGGGCACAGTGAGGTCAGGCTGCAATGGGCACGGTGAGGTCAGGCTGCAATGGGCACAGTGAGGTCAGGCTGCAATGGGCACAGTGAGGTCAGGCTGCAATGGGCACAGTGAGGTCAGGCTGCAATGGGCACAGTGAGGTCAGGCTGCAATGGGCACGGTGAGGTCAGGCTGCAATGGGCACAGTGAGGTCAGGCTGCAATTGGCACAGTGAGGTCATGCATTCTCACCCTCAGCTTATACTCGAGTCAATACGTTTTCCCAGTTTTTTTGTGGTAAAATTAGGTCCTCGGCTTATACTCAGGTTGGCTTATACTCGAGTATATACGGTAATTGTTTTTTTTTTTGAGCCTATAGACTGTGTCAAGACACTCGCAGATTTTAAGTCAAGTAGCCCGCAATTCTGTCTACAAATGTTAGTCATTCCAAAATGATATTTTATGATAATAATCATAGTTTATAAGAAGAATACTACAATAAAAAAAAAGACAAAAAATTGTATCAGTTTAAGAAAGGGTTAATTTCTCTGTCCTCATCTTCTACCTTTTCCAAGGTTTCTCTATAACAACAAAGCTGCTGAAATATGCAACCAGATTTCCTCTCTCGCAGGTAATTAGAAATGAGATCTGGAAATATAGATGTCACTTACATCATCACCCGGTGGTGATATTTGGTATTGCAACTAAACAAGAACAGTGTTTAAAGCAGGGGTCTCAAACGGGTGGCCCCCCAGCTGTTGTAAAACTACAAATCCCATCATGTCTCTGCCTATGGGAGTCATGCTTGTAACTGTCAGCCTTGCAATGCCTCATGGGACTTGTAGTTTTGCACCAGCTGGAGGGCCACCAGTTTGAGACCCCTCGTTTAAAGAATAACTAAACCCAAGAACCTACATTTTATATACTGCAGTTTACCAGTCCTTAGATGTGGTCCAAACTACTGATTTCCTCACCTCCTTGTAATTGAGACAAAGGCAGACATATTTGATTGTGGAGTGTGACAACCATAGCTCCTCCATAAATACTGTGGAGGGAGCGTAGCCACCCAGGGACAGGAAGTGTGTTATTTGGAGGATTACCAGATTCATTAATGGAAAAAGCCTAAAAGGAGAAAACATGCAGCCACCTCATCTAAGGACTGGAAAAATGCACTTTAACTCAAGAACAATTGTTTTTGTAAGCATGGGCTTCCGTCTGCCAAGCATATCATCACCTAGGAAGGGATCCAATTCTTGTTCTCCAGGGGATCTGTTGAAGATGGTTTAATTTAAATGGTAGAGGGATATCATTTCAAAGGTAACGTCTGATTCACTCTACACTTTTTTATGTTTGATTTGAATAAACTTATTTGCAAATGTAACTTGACAGCAGTAAAGGTCAATACAAATATGAACCATTGTATTAATAATTACATTATAATATTTCTAAGGTTACAGCAGCTGTGAGCCAAGTAATCCATGTGACTGATTTAAAAATAATTTAGCTTTAAGTATGCTGAAAAGTGTTACAAACACTGAAGAGATAATACAACTCTGATTATGGGTTATAGGTTAGATCAATGTTCATTTTTTTTTTGATTGAATGGTATCTGTAGTAAAATAAAGCAAGCAGCAATTAGTAACAAGTGAATTTATTCCAGTGTGGGTCATCACATAAAAGTATTAACAATCAGGAAAAGGAATAACATTAGTAATTATAAAAAAAATAGGGTGAGGTGAGATAAGGTGAGATTACACTTAAATTGATCAAAAGCAGCACAATTTATTCAAAGTTACAATGGCTGGATAAAAGCATTATTGGGTCTCACCCACTGTAAGACCCAATAATGCTGGCATTGACAGGGGCTTGTTGGCCATTGATGGACCAGCAAAGGTAGTTGTCAGGCACCAACTACTAAAGCAATTAATAAAAAACTAAATTTGAATAAAAGCTGGAACAAGAAAAAAAAATGTGATTACAATTTGATTAAAAGTTGATGCCCGCAGGTTTTAGCTGCTTCTAATGCAAACAACTTAACACCACAATATTTATTTAGTTATTTTCCTAAATCAGATAAAAAAAACAATGGGGGGGGAGGCGGTTGGCGGAGTTATCAAACTGGAGCATAGTGCATAGAAACTAACAAGCTTCCATCTTCAGCTTGTTTGTTTAAAGTGGTTGTAAAACTCAGCCAATAAATATGAACAAAGCATATCCCTCTATAGTGTGTACTTGTCCTAATTAAGAGCACTAGGTGTCATTTCTGTCTGCTGTTTTGTTCCTCTGCTAAGGTGTGTTTTTAGAATTAGCGTCCACTCTCTTCTGCCACTTTCTATTGGAGGAAAATCCTTCCTCCAGCACCTGTTGAGGACCCTGCTCCCAATGACAGGAGTGACTGGTGTCACTTCTTTCAGTAGGGGAGCCAGAGAACAGAGCAGTTGAAGCTGCCAGTGTGCCCTCTCCATACGTCAACACTGTGCCTGGGGCATGTTCCCCTTCTGTGCCCCCTTGTCCTTCCCCCCAACTATACAATCCATCTGGAAGGTTACAGACCTTGACCTCTTTCATAAGTGGCCCTGTGGTGACAAAGTGATCTCCAGTAGTAGGCAACTCCTTAGCCATGTTATTCTTAGGAATTGACCTCTAATGCCTCGTACACACGACCGGTTTTCCCGAAGGGAAAACTACCATGTTTGCTTTTTTGGGGAAAACCGGGCGTGTGTATGCTCCATAGCAGTTTTCCTGATGAGAAAACTGCCCACCAAAAAATTATAACCAGCTCTCTTTTTTCCCGTCGTGATTCCCGGTGGTCTTTTTCCCGTCGCGAAAACCGCTCGCGTGTATGATTTTCAGAGAAAAAAAAATGTGCATGCTCAGAATCAAGAATGAGATGGGAGTGCTCGTTCTCGTAAAACTAGCGTTCGTAATGGAGATAGCACATTCGTCACGCTGTAACGGACTGAAAAGCACGAAGACTGAAAAGCGCGAATCGTCTCTCACCATACTTACTAACAGGAGGATCAGCAAAAGCAGCCCAAAGGGTGGCTCCATTTGAATGGAACTTCCCCTTTATAGTCCCGTTGTACGTGTTTTACGTCACCGCTCTTTGGTTGGGCGGGATTTGGCATGAACGTCTGTATGCAAAGCAGGCTGGAGAGGACAGATTTTTCCTGACAGGAAAACCGGTCGTGTGTACGAGGCATAAGTCTCTCACTTGAAAAACTGTCCCTGGCATACAGTAAAATAAGTAAAAATGTTCCTATAAAAAAAACTTCAAAGGGAATGTAATCTCAATACAAAATTGTTTTCAAGCTAAACTAGATAAAAATGTTATTGTTGGTAGGTGGATATTTCTTCACAAAGTTAACTTAGCATCCTCTGGACTAAACAGGCTGATTACCAAAAGGCTATTGATAAACTAATTATATTTTTCGACAGGGATTGAACATATGGATCTGAACTGACCACAAAATAATCCTTAACGATTGATCATCAATTTAAAGACATTGGGGTTGACCAGGGGTACATTATAATACTTGATGAAGAAGGAGAATTGTTATACAACCCTGTTTCCGGTCTTTATGGAGCACAGACAATATTCCTGTAAAAACAATTATCTAAGGTATCTACTACTTCCTATAGATAAATCAGCCAAAAAAGGCAATGATCTTGTCATGTTTTTTTGAGTTTTAGATATTACAGCAAATGACAATGTAACTGTCTGTTAAAAAATAACAAAAGAATGATTATCTATGAAACAAACCGGATTCTGGATTCTCTCTAGGCGTCAACATTTATTAACACTAGATGGCAATGTATTACCATAGATAACGTTAGGGAGCGCAGTCTGTTATGAGTAATTTTAAAAATACATTCTAAAGTAAAACTAACATGGACAACCATGGTATGGCTTCTCTCATTATTATTATTAATTATTTTTAAGATACACTAAGAAATTCCAACATTACATTAAAGAAGGTATTTAAAGGACATTTTTCACCATGAAAGGAGAGTTTGAATGTATAGCAGTTCACTAAATAGATATGTTATACTTCCATTGGGATTGATTTACAAAAAGGCAAATAGATTGTTCAAAAAGAGTGACAATTTTGAAAAAAACAAACAATATTTTTTACATTCTGCTATAAAACATACCCAGTAAAAAAATGTAAAAAATCTAATTTCTTCATAAATTTAGGCCAATATGTATTCTGCTACATATTTTTGGTACAATAGAAAAACCCCATTAAGCGTATATTGATTGATTTGTGCAAAAGTTATAGCGTCTACAATGTCAGGTGATATTTTTTTTTTTTACTAGTAATGTCAGCGATCAGCAACTGCGATATTGTGGTAGACAAATCGGACACCTAACTGACACTTTTCACACTTTTTGGGGACCAGTGACACTAACACAGTGATCAGTGCTAAAAATATGCACTGTCACTGTACTATTGACACTGGCAGGGAATGGGTTAACATCAGGGGCAATCAAAGGGTATGCAAAGGCTATGTTTATTCACTGTGTGGGAGGTGCTTTGACTAGGGGAATGCAAAGATCTGTGTTCCTGCTTTGCAGAAACACAAGATCGATGCCTTCCCTTCTGACAGAACAACAATCTGCCTTGTTTACATACATACTGTGTACTGTGTAATTGGTGGGTGCCGGTGGACATCAAGTCTGCGGTACCCGCCACTGGGCTCTCGCCGTGGAAGTGGTTCGCCAGCGGCATGTGTGCGTGCCCCAGTCCCAGAAGTGTCATATTACATACTAGATACGTGATCTAGCACAGAGCTTACCAAACCTAAAGCCGCATACACACGGACCATTTTTAATGTCCTAGAAAAAACAAAGTTTTTTTCTATGTGATTCTTGTCAAGCCTGCCTTGCCTACACACGATTGTGAAAAAAAAATGCTTGAGCAAAGCGCAGTGACCTACAACGTGTACGACGGCACTATAAAGGGGAAGTTCCATTTAGATGGCGCCACCCTTTGGGCTGCTTTTGCTGATTTTGTGTTAGTAAAAGTTTGGCAAGAGACGATTCGCTTTTTTTTTGTCTTCGTGCTTTTCAGTCTGTTACAGCGTGACGAATGTGCTATCTCCATTACAAACGCTATTTTTACCAGAACGAGTAATCCCGTCTCATAACTTGATTCTGAGCATGCACGTTTTTTTCCATCGTTAAAGCCTACACACGACCGTTTTTCACGACGTGAGCATGTTCTAAACTTTTAATGCCCATTTTTCACGTCAAGAAAAATGCTCTGGGGCCTACACATGATCGTTTTTATTGACCATTTTAAAAAATTGCATTTTTCACATCATGAAAAACGGTCATGTGTACGTGGCATTAGACTTGGCTGCTGCATTAGTTTTAATCTTTTTTACTTTTCTTCTATTTTCATCTGTTGATTCAGCAGTAAGTCTGTTTCCAAACTTCCTTTAGGTGGCTTCCCCTCGTGTAAAACCTTTAACCTAAAGGAAAAAAAACTGCTAGCTATAACTGAAAAAAACTGTTAGCTTTCATTTGACTTTAATTTGTTAGTCAAGTCCCTCTAAATAAAGTCTAAAACAACCCTTCACCACAGACTGACAATGCTGCTGTCCAAATGTGTCTCCATTGTCCTCCATTGCTCCTTCAGTGCAGACACCCTAATGCAGAAAGTGTGTTACTGGCAGGATCACCAGTTGGAAATAAATCAGAAATGGGGGGTATGGGGACTTTGAATGAGGCCGTAGCACGTATGGCCATGTGTATTTATCCCTGTAAATATTTAAAGTAAAAAAAGGGGTTTGGACTTGAATGAGGCCCGTGCATAACAGTTGGCGACTAGATGGGCAAATGAACATATCATAAATATGTACACACAAATGGTCTCAGATTGAATTCAAATTTCATCAACAGTTTATATACTGTATATTGATAAGTACATATGTTAAAATAAGTACAATAAAGTTGTTGTAAATCCTTACAGACCACTTTAACCTACAGGCAACGCTGTATATTGGCCTAGGCCAACAAGGCCCAGGCCTAGAGCAGCACTTTGCAGGGGGGCAGCACGGATTCATGTACGTCGTTGTGTTTTACGTCACCGCGTTCTGACACGATCGTTTTTTTAATGATGTTGTGTAGGCGCGACGGACCATCAGTCAGCTTCATCGGTTAACCGATGAAAACGGTCCATCGGTCCATTCTCATCGGATGGACTGATTGTGTGTACAAATCTTAAGGGATGGTTATAGCCCCTGTTAATTTTTTTTTTTTTTTTGCATCTGTTCATTTCCCATCATTTCCTGCCCCATAGCAAAACCGTAAGTGAGAGGAAATCTCTGCAGATTAAAGGGAAACACCCCCCCCCCCCAAGGCCCTCAGAACTAGTGTCCCCACTGGAAAATTTCAGTGCAGGTGTGTGACTTTGACAGGAAGGGGTGGATCATATTTAAGTTAGGGGTTGCACAAATTTAGTCAGGCCTAGGGCAGCACAAAACCTAAATACACCACTGGGCTCAGGTTAGCCTTGATTAAGGCATACCTGTAGGTGCAACAAATATCTCCTAAACCTACACGGTTTAGGAGATATTTGCAAAAGAAAGGAACCGGCACATGTCCACGGCACATGCGCTGACGGAGGAGGGCAACGAGCATCGCTGCGGGGGCTTCGATCTCGGTTAAGTACTTCATAATGAGCTAGTATGCTATGCATACTAGCTCATTATGCCTTTACCTTGCAGGGTGTTTTAAAAAAAGAAAAAGAAAGAGGGTTTACTTCCTCTTTAAAGATTGAAACACGGCACACTGTGGCAAAAGATTGTTGGGTCAGGACCTGGTTCTAGATAGATTCAAAAAATATAAATTAGATACATAATTAGCCAAAATGTCTGTTTCAATCATTTTTATTGAAATGTTTTAAAATAGTAAAAGCAATATGTAGAACCGGGTCCTAACCCCACAATCTTTTGCCACAGTGTGCCATGTTTCAATTCATGATGTTGTTCCTTCCACTTTTGCAACTTCTGATTTTGCTTTCATGCAAACAAGGTGTTATCGGCTTTTGAAAGCGTCTGATCAAACCAATCTCAGTTTAATCAGATGCTTTTGAGGCCAGCAGAAAGTTCTGGGGTCTAACAGATCCCTGATCTCTCCATATACTGTACAGGACCTGTCATGACCCATTCTATCACAAGGGATTTTGTTCATTCATTGTGATAGCAATAACTTTGATTACATTTTTTTTTTTTAAGGTACACTGTTAAAAAACAAGTTTTTAAAGTGAATATGCTTTTTTTTAAAGCATACACGTCAGTCCCGTACGCATATGTAAACAGTGTTTGCACCACAAACGTCAGAGCAGGAGCAAAAATTTTAGTGCCAGACCTCCTGCGAAACTCTAAACCAGTAACCTGTAAAGGCTTTTGAAAGCACCATGGAGATTTTTATGTACCTCAGCCTGGTGCCATTCCACCAGGGTACGCAATTTTAAATCGTGACATGTTAGGTATCTATTTACTTTCCGCAACATATTTTTTAGGTTTTACCAAAACAATTGGGTATTATATTGTGATTGTGTTCACTAAAACTCATTAAAGTGTATTATTTCCTGAAAATTTGCATTTGGTAAACCACTGTGCAAATATCCTGCATTAAAAAAAATTGCAACAACAACCATTTTATTCTCTGGGATCTGCTTAAAAAATATGTATAATGTTTGGGGGTTCTACGTAATTTTTTAGCAAAAAAAGCAAATTTTTCAGTGTATGAGAGAAATGTCAGAATTGTAGTTAGATAAAAACAGCGCCAAAGAAAAGGGGGGCTATCCCTTATGCCAACCCAACTTTGATAAGTCAAATTAAGTGCTAGATAAAAAATGGATAGCATTGGTCTATATCTATCTGTGAGCTAACAAATTATCCGAAGTGCTAGTGCTAAACAAACAAATTATTTCATCACATATAATACAAAAAAACACATGTCAAAAAAAGATGCATATACATGATGTCACATGACGAAACGTGTAGGGCGGGTTAAGGTCGCTGTCATCACGCATTTTGGTATTGCACTTGCGACCCAGAACACTGGCCGGAGTCGATAGGATCATGACCAACACTGTCACCCTAGTGTCGGGAATGACACTTTGAAAATGTGAGTTTCTTGGAGTTTTTTTTAAAATAAAGCCTGATTTTTAGACTTGGACTATGGAAGCTTCATTTCTTCTATCCTCCTTTCACGCATGATCACATTATGCATTTGAGTTCTCTGTGAGCAATTGTGTATCAAGCAGGGTATGTGGAGCCATTTATTGAGGAGATCAGCATTTTGCATATTAGCTGGTTTATAATTTGACCAGCCATTGTCTCTGGTGAGTGATTTTAGTGTGATCGGTGGTGGATGCACAACCAGGGGTGATATACACAGTGGCAGAATGAATATACCTTTAAGAAGTTTACACAGCACAGTACTTTTTATATGCGTACCGTATGTGTTTTTTGTATTATAAGTGATGAAATAATTTCATTGTTTAGCACTAGCACTTTGGATAATTTGTTAGCTCAGTCTAGATGTAGATCAGCGATATTCATTTTTTATCTAGCACTTTAAATGTCAGAATTGGCCTGGACTGGAACTGGTTAAAGAAAACAAGAGCCCTAACAGTAACTTTTAATGTTCTGCCTAATTCCTTACAGATATTTCTGTTTTAGCTAACTGTACCATTGTTTCATTTGTTCTTGTATAAGCTACATAAAGTTCTGCTATTACCATATATTTTGAACAAATGAATATGTTGCTATTTGATGTTACCTTAAAAAAATGATTATGTTGCATTAACCAATTTTTGAGAATTTTGTAATTTATGTATAGTGACCCTTTAAGCGTCACCTTATTTGGCTTTTGGAGATTGTACCAGGAAAGGAACATGAACTGATAACTCCGGGAAAGTGCTAATTGTAATCCAATAAAGCTGTGAAAAAAACACAAAACCAGCACATTCCTCAAAAAGTATTCAGTGGTTAACGGTCATTCCCATAACAGATAGATGGTGAGAAGTTTTTGACCTTTCGAACTTTTGAATCATCAGTTTGTACATGTATTTGTTAAAATACACGTTAGCATCCATTTTTCCCACAGATCTGGAACAAGCTTCCTCGAGGAACTATGACAATAGTGAAAGCTACATTTTTTGCACATAGTTGATCAGTGAGCAGTGGAGTTGCTATGGGGGTGCAGGGGGTGTATTGCTTCACCCAGGTGACATCTGCCAAAGGGATGACACCAGGGCCACCGATAGGGGGGTACCACTGGGCCCCCTCTAGGAGCCCGGGTAGCAGAGGGATCAGTGCGGTGGAACGGGAGGACAATTACAAAATTATACACTCTGTGTCTCTCCCTCCAGCAACAGAAAGCCAGTTTCGCCCAGCTCTCCCTCCCGCTAGCTTTCAGTTGCTGCAGGGAGAGACACTGTGCATCGTTCTGTAATTGACCTACCGTCCCGCTGCACTGATCCCCCTCCCTGTACTGCCCACATCTGATTCCCCCCTGTGTGCCCGGGCATCAGATGACAACTCTGGTGACACTACTGTCAGTGAGTTTATAAAAAAAAAAAACAAATACAACCATGGGAGGATCAATACCACGAGACCTGTGTTAGGCTTGGTTTACACTTATGCATTTTTTAGTGCATTTTCAGTTCTGCAGAAACACACTACAGTCCATTTAACATGGTTTCCTATGGGTCATGTTTACATGTGTGCATTTTATGGAAATGGCCAGGGAGCAGCAGGTTGTGTTTTTGGTTCAATAGACTACAATGGATCAAAAACGCAAAATGCACCCGGAATATACATGGCACTTCCGGCAACCTGCATATGTGTGAACCAGGCCTTATACAGTTTCTTGAAAAAGTATTCATACCCCTTGACATTTTCCACATTTGGTCATGTTACAACCAAAAACGTAAATGTATTTTATTGGGATTTTATGTGAAAGACCAACACAAAGTGGCACAAAATTGTGAAGTGGAAGGAAAATTATAAATGATTTTCATTTTTTTTACAGATAAATATCTGAAAAGTGTGGTGTTCATTTGTATTCAGCCCCCTTTACTCTGATACTCCTAACTACAATCTAGTAGAACCGATTGCCTACAGAAGTAATCTAATTAGTAAATAGAGTCCACATGTGTGTAATTTAATCTTAGTATGAATACAACTGTTCTGTGAAGCCCTCAGAGGTTTGTTAGAGGACCTTAGTGAACAAAGAGCATCATGAAGGCCAAGGAACACACCAGACAGGTCAGGGATAAAGTTGTGGATAAGTTTAAAGCAGGGTTAGATTATAAAAATATATCCCAAGCTTTGAACATCTCACAGAGCAATGTTCAATCTATCATCTGGAAATGGAAAGAGTATGGCACAATTGCAAACCTACAAATACATTGGCATCCACCTAAACTGACAGGCCTGGCAAAGAGAACATTAATTAGAGAGGCAGCCAATAGGCCCATGATAACTCTGGAGGAGCTGAAAGGATCCACAGCTCAAATCTGTCCACAGGAAAACTATTAGTCATGCACTCCACAAATCTGGCCTTTTTGGAAGAGCGGCAAGAAGAAAGCCATTGTTAAAAGAAAGCCATAAGAAGTCCCGTTTGCAGTTTGAAGCCATGTGGGGGACACAGCAAACATGTGGCAGAAGGTCCTCTGTTCTGATGAGACCAAAATTTTACTTTTTTTCTTTAAAAGCAAAACGCTTTGTGTGGCAGAAAACTAACACTGCACATCACCCCAAACAAACCATCCCCACTGTGAAAATGGTGGTGGTGGCAATATCATGATGTGGGAATGCTTATCTTCAGCAGGGACAGAGAAGCTGGCCAGAGTTGATGGAACGATGGATGGAGCCAAATACAGGGCAATCTTAGAAGAAAACCTGTTAAAGCGGATGTGCCACGAAAAAAAATATTTAAAGCCAGCAGCTACAAATACTGCAGCTGCTGACTTTTAATATTAGGACACTTACCTGTCCTGGAGTCCAGCGCCGTCCGCAGCAGAGGATGAACGATCGCTCGTCACTCTGCTGCTCCCCCCTCAGTGAGGGAACCAGGAAGTGAATCGCTGATTGGCTCCCGCTGTGCTCTGGGAGCCGAGTGTTCCCAGAGCACAACGGGGGGAGGACGGGAGGTGACGTTCTGCCCGCAGTTTACCCCAAAACTGTATGGCCGGAAGTGGGTGCAAATACCTGTCTTTAGACAGGTATCTGCACCCCCTTCCCCCTGAAAGGTGTCAAATGTGTCACCAGAGGGGGGAGGGTTCCGATCAGCGTGAGTTCCACTTTAGGTTGGAGCTCCACTTTAAGAGTCTGCAAACGACTTCTGAGGCAGAGGTTCACATTCCAGCAGGACAAGGACGCTAAACATACAGCCAGATCTACAATGGAATGGTTTTGATTAAACAATATTCATGTGTTAGAATGGCCCAGTCGAAGTTTAGACCTAAATCCAATTGAGAATCTGTAGCAATATATTGCTGTTCACAGACACACTCCATGCAATCTGACAGAGCTTGAGTTTTTTTTTGCAAAGAAGAATGGGCAAAAATGTCTCTCGCTAGATGTGCAAAACTTGTATAGAGACATACCCAAAAAGACTTGCAGCTGTAATTGCAGCGAAAGGTGGTTCTACAAAGTATTGAATACAAATTCATGCCACACTTTTCACATATTTATTTGTAAAAAAAAATGAAAACCATTTATCATTTTCCTTCCACTTCACAATTATGTCCCACTTTGTGTTGACAAAATCACACAAAATGCCAATAAAATACATTTACATTTTTGGTTGTAACATGACAAAATGTGGAAAATTTCAAGGGGTGTGAATACTTTTTCAAGGCACTGTAGTAACATATATATATATTATAATACACATATAACACATATAGTGCATAATATAAATATATAGATATCTCTATATACTGTATATACAGTTTATTATATATTTATATATATATATATATATATATATATATATATATATATATATATATATATATATATATATATATATATTTGCTAGTCCTGTCCAAGTTGTCAATACTTGTTCTCTTTTGTTTGGAAGGCCGGCTGACCATGTGTGGGCAGGCTGATTGCACCAAGTTGATTGATCAACTTGGGTACAACCAGACTGCCAAATTCACTTGCGATTAACGCTAGTGGGTGCTATAGCAAGCAATAATCACTGTCTTCTCCCGGTGGGGACGGGTTTCCACACCCACCCCCTCCAGAAGCAGACAATTGATCGGCAGGAGTGATTTCCCTGTCAGCACTGTCTGTGTTGATGGGGAAATCGTGCAAATTTTTTCCTGCAACCTCGTAAATTACCTTTAGAAGTTAACCGAGTGATAGAATACAATGCCAATTTCTGTATAATTGATATCTTTATTTAAAAGTGCTTACTTAATTGTGTGTGGGAAAGCAGAGTTCCTATCTTCAAGCTTAAACGATTTTAAAACAAACCCCAATATGAGTATAACACTATACCTATATATACCGTACACGCCTCTTACAATTCAGATCTATTCACTGTTCCTCCTAAATCCCAAATGTCCATCCAACTATATAACCTATCAGTCAGTGGTTCTCAACGCCTGTCCTCAGGACCCACTAACAGGCCAGATCTTAAGTATTGCCTTGGGTAGATGCAGACTAGAATACTGCAATCGCTGAGCAGCAAATTATATCACCTGTGATGCATTTCAGTTAGCTTACAAACCTGGCCTGTTAGTGGATTCTGATGACAGGAGTTGAGAACCACTGCTATAAGCAAATATCTAAGATAATATTGTGCACCATATTTCAAAAATATTAAAGTAGATGTTCGGTCTACTTGCTTATGTGGCTCCACCCCCTGAGGCGCTGCCAATGGCCCAGCCGTTGGGAAAGGCTGATGGTAAGAAAAGGAGGGAGTAGGAGGCAGAGGAACACAATGTCAGAGTTGGGGTGAAGGTCTGGTGTAAGACTGGAATTGCATTTTTCCATGTGCATGCACCATATTGAGTAAAGCACACATGTAGGTGTGAATTGGCCCATATAGTTTCCCTTTCCCTATCACACTAAACTGTAGCACATAGATGTAAACTAGCCACATAGGAAGCGATCCAATTTCTACTTAAAATGCATTTTAATTTAATACAATGCAAACAATTTAGTTTTGCTACATCAAAAAAGAAAAATGTGAATAGACCCCAAACATAAAGTGCAATAAATATTTATCAAAAATGCATTACAGTTCTTGTGAATATAAAGTGTTCACAGTAAATGTTCATCACTAAAATATTCCACATATGTGCACCAAAAAAAGCCAACTGATGCCACAAGAGCAGCCCTCCTTCCATTTCTTTTATTGGACCACTTCTAACAGCCCTGTGAAAAGACAATTACTGGATCATATTGATGCCTATCCATATATAAGATGAAAATGTATTTGTGATATATCGGCCCTCCTTGTTCAACACTCAATGAATGTTCAATTAAAGTGACACACTGTTTAATTTACATTTTCCCTTCTATTTCTGTATGTGGGTGTATGTTTTTCTAATCGATAAACAGCTGCCACATGACCCAGATCTTTACCAGCATGTCTGCAGGGAAACAAAAGCAGAGCTTCTGCCGGTCACATGTTAAAAAAAAAACAAGAAAAACCTTTGGGATACAGAGTAAAAAATAACTAAATAATACCAATAATCTGTTTTAAATTGTCATACAAATAAATATTTGAAATACAATCTTTATTATTTTTGGAAATAACATGGTGTGGGCAGATTTCTGCCGGTCAGGCTGTGTCAAACTAAGTCTTAGAATAACAGGGAGGTGAAGCCTCCATCATTGAAGATGTAATACCTCACCCCTATTGTGTTTAGTGGGCTGTGAACTACCACTGTATATATGTCAACATGTGTGACGCTCAACATGTGATAGGGAGTAAATGCTCAATGTAGAAACTCACTCAAAACTGAGCATGTGCAGAATGTGCCAACACTGCTCTGCAAAAAAAAATCCCCAGCTGCATTGGGGACTTAGGGAGAATAGCGAAGAGCAGGATAAACCATTTTTTTGCCAGAATACAGAAAACAAATCACATAGTGACTGAGTATGAACAGCATTTAATACAGCATTTGTTGATAGTTTTTTTTTAATAATGTGGGTTTAGTGACACTTTATTATGTTTTTTTTTACCATTGACTGGTGAAGTAAAAAAAACAAAAAAAGAGTCCCGTAGTCCTCAAACTTTGGAATTTGGAACTATGCAACTGATAATAGTGCAGCACAGGCAGAGTGCACAGGATGTTAACAACTCACAAGATTTCTGGCAGGATTGACAGGTATTTATCAAGCATATATATAAAAAATATAAAAATATAAAAAAACTTTATAAAGAAGGACAGATAAAAAAAGTTCTTTGTTAGGGTTAACATACTAAAACTAAAAAAACAATGGTGAATCAGTCAATGATTAGATTGAATTGCATTATATCCCTTTCATGCCTAAGCCTATTTATGACATTTGGTGTATACAAGTTAAAATCCGTATTTTTTGCTAGAAAATTACTTAGAACCCCCAAACATTATATATATTTTTGTAGCAGAGAATCTAGAGAATAAAATGGCGATTGTTGCAATATTTTATGTCACACGATATTTGTGCGGCAGTGTTTTAAACGCAACTTTTTAGGAAAAATTTACTTTCATGAATTTTAAAAAAATGAAAAAGTAAAATTTGCCCAATTTTTTTGCATAATGTGAAAGATGATGTTGCGCCGAGTAAATAGATACCAAGCATGTCACGCTTTATAATTGCACGCACTCGTGGAATGGCGACAAACTATGGTACCTAAAAATCTCCATAGGCGACGCTTTAAACTTTTTTTACGGTTACCAGGTTAGAGTTACAGAGGAGGTCTAGTGCTAAAATTATTGCTCTCGCTCTGACCATTGCGGCGATACCTCACATGTGTGATTTGAACACCGTTTACATTGCTGAGACTGAATCAAAGCCGTTTACGGCTTAGTTTCAGTCTGCGCCTGGACACTGGAGGCGCCGGATCGAGGATCGGGTCTCCCGGTGGGACGGGAGGCCCGGTCAGAGTGGCGAGAGGCGGCAGGAGGGGGGGATGTCCCCTCCCGCTCCTCTGGCATAACAACCGAGCGGCTTTTAGCCGCATCGGTTGTTATGTCTGGATAGCCAATCGCCAGCTCTAAACAACGGTACCGGGATGATGCCTGCAGCTGCGGGCATCATCCCGGTATAACCCCCGAAAGCCGAGGACGCATATATGCGTACGCTCGGCGTGAAAGGGTTAAACTATAAAAAAAGAAAATCTGATCCCATACTTGACACACAATTTAGCTTACTGATATAAGTTGCATAAAACCAGATTTAGCAATGCCATTGAGATATTTTGTTAATGTAAACTCTAGTTCAGTAAAAAGAATTATTAAAACTGTTCAGTGGATTCAAATTTCCAAAATTTGCAGGACATTATCTAGTCAAGTATTTGCTTAATGAATAGAGTTCAAGGAGAGTAATTTACTATTTTCATTTAACAAGGAAACTTTCCTTATACTTCCTTTTATGTAAAAACTAACCCACTTGACTTGTATAAAACCTTTAAATTACAGTGTATTTTTACTCTTGAACATCATGCATTGCTTGCTCTGTTGTTTGATGTCAGCGTAAAAGCAGGCAAAGTGTTCTTTGTTTATTACGGATGGACGTTTTACCATTAATATATCTAATGACTAAGGAAGCTTCCATGCAGTAAACATCAGATCATAATAATGGCTATATGCGTAGTACTAAGTGATCATTTAAAAAATTGGCCAGGATTACTATCTATAGATTATTCAAGCTTCTGCTAACACTTTTAACTGGCTTACCTAAAATTACTGTTATGATAAACAAAATTATTATATTTTGCTTTATAATTTGAGGCTGCCGCAAACTGACAAAAAAAAAAATCTTGGAAGAACAACTGTGGGTTCTGATACAACTTAAAGAGTAAGAGCCGGTTCACACTGGGGCGACTCGTCAGACGACTCAGCCGCCTGACAAGTCGCGTCCCATTCTATTCACCAGAACCGTTCTAATAGGAGCGACGCAAGTCGCTCGGACTTAGAAAAAGGTTCTTGTACGACTTCGGGGGAGACGCGGAGCGATTTGCATTGACTTCTATACAGAAGTCATTTTGCTAATCGCCTCTGAAGTCGTCTTCAGGACGACTTGCTGAGTCTCCCCCGAAGTCGTGCCGCCCCTGTGTGAACCGGTTCTTACTCTTTAACTCTTTGTTGAAAAAAAAAACATTCCCCTCTGGGTGATCTATGTACATTACAAGGATTTTAACCTCCCTGGCGGTATGATTCTTTCAGATTTTAGGTGCTGAAAGCGGTACCCTTATTTTGCATGGAAATTTGGCGTTTTATATTGTAGGCCTACAATTCTTAGGAATAACTCACTTAAATCTGTCCAAACAAAAGTCTAGTAGACATCCCGAATATGATAAAGTTTGAAACACAAAATCATAAATTATAATATAATAAATAACTATAAATAATTTATAACAAATAATAATGTAATTATAATAAAAATTACCTTATTTATCGGCGTATAACACTCACAGATGTATAAAGCCTCATACACACGTCCGAGGAACTCGACGGGCGAAACACATCGTTTTGCTCGTCGAGTTCCTTGTGAAGCCGCCGAGGATCTCGGCGAGCCAAATTTTACCATTCCCGTCGAGGAAAAAGAAGACATGCTTTCTTTTTGGCCCGACAAGATCCTCGACGGTTTACTCGTCGAAAAGTGTACACACGACCGGTTTACTCGGCAAAAAAAAAAAACAGCAAGTTTCTTTCTGGTTTTTGCCGAGAAACTCGGTCGTGTGTACGAGGCTTTACACCCTAACTTTAAGAGGGAGTTTTCAGGAAAAAAACTTTCCACCTCCTCCTACGTATAACATGCAGGCACTGTTTACCCTCTATTGGTTATATGCTAATAAATACAGTATTCAATAATGTAATTAAATCAAAAACACTGAAATTTGCTCAGTTGCAGAATTGTTGCTGTCATTACTTTCAGTGTCTGATGATGAATTTCCCAACAAATTCTAATTTATTATCGCTGTTTTCTAGCTGGTCTAAAGCCACTTTTGATGTAAAGGGACACTTTTTGGTTGCTATGGACAATCTCTAGTATCCAGGCAGAAAGAACAGTTTTTATAATATAAAAGTGCATGTAGGACACTGGACAGACCACTAGGGACAAAGGGGATGTGTAATTATTTGATACAGTACTTGTAATCTGTAAGATTACAGTATACTGTATCTATACTGTGTTTTGTTTTTTTATTTGGCGCCGAACTCCGCCCCTGTGCGCCGCTTGGGAACGGAGCTCGGCAGCACTTGGCAGTCATCAGTGTGTGAATCGAGCGAGATGACAGCTCGCACACACAGCGGGGACACATCACAGGATCCAGGGACAAGGAAAGTGACTTTCCCTGTATCCTGCAATGCGATCCGGAGTCTGGCTCGGGGTTACCGCTTTTGGTATGTAAAATTCACCCTGAGCCAGACTCGGGAATACCGCCAGGGAGGTTAACAAACATTGTTACAGATTGACACCTTTTGTTGTTCTGAAGAAATCCCTGTGTGTTTGTCTGTGTCCATGTGGGCAAGTGTATCTAATGGCAGTGGTTTCATAATTATCAATCAGCTGTGCACCTGCAGGGCTCTAAATTCAAAAAGCTGCTGGGCCTGCATCCCTTTAGATGTGTATTATTATTGTGAGTATCTCACCAAAAATTCAGACTTGTGGAGGCGTATACGCAAGGCTGACTAGGCAGGTAATGTCCACCTAGTGCTCCGCACCTATTGAGACTTAGCAACCGAAATAATGTAAGTTGAAGACACTTTCTACATTGAAACGGTAACCGACAGATAGACATTACTCTCAGGCACATAATTATATGATGTACGTCGTAAAAAAATCAAAACTTAAACCAGCACTGATGAGAGCTGCAAATAAAATGGCTGCAGCATCTTCCCCCGCTCATCATTACCTCGCTCACAGAAACTGAGTAAAACTTATGATATTGAGCCTGAACCTGAATTTAACCTCAGTTTGAACACGAATATTCTACAGGGTACTACACCCAATTCAGACCTTATCTCCCAATTTGAAAGAGTCCTACAAAGGGCCCTGCAAAACACCTCAGATACCATTACAGAAAAACTGACACGAGAAATCCGTGAGGTGGGAAGACGAACATCTGTACTGGAACAAAGAATGGAAGAAATGGATGAAATAACTGCACATTATAATGATGAATTGGAACTACTTAAGGAAGACAATATATCCCTTAATTGCTTGGAAGAATATGAAAACAGAGCTAGAAGGTCTAATCTGCAAATCCGTGGTGTACCAGAATCTATAACAGATCTCCTTCCCGCCATTACTACACTATTCCATGAACTAGCTCCTGCAATTCCTGAGGAACGCTTGGAAATGGTTAGGATCCATAGGTCACTAGCTCCCAGAAAAGAAAAGAAAAATTATCATTAAATTTAATTATTTCAAAACTAAAGAACAACTTCTGGAAGCAGCCCGCAATAAAGATGCTTTGATCTTCCAGGGACACAGATATCAGGTGTTCCAAGACCTATCACAGCAAACCCTAACCAAAAGAAAGATGATGAAACCACAAATACAAATCCTTCAATACAGCCACATTTCTTACCGATGGGGCTTCCCCTTTGCTCTTCGTTTTTCATATAAAGGTACCTCATATACCTGCAAATCTGCTGAAGACCTTAATTCCACAATTCATGAACTTCGTCTTTCCGTTCCTGAAAATACATCAGAAGGCTCCAAACGAAGAGCAGCCTCAGGACCTCCCTCAGAGCAACATGCCATTTCAACTCTTCAAACTCATCCCAGCATTCATAAGAGGAGCCGCTTAATTGCCCCCCAGCAAGCTACTGCAGAACAAATGGACTGAATCTCATCTGATTGGTGATATAAATTGTACAATCATATATAATTGACTCTATGTCTGTTATAAGGACCTCTGAGATAGAATATTTCTCGGTCTCAGTAGATCTCCTCATTAGTAGATTCCCCTAAAAGTTCTAGTTCTATACAAGATTAATCCCCAAATTGTTATAAAAAATAACTTATAGTTATGCTGTACAGATTGATGAGTCTGGGCTCCATGTGGTACACAACTATAGGGATCTTATGACTCTCTCTCTCTCTGTATTTTCTTCAAATGTATGACCTAACGCATGAGAGTCTGAGTTTTTTTTTTGATAAATCTCATTATAAGACTCCCATTAGTTCTACATGATTTGTACGTGTTATTTAAATAACCCTGACTCAGATGAGGGATACTAACTTTCTAATATCCTATTGATCTTAACCACTTGACAACTGGGCACTTAAACACCCTTAATAACCAGACCAATTTTCAGCTTTTGGTGCTCTCACGTTTTGAATGACAATAACTCAGTCATACAACACTGTAACCAAATTACATTTTTGTCCTTTTTTTCCCACAAATAGAGCTTTCTTTTGGTGGTATTTGATCACCTCTGCGTTTTTTTTTTCCGCTATTAATGAAAAAAGAACGAAAATTTTGTAAAAAAATGAATTTTTCTTCATTTCTATCATATCATTTTGTAAAAAAGTAATTTTTCCTCATACATTTGGCCTAAAATGCATACTGCTACATATTTTTGGTAAAAAAAAAAAAAATTTGGATATTATTTAGTCTGGGTGAAAGTTATAGGGTCTACAAGCTATGGTACCAATTTCTGAAAATTGAACAATTTGATCACACCTGAAGTACTGACAGCTTCTCTCATTTCTTGAGACCCTAACAAGCCAATAAAGTACAAATACCCCCCAAATGACCCCTTTTTGGAAAGTAGACATTCCAAGGTAGTTAGTAAGAGTCATAGTTACTTTTTTGAAGTTGTCATTTGTTCCCACAATTCTTTGCAAAATCAAGATTTTTTTTTTTCATACCAATATTGTCATTATAACAGGTTATTTCTCTCACATGGCATGTATATTCCACAAATGGCACCCCAAAATATATTCTGCTGCTCCTCCTGAGTATGGCAATACCACACGTGTGAGACTTTTACACAGCGTGGCCAATACAGAGGCCCAACACCGAAGTAGCAACTTCAAGCATTCTAGGAGCATAAATTACACATCTAATCTCTCAACCACCTATTACACTTTTGAAGGCCCTGGAGCACCAGGACAATGGAAACGCCAACAAAGTGACCCCATTTTGGAAAGCTAACACCCCAACGTATAATCTATGAGGCATAATGAGTCTTTTGAACAGTTCATTTTTTTCCAGATGTTTTTGGAAAATGTGGAAAAAAATAAAAACGCATTTTTTTTTACAGAAAGTTGTCCATTTATAGGATATTTCCAACACATAGCATGTACATAGAAAAAATTACACCCCAAAATATATTCTGCTGCTCCTCCTGAGTATGGCGATACCACATGTGTGAGACTTTTACACAGCGTGGCCACATACAGAGGCCCAACATCCAAGAAGCACCATCAGGTGTTCTAGGGACATAAATTACACATCCAATTTCCTTACAATCTATCACATTTTTGAAGGGCCTTCATATTTCTAACACAGCATGTACATAGCAGAATGTATTTTAGGGTGTAATTCTTGGTGAGTAATGGGTAAAAAAAAAGAAGATTACCTGTGGTTTTAGTAGTGCAATTGTCCACAGAAGGAGAGCCCCGATCCAGGCAGCAGGCAGGGACGTGGTCACTGGTCAGCGACAGTGAATGGAATTGTCCAGGCAGCAGGCAGGAATATTGTCCATAGTCAGTACAGTGCCAGCAGTGGCAAAATATTTGTCCTGGTAGGAACATGGTCCAAGTAGCGGGCCATGGGTAGGGGAATGGGGACAGGGGTAGAGGCTTCTCCCACCCAAATCTCTTTGAAGCCTCCGGGCAACCAGACCCTAATCCGGGAATGAGAAAACTAAAAAATTAGTTTTTTCATCCAGAAAAACAATTCTGGAGCCCCTCACATATGTGAGACCCCTGTGTTCCCACTAGTATAGCAGGGTAAAAGATCAATCCAAGGGGCAGGCAAAAAACGTGGTCAAACAGTCCAGGGTCAGTTCCAGAGCAGGCAGAGGTAGGTACAGTTTAGGGTTAGGCAAAAGAGTGGTCGTATAACAAGCCAGGGTCAGTTCCAGAGAAGGCAGAGGTATGTTTAGGGTTAGGCAAAAGAGTGGTCGTATAACAGGCCATGGTCGGTTCCGGAGAAGGCAGAGGTATGAGTGCAGTGGCATAAGGGGTGTGGGGGGGAAATTACAGGAAATTAGAATTGCGTTTACCATACGTCCCTAATAATGAAGAAACGTATGGTAACGGCGGAAACATGTTCCAATACAGAGGCCTGGTTGGGAAGGACAATCGGGACAGTAATACGTGGTGTCTTTTCGAATTCCTCTTCTGGAGCACACCCGGCACCTCTTCTGATTTCTGTTGCCTGTTTCACGGGAGGGGGTTTGCTCAGGAAAGTGACGCTCGTGCAGTCTGCTCACAGAATCAGAGTGAATATTTTCCGGTGGGTTTTCAGGGTACAAAAGGGCGGTGATGACTTCTTCTTGATAGTCCAGATATGATACGGGGTTCTCGGATGATTTTTTGTAAATTACATAGGAATTGTAGAAGGCCAAACTAAAAAAATAAATGGACACTTTCTTATACCAGTGGCGGGATTTTCTTGTGGGCAGGTAGGGTTCTAACATCTGGTCATTGAAGTCCACTCCCCCCATGAACAAATTATAGTCATAGATGCATTTTGGTTTTTGGATTGGGCCGGTTCTTTTGGGGACTTCCACGTGGGTGTCATTGTGGATTGATGAGAGCATGTGGACGTTCCGTTTGTCCCTCCACCTGACAGCCAATATCTCCTGGTTCCTCAATGCTGCAGACTCCCCTCGTCTGAGCTTTTGATCCACCAGTTTTTGCGGGAAGCCTTTCCTGTTGGGTCTTATTGTGCCACATGCTGGGGTATTCCGAAGGTAAAGACAGCGAAACAGGGGCAAGCTGGTGTAGAAATTATCCACATAAAGGTGGTATCCCTTTCCGAAGAGTGGATACATCAGATCCCAGACCACTTTTCCGCTGACTCCCATATACTCTGGACATTCAGGGGGATGCAGTTGGGAGTCCTTCCCTTCATACACCATGAATGAGTAGAGGTACCCTGTGGCTCTGTCGCAAAGCTTGTACATTTTGACCCCATATCGGGCCCTTTTGCTGGGGATGAACTGCTTGATGCCCAGCCTGCCTGAGAATTTGACAAGGGACTCGTCCACAGATATGTTCTGGTCAGGGGTATATAATTGGGGAAATTGTTGAGCGAAAAAATTTAGAAGTGGCCGAATTTTATATAGCTTGTCAAAAGCAGGGTCATTTCGGGGAGGGCACTGGGCGTTGTCGTTAAAGTGGAGGAACCGCATAATTATTAAATATCGGGATCTTGGCATAAGGGAGGAGAAGATTGGCATGTGGTGAATGGGTTTGGTGGACCAGTAGGAGTACAATTTTTTTTTTTTTGAAAGTGCCATAGTAAAGGTTAGGCCTAAGAAAATGTTAAATTCGTCCACGGTTAGTTCTCTCCACTCAAAGGGGCGGGCATATCTGGAACCAGGGTTACTTCTTACGTACTGTTGTGCGTAGAGATTGCACTGGGCCACAATGAAGGATAGCAAATCTTCGGTGAAAAGTAAATTAAAAAAATTAATCATGGAAAAGTTTTCTGTGTTCACCTGGACACCTGGCTGGGCAGTGAAGGGGGGGATATTTGCTGCTCCGGAATTAGGGGGAAGCCACAGGGGGTTTTGAAGGCCATAGGGAAGGCTGGCATGGCCCCTATCCCTTTGGGGCTGAGATGACACCCTACTGGTGCCTGGGCTTTGTTGCAGTGGCACATCGCTTGAGGTGGACGGCACAGCTCTTGAGGTGGACGGCACAGCTCTTGAGGTGGACTGCACAGCTCTTGAGGTGGACTGCACAGCTCTTGAGGTGGACGGCACATCCCTTGGGGTGGACGGCACAGCGCTTGGGGTGGACGGCACAGCGCTTGGGGTGGACGGCACAGCGCTTGGGGTGGACGGCACATCGCTTGAGGTGGTAGGCACAGCGCTTGAGGTGGACGGCCCTGCGCGTCTGGGAGTAGGCCGCTTCTCCACGCCAGCACCCCTTTTTTTCCTGGGCACATGTTCTTCTTCAGATTCTGAATCGGACCCACTGTCTATAACGGGTTCATAGGCCGAATCAGAATCGGACAGAGACTCCTCGCTGCTCTCATCGCTCATGGCAAGTAGAAGATGTACGGCCTGCTCACCGGTAAAGAATTTTTTTGCCATACTGGTGGCTGGTGAGGCTGTACTGCAGAGCACTGTGGTGGCACTGGTGGACACAGGTGGGCACAGGCGGCACTTATGTGCACTGTAGTGGCACGGGTGTGGCTCTGGTGGGCACAGGCGGCACTGGTGGGCACAGGCGGCACAGGTGGCTCTGGTGGGCACAGGTGGCTCTGGTGGGGCTCTGGTGTGCACCGATTAGCAGCACTGGTGGGCACAGGCAGCACTGGTGGGCACAGGCAGCACTGGAGGGCACAGGCGGCACTGGTGGGCACAGGTGGCCGTGGTGGCACAGGCGGCACTGGTGGCACAGGCGGCACTGGTGGGCGCAGACGGCACTAGTGGGCGCAGACGGCACTGGTGGGCGCAGGCGGCACTGGTGGGCGCAGGCGGCACTGGTGGGCACAGGCGGCACTGGTGGGCACAGGCGGCACTGGTACGGCACTGTTGTGGCAATATTATAGGACTGGTGCGGCTCTGGTGACTGGTGCGGCTCTGGTGACACTGGTGCGGCTCTGGTGACACTGATGCATCACAGATGTGGCACTACTGGGCACAGATGTGGCACTACTGGGCACAGATGTGGCACTGTTGGGCACAGATGTGGCACTGTTGGGCACAGATGTGGCACTTTAGGCACAGATGTGGCACTTTAGGGCACAGATGTGGCACTTTAGGGCACAGATGTGGCACTTTAGGGCACAGATGTGGCACTGATGTGGCACTATGGGCACTGATGTGACACTATGGGCACTATTTCACTCACAGTTTATCTCCTCTTCTCTCCCGCTGATACTGTGTGAGGAGAGGAGAGGAGGTAAACTTTCCCTGACCTCCTTTGTTTACATTGTGATCGCTCCGTCATTGGACGGCGCGATCACATGGTAAATGACCGTTGATGCTGGTCATTTACCTCGATCTGTGTAGCGCCGGGTCTCATAGACCCAGAGCGCACAGAATTTTCTGTGTGCGCGCCCGAGGCGGCGCGCATTGCTGCTTCTGCGGGGCGCCGTTTCAGAACGGCGACCCCCAGTTAAGCAACCACCTTGCCGCCGTTTCCAGACAGCGGCTGGTGGCTAAGTGGTTAAGGAATATTTAAATACGTTATTGTTTCATTTACTTTTATCCCTTTAAAACTTGTTCGGTTCTATGTGTTTTTTACAAAGTTTTATATGTTGCTAGGTTCTCATAGACAGTCCACTGCACCTCCCACTCGATCCTAACGTGCCTGGTATAATATACCAGACATCCTTTGAACGTCACAGTACCCATTGTGTGGTAATTGATATCACACATTGGATACTAGCTCCATTTCAGAGCAAAATGTAATACTTTCTATATTAAAACTTCCCTCCTTCATAAAACTTAGATTTTAATTTGTACCACCACCCCCTTGAATCTCTATCATACCTATATTTAACCCTTACTCCCCGTCTCCCCCTCCCCCTTTTTTTTCATACTCATCTCCAGAGTATTTATATAATCTCCTAACATACTGTATATTCTCTTGTACCACCTTGATTTTTGAACATGACCTCACTAAATGTACTTAATGTGCAGGGTCTCAACTCCCCCCCCCCCAAAAGAACGAAAGCCTTTCAATTTTTCTCCTCTATTTCAGCACATGTTGTGTGCTTACAAGAGACCCATTTTACTACTCACTCCTCCCCTAAATTCTGCCACCGTCGATATCCCCAAATATTTAAAGCCTCAGCCTCTACAAAACAAAGAGGTGTCATGATAGCGTTCCATCACACTACTCCATTTACCCTTAATGCTGAGATAGCAGACCCAGAGGGTCGATACTTGCTACTTAAAGGTTTACTGCTGGATGCTGAAACAACCATTGTAACTTATTATGCACCAAACAAGAATCCTCTTTCACATCTGTTTACTGTTGTAGACACACATAAAAAAGGGATGCTTATAATGTGTGGTGACTCAAATCAAGTGATTTATCCTTTCTTGGATAAATCCCCTACACCTTCTACAAACCTTCGTCCCACATACCAACACCTTCTCAACCAACATTTACTTTTAGATACTTGGCGTGAACAACACCCTAGGAAAACACAATATACCCACTATTCTCACCCCCACAAACAATTCATCTCGAATTGATCATTTATTTACCAATATTAATTCTGCACAACTTATTCTTCACTCACTAATCACCCCATGTACCTGGTCAGACCATGATGCAATTATTACCACCTTCTCCTCCCTTGTCCCTAAACCCAATTATCGCACTTGGAATATAAATGACAATCTTTTAGCTTCCTCTACCTATAGACAAACTATTGAAAATGCCATTCAAGATTATACTACAATCATCTCTCTGCCTGAAATAAACCAACTGACACTCTGGGAAGCCCACAAACCTACAATAAGAGGAGTTTGCCTTAGCCAATTAACCTATCTCAAAAAACAAAACAAAATTACCCAAACACAATTAGAAGAGACATTCTACAAAGCCTCGGAGGACTTTCAAACATCCCCTTCCCTAAGTAACAAATTGACATATGACAAAGCTAAGTTGGAATTAGATGTCTTTTTAACGGATTCGGCAGAAAAAATCCTTAGGAAATCTAGACATACACTATACATGAAAGCGAACAAACCTACAACCTTTTTAGCCTTGACTATACGTAAAGCAGATCACATCAGGAAACCAATTCGGTAACAAATTACAAAAAATAACTATTCTAGCAATCCACTGAAAATAGTAAATGAGTTTCGTAGAAAACTTGCTGATTTATACAAAGACACCCATACATGTGATCAAACTAAACGAACCTCCTTTTTATCCAATTTTCAACTTTCCTCTCTCAACTCTCATCAACATGACTCTCTTGAAAAGTCCATTACAAGTACTATCAGCTATAAAAACCTTGAGAATACATAAACACCCTGGCCCAGATGGCTTTTCAGCCACTTATTACAAAAGATTCTCTACATTACTTTCCCCCCTTCTAACAGAAGCTTTTAATTCTCTCCTCTCAGGGCATTCTTTTCATCCAGAATCTCTGCTAGCTTCTATATCAATGATACCAAAACCAAACTCTGATGACACATCCTGGTCCAATTAAAGACCTATTTCTGTACTAAATGTAGACATTAACCAATTCAGCCCCGGGCCATATTGCTGGTCAAAGACCAGGCCACTTTTTGCGTTTTGTGTGTTTACACACACACAGCTCCCGGTTCTCGCTCTGTAATGAGCGATCGCAGGTGCCCGACGGTGATTGCGCCCGCCAGACACGCGCGTCGGCGTCAGGGGCGAGTGGGGGGTGTGCGTGTGTGTCTCCGGCGGCGTGCGCGCGCCCCTATTGGCTGCTTGGCGAGATGACGTAGATATACGTGATCTCGCCCAGCAGAGCCGACCTGGCGCCGTAAAACTGCAGTGGCTAGCTAAAGTTCTGTCAAATAGACTTAATCCAATAATAGGAAAACTTATAAATAAAGACCAAACAGGATTCATTCCTTCTAGACACACAGGAGATAATATAAGGAGAGCAACCCTCCTTGCACATATGGAGAGTACCCGCCGCATCCCTGCCTGTTTCCTCTATATCGATATACAAAAAGCATTTGACAGTCTATCTTGGAATTATCTAAAATCTATTCTCAAAAAATGGGGCTTTGGAACAAATTTTTTACAATGGATATTATCACTATATGATAATCCGAAAGCGTATGTTTTATATTCATGATTCCGCTCTGAACCCTTAAAAATAGAAAGAGGAACCAGGCAGGGCTGCCCTTTATCCCCACTCCTTTTCGCCCTTGCGATCGAACCCCTTGCACAAATGATACGTACAAACATCAACATTAAAGGTCTCGAATTGGGCGGATATCAATATAAATTATGCATGTTCGCTGATGACATCTTGATCTTTCTCACATCTCCCTTAATATCAGCACCAAACCTAATTGACATGTTTAGTAAATTCTGTACGATTTCAGGGCTAAAAATAAACCCACAAAAATCCAAAGCTTTGAATATTCCTCTTCCTTCAGAATCACTGACAGAACTACAAGACTTTCTTCCCTTTAATTGGTCAAATACACATATTACTTACCTAGGTATCTCACTCACAGCTGATCCGGCTAATCTATATCAAGCAAACTACCCACCTTTGCTGAAACAACTTACCTTGTTAATGAAGAACTGGTCCTCACTACCATTAGTCTGGTTGGGTAGGATAACTGTCACTAAAAATCTTATATCTTTTCAGAAACCTCCCAGTTCGAGTCCCAGCATACTTTTTTTGTATTCTGCAATGCAAAGTAAATCAATTCGTATGGGGTAAAATCAAACTACGCCTGTCACAAAATACCCTATTCACTCCCCGAACACATGGTGGATTAAGAATGCCTAAGTTTAGCAAATATTACTACGCTGCTCAACTGGCCCAACTCCCTAAATATCACGCCTCCAAATAAATACCACTATGGGTGTCGATTGAATCGGCTGAGTGTGACCCTCTATCTTTGGCAAATATCTTATGGCTTTCTGCTTTCCTTCGCCGAAAAATTTCAAATCCAATCACCAAACATAGCTTGGCTATATGAGACAGACTTAAATCCTGTTTTGGACTACAATCCCTACACAATCCCCTTCTCTCCTTTCTACATAACCCTGATTTTTATCCTGCCTGGACTTCCCCATCCTCCTTTTCAACTTGGTCTAACAAAGGGATAACACGAATGGACCAATTTATCGAATCCAGCGCTATTATCCCCTTCCCCAAACTTAGTGAAACCTATGATATACCTAATACAGAAACCTTCAGATATCTACAAATAAAGAACTTTATACAACTAAACAATCCCCAGAACATATTCACTGACAGCTACACCCTCTTTGAACAAACCTGTATTTCTGACCCACACAGACGAGGCTTAATCTCAGACTTATACAAACAACTACTGTCTCCCATCTCTGAGAATGCTCCATCATATACATCAAAATGGGAATCTGACTTGAATCTCCAACCTGGAGACTTGGATTGGCCTCAAATATGGAAAGCAACAAACTCTGCTACACCCAACATTGCCTCTCTAGAAACTAATTACAAGGTTCTAACAATATGGTACTTAGTTCCAGCTAGGATTGCTAAATTTCACCCACAATATCCTGCTCAATGCTTTAGAGGTTGCACAGATATAGGTACACACCTACATATTTGGTGGACCTGCCCTATTGTTCTCATCTTCTGGAAAAAAAATCTTTGATCTACTATCCACCATGTTTAGCACTACCCTATTACCAGATCCAACAGTAGCCCTATTGAACAGTAAACCCCAAAACATTACTATTCGACAATTTAAACTTCTGTTATATGTGACAACAGCTGCAAAGCAATCAATTGCTGCAGCATGGAAAACGTCCACTTTATGTATTGTAGCGGCCAAACATAGAATTAACCAGGCAATGATTCACGCCAAAACAGAAGCGATTTATCTGGACAACATTTCTAAATTCGAAACATTATGGAGCCCATGGATAAATCATTTACCGCAAGGCTTTGACCTTACATTCATTTTGACTTAAATACAAACCTTAGATCACCTCCTATTCCAATATAATCACATTATTGTCATCACCCTCTGGAGTATTCCCCATCCCCCCCCCTATGAATTAAGCAAATATCATACAGATTTACATAATCCATTACGATTTACTTAATTAGATATACTCACACCACAAACAATACAAGTTCTTATGATTCTACCACTTGTGGATTCTGTGTGCTTTTCATACCTACATTCTAGACAGTTGATGATCTACCTTTCTCTTCACTTCAGGACGCGCCAAGCCACCTAGCCAGATCTTGACCCCTGTTATGCTATAAGCTGATCTCAACTGTCCCCTGACAGTTTGTTTATTTAATCTGATTTATCTTACCCTTTGCATGTTAAAAATTATACTATAATTTATAAGTACACGATTGGTACTTCTTAAATGATCTTATTTCATTATTATTCTATTTTATATATTATATTTATTTTTGACAAAAAGTTCTTGTCTTATACTTGTTTTATATTTCCTTTTACACAATTGTAGAGAAGATAAAAGTTATATATATACAACTACTTAATTAAAAATTTGTATAACCAATATGTATTATATTGTGCAATCTTTAAAAAAATATTTGAACCGAAAATTCAGACTTGTATCTTAGTGCAGACTTCTCGGAAAAAAAGAGAGCCAATCACACAAGCAGGAAATTATATTTCTGTGGGTGTTCTGTACACATTCTGTGTACAGAACACCTCCAGGTGGCCATATATGGCATTGCATTTTAACCACTTACCCCCCGGACCATATTGCTGCCCAAAGACCAGAGTACTTTTTGCGATTCGGGACTGCGTCGCTTTAACAGACAATTGCGCGGTCGTGCGACGTGGCTCCCAAACAAAATTGGCGTCCTTTTTTTCCCACAAATAGAGCTTTCTTTTGGGGTATTTGATCACCTCTGCGTTTTTTATTTTTTGCGCTATAAACAAAAATAGAACGACAATTTTGAAAAAAATGAATATTTTTTACTTTTTGCTGTAATAAATATCCCCCAAAAATATATAAAAAAACATTTTTTTTCCTCAGTTTAGGCCGATACGTATTCTTCTACATATTTTTCTAAAAAAAAATCGCAATAAGCGTTTATTGATTGGTTTGCGCAAAAGTTATAGCGTTTACAAAATAGGGGGTATTTTTATGGCATTTTTATTAATATTTTTTTTACTAGTAATGGCGGCGATCAGCGATTTTTTTTTCGGTATTGCGACATTATGGCGGACACTTCGGACATTTTTGACACATTTTTGGGACCATTGGCATTTTTATAGCGATCAGTGCTATAAAAATGCATTAGATTACTATAAAAATGCCACTGGCAGTGAAGGGGTTAACACTAGGGGGCGGGGAAGGGGTTAAGTATGCCTGGGTGTGTTCTTACTGTGGGGGGGGGGTGGCCTCACTAGGGGAAACACTGATTTTCTGTTCATACATTGTATGAACAGAAAATCAGCATTTCCCCCGCTGACAGGAACGAGAGCTGTGTGTTTACACACACAGCTCCCGTTCCCCGCTCTGTACCGAGCGATCGCGTGTGCCCGGCGGCGATCGCGCCCGCCGGGCACACGCACGGGAGTCGGGGGCGGCTAAAAGGTAGGACGTCCATTTACGTGGTCTCGCCTAGGAGAGCCACCTTGTGGACGTATAATGACGGTGCGGCGACGGCAAGTGGTTAAAGAAAATTACAGAGCTGCGTATTGAAAAGGAAAGGTAGTTTTTAATAACATTTAATTACAATATGACTTGTGTCACAATTGTAAATGCTATACTATTTTTTCTTTGTTTGCTATTTTTTCCCTACAAAAGTGGAGTTACCCTTTAAAGCTTAAGATTATATATTTAGATTGTAAATATAATTGTTTTTAAATCAGCACAAGAGATCATACTTACATTGAATGAGAAGTGTCCATTTATCTCCTGGTGCTCAGGGTTCCCGGGATGATCAAGACTAGTTACACCTCTGTCAATGACGCTGCACAGTGCGCTGCCGGCTCAGGGGGCCACACCAGGAGCATTATTGGATGACAACACTGTGACGCCACCATAGCCATGCCCTCGGACTAAGTAGGAATGAATGTTAGCCCTAGCTTATCTCTCTGCTTCACCTGGGAGATATTAGCTGCATTGCTGCTCTCCTGCATGAATAAGGTATGACGTACCACTCTGTTACTATGTTGCTATTATGCTAACTGGTATTGAGTAATTGTTACGCTGATGGGCCACTTTTCCCAATGTAACACTAGTGTTTGTTGTTACAATATAGATATGTCTGGACATTTCAGCCAAACACAACAGACCTGTAGTCCATCAAGGTTATATGGGCGTCTTTCCATCTCCATTTGGGAATTCTACTGCATGGGGATATAACATCCTTATTACTTTAAACTGACTTTGTCGTTTCCACAAGCACTTCTTCCAGTATCCCCTTACCTAGTGACTTCTCAGATTCTATAGGATATAGGTATGTTTAGAACCATTGTAAACAAATTTCCTTTATCACTAAATCTATATATATCCTGCATTAAATATCTGATCTATTCTGGCACATGGTCTGGGTGTGTCCCAAGCTCTAGCCGTATTGGACGGCGGTGGCCTCCAGACTGACTGACGTGAGTGGGACGGTTATTCCGGTGGACCCGACAATCCTGTTACTCAGCCATCTGGAAGACGTCATGGGGTTAGGTATTTTAAGTTGCGACTGACCTTTGCCTTTTTTTATGCCAGACGTGAGATACTGTTGAAGTGGAAATCAGAGGATCCCCCACCTGTGCCTCTTGGCAACGCTCAGTAAATTCTACCCCTGTTTTAGCTGACCTATGAAAATAGACAAATTTGACAGGATCTGGTCCATCTGGATGGGGACTCGTGTTGCCCTTGACCCTTCTCCTGACTAAGGGGGGCATTCATGGTGGCCCCATATGACAATCACTGTTCAGAGTCCCTCTCCCTCCCCTCTCCTATTCTACTCCTGTGTATACCTTGGGTTGGAGATTGGGTGGATGGCTGTGAAGTGTTTGCTGAGACTCATTCGTTTGCCATGCTTACTGTTTACCTAATTCTTTTTTGTGACTGTTACCTTGGGACCTACCCTTGGCCGGATAGCACTGTATGCTCCTGATACTTTATTTGTACATCATTGTATCTACTTTAGTACACCTGTAATGTAATGCTGATTTGTCTAATAAACTTTTCCCTGTAATAAAAAACAAAATTATATCTGATCAATTATTTGTATCTATCCAGATTTTTGGTGTCACAGTATATACCCCACTGGCCCTTCAAATGCTCTGGCCCCTTTTGAGAGTGTACGGTTTTACACTGGGGTCATGTATAACAATCTCCATCTCCATCCCTTCCTGCTTGCTTGCCGCAATTTCAGCAGTCCATCCTTTCTCGTTTCTTGAGCTAAAATCTCCCTTGGTTGAATCATCAGCACATGGGGTCAGTATGCTTAGTGTTTTTTTTTTATTCTATTCATAAATGTTTTGCTTATGATTATTGTATAAATACCATTGAATTTTGTTCACGTTTATAATTATGTGTATTTTGCAATTATAGACTATGGGCCAGATTCAGATACATTTACGTTGCTCCACGGCAGCGAAACGTATCCCATTTACGTTACACCGCCGCAGGTTTACAGCGTAAGTGCCTGATTCACAAAGCTCTTACCTGTAAACTTGCGGCGGTGTAACGTAAATTCGCTCAGCGCAAGCCCGCCTAATTCAAATTTTAATTAGGCGCGTTCCCGCGCCGAACATACTGCGCATGCTCCGTCGGGAAAATTACCCGACGTGCATTGCGCTAAATGACGTCGCACGGACGTCATTTGTTTAGACGTTAACGTAAATGGCGTCCAGCGCCATTCACGGACGACTTACACAAACAACGTGATTTTTTAAATTTCGACGCGGGAACGACGGCCATACTTAACATTGCTTAGAACACCTAGGGCTCAGCCCTAATTTTACGACGCGTATCTCGACTGAAACTATGTAAAGTTAGAGCGACGGGTAACGCGGACGTTCGTGGATCGCCGTAACTAGTCATTTGCATATTCTAAGCCGACCGCAATGGCCTCGCCACCTATCGGCCGGCATAGAATTGCATCCTAAGATCCGACAGTGTAAGTCAATTACACCTGTCGGATCTTAGGGCTATCTATGCGGAACGGATTCTATGAATCAGCCGCATAGTTAGGACAGGCGGATCACAGAGATACGACGGCATATCAGGAGATACGCCGCCTGTCATATCTCTTTTGTGAATCTGGCCCTAAGTTCACAAACCTGGAACTATTTAACCCGCCGTCCTCCAGGAAGACTAACTTTTTTTATTGAAATGCGATGGACTTCTCCTGTCTCCTTGACAGTTTATTTTGGGTTACTCCAGTGGTTTGATTTCACACTGTTCAATATACCATATGTTTGTTTTTATTGATCGACTCTTTTTCAATTCACATTGCATCCATTGTTATTTTGTAGTTTTACCATACTACTGTTTATGGTCTGTTAAAAATCCCAGCCCTTAAAGGGGTTATAAAGGTTTGTTTTTTATTTTCTAAATAGGTTCCTTTAAGCTAGTGCATTGTTGGTTCACTTACCTTTTCCTTCGATTTCCCTTTTAAATGTTTTTTTTCTTTGTCTGAATTTCTCACTTCCTGTTCCTCCTCAGTAAACTTGCCCCCATCATCCGAGCCGTTCTGGCTGGTGGTTAGTCAGCCAGAACAGCTTACTGAGGAGGAACAGTAAGTGAGAAATTTAGACAAAGAAAACAAATAAAAAAAAACAACCTTTCTTTCATTTTGTATTATCAAGCCATAAGCAGTTGACAGTTTATTATGACTTAATTTTTGGTAAAAAAAATGTTTTGGATGAGTTGTGGTATAGTGGTTGTTTGAGTCATAATCATTTTTTTTTCTTGTTGGGTCATTGTTATAGTTTAGAAGATTCCTCCTCTTGTGTACATATCACATTATATCACATTGTCTGGGACCTTGCAGTTTTTTTGTGGCAGTGTCTTGGGCTATGGTGGCTTTGTGCATAACTGTAGTACAGGTATAGGCAAACTTCAACTCTCCAGCTCATGAGGCTTTGCAAGACACTGATAACCACAGGCATGACTCCCAGTTCTGCAACAGCTGAAGGGCCAAAGTTTGCCCACCCCTACATATGAACCCTATCAATCATAATCTCCCAATTGCAGCTCGATAACTGCTGCAATTGTTTAAAATACACTCACCAATCTGTATTAATAAATGAAGAATGTTAATTTATATATGCTTTAAAGTGTTACTAAACCCAGTAATATGAACAAAAATTCCCTCCTGATATTTTATACAATGGTGTCTTTCACTATCCATTACTATTATTCTTAGATTTACATATTTGCCAATGTAAAAATCCTTCTCCATTCTGTAAAAACTTTGTTTGCTCTAAACAATTAGCACATTTGTTTGCAGGTGTTGTAGAAATGGATTAATAAGTGTAAAACTGTAAAAGTGTTATGTAACAATGTTTTCATGAACTGACACAAAGTCCAATGAATCAAATCAGTTCATTCTTAGCTTCCATTGGCCACAGTTAAATGTTCGCAGTGAAGGAATGAATGGGCATTTTGTTCAGTGTGACTGCATTTTAATGACTCCTGATGTCAGTGTTTTTTGCCCAGGGTAAAAACATGATATATGAATTATTCACTGCCTGGAAAATGAATTGCTGCGTGTTTCTACCATGAATGTTAACTATTGCCTTTTGACATTACAGGGCACAGTTAAAGTTGACAAAGAACAATGGCCTTTTCCCATCAGAAACTAAATGAATGTTTTTTTGCTTGTTGGTTTCAATATATATATTTTTAATAATCCTAAGCCTTTATTCGTGAAAGCCATCTTTAGATATTTTTCACAGAATTGCAGGAACAGTTGATCATCATAGCCCTTCAACTGTGAATCTGTGGCAGTTGGTGAAAGTTAAAGGCATTGCACACGTTCAAATGTTTTTGTTGTTCTAGGCCTCTTTCACATTGAGATACAAACACATTTGATGCTTTTTGTTTTTTCCCCCCTGATTTTGTACCTGGACCTCTTAGCAGAGGTGTGCTGCTTTAATTTCCACTTTTGTAGCAAGAGCAGAAGGCAGCTGGGCCTTGCCCAGACAGGAAACAAGGAAGTGCTGCCTATAATAAACATTTTTAGCATTTGTGTAAGAGGGACAAAATAAGAAAATCTTCTTTTAGTGGGCTAAGTTCCATTTTACCTATATACAGTACAGTTACCAAAATGCAATATGTTATACTATAGTGGACCTTTAAAGCATATCTAATCACAAAAGCAAACGTTTAATATATTTCAGCTTACCAGTACATAGATGAGGTGGCTGCATTAGTTTACTTATTTTAGGCTTTTTTTTCTAAACCAAACTGTTTTGTAAAAGTGGCATTTAGAGGGTTGAGACACAAGAACTTGCACAACCCCCCGAGACGCCCCATAGTGGCTGCCATGGACAGCTTTACCAGTGGTTTCTCCCTGGCCAGTTTCTACAACCACTTGCTCAAAATCTCTATATACCTGGGAAGACAATTATTGTTTGGTATCCTTGGATGTGAACTCTCTTTATGCATCCATTCCCCATCACATTGACCTATCTGCCCTTCAACACTTTCTCTTCGCTGATCTATTGCTCAACCCCCGACAGACACACTTCATTCTAGAAGCCACCTCCTTAAGTTTAACCCATCATTTCTTTAAATTCAATGGTGACTGCTACCTTCAAATTTAAGGCACGGCGATGGGTGCCAACTTTGCACCATCCTATGCCAACCTTACTATGGGCCACTGGGAGTTTACTAACATCTGAAACAATAACCCCTTTCTAGCCCATCTAATTTTTGTATGGCCGCTAGATAGATGACATACTCATCATTTGGGATGGCCCTAGCTCCCTGATAAATTACTTTGTCATCTACTGTAAAAACAACACCTTTGGCCTCTCATTTACTTTGGTCCAAAATCTGCAGAATCTAGCCTTCCTAGACCTAGAGCTGTGTCATGAAAACCATATCATTTATGCCCAAAACAATTCCAAACCGACAGTGGGTAATTCCTTTCTAGACATGTGCAGTTGATTTTGTTCTGAATTGAAATTTGGTTGAATTTTCTGTTTTTGGAAATTCGAATGTATCAGAATTCCACCTGAGAACTTCCTCCTGGCCTCCTTCACACAGCAGCAGACCCTGACGGTCCACATAGTGAATATCCAGCACTGACATCCCAGACTCCCCTTTCTGATGAGCTTGTCATACATCACTCTATGTGAGTTACCCCTTGTATTTTATGGCACCTAAAAAAACTGTAACCTTAGAGGGGTGCTTTTTCTTCTTTCTCCTGAGGGTTGAGACAAACCATTTAAAGTGGTCCTAAAGGCTCAAGTTTTTTTTACCTTCATACATTCTATGCATGGATGTAAAAAACCTTCTGGTTGCAGCTCCCCCCAGCCCCTCCTTATAATTACCTGAGCCCCATCTCAATCCAGTGATGTGCATGAAAGTAGCAGCTCTCTGGAATCTCTCTCTCCTCATTGGCTAATATAGCAGCAGGAGCAATTGTCATAGCAGCCAGTGAGCCAATGAGGACAGAGCAGGTGGGGTCGAGCCACACTCCTTGTGTGAATGGATGCACAAAGCGTGGCTCGGGACTGAGCTTGCTTAAGTGCCCCATAGAAAGAGGCTTGCTATTGGAGGCACTCGGCAGGGGGGAGGAGCCAGGACCGTTGGCGAGGGACCCAAAAAGAAGAGGATCAGAGCTGCTCTGTGCAAAACCACAGAACAGGTAAGTATAACATCCTAGTTTTTTTTATGTTTCCGTTAGAAACACTTTAGCACTGATGGGGGGCTTACAATGGTTAGATTGTATTTGTTTAGTTATCTAAAACCTTTAACCCCAAAAGGAAAAAAAACACATAGGCCCAGATTCACGTAGATCAACGCATCTTTGTGCCGGCGTAGCGCATCTCATATGCGCTACGCCGACGTAACTCTGAGAGGCAAGAGCAGTATTCACAAAGCACTCGCTCCCAAACTTGCGCCGGCGTAACGTAAATTGGCCGGCGAAGCCCGCCTAATTCAAAGTAGGTTGAAGGAGGGCGTGATCTATTATAATAAAGCGTGACCCCATGTAAATGAAGGGCCGAACGAACGGCGCATGAGCGCGCATGCTCAGAATCACGTCGCATATACTTCCTAAGATACGACGGCTCAATGCCTACGACGTGAACGTAACCTACGCCCAGCCCCGTACGACTTACGTAAACGGCGCAAAATACGACGGCTGTTCCGTCGTCCATACCCTAACATGACTTACCCCTGCTTTAGGTGGAATAACTTTACGTCGGATGTACGCCTTAAGTAAACGGCGTAGATTACAGCGATGGGCGTAAGTACGTTCGTGAATCGGCGTATCTAGGTTATTTACATATTTGACGCGTAAATCAATGGAAGCGCCCCTTGCGGCCAGCGTAAATATGCGCCCAAGATACAACGGCGTAGGAGACTTACATAAATTCAGGCGTATCTTGTTTGCTGAATAAGGCGCATAGATACGACGGCGCATCCGTGGACTTACGCGGCGTATCAGAAGATACGTCGCCGTAAGTCCTTTCTGAATCCGGGCCATATTGCTGTAACAGTTTAAAGCATATTAGTGATAGTTTTGCTTTAATTTGTTAGTGAAGTTTATCTACTGAACATTTACCAGTGCATCTCACACTACACTCTCCACCGGTTGACAATGCTGCTGTGCAAGTGTGGCTCTGTTTCACCTCTGTAGATTTCTCCTCATGGTCAGGGGTTAGACTTTGAAACCAGTTGCTATAGCAGTAGAGAGACTCCCACTGACCAGCAGGATAAGTAAACAAGCAGTTCATCCTGGCAGATGATGCAGGCTCACCTGAGGTTGGGGGTCTAAGCATTTACTGGTACTCACCAAAGCTCCTGATGGTTGAGATGGGTTTTTCTGTTTGTTAGTACAAGGTTGCGGTCCTCAGGATCGCCCCACCAGGAGGTGAGAAAGCTGGGGTTCAGTAAAAAACATAGCACATAGGGATAAAGCAGAAGCATACTGCAATGTTTATTCTCATGACACGTCACAGGAAGCACCTTTATGGCTAACAGAAGACAGAATTAGAAATAGACTTGAAAAAATTAACATTAATAAGTCACTTGGCTTGCATCCAAGGGTCCTTAAGGAACTCAGTCAAGTAATTGCCAGATCATTGTTCTTAATTTTTACGAACAGTCTACAGACTGAAATGATACCAGCTGACTGGAGAAAAGCCAATGTAGCACCAATATTTTAAAAAGGGCCAAGATACATCCCTGGGAATTACAGACAAGTTAGCCTAACATCAATTGTATGCAAGCTCTTGGAAAAGATGATAAGGGACTATACACAAGAGTTTAGTAATGACAACGGTATCATTAGCAGTAATCAGCATGGATTCATGAAGAATCGTTCCTGCCAAACCAATCTATTAACCTTCTATGAGGAGGTGAGCTGCCATCTAGATAAAGGAAGGCCTGTAGACGTGGTGTATCTGGATTTTGCAAAAGCATTTAATACAGTTCCCCATAAACTTTTACTGTACAAAGTAATGCCCTGTACACATGAGCAGAATTTCCGTCGGAAAAAAAGTAGGATGGGTTTTCCGACGGAATTCTGCTCAAGCTTGGGTTGCATAAACACGGTCACACCAAATTCCGACCGTTAGGAATGTGGTGACGTACAACACTACGACGAGCCGAGAAAAGTTCAATGCTTCTGAGTATGTTTTGAATTGTTTCTGAGCATGCATGTTTTTTTTCCTGTCGGAATTCATACAGACGAATGGATTTTCCGATAGGAATTTTTTCCATTTCTCTATCTAAGCCTGTCAGAAATTCCAATGGAAATGGTTCGGGTGCAAAGTGGGGTCCCCCAGGGTTCTGTCCTGGGACCAATCATATTTAATTTCTTCATAAATGACCTGGAGGATGGGATAAGCTAAGCAGGGCAATAACTTATCTGCAGGATGTGGAAACCTTGCAAGAAGATCTGAACAAATTAATGTGGTGGTGGGCAGCTACATGGCAAATGAGGTTTAATGTAAAAAAAAAATAATGCATTTGGGTGGAAAAAATATAAATGCAATCTACTCACTGGAGGAGAACCTCTGGGGAAATCTAGGATGGAAAAGGACCTGGGGGTCCTAATAGATGACAGGCTCAGCAATGGTTTGCAATGCCAAGCTGCTGCTAACAAAGCAAACAGAATATTGTCATGCATTAAAAAGGGTCTCAACTTCAGGGATAAAACAATCATTCTCCCACTCTACAAGACTCTGGTCTGGCTGCACCTGGAGCATGCTGTCCAGTTCTGGGCACCAGTCCTCAGGACTTTCCAAAATAAAGTTATATTTTTCAAAGGCAATAAAGGTGAACTTCAACATCTCCTCCACCAACATCCTTGATCCAAACAGGTGTGCCCCAGCCTCTCACCTCAAAGAAAGACCCCAATGGGTCTTAGGACGCTTCTGGTCACAGCAGACCATTAAGGAATCCTCTCTTTGTAATATCCCATAGAGTTGCGGTATACGGAAATGGCAATGGATCAAGATAAACTGGTATTCCTTCTGAGTAGATATAATCTCCTTAGACTCCTCCAATCTCCTCCATTAAACACTCTGGTTTGCTTATCAGCTTGGAGGAGATGTTTACCACATATTAATTAAAGTTCACATTTATTGCCTCTGAAATATTGCACTTTTTTTGGAATGTCCGTCATTGGACTTTGAAGCTATTTTGCACAGTCTGCACATTTCTGTGGATTATGGACTATTGAAGTTACACTTTTGGACTCGTTCTTATTGCACATGTAATTTGCACTTTATATATGTTATTTGGACTTGTAGTTTTTTTATTGAGTGTGCACCGCTTATACATTTACTCCAATTCAGTACTGTGGGGACACCCTTTATTTTATGTTGGCTACCGTCCTTTATATATTCAATTGAGTGATTTGCGCATCAGGCCACTAATTACCTGATCTTGGCGTACCTTCCTGACCATCCATGTCTGTTATTTGCCCCGACCTTGGCTTGTTCTCCTGAGTATCCATGTGTTTAACCCTGTACTGATGCTTCTGCTCTGTCCACCAGAGCCAGTCCATGAGCCAGAGCTGAGAGCCCCCCCGGGGCCACGACCTGGAGTCAGCTGCAGCCATATCCATCCTCACCTCTAGAGGCTCTGGTGAAAATCTGCTGGCTTTAAGATTCCACGCCCTGGGGAATCTTACGCTCTAGCCTCCTGTTTGGTCCGTGTCAGTGTTCAAGGGGAGCTGCTATCCTGGACCACCCAGAGTTCCATCCACAGCAGTTAGCTGAAGGGTCCACAGCCTTAGCGGTGCGTTCCTAACCCCAGCAGTGTGCATCTGTGACCTGACACTCCCTGCGGGCAGGGTTTTGATACAACTTAACTTTAATTGCCTATCCATGGCATTAGAAGGATGAACAGAGACAAGAAATGAAATGGGCCTTTTTATCATTTAGATGGCTTTTCTCAACCATATTTCATTCTAGTTTATTTGTGCTGACAAATTATTAAAGTGGTTCTGAAGGCTGAAGTTTGTTTACCTTATTGCACTCTCTGCATTATGGTAAAAAACAACAACATTTGAATTCAGGTTCCCCAGCCCCCCTTATACTTGCCTGAGCCCGAAACAGTGATGTGTATGAGAGTAGCGTCTCTCTCGGCTCTCTCCCTCCTCATGGGCTCAGAGACAGCAGCGGTAGCCATTGGCAGCCAGTGAGGAAGAAGCAAGGACAGGGCTGAGCTGTGCTCTGTGTGTCCATGGATAAGCAGTGCCAGCCCGGGATTGAGCACACACGAGTGTCGCCATAGCAAGTGGCTTGTTATTGTGGTCACTCAGTGGGAGAAAGGAGCCAGGAGCGCTGCCATGGGACCCAAGAAGAGGAGGATCGGGGCTGCGCTGTGCAAAACCATCATGTTTGTTATTGACAAAAAAAAAAATTAAAGGTTCACAATCATTTCACTTTCACTTCTTTAGCTGTAGATAGTAATGTGCTCTTTCAATTGCCACTCATTTCTAAAAAAGTGGATCACATCTGAAAATAAAATGTTCATTCATCTTAAAAAAGGATTTCATTTCTTGATGAGCATGGAGAAAACAATAAATATATGAAATTATAGAGCTGACATGTAACATGTTTTTGCTGGCCAAGAAAATTAGCTTGGAAGTATTTAAATATATGCAAGAACAAATCTGTTGACTAGTATGTAGCTCGATCAGTGTGGTGTTTGCTGGCTGGGCAAACTTTCTGGCAGACAAACAGAGAACAGATTTTTGGACTGGAAACAAACAATTATGCATTCACCTAACATTTTACATTGTTTTCTGAACAAGGCAAATAGGAGAAGCACATTCAGAAAATGCAATTCTAAATAATTTCTATTAACGCAGAGCATGCAGAGTTAAAATATATGCGCAGATAAATTGTCAACTTATTTCATGTTGCTTGATAGAGAACTTCAAGCAAACACAACATACAGAATTATTTATGCAGTGTTAATAGTTATTAACCTGTGTATGTTTTGTGTTTCGGAAAACTGCCAAGAAACCTTCTGTTCTATTTCAGTTTTGCCAAAAACAGCCTTAAAGGAAACCATTCATGAGATAACTAAATGAGTGAAATTAAGAATTTTAATTTTCCAGAAATCTTGGCAAAAAAGTATTTAAAAATCTGACTTTTTAGGACCCTGTGGGCCACAAAAGATCCTTTCAACTGTTTTTGACCACTTCTTTTGCCAAAATAGAAAAAAGGAAAAAAAAATGTAAATGACAGCATACAAATAATTATTGAATACACACAAAAAATGAGAAATACCGTAATAAACACACAATAAACACACAAAAATTGAGAAATAATAAACACAAAAAAAAATACTTAAAAAAAAGTTAGATCACCAGGTATGACATTCGTTACATAGTTGCATTGGTCCAGCTCAGACCATACCTGTGGGATTTTTCTATAAGCTGGAAATTACTGTAGTAGACACCGCTACTCCAGTGATCTTCTTGGTCTTGTGCCAAGCAATTGGGTTCTTGGTCTTGTGCCAAGCAATTGCCTTGCTGCATTTATTACACAGGACTTCGACTTGGCACAAACTGAAGCACTTAAGTTATAAATGAACACATGAGCGATTGGTAACGATCACTCACTGTGTTCATTCAGAAAAGAAGGGCACTGGTAATTTACATAGTTACCAGCCCTTCTCCCGCTTTCCATTGTGAAACACCCTGGCACATCCCGTGCACACGCTATGGTGAAGATACAAGTGAGCCATATACTGTACATACAGTGGGGATCGAAAGTTTGGGCACCCCAGGTAAAAATTTGTATTAATGTGCATAACGAAGCCAAGGAAAGATGGAAAAATCTCCAAAAGGCATCAAATTAAAAATTATAGACGTTCTTATAATATGTCAAAAAAAGTTAGATTTTATTTCCATCATTCAAACTTTCAAAATTACAGAAAACAAATAAATGGCGTCTGCAAAAGTTTGGGCACCCTGCAAAATTTATAGCATGCACTGCCCCCTTTGCAAAGCTGATACCTTCCAGTGTCATGGATTGTTCTCAATCATCTTCTGGGAAGACCAGGTGATGTCAATCTCAAAGGTTTTAAATGCCCAGACTCATCTGACCTTGCCCCAACAATCAGCACCATGGGTTCTTCTAAGCAGTTGTCTAGAAAACTGAAACTGAAAATAGTTGACGCTCACAAAGCTGGAGAAGGCTATAAGAAGATAGCAAAGCGTTTTCAGATGTCAATATCCTCTGTTCAGAATGTAATTAAGAAATGGCAGTCATCAGGAACAGTGGAAGTTAAAGCAAGATCTGGAAGACCAAGAAAAATATCAGACAGAACAGCTCGCAGGATTGTGAGAAAAGCAATTCAAAAACCACGTTTGACTGCACGATCCCTCCAGAAAGATCTGGCAGACACTGGAGTTGTGGTACACTATTCCACTGTAAAGAGATACTTGTACAAATATGGTCTTCATGGAAGAGTCATCAGAAGAAAACCTCTTCTACGTCCTCACCGCAAAAATCAGCGTTTGAACTTTGCAAATGAACATATAGACAAGCCTGATGCATTTTGAAAACAAGTTCTGTGGGCCTATGAGGTTAAAATAGAACTTGTTGTCCGGAATGAACAAAGGTACGTTTGGAGAAGAAAGGGCACAGAATTTAATGAAAAGAACCTCTGTCCAACTGTTAAGTATGCTTTGGGGTTGTATTGCAGCCAGTGGCACAGGGAACATTTCACGAGAAGAAGGAAACATGGATTCAATAGAATTTCAGCAAAATTTGGATGGTAACTTGATGCCATCTGTGAAAAAGCTGAAGTTAAAGAGAGGATGGCTTCTACAAATGGATAATGACCCTAAACACACCTCAAAATCCACGGGGGATTTCATCAAGAGGCGTAAACTTAAGGTTTTGCCATGGCCTTCACAATCTCCTGACCTCAACATAATTGAAAATCTATGGATAGACCTTAAAAGAGCAGTGCGTGACAGACAGCCCAGAAATCTCAAAGAACTGGAAGACTTTTGTAAGGAAGAATGGGCAAAGATACCTCAAACAAGAATTGAAAGACTCTTGGCTGGCTACAAAAAGCATTTACAAGCTGTGATACCTGCCAAAGGGGGCAGTACAAGATATTAACTCTGCATTGTGCCCAAACTTTTGCAGACACCATTTTTTTGTTTTCTGTAATTTTGAAAGTGTAAATGATGGAAATAAAATCTAACTTGTTTTGACATATTATAAGAAATGTCTAATCTGTAATTTGATGCCTTTTCGAGATTTTTCCATCTTTCCTTGGCTTCGTTATGCACATTAATATCCATCCATCCCCAAAGGTTCTCAATTGGATTTAGATCAGGGGAACACGCAGGATGGGCCAAAAGAGTGATGTTATTCTCCTGGAAGAAGTATCTTGTCCTGCGGGCATTGTGTACTGTAGTGTTGTCCTGTTGAAAAACCCAGTCGTTACCACACAGACAAGAGCCCCCAGTCATGAGGAATGCTCTCTGCAACATCTTGACATAGCCAGCGGCCGTTTGACGCCCCTGCACTTCCTGAAGCTCCATTGTTCCACTGAAGGAAAAAGCACCCCAGACCATTATGGCGCCCCCTCCACTGTGGCGCATAGAAACTGTGGCGCATAGACTCCAACAGCACCTACCATCCCTCATCCATTTAGATCATGTGGGGTTTGTCCAGACTAGGGAAGCCAGGGACAATATCACTAAAGTATTAAACCTGTTACACGTTGCAGTAGATAGTAAAACACCATGTCTTTTTCTTGGGACGGATGCCGAAAAGGCGTTCAACTGGGTCAACTGGGCGTTCATGTTCGAGACGCTGGGATATATAGGCCTGGGGAGTAAGATGCTTCGTTGGATAACTGCAGCCTACACTGAACCTACGCCCAGTGTTAGAGCTAATGGGGTGCTTTCAGAGACCTTCACAGTTACCAACGGCACTAGACAGGTTTGCTCCCTATCGCCCTTCCTGTTTGCACTCTCCCTGGAACCCTTCTTGTGCCACATTCCATTGAACTCAAACATCACAGGCATAGGAGTGAACGGAAGGCAATATAAAATCTCTGCCTATGCTGACGACCTGATGTTCACCCTTACAAATCCCATGGTCTCCCTGCCAAATCTGCTACGCGAGTTCGAATTATATGGCCAGCTTTCCAATTTTAAGATCAATTTTACCAAATCTGAGGCAATGGGCATAGGGCAAATTGTGGACGCAGCTGGAGCAAGATCAGAGTGAAATCCCCCTTATTAGGGTCCCATGGTGTTACACAGCACTGACACCCAAAGTTAAGCAACATCCACTAATAGGTAACACGGCCAGAGAGTGTGCACGCCTGCTATCGGGACCCCCTTTCTCGACGTGCGAATCCCCTTTGAGACCCGTGATAGGTCACCCCCAATTTGGACCAGGTTTACACGATAGGATCTTTCGCAAATTGCGGGAAGCGGGAGTTCACCAAGCATCACATTTTAGCACCCTGGGTAGATGGAGGACGTGTTCTGAGCTGGTGGACCCTAACGGACAGTTTAGATTAGACTTCATGAGAGCTTTTCAATTAAGTCACTTTCTTAAGACCATTTCCCCCCCCCCCCCCCCCGATGCTCTGCAACACCCACTTACGACTATAGAAGAGCTCTGCTCAGAGACTGGGGCGATTGCCCATACATTATCTTTGATGTATGCTGCATTGATAACACCTCAGGGAGACCACGAACTTCCGACTCTATTTAAATGGGAGAGAGACCTAGACCGTCATTTTACTTTGAATGAGAAAAAACGGATAATTCAGTTTACTCATAAGTCTTCCAGGTGCTCTAAATGCCAGGAAACCAACTAGAAACTTCTTACACGTTGGTACAGGACCCCTGCCCTTCTACACAAATTATTCCCGACGTCTTCAGACCTTTGTTGGAGGTGCCAGAATAGTAGGGGTACCCTTTTACATATATTCTGGTCGTGCCCTTGTATTAGGGGGTTCTGGAAGGGGGTTCGTAAAATTGCACAACAATTCACGGACTGTACGATTCCGGAAGACCCAGCTTTTTTCCTTCTGCATGCAACTGATATTCTGATGCGAGTTTATGAAAAGTCAATTATCCATCACCTTCTTGATGCAGCCAAACATTGTATACCACTTAACTGGAAGTCACCTCATCCCCCGTCTATAGCCTCCTGGCTCCGGAAGGTTGACGAAATCGGTCGTTTGTAGGATTTGGTCCTCACCGGCCAAAAGCGACAAGAGACCTACAAAGATATTTGGCAACCCTGGAATATATTCAGGTACTCAATAGAGGGCCAACGCCTCAGAGAGACCGACACGCATAACTGATAGTTTCATATACATCATTATCAGGTTCATATGAACCATATTTCATAAGAACATCTGGGAAGTGAACTAGGACAATACCGCATTAAAGGATTAACACCTAAACCTCCATGCCTGCAAGCCCCCTTCCCCCTCCCTTTCCCTTCGACTCTTCACCTCCCTCCATTTTGCCTTTTTATTTCTTAACCTTCTGAGTTTCTTTCTGGGGCCTTGGCCGCCCCTCTATTTCTTATTTGATTTTCACTTCCCTAAGAAAATGGAAAATAAATATAATTTAAGTTTATGATATCCATGTAGGTGCACGAGCAATATTGCTGATTATCTGTTCTTATTGTTATTTTTTCTTTGTTTGTAATCCTTATGGACCAGTTCCCTTGATATAAATACAAAAAAAAGAAAACATCTCAGGTGGGATCTGCTTGTCATGCCAGTAACGTTGGAAACCATCAGGACCATCAAGCTTACATTTTTTCTCATCAGAGAATAAAACTTTCTTCCACCTTTAAATGTCCCATGTTTGGTGCTCTCTTGCAAAGTCCAAACGAGCAGTTCTGTGGCATTCATGGAGACGAGGTTTTTAAAGACGTTTTTTGTTTTGGAAGCCCTTCAGTCTCAGATGCCGTCTGATGGTTATGGGGCTGCAGTCAGCACCAGTAAGGGCCTTAATTTGGGTCAAGGATCGTCCAGTGTCTTGACGGACAGTCAATTGGATCCTCCGGCACAGTGCTGGTGACATTTTTGTTGGGTTTTCCATTTGACTTTTTTGTTTCATAACCCTCAGGATCATTTAAGAAATTCCAAATGACTGTCTTACTGCGTCCCACCTCAGCAGCGATGGCGGGCTGTGAGAGACCCTGCTTATGCAGTTCAGCGATCGGACCATGTTCAAAAAGGGAGAGTTTTTTTTGCCTTTGCCATCACAACGTGTGACTACCTGACAGAAAATGACAATCTTTGCACAGATTTGGCCTGTTAAAGGCATGTGGTCCCAAAATTTGGATCAGCTGAAAAACAGCCTGTTTCAGTTCAATCGTTATTTTCAATTAATTGAATGCTCAAAAACTGTTTTGTCTCACTCTCATTTCTTCTTGTTGCATGTTGAAGCTCTACTTGGAACCTTTTAAAGATCCAACAATGTAAAATATGATTTTTTTGCCATTTTTCAAGTGGTCTTAAACTTTTGATCAAGACTGTATCTCATCATTGGCACTCTGAGGGGATCCTACAAGAACTGTACGGTGTACGCTGAGCTCCTCTGTTTATATGTAAGGGGAAAGTAGTTTATGAGAGCATGTGAAGGATATGATAAAGAGAAACATGCTGCTGCATGGTAGTTTTGGAATGTATATTTGGAAGCATAAAATGATGCTTGTAAACTGTTCCCATTGCATGGGAATTTTCCCAAGAGTGCAATAAATGTGTGAAGTTACACTTTGAGAAGAATACCTATTTACATGCAGGAAAAAAAAAAACAGGAGTTCTGGGGAAATTCCCTTGCATAGTGCAACGTCGCTTGCAAGGTGAACAGACTATTTGCCTTTAGTAAATCAACCCAACCAAGTGGACTTCATGATTTTAGCCCAGTTGCAATATTTGCTGGATTGAATTAGCCGTTGACTGACTGATTTTATGTTTTTTTTTTGCCTACAGCTGTTTTGCTAATTGCAATCTCTGCTTAAAAATCCTAAAACATTTATTTAAGGTTCCAAAAAAAGAGTTTTAGAATTGCTTGTTTTTACACTATTACCTTTTTGTACAACTGGCTATTTTTATCTTCTTAGCATAATAGAATTCAGTTACACAGATGGACACTATTACCTCCATTATTCAAGAAATGAGGCCGTTATTTAAACATATTGACGTCATGTTGTTGATCAATTGTTCATCTGGGCTGATCTGCCACTAGACACCAATGTTATAAAAGACCAAAGTACTCTACCTACAATGCATGTTCATCTTCAGCCATTGATACAAAATGCATTCATTAAAGTGTATTTCCCTGATGAATTGACATCCATCTAATGAGTCCTTCCATGGCAGAAGAAAAGGATGTTTATTTCAAAAGGTAGTAAAACTGGATGATTATAATAATAGCAATAAAAAGTCAAAATTAAGATTTAGTCAAATAATGGCAGTAACATATTTTTTATGTCTAAGAGATGTAGGAAGAAATGTTGGTTTTAGTTACAGAGTGATCCATAGTGCGAGGACAGCACAGTTTGTTAACTGATCTAGCTACACAAATTAATATTTTCATCTTATCCTCTCACTACCACAGCCTCTCTCAACACACAGACAATATGGGGGAGATTTACTAAATCTGGTGCGCACACCCAATCTGGTTCAGCTGTGCATAATAACCAATCAGCTTTTAACTTCAGCTTGATCAATTAAAGGGTAACTCCACTTTCATGGGAAAGAAATGAGCAAAAAAAATAAAAAATAATATAGTGTATACAATTATATTGTAATTACATTTTATTAAGATTTTCCTTTCCTTTTTACTATGCAGGCTGTAATTTTCTTCTAACTGCAATGCAACGTGGCTACCTAAAATGCCCCTAGGTGGCATTTTGTACACCATCTGTGTACAGAATGCTTTTAGGTAGCCATGCTTTACTGCTTGTGTAATTTGCTTACTGATTTTCCAAGAAGTCTGCACTAAAATACAAGTCAGATTTTTGGCATCCCCTGCAACAAAAATGCAATTTTTGGTAAGATACTCCCCAAAGGAAATTACATCTAAAGGTGCAACAGCTGACTGATAATTATAAAACCACTCCCATACCGAGTCATTAAGAACCCTTTCACACTGAGGGAGTATTCAGCTATAGCGTTAAAAATAGCGCCTGCAATCCACCCTCAAACAGTTGCTCCATTGTCTCCAGTGTGAAAGCCCGAGCGGTGCGCTAGCAGGACTGTAAAAAAGTCCTGCTAGCCGCATCTTTGGAGCGATGAAGGAGCTGTGTTTTTATCGTTCCTCCACCGCTGCTGCCCATTGAAATCATTGGGACACCGCAGGTATACCGCCCGCAATGTGCTGCTTTAGCAGCGCATTGCGGGCGGTTTTAACCCTTTCTCGATCGCTAGCAGGGGTTAAAAGCGCCCAACTAGCGGCCGAAATGCGCCGCAAATCCGCCCATAGCGTCGGCGGTAAAAATAGCGGCGTTTTACCACCGACGCTATGGGCAGCTCATTGTGAAAGGGGTCTAAAAAACAGCAATTTCTTCAGAATAACAAAAGGTAGGACTCTGCAACAAACTTTATTAAAATCTATGCAATGTACATAGATCACCCAGAGGGGAATGTTTTTTCCCCAACAAACGTAGGGGAAAATTGAAATTGATACTAAAGTCTCTATTTTTTTTGTTTATAAAACCAAACTTGTCATACTTGCCAGTGCAGTAGTTTTGGACAAAACAGCCCCGATCCTCCACTTCTGGGGTCCCCCACTGGCGCTCCTGGCCCCTCCTTTTTGCTGAAGCAGCTTGCCGTGGGGCATCAGAGCTGAGCTGCTGCTCTGTCTGTCTATTCAGATGTGGGGCTGCTGTTCGGCCCCACCCTCTCTCTCCACTCATTGGCTCACTGACTTTGATTGACAGCAGTGGGAGCCAATGGCGCCACGCTGCTATCTCAGCCAATGAGGGGGGAGAGTCCCGGGCAGCCAAGACTGTCCTGCAACATCGCTGGATCTAGATGGACCTCAGATAAGTATTAGGGGGCTGAGGGTGACTGCTGCACACTGAAGTTTTTTTATCCTAATGCATATGCATTAAGACAAAAAAAACTTCTGACTTTACAACCACTTTAAGCTTTGACAATAAAACCTAGAAGCTGATTGGTTACCATGCACAGCTGTACCAGATTCTGTGTGCACCAGTTTTAGTAAATCTACCCCCTGTCTGATCTCAGGGCTGGGTAAATCAGCTGAAACACCCAATTGGCTGCTGTGAGGCTGCTGGTCAGAATCAAAAGCTGTGCAGGTGCATGTATGTTATGGATCAGCAGCAACATTTGAATTTGCATGGGCAAAGCTTGTTTTTTTTATGATTCTGTATGTGAACGAAAGGAAGAATTTGTTGGCCTGGTGTTCTCCTTTAAGAGCTGTATTTATTGTTTACAGTATTGCAGTTATTCATACAAAAAACCCGGTGACATTCCAGTACGAAGAAAACTTATCAAGCTTTGCTTGGAAAACTGATGCTGAAATGTTCCACCCAAAAAGCAAAATGACTTCAGACTATTATATGTGCATGCCATTGCTGTTCTATTTTTTTCCCTCTTTCCCAGAAAAAGCCTGAAAAGCATACGATGGATGTAACAGAACATTTCTTTAAAACTTAGTCAAGTGTTAATCATCTCATGTATGTTACAGGCAATGTGTGAGATGATTCATTCTATAGAATGCCTAGGCAATCTATAGAATGCTTTAATGCAAAACATTAAATGTCTGTGTTATTTTAATATGCTATATACTTTCCCTAGGTATTGTATATAATAGTGGCACAACCAGTGGCGGCTGGTGCTCAAAATTTTTGGGGGGGCGCAAAGGAAAAAAAAATTGCAGTCTCACTGTGCCCAAACGCAGCCACTGTTACATGCCATCAAATGCAGCCACTGTGCCATCAATTCGCACCACTGTGCCATGCCATTAAACGCAGTCACTGTGCCATCCATTGTCACCACTGTGCCATGCCATTAAACGCAGCCACTGTGCCATCCATTGTCACCACTGTGCCATCCATTGTCACCACTGTGCCATACATTGTCACCACTGTGCCATGCCATTAAACGCAGCCACTGTGCCATCCATTGTCACCACTGTGCCATGCCATTAAACGCAGCCACTGTGCCATACATTGTCACCACTGTGCCATGCCATTAAACGCAGCCCCTGTGCCATACATTGTCACCACTGTGCCATGCCATTAAACGCAGCCACTGTGCCATACATTGTCACCACTGTGCCATACCATTAAACGCAGCCACTGTGCCATCCATTGTCACCACTGTGCCATCCATTGTCACCACTGTGCCATGCCATTAAATGCAGCCACTGTGCCATCCATTGTCACCACTGTGCCATGCCATTAAACGCAGCCACTGTGCCCTTTAATGGTCGCCGCTGTGCCAATTGTCCCCACTGTGCCGTGTGCCCTGTAAATTGCGTTCTTCCCCCCCCCCCCCGCCCGGCACTTACCTTTACTGGAGTCATCCACGTCCCACGATGTCTTCTCCCGCCCTCGATGACTGACAGGCGTCTCAGCCAATCAGGTTACAGGTAGCCAGAACCGGCCAACCTGATTGGCTGAGGCGCCTGTCATCTTATTCAAGGGGCGTACAGTCTGTGCGCTCCGAGAATAAGATTCCGGGACCCGGGGGCTGTATTGGGAAAGCCTATCAGAGCTGTTGGCTTTGATAGACATTTCCCTACAGCCAACCAGCTGCCGTTATTCAGATGGCCGGACATTGAGCGCCGACCATCTGAATAACAGCGGCAGCGGCGAAAATAACATAGATTCGTGCAATGCATGAATCTATGTTATTTGACTCAGTGGCGGTGAGAGCCAGAGGGGGCGGCGCTCCAGCGCCCTCTATGGACGAACCGCCACTGGGCACAACATTACCATAGACACTGGCCTGACCTCATAGACTGTGCATGACAATTCCCCACAACCACCACATTACTCTCTTCAAAAATAAAGAATACTTTTCTAATGCCCGTACAAGCTCATACAACCTATTTCAAGAAACTCTGGCCCAGATTCACATTGAACTGCGGCGGCGTAACGTATCGTAGATACGTTACACCGCCGCAAGTTTTCATCGCACGTGCCTGATTCACCAAGCACTTGCATGAAAACTTACGCCGGCGGCCTCCGGCGTAAGCCCGCGTAATTCAAAGGGGCGTGTGCCATTTAAATTAGGCACGCTCCCGCGCCGGACCTACTGCGCATGCTTCGTTTTGAAATTCACGCCGTGCTTTGCGCGAAGTGACGTCATCAAGGGTAGAAATAATGTTAGTTTTTTCAGACACACTTACAGATGCTACTAATGTTGCCATTGCGGAGTCTGACATTAAGGCCTCATGCATGCTGGGCATTTAGTGCTAGTGGCAGCATGTTAAACTCTGTGGAAGGCGAAAAGCTGCTGCAGTTTAATAAAGTTGGATGGTGAATTTAGTGGTACTAACATTTAGAGCAGTATCCACCCAGGGACAAATGCCCATAGTGCAGACGGCTTTCGCCCCTGGGTGCATACTGCCCTATATGTTAATACATCTTGAGTGCCCTCTCTAGCCTCAACTGCTTTCAGACACTCAAAGGGGGTTATTTACGAAAGGCAAATCCACTTTGCACTGGGGTTAATTTGCTAAAGGCAAATACACTGTGCAGTTGCACTCTGCAAGAGCAGTTGCTCCAGAGCTTAGTAAATGAGCAAAAGCTCTGCTGACTTCCACCATCCAATCATGTGTAAAAAAAAATGAATTTTTTTTTTTTTCCTTGCATGTAATTGGGTACTTTTTTGCAAAGTGAAGCCTTGCCTCATTTACTAAGCTCTGGAGCAACTGCACTTGCAAATGCACAGTCTATTTGCTTTTAGTAAATCAACCCCATGGGGAAATGAGTATAACAGTGACTGAAAATCAAACATCAATCGTGAGCCAGGCTTCCTTCCCTTCATGCAGTGCACATTCACCAAATCTATAGTGCTGCCATAGAGAGTGCAGCCAACACACTTAGTAGGATGGATGGATAGATATAAGCCAGATAAAAACCTTCTCCAGTGGGATCCTTTCATTAATCTTCTTTAGGGGACACTTTCCAGCTCATTTGTTAAAAAAATACCTCCAAAACGACATGATTGAATAAAAGTGTAGCATTTATGCAACTGAATGTAGCAGCAATACAATTAATTCCAATACCAATGATAATAATCAACCACTGTTAAAATAAACCGCTCATTCACTTACATCAAAACGGTGCCAGCTTGGAGACTGGTGTTGCGGCCTGACGTCACATAGATAGCTCCGCCCTACGCGTTTCCCAACAAATGGATGTCCTCAGGGGCTTCAGCACACAATTTTTTTTAACAAAACTGAAATTGAACACATAAATAGAAATATTAAAAGAAATGTGCAGAAAAATAATACCTTCGGGGGAAAGTGGAAGGAGTTAATTAGGGCTGATTAGTGTTAACGAAGGGTTACTAAGTGGTTAACTAGGAACAACTTATCTGGAAATTAATGAAACAGAGTAAATACAAAATAAGAATATTACATTTTACGTCTGAATGACTGAACAATCTTATAAACACAAACATATTCTAAATGTTTCATTGCAGTGGCTTCAGACCCGTCTGTACTGCACTGCAAGTACTGGTTGTCATTTTGACAGCTGGGAATTGCTTAACCTCCCTGGCGGTATGATTCTTTCCGAAAAAAACATGCTGAAAGCAGTACCATTATTTGCAAGGAAATTTGGCGTTTTATATTGTAGGCCTGTAATTTTTATAAATAACTCACTTAAATCTGACCAAACAAGATTCTAATAGGCATCCCGGGTATGACATTTTTTTAAAACAAAATTATAAATTATAATATAATAAATAACTATAAATAATTATAACAAATAATAATATAATTATAATAAAAATTATTCAATAATGTAATCAAATCAAAATCACTGAAATTTGCTCAGTTGCAGAATTGTCGTTGTCATTATTTTTTTTTTTATGACAAATTTCCCCACAAATCGCTATCGCACAATTCTGCAAGTGATTATAATTTATTATCGCTGTTTTCTAGCTGATCTAAAACTATTTTTGACATAAAGGGACACTTTTGGTTGCTATGGACAATCTACAGTTTGCAGGGAGAAAAAAAGGTTTTTATTATATAAAATGACATGCATGACACAGGGCAGACCACTAGGGACAAGGGGTGTGTGTTTTTTTTACATACAGTACTGTAATCTATAAGATTACAGTATACTGTATGTAATGTGTTTGTTTACCTTTTTAAATTTGGCGCCGTTCTCCGTCCCCGTGCCTCGTAATGTCGCAGGGAACGGAGATCGGCGGCACAGGAGGACGCTGTGTGAATCGAACGAGGTCCCGCTCGCTCACACAGCGCGGTGGCATCGCTGGATCCAGGGACAAGGTAAGTAAAACTCCCTGTACATCCAGCGAGGCAAGCCCGAGTCTGACTCGGGGTTACCGATCCTAGCCCAAAAATCTCACCCCGAGTCAGACTCGGGAACACCGCCCAGGAGGTTAAAAGAGAGACAGGGGACCGGCATCAGGGAGAGAGGGACAGGTTGTGCTATGGATTTTCTGGTTCTTAGCTGAAGCTTGTGTATAGCATATCTCAGATCTCCAAAAGAAGTTTGGGTTATAAAGCAATTGTCATAATATAAAATATAATTTTGGTTATAAGTACTGCTACTACAACGGGTCGAACAAAAAAATAATAATAATCTGACAGCGGAGAGACTTCCCCCACCATCAAAATACATTTATAAGCACTGCCGGCTATAGGAAGTGGATTATGATTGATTAGTTAAGATACAATTGTAACTTAAAGTGGATGTAAACCCGATTCATGAAATTTAAACTGGTCACATATATTTGCAGTGTTTTCTTATCTCTCTTCAAAGCACTATGTCTCATGGCTTTCTCCTGCTCCGTTCTTGTGTTATTCGCATGATAACTTCTGACAAGTTCTCCGACACATGTGATAAAACCAGCCTGAATTTTTTGTCAGGGTGGGTGCTATAAAGAGATTAGCAGAAATCTGCTCTACTCACAGTACAGCTCTGAAAGTCTATGCCTATGTGGAGTCGGGTATGTGCCTTTCCTCCAATCAGCTATCTCTCAGTGTAATCCAACACTACACTGCTGAATGAGGAAGTAAAAATTCTAAACAGTATATAAAGCTGAATTCAGCAGATATACAAATACAATTTATGCAGGGGGATTTGTTTCATCTCTGTGTATCATCTGAGGCTGTTCACTTCACTGGGCATATATGAGGGTTTGCATCCACTTTCCATTATGTAGTCTCATAACCTGATTGATTGGAATACAATCGTATCCATGAATAAAGTATCTCAGTGCTATCATTTTATGCAAAATATTTTTTAACTCTCTGCCATAGCTGATTGACACAATTTGATTAAATCCCTCCTAATTAAATCTAAATTGATCGGAGGGAAATTTATGTATTTTCAGTTGCTTACAAATTTGATAGTTTTTATGAAATTTCACATTGATCAAATAATAAAATTAAAGCTTATGGCCATTATTAGTATACAATAATGTGAACCCTAATGTAGGGCTTGCGGATTTGTGAAAGTCTTTAGTAACATTAGTAATTTTCAATAATGTCATACAAGCTTCTCCATATGTAATCACTGTGTGAAATACAGCTATAAACACAATGCAGGGAAGCACACAAGCATTTTGGCAAAAAGCAGTTTCTTATACTTTGTCATAGTGCCCTCCATTTCCAAAAAAAAAGCATCGTACTCAAAAACACGTGTCGACAATTTCAGATACTAAATTATGCTCAGAGCACACTAGAATAAATACATAATCATTAAAAATCTCTTTACAATCAGATTTACCCATTGCTGTATTGGCACCACGTTAGTCAGCAGTGAATACAATTGCCAGACTTACCTTCCCAACCAACTGCTTTTCTGATGTCTCCACCTACATCTACTTCTGCTTCATGGAGTAAACTCACATTGCCAGTTTGGACTGTGATGAAAGATGACACTCTTAAAGCGGAACTAAACCCATCGATTTAACAGTTTCATAAACAGTTACATTCTCGGCATGCCAGGGAATGCTGTTCTCCATGAAATGTGCCAGTTTTACAAAGAAGCTACATTGGCACCTGCTTGACAAAGCAAAAATATGGAACATCTTACCCCTTTGTGTTCCTTTTGTGCATTTAGAGGTTTGACTCTACCCAATAGTTTATTTTTAGCTTTGGGAAAAGTGAGATAGGCTTTATCCCCCGGTAGACTTTTATAGCTGTCCATGACCCCAACAAGGAGATTTCATGCAGCCAGGGCTCAGTTCTAAATTGAACTTCTTAGTTTTTATACTGTGTTTGTAGTACAGGGAAACCTTGGATTGCGAGTAACGTGGTTAACGAGCGTGTCGCAATACGAGCATATTTAAAAAAAAATCCTGACTCGGTTTCCGAGTGTTGTCTCGCAAAACTAGCAGAATTCAAGCCACAGCGGTGTGCAGTACCGCATTTGGCCAGAGGTTCGGAGGCGCCGGAGCCGATCGGAAATACTCAGAAACACTCAAATACTCCATTCCCGAGCCTTTCCAAGGGTTTCCGAGTTCAGCCAAGCTGTCCCTGAGTATTTCCGAGGCTCTCTAGCGCCCCCACCTCTGGCCACATGTGCTATCGCATGCCATAGAAGTCAATGCGGGAACAATTTTTTTTCGTTTCAATTAACTTCTATGGGGAAATTCAACTTGATATGCAAGTGCTTTGGATTACGAGCATTCTCCTGGAATGGATTATACTCATAATCCAAGGTTCCACTGTACTCAGTGTTAGTATCACCAAGCCAGGAGTAGTCTAAAACTCGCCAAATGTGGATCGAAATGTAGCTGTTTCAGCAAAAAACTGATGAATTTCGTCTATGAGAACAACTTATCATGAATGGTCTTGGTGGAAAATTTCTGCTCAATCAGCATATGCGGACAATGGGCTGCAGCGCTGAACAGTGTATTCTGATGGTTGAGACAAATACATAGCGGGGAGGATTTCTCCATCTATCTCGAATGTGTGGAAACAGAGAACATGTCAGTGCTAAGATTTATCTCCCAGCCACCAATCAGATTAAAAACTGCCTTGGTAGTCTTGATGTGATTGGTGATGGTACAGGAAAAAATGGAAAAAGCATGAGCTCCAGTAAGTACACTGCCAGTAACCATGTAAGGTGCTGTCTGGATTCTAGCTGTAGTGGATTGGTGAGAAGTCAAATTAAGGTAAATGTAATGTTTGCTGGATAAAAATAGTAGAAATAGATAGAAATAGTAGCTTTTCTTGTTGCCTGACATTGCTCCATAAAGGTTAAAGCGGTAGTTCCCCCTCCAAATTTTTTTTACCCTTAGTCTGATGCTCATTTTGTCTAGGGGAATCGGCTAGTTGTTTTAAAATCGACGCTGTACTTACCGTTGTAGAGAGCGATCTTCTCCGCCGCTTCCGGGTATGGGTCTTCGGGAGTGGGCGTTCCTTCTTGATTGACAGGCTTCCGACGGTCGCATCCATCGCGTTACGAGTAGCCGTCACGGCGCCTGCGAAACCGGCGTTCGGCTACTTTCGGAAAATCGTGACGCGATGGAAGTGACCGTCGGAAACAAGTCGCAAGACTGTCAATCAAAAAGGAACGCCCATACCCAAAGACCAAACCCGGAAGCGGCGGAGAAGATCACTCTCTACAACGGTAAGTACAGCGTCGATTTTAAAACAACTAGCCGATTCCCCTAGACAAAATGAGCATCAGACTAAGGGTAAAAATGTTTTGGAGGGGGAACTACCGCTTTAACTTTACTTTTGTGGGGAAAAAAATAGCAAATAAAAAAAATAATATAGCATGTAAATTTGTTACACATTTTAATAAAATTTTAATTTAATTTTTTTTAAATTGGGTTAGCACTTCCACCTATCAGCACTAGGGTTGTCAGTTCAAATCTCAACCGCGGCACTACCCGCATAGCGTTTGCATGTTCTACCTGTACCTGTGTGAGTTTCCTCCCACAATCCAAAGATGTTCTGGAAGGTTATTTGGCTCCTGTCTAAATTGGCCCTAATATGTGCATGTATGAATGTGAGTTAGGGGCCTCCATTGTGGTTAAGGGAACCTGGCAGTGTAGCCTTACGGCTTCATGCCGGGAACCCTACTGCGCATGCACGAGGCTCCGCTCCTCTCTCCTACTGGCCCGGCGGCAGGGGGGACAGGATACCTGTCAAAGATAGGTATTCTCTCCCCCAAATGTGGCACCGAAGGGGGGGAGGAGACAAATGAGCGTAAGTTCAACTTTTGGGTGGAACTTCGCTTTAAGATAAACATTTGCCCTGGGATAAAATAGGAGGGCAAATCCAAGCATTTTGAGTCACCAGAGCAAGAGATGAGGGCTAATCCTTAAATAGGGACCCATGATGGTTTTACAACTGTCCAGGGTGGAAGTTATATTTAAATTGGAGAGATTTCCTTTAGTTTCAGCAAATTAAATACTCACGGTTTTATTGTGTATTGACCCCAGTGTAACAGCAAGGCTGCTAGAATTTTCAGCAGTTAAATTATCTTGGGTTTACTGTAAATACATTTTTTTTAAAACACTGACCAGGTTCACAGAAAGCACACATGAAATGTATGGGAACATAACCTGGATATCATGTTGACTCATTGTTTTATCACTGATGGGAATACAGAGATATGTGACCCTCCCAAGATACAGGCGATCAGGAGAACTGATGCTTGTCCTGAATCATATTGTAAAAGCTGAATTCACAATACTCTATTTGGTTATTATACATACAGATTGTGTTAGCAATACATTAATAGGAGTCTTCTGGCCAGTGGCAGACATAATACTACATTAACCACTTAAGGACCGGACCAATATGCTGCTAAATGACCCAAGGGGTTTTTACAATTCGGCACTGCGTCGCTTTAACAGACAATTGCACAGTCGTGCGACGTGGCTCACAAACAAAATTGGTGTCCTTTTTTCCCCACAAATAGAGCTTTCTTTTGGTGGTATTTGATCACCTCTGCGGTTTTTATTTTTTGCGCTATAAACAAAAATAGAGCGACAATTTTGAAAAAAATGCAATATTTTTTACTTTTTGGTATAATAAATATCCCCCAAAAACATATATACATTTTTTTTTCCTCAGTTTAGGCCGTTACGTATTCTTCTACCTATTTTTGGTAAAAAAAATAAGCGTTTATCGATTGGTTTGCGCAAAATTTATAGCGTTTACAAAATAGGGGATAGTTTTATTATTATTCTTTTTTTTACTACTAATGGCGGCGATCAGCGATTTGTTTCGTGACTGCGACATTATGGCGGACACTTCGGACAATTTTGACACATTTGTGGGACCATTGTCATTTTCACAGCAAAAAAATGCATTTAAATTGCATTGTTTATTGTGAAAATGACAGTTGCAGTTTGGGAGTTAACCACAGGGGGCGCTGTAAGAGTTAGGGTTCACCTAATGTGTGTTTACAACTGTAGGGGGTGTGGCTGTAGGTCTGACGTCATCGATCGAGTCTCCCTATAAAAGGGATCACTCGAACGATACAGCCGCCACAGTGAAGCACCGGGAAGTCGTGTTTACAAACGGCTCTCCCCGTTCTTCAGCTCCGGGGAGCGATCGCGAGGGGGCGGCTAGAAACGAATAGCCGCGCCCTCATCCCGGATCGCTCCTGAAGCCACGGGAACCGCCGCATGTACCGGGGGGGGGGGGTCCCGATCGGACCCCCGACCCACGTCTAGGCAGGGACGTACAGGTACGCCAATGTGCCTGTCCGTGCCATTCTGCCGACGTACATGTACATGCGGCGGTCCGGAAGTGGTTAATAGGCCACTGTGTGAGAACAAATTTTAGATCCTACAATTTAATTAATGTCTAAGTGCAAACACGTATTCACTATGTACAAGTGAATGGAAGCCTTGTGATCAGGCATGTACTGGCCATATGGACTACCAGGAGTTTCCTGGTGGGCCGTTGGCTCAGTGGGCCAGTTTCAGTGACAGCGAAGGTAGAGCAGGCAAAGACTCCCAAACCCTGTCCACCAATAAGCTAATCTCCCGCTGTGCAGCTGTTTAAAAGAAACTTTTCGGGGCCCCCTGTGTTCAGTGGGGCCTGGGGGACAGAAAGCAGACTATTTCATAATTTTCAGCTTTGGGTAGATTAATCCGCAGCAGCGCACTACACAGTTGAAGGCCTGCCTGTGCTTTATCAGTACACTGGAGCCGGCCGGGAGCGCTGCTGAGGATTAATTCGCCTAAACCAAAAGTGATGAAATAGTCAGCTTTCTGTCCCCTGGCCACCATTGGTGGACAGGATTTGTGAGTCCCCGCTTTCTCACCTTGCCCCCCCAGTTTCTTCCAGCCCTAGTTACCCAGCTCTGTGGTGCCCAGGAGGAAGGGAGAGGACCAGATGTATCAGCAGTGCACAGCTGGTCCCGGGCTCCCAGCTCCAGAAGAACCACCTGCAGGACAAGCACTGCACCTGGGACTAAGGTAGAAGAAGCTGTGCAGACCAGGTACTGGGGAGGACTAACATTGATGGGCACCTATGAGGCTGCGCTGATGGGCACTGATCAGGCTGCATTAATGGGCACTGGTATGGCTGCATTAATGGGCACTGGTGTAACTGCTCTGATGGGCACTGATCAGGCTACATTGATGGGCACTGGTGTGGCTGCATTAATGGGCACTGGTGTGGCTGCATTAAATGGCACTGGTGTGGCTGCACTGATGGACACTAATTACTGGGCATTGATGTGGCTATGCCCTGTCCTATGCCCAATAGTGGAATGTTTTTAATTATGTTTTTTTGCGCGATTGCGTATAGTGTATACACTGTTTTTGTGCGTGTTTGCAAAATTAAAGTGGGCCGGTTTACATGAAGTCCAAGGCCAATTTTTTGTCTCAGTCCAGCCCTGCTTGTGATGTACTAAATTATCCTACAATTCATATTATGCAAATCACGCTCTATTGTCTGCCCAAAATGGCACCATGAGGAAACAGGAGAAGTATACTACACATCTCAGCACCAATGAGACTAAAAGCTAAGAAGGCGCTCGCTGCCTGACATCATTCAGATATTACAAACTAGGGGAACAGTTATGCCATTCATTCTTCATGCAAAATGCCTCTTGCTTCTCATCTGCCCTGGTAGTGAGCAGTGTCCAGGACTTTGTGTCACCATCATCCACCCAACCCACCTTATATAGACGGAGCCCTAAATCGCAAAAGACCCATGTGGCCTACTTGAATTATGTATCTGCCGTTGTCTCTGATATTATACAGAAATGCCAGATGTAGGAATGGCATTCTAGGGGCCAGATCCACAAAAACCCGGCGCAACGTAACTTTTTCAATTTAAGTTACACGGCCGGAAAATTTCTACCTAAATGCCCGATCCACAGAGCACTTACCTAGAAATTTTCAGCTGTGTAACTTAAATCCGGCCGGCGCAAGGCGTTCCTATTCAAATGGGGCGAGTCCCATTTAAATTAGGCGCGCTCCCATGCCGGCCATACTGCGCATGCTCACAACGTCATTTTCCAGACGTGCTTAGCGCGGTTTTACGTTGCGCTGGGTTTTGAGAATCGCGACGGCGTAAAAAAAAAAAAATTGAAAAAAAAAAGACGGCGACGCGGGATAGAAGGGTCTACTTTTACAAGGCCTAAACAGTTTAGGCCTTGTAAAAGCAGCCCTAATTTTACGATTGCAAACTAATACTTACGGAGAAAAAACTAAGCTGAAAAGCTTTGTGGATCTCCGTAAGTGCTAATTTGCATACCCGAAGCGGCATTTCGACTCGAAATGCCCCCAGCGGCGGATGCGGTACTGCATTCTAAGATCCGACAGTGTAAGTCCCTTACACATGTTGGATCTTCTCCCTATCTTTTGGAAACTGATTCTGTGGATCAGTTCCAAAAATAGAAACAGGGATACGACGGCGTATCAGTAGATACGCCGTCGTATCCCTTTTGTGGATCTGGCCCTAGGTCTTTAAGGCCCCGTACACACGACCAAACATGTATGCTGAAACTGGTCCGCGGGCCAGTTTCAGCATACATGTTTGGTCGTGTGTGGGCGCGAGCGGGCCGAATTCCAGCAAACATTTGCCCGCCGGGCCTTTTCCCAGCGGACAAATATTCCTGGACGTGTTTTAAAACCGTCCGCTGGAATCCTGCCCGCTCGGACATGTACGGTCGTCAGTACAGACCTACCGTACATGTCCAGGCGCCCGCCGTCCCTCGCATGCGTCGAATGACTTCGACGCATGCGTGGAAGCCTTTAAATGGCAGGCCCGCCCACGTCTCCGCGCCATCGCCGCGTCATCGTCGCGGCGACGACACGGACACGCCCCGCGTAATGTTTACGCGCGGACTTCTGTACGATGGTGTGTACAACCATCGTACAGAAGCCCTCTGGCAGACATGTACGGTGAAAACGGTCCGACGGACCGCTTTCACCGTACATGTTTGTTCGTGAGTACCCGGCCTAAGTCCCACAGTAGCTGAAAGTCTAGAGTTTATATATCGTCCGATTTAGATGAACATATAATAAAATCACTTCTTAAAGAGATTTTCAATATACTTGTAGGTTATTAATTAAAGACTAGCTAAAAGCTAAAAATTCCATGTGATGTTCTACCAGTTCTTAATCACACTCTAACTGATCTCCCCATCTAATGGGACTTCACAATATTTTTTGTGGGGGGACAGCTGAACATGAGCAAAATACTATGGATAAAACTCTCCATGTGCGGACATGGTTCACCACAAAAATTACTGAAATATGTCACTGTGAACACTAGCACAAGTATAAAGCCTGAAGAAGGAACCTAAAAGGTATTAAACTAGGCAGCAACCCTAACAGAACTTAAAGTGATTGTAAAGGTTACTTGTTAACATGTTATACTTACCTCCTCTGTGCATGGGTTTTTCACAGAGTGACCCCGATCCTCCTTTTCTGGGGTCCCCCAGCGGCGCTCCTGGCTCCCACGGAGAGCTGCATTCCATGGGGTTTCTCGGCAGGCACGCTCCCGAGTCCTGCTGCTGCGTCCTTTGACGAAGACAGCAGGACCCGGTCCTGCCCCCCGACTCCCGTGTCACCGGATTTGATTGACAGCAGTAAGTAAAAGGGGGGCTCTGGGGGGCAGCTGCATCACAACAGGTTTTTCACCTTAATGCATAAACAACTCCTTTAAAAAGTGAAGATTTGCTATGTTATAGGGGAAATTTAAATATGCTATTAGTGCCTAATCAATCTCGAGTACTGAAATGTTGTCATTTTGTCTGAAGTTCCTCTCGAAAAACAGCAGAACTGCCTTATATGTGAGCGTTACTTTGCACTCCTGTGCCTGCAACCTCAACTTTTCTAATGACTGCTAGTCTCAGGAGATTTGGAGTGGGATTTGTTGATGTCACTATTTTATTGCTCACTGTTCTCCAAGCTGAAGGGTCTAACATGAGGAAGCAATACCCTGCCTCTTCCAAGATGGTATTTTCCACACAGAGGCACAGTGCAGAACAAAGCATGGTAAGTTACAGTGGCGGCTGGTGCTCAAAATTTTTGGGGGTGTGCAAACAAACTGAAAAATTCAGAAAAAAAACATCAATTGCTGCCTCACTGTGCCCATCAATTGCATTCACTGTGCCATCAAATGCAACCACTGTTCCATCAAACGCAGCCACCTAGCCATCAAACGCAGCCATTGTGCAATCAAATGCAGCCACTGTGCCCATCAATTGCAGCCACTGTGCCATCAAATGCAGCCACTGTGCCATGAAACACAGTCACTGTGCCCGTCAAAGGGCGCCGCTGTGCCATCAAATGCAGCCACTGTGCCCATGAATCGCAGCCACTGTGTCATCAAAAGCAGTCACTGTGCCCATCAAACGCAGCCACTGTGCCCATCAAAGAGCGCCACTGTGCCCATTAAACGCAGCCACTGTGCCTATCAAACGTGGCCACTGTGCCATCAAACGCCGCCACTGTGCCCTTCAAATGCAGCCACTGTGCCCTTCAAATGCTGCCACTGTGCCCCATCAAATACTGCCACTGTGCTCATCAAATACTGCCACTGTGCCCATTAAATGCCGCCACTGTGCTCATCAAAAATTGCCACTGTGACGTCAGCCTGAAACTTACCCTATCTTGGTGGCGGCTCAGGCAATGAGTGACAGCGGCTAGCTGTGGGACCTTGCAGCAGCTCAAACAGCAGCTCCTGTGTCCTCCATGCGTCTCCTCCTGATAGGCATCCAATCGCAGCGCCTGTCCTTTAAGCCAGTCAGGTGATGGGTATCAAATTAGTGGAGAGGCGGTTCAGTGTTACAAAAGTGAATATTCATTCGCTTTTCTAACACACCTGGGTGGACTCTGAGCGCAATGCTTTGCACTCCGAGTTCACCTTTTTTTAAGCCTATTAGAGCCTATGGCTCTAATCAGGTGCTTTAAAAATACACCCCCGCCACTGTAATTTGGTGGCTAACATTACAAGTCTGTACTAATAACCAGCACAATGAAATGGTTTACAGGTTTATCCTCTAACTGGAATCTTGCTTGCAGCAAGTAATTAGGAGCCAAACTATATGACTAGCACAAACAGTGAGCAAAGAAACTAGTCTATGGTATTTCACAAAATAAACTCAGACAGTATTTGTCTAGAGCCATGCCATTTCTGTGTTTTTTGCCAGTTAAAAATCTTATTTCACTGGATGAAAGTGATTTTCTATCTGTCTATTTAAATATTTAAGTATCCACAACAGGTAATAAGTTTAGGTATTGCTTAGGTAGAATTTTGCACATTGCCAATTTGGGGGAAGAGCGGCATGTTCTCTTAACTGGGCATCTCATACCCACTGTTCTATTTATTTGTCAGATCCCTTATACCCAGTGCTCCCAGGTATCAGAAAACATGTGAACTTTTCCCCTTCGTTCCAATCTGCAGTACAGGTGAACATAGAGGAAGGGAGAAAGCCCTTAACACAGAGGTTAAATAGAGTTATGCCCGTACACACGATTGGAATTTCCGATGGAAAAAGTCAGATGGACTTTTTCCATCGGAAATTCCGACCGTGTGTATGCCTCATCAGAGTTTTTCCATCGGATATTTCGAGGAATTCCATCTGAGTTTAGATAGAGAACATGTTCTCTTTTACTCCGATAGAATTCCGCCTGAATTCCGATGTGAGTTTGGCCAGGCAAAAGCCTGATCCTGTGTACAGGGCTTAAAGCGGAGTTCCACCCAAAAGTGGAACTTCCGCTTAATCCACTCCTCGCCCCCTTACATGCCACATTTGGCATGTCATTTTTTTTGGGGGGGGGAGTGGGGGCTTCAGGAGGAGTGGGACTTCCTGTCCCACTTCCTCCTTCCGCTGAGGGGCTGCTAAGGCGAATAGTCATATCGCTTTTTGGCAGCCCCTCCCTGTAGGCGATCGCCTGGGACACGTGACAGGTCCCAGGCGATTGCCTGTCCAATCCGTTGGCGCAGCGCCGCTCGCGCATGCGCAGTGGGTGCCCGGCCGTGAAGCCGAAAGCTGTCACGGCCGGGTGCCCACACTTAGAATGAAGACGCCGGACGGAGAGGGGGGGAGAGGAGCGGAGCCCCGGCCGGTGTGTCGCTGGAACGTGGAGCAGGTGAGTGTATGTTTATTAAAAGCCAGCAGCTACACTTTTTGTAGCTGCTGACTTTTAATAAACATAAGAAAAGGCTGGAACTCCCCTTTAAAAACTTTGTTTAACGCCCTGAAAGCAAGCAAGGTAAGTATCAACAGGTGGGTTAGTGTCCTATTGAATTATCAAAGGAATTGACCGATAGCTGAATTGTGAACATGGGGCCAGATCCTCAAAAGGGATACGCCGGCGTATCTACTGATACGCCGTCGTATCCCTGTTTCTATCTATGGAACTGATCCACAGAATCAGTTTCACATAGATAGGGAAAAGATCCGACATGTGTAAGGGACTTACACTGTCGGATCTTAGGATGCAGTACCGCAGCCGCCGCTGGGGGCATTTCTCGTCAAAATGCCGCTTCGGGTATGCAAATTAGCACTTACGGAGATCCACAAAGCTTTTAAGCTTCGTTTTTTCTCTGTAAGTATTAGTTTGCCGTCGCAATATTAGGGCTGCTTTTACAAGGCCTAAACTGTTTAGGCCTTGTAAAAGTAGACCCTTCTATCCCGTGTCGCCGTCTTTTTTTTTTCAATTTTTTTTTTTCCCGCCGCAACTCGTATTTTTTTTACGCCCGTCGCGATTCTCAAAACCCGGCGCAATGTAAGACCGCGCAAAGCACGTCGGGAAAATGACGTCGTGAGCATGCGCAGTACGGCCGGCGCGGGAGCGCGCCTAATTTAAATGGGACTCGCCCCATTAAATTAGGAAGGCCTTGCGCCGGACGGATTTAAGTTACACAGCCGAAAATTTCTAGGTAAGTGCTTTGTGGATCGGGCACTTAGGTAGAAATTTTCCGGCAGTGTAACTTAAATCCAAATATTTAAGTTACACCGGCTGGCTGTGGATCTGGCCCATTGATCTGGTCTTAATTGGGCACCAATTGATCAAAGCTACATTTTGATATATTTTAGTCTATTCACCCAAATCTGACCACACTGTGACGATACAACATTTTCTTTTGGGTGAATACTGGAATATAATCAACAAGAGAAAGTCAGTTACTACACTATTTATTCCGCTGTTACCATGTCATATTATTATTATCATGTACGTAGTAAAATACAAATAAACGTTTTAAATATAACAACTGTAATGACTTCTTACATTTTGTTATACAATGCTTTCTACTGAAAACACAAACCATAAATACTGTGAGTCACCCATGATGTGATCAAATTTTCCCCACGCTAAGACATTATTTATAATTATATATCCGTCTGCAGGGACCATTTCTTCAGAAGAGCCTGTAAACTGCTGTTTTTTCATAAAATGCATTTTTAGTGTCTGCCTAACAGGAAAAGGACATTCACCAGACCTGCGGGAGACAGCAGATGTCTGGCTTGGTGTCTCACATTATACTATATATTATATGATACACATTTGTAAGTGCTCAGTACACAGATTGGTGTTAACTGAGAAAAGAGCCATGATGTTTTGTACTACTAAATGGTGTTATTATAGCTGTGTTTCTCGAAAGAGAAGGAGAAATTATTGTCATCCATGGGAACCTCCGGTTTGCGGCTGGGAAGATTTCACTTCCTGTCTTACAGATGCAACAGGAAATAAGAGGAAACCTCTTATTTTAATCTTACACAATTATCATCAGAACATCTGTCTTAATCGGAAGATATGCCCTCACCTTCTTCTCACCTGACAACTCTAAAATGTCGTATTTCCTATTATGCCGGGTACACACGATCCGAAATTCCGGCAAGAAAACCGTGAATATTTTTAAGACGGAATTCTGGCTCAAAATTGTGTTACAAATTCCGACCGCCAGGAACGTGGTGATGTACAACACTACGACAAGTCGAGAAAAATTAAGTTTGATGCTTCTGAACATGCGTCGAGTTGATTCCGAGCATGCGTAGGATTTTTCTCCATCGGAATTTCCAACAAGAACTTTTCCCGTCTGAAAATTTGAGAACCAGCTCCTTAAATTTTTCTTGGCGGAAATTCCGAAAGAAAAATCCCGTTGGAGCCTACACGCGGTCGGAATTTCTGACCAAAAGTTCACATCGGACTTTTCTTGTCAGAATTTCCGATCGTGTGTACGCAGCACAAGTTTCTGTGTTGGTGACAATGGTCATGAGGACAAATTGAAGGGGTTAGTCTCTCCAGTGGGGACACGGACCATATTAAATCTTGGGAGAGGGTTTAAACCTTCCCCAATTCATTTAAATCTAACAAAAAAAAAGAGTTTTGCCTTTACATATACTTTAACTGCTTTAATAATTTGGAAATACGTTTCTAAATAAATATAAAACAAATCTCCACTCAAAATACTGTTATCCTCAGTGCCGGATACCCATCACTGGATATCTTTTACTTATCCACATCTAACCCGAATTAGACTATTTTGGCAACGTTGTAAAATAAGGCTATAGAAACTACATGGCACTATTAACTAACTATTCAAGAAAAAGCAAGCTTTTTGCCTATACCACCTATGGGCACAAGCCAAGTATGCCTAATTAGAAATCTGGAGGCGAGCATGGGAGGAGGTGACGAGGGAGCTAGAGAGCAGGAGGTCTTGAGAGGAACGAAGAGAATGAATAGGTTGGTATTTAAAGGATCACTAAAGGAATTTTTTTTTAGCTAAATAGCTTCCTTTACCTTACTGCAGTACTGGTTTCATGTCCTTATTGTTCGTTTTTGCTTTGAAGTGGCTGTAATTCTGCTGTGATCTCCACACTTCCTGGTTGTCTTTTTCCTTATAATCATGGTACTGGGAGCTTTTCACTGTAGGTCTAAGCTGTCATTACTGTGTGTCTAAAACTTAACAGAACCAATCAGATTCATTTTAACCACTTAAAGACCTTAGGTGTTTTTCAGATTTGGTGTTTGCAAGACTAAAACAGTTTTTTCTGCTAGAAAATTACTTAAAACCCCCAAACATTATATATATTTTTTTTCTAACACCCTAGAGAATAAAATGGCGGTCATCGCAATACTTTTTGTCACACCGTATTTGCGCAGCAGTCTTACAAGCGCACTTTTTTTGGAAAAAATTCACTTTTTTTAATTAAAAAATAAGGCAACAATAAATTTGGCCCAATTTTTTTATATATTGTGAAAGATAATGTTACGCCGAGTAAAATGATACCCAACATGTCACGCTTTAAAATTGCGCCCGCTCGTGGCATGGCGTCAAACTTTTACCCTTAAAAATCTAGATAGGCGACGTTTAAAAAATTCTATAAGTTGCATTTTTTGAGCTACAGAGTAGCTCTAAATCTATAATTATTGCTCTCGCTCTAACGATCGCGGCGATACCTCACTTGTGTAATTTGGACACCGTTTTTATATGCGGGCGCTACTCGCGTATGCGTTCGCTTCTGCGCGCGAGCTCGTCAGGACGGGGCGCTTTAAAAAAATTTTTTTTTTGTTTTCTTATTTAATTTTATTGATTTTATTATTTTTTACACTAAAATATAAAAAAAAAAAAAATGATCACTTTTATTCCTATTACAAGGAATGTAAACATCCCTTGTAATAGAAAAAAGCATGACAGGTCCTCTTAAATATGAGATCTGGGGTCAAAAAGACCTCAGATCTCATATTTAGGCTTAAATGCAAAAAAAAAAAGAAAAAAAGGAAAATTTGTCATTTAAAAAAATGACAGAAAAAAAATTGTCTCTTTAAGAGGCTGGGCGGGACTGACGTTTTGACGTCACTTCCGCCCAGCAGAGCTATGAGGACGGGTGGGGGCCATCTTGCCCTCACTCAAGTCCTCACTCTCCAGGCGGCAGCATCGGATCTCCTCCGCCGCTACCGACGGCTCCGGTAAGCGGCGGAGGGCGCGGAAAAGCGGCGGGAGGGGGGGGGCCCCTCTCCCGCCACCGATAACGGCGATCTCGCGGCGAATCCGCCGCGGAGACCGCCGTTATCATTTACACGGCCGCCCGCTGAAAACATGGATATCTCAGTTGTGGCAGCAGCTGCTGCCGTTACTGAGATATCCATGTTTAAAAAGAGGACGTATATATACAGTGGAGGGTCCTTAAGTGGTTAAAAACAAAACACTGCCCTGGATTTGTTTGTTTTTGTTCTGTGTGTCTCTCTGGTTCACAGAAACATGAAAACAGTTTAAAAGTGAAACTAACCTACAGGCACATTATATGATTGATTTTTTATCTATTTGTAATCATTTTTAAAAGGAATCAGTTAACTTTTATGTCTCTATACCCTGTAAACAGTCATTTCAGCAAAACATTTTTTTCCTTTAGTGACCCTTTAAAGACTAGGCTAGTGATATAGTATTTTGAATTTAATTTGTTGGGTGTGTGGAAGCCAGTGGAGGAATTGGCAGAGAGGAGTAGCCCCTTGGTAAGGTGGATGAGTCTGGCAGCAGTATTCATGACGGATTGAAGGGGCGATAGACTATGTAGAGGGAAGCCAATGAGAAGGGAGTTACAGAAGTCAAGGCAAGAGATTAATAAGAGTTGTGTTGTGTCATTGGTTAGAAAGGGGCATATTTTGGAGATGTTGTGGAGGTTGACGAGGTTGAGGAGGCAATATTTGGACAGTGATTGGATGTGGGACTTAAAGGAGAGTTCAAAGTCCAGGACTACACCTAGGACCTTGGCAAGCGGGGATGGGTTTATGGTTGTGCCATCAATTTTGACAGAGAGATCAGGGGAAGGGGCACATGGGGGAGGAAAAATGTTTTGTATAGATTGAGTTTGAGGAAGTGGTGTGACATCTAGACTGATATATCTGTTAGTAGATTAGTGATACGTGAGGAGGCAGGGAGTAAGCTGAGGGATAGAGAAATATATTTGGGTATCGTTAGCATAGAGATGGTATTGGAAGCCATGGAAGGCTATTAGCTGACCCAGAGAGGAGGTGTAGATTGAAAATAGGAGAGGTCCAAGAATAGAACCTTGGGGGACCCCAACAGAGAAAGGAAGAGAGGAGGAAGTAGAATTGTAAGTAACACTAAAGGTGCGGTTGGATAAGTAGGAGAAGAACCAGCGAAGAGCACAATCACGGAGACCAAATTATTTATTAGTATATTAGATTCAACATTACATTTGGAATCAAATGGTATATAAAATTAGTTTCATCACACTTTGGAGTAAATACATCACTCCAAATTAGGTAAATCCTAAATTTTTCATGTGTCCACAGTTTTGGACATAACCCCCCCCCCCAAAAAAAAAAAATCCATTATCCTTATAAAGAACAACAAAAACAAAGGAGTAGAATGTTTTTCAATTAGCAAAATTGTGATTTTGGCAAAATGTTGCAATTGGCGAATATAGTCATTTTGCAACAAAATCTATTTTGCCCAAATCACTCCTCTAATCCTCAGACGGCAATTATATATGGATTTGGCACACACGATAATCTTTAATATCATACCCTGTATGCATTACCAGATATTTATACCATTGCACCTGTGCTGTGTAGTATTGTTAACGCTCTTTAAATTAATATTTCCTATATTGCCTGGTAACCGTATCCTTTTAACAGTTGGTTATTGCTAATGATTTATTATTAAAGTTCTAGGTTACAAGTTAAATTAATTACTGCAACAGTATGTTCAAATGTAGTAATTAGAGCTTGGCAAATGTACAGTTTTCTGCTCGTAAACACTTGAAATTCACTTTTGTATGCTAGCAATATCTGTTGTTTTATCATTTTTAAATTAATTTTCACTTGTCAATTTTTTTCATCTATTTTCATTTCTTCCTCGCTGCCTTTTTGGGATTGATGTTATTTTCAGATGCCGTCAGTTCAGTAAGTCAGTTTGGCGGCCAAACAACTCTGCACAAACAGTGACATAATGAACCTCACAGTTAAATACAACTCTGCCCACCACTGTTTATACTCTGTGGCTTTGTTAGGCAACACTCGTTTTCTGTGGTCTATGAAGCTGCTAATTTGGTGCAGTCAGTCAAGTAAAACCCTCAGCATGGAATTTCATATTTCTAAACTGCCCCTCCCATGCTTGGCAGAAGAAATGTGTAGGGACACCTTATACAAAGAAACAGAAAAAATGGAAAGAAGGGGCCATATTCTTAAACAATTTACGTAGGCGTATCAGCAGATACGCCTACGTAAGTCCGTTTCCTATGTTTAAGTGTATTCTCAAACTGAGATACACTTAAACATGCCTAAGATACGACGGCTTGCGCCGTTGTATCTTAGGCTGCAATATTTACGCTGACCGCTAGGTGGCGGTCAGCGTAGAATATGCAAATGACTAGTCACGCCGATTCTCTAACGTACGCTTGCCCGCCGTAGTGTTTTAACGTTGTTTCCGTAAGCGATACGCGGCGTAAAGATAAAGATGCCCCCTAGGTGGCGTACTCAATGTTAAGTATGGCCGTCGATCCCGCGTCGAAATTTCAAAATTTAACGTCGTTTGCGTAAGTCGTCCGTGAATGGCGCTGGACGCCATTTACGTTACAGTCAAAACAAATGACGTCCGTGAGACGTCATTTAGCGCAATGCACATCGGGTAATTTACCCGACGGAGCATGCGCATTACGATCGGCGCGGGAGCGCGCCTAATTTAAATGATCCACGCCCCCTGCCAGGATCATTTGAATTAGGATGGCTTGCGCGGGTGGACTTTACGCGACGCCGCCGCAAGTTTACAGGTAAGTGGTTTGTGAATCAGGCACTTGCCACTTAAACTTGCGGCGGAGTAACGTAAAGTACATACGTTCCGCCGCCTTAGATGTATAAGAATATGGCCCAAGGACTCCAGTTAGGGTAAATTGGGGTATAAAAAAATGAACGACTTTGTGAACTTATTTGTTTTGCTTTCTTTGTATGTATGGATTGCATGTATGGATTGCATGGGTTGTTACCGACATGCATGGAAAATTTCATGCATGTTGGTTATGACGCTGAGCACGTGCACTCAATTTCTTTAGTCGACCATGACAAGGCCTGTTTTGAGTGGAACCTGTCCTGTTAAACCACCTAATCTTCTTATAGCCTAGGTCATCTTTATGTAGTGTAGCGCTAATATTAATAGTGTATAAGAATACTGGTGAGTGTACTCAGAAAAAACAATGTGAATGCTAGTGAATGGACATAAAAGCATAAAAACAAAAGAATAAAATCACGAATGACAAAATATATAGAAAAGGTAAAATGGGTCCAGTGATAAATAGAAACTTCAAAATGTGACATGGAGTAAAGTCCACATAGGCAGAGAAGGTATATAGATAAAACTTCTTCCTGTCGGAATAGCACCCAATAATGGGAGAAGCAAGAGGTTTTCCTGTAGTCACTTGCTGAACTCTTCGAGGATAAGTAGATAAGGTACTCTTACCAGCTGAGGTGGACCCACATGTCATAAGACAGTGAGTAACAAAGGCTTGAGATATGCCCCAGTTGAAGACCCCTTGTGTCGAAACACGTTGGGACAGCATATACTGCACCCCACATTGCTTTTATATCTTTTAATTTTGTGATCACTTTTACCTGTCATTTGGATGTATGACATATTTCAATAAACCTATTTGCTTGACTTGCACCATTTGGAGCATTTCCCATCTTTTTCCGTTGGAGTTCGTGAGGAGTAAACCCCTTTGTGCACTCATCCTGACCTTACTGTATCTGCAGTGTTCGTCAGTCGATAATCGGGGATCCTTCACCTTGATCCATCGGACCATCTCCAGCATTGGATCCAGACCCTCTAGGATTTCAAGCCTTTGTGACTCACTGTCTTATGACATGCGGGTCCACCTTACCTGGTAAGAGTACCTTATCTACTTATCCTCGAAGAGTTCAGCGAGTGACTACAGGCAAACCTCTTGCTTCTGCCATTATTGGGTGCTATTCCGATAGGAAGAAGTTTTATCTATATACCTTCTCTGCCTATGTGAACTTTACTCCATGTCACATTTTGAAGTTTCTATTTATCACTGGACTCATATTACCTTTTCTATATATTTTGTCATTCGTGATTTTATTTTTTTGTATTTATGCTTTGATGTCTATTCACTAGCATTCACATTGTTTTTTCTGAGTACACTCACCAGTATTCTTATACACTATTATTATTAGTGCAGTTTGTTCCCCCAACTTTCACATCTTTTTTTTTTTTATCAATAACAGTTTTATTCAGAAGTTTTCAATACACGTATACATGCAGGACTATACACGAAAGCAACATCTAGCGAGGTGGTCAGTTACATATATGACATTCTGCATAGCTCTATCTGACCAGTTATGTGTCCTCTTCACAAAGTAGCGAATAGTTCGTACTGAGCCTTAGCTACATAAACCGGTTAAGTGCAAGGTGCGAGATAATCATTTCAGTGCAACATTGTACTAGTGAACAATCTTGAATCATCCGTGGGTTCACGGGAATAGAGAAGAAGAAGAGAAGATAAGAAACAGAAGAGGGGAAATGGAAAAAGAGGGGACGGGGGGGGAATGGGGTGGGAAATTACCTGTGCGGTTCAGCTACCTGATCTGGGCTCCTCCTCCCGGCGGTGCCAAAGCTCCCAAACCTCATCGTGGGCTTCCAGCCTGTCTAGCATTCTGGCCGTCATCCTCTCCATTAATTCCACATCTTTTATCCTGGCGTACAGGGCCTCAGGGGGGGGTGGGGCGGAGCGCTTCCAGTGTAAAGCCACCAGACATCTCGCTGCTGTGAGGACATGTCTGGTCAGTTTCTTGTAGGGTGCAGGGATTTTCGGTGGGGGCAAACCTAATAAGTAAACTTTCGGGGTCAGGGGGAGCGTCCTGTCTAGAAGTCGGTCCAGTAATTGCTGTACCGAGGTCCAGAAGGGGATGATCAATGGGCAGCTCCAGTAGATATGGATAAGCGTTCCCCTGTCCTGCTGACAGCGCCAGCAGCGGTCCGAAGTGGTCGGGTAAATGGCGTGGAGAACATCAGGTGTCATGTACCAGAAGTAAAGGATTTTATATATGTTCTCCTTGTATAAAGTACAGATCGAAGTTTTTGCCGCTTGAGACCAGATCGCCCGCCAGTGTTCCACAGAGATCTCCTCGCCTAGGGCCTTTTCCCACCTAAGCATATATGCATGTTTGCCTGCCGTTTCCACGGGCCTAGAGTTCAATATTTTATATATGTTAGAGATCAGGCCCCTCTGTGCTGTACCCGCCAATATCAGCCTTTCAAAAGCCGTTGGGGGGGAAAACTGCAGGTTTGGAGCGATAGTCAGAGCATAGTGGCGTATCTGGAGATATCCATAGAACTCCTGGCGCGGCAAATCATGCTTGGCCTGTATGTCCGCGAATGTGCGCATTTTGCGAGTCAGGGGATCCACTAGGTTCCCAAAGTGGAAGAGGTTCCTCGTTGTCCATGGAGCGGACATCCTGTGAGTGAGGCTATCTGGGATTTTGGGGTTGCCGGCGAAAGAGGTCAGGAGGGAGCTGTCGGAGGTTAGCTTATGCTGGCGTATCAATTTGCGCCACGTGCGTCTGAGCTGGGCCATAGGACCTAACAGGCGACCGGGGTCAACCTCCACATCCGCACTCCACAATAAATTGTTTGGGTGCACCGGGGCCAGCCACAGCTTTTCTATTTGTGTCCATTTGTTGTACGATCGTAACGTGAACCAGGAGGTTACTGCTCTCAACTGGGTCGCCTGATAGTACTTAACTAGATCAGGGTATGCCAGACCCCCCTCCGACCTCGCCGCTAGCAACACCGACCAGGGGATTCTATGACGCTTGTAATTCCACGTAAACTGGAGCAGATCGGTCTGAAGTTTTCTCAAATGGGCGTAGGGCACTGGGATGGGCAGGGTTTGAAATAAGTAGAGTATTTTTGGGAGAATCGTCATCTTTACTGCCGCTACTCTCCCCAGTAGGGAGATGTGGTGTTTTCTCCATTGTTGTAAAAGGGTCCTAATGCTGCGGAACAGAGGGGGAAAGTTCTGCTGGTAAATGGTGGCGTAGGTGGGGGTGATGTGGATCCCCAGATACTTCAGTGAGGAGGTTTTCCAGCTATAAGGGAAATTGGATCTTAGGTGGGCCACTTCCCCGTCAGGGATGTTGATCGGGAGCGCTTCCGATTTGGACGCATTTATTTTGTAGCCTGAGAGCGCTCCAAAACGATCAAGCTCCGCATGCAGGTTTGGGAGGGAAATCCTAGGCTGGGTGAGTGTGAGGATGATGTCGTCTGCAAATAATGATATTTTGAACTCTTGGTCTCTAACTAAGATCCCTCTAATATCTGGGTTCTGACGGATGGTTGCGGCCAGGGGTTCTACGCAGAGCGCGAACAGCAGGGGAGACAGAGGACACCCCTGCCTGGTGCCGTTGGTTACCGAAAACGCGGTGGAGAGGGCAAAGGGGGTCTTGACTTGGGAGGATGGGTCGGAGTACAGGTGTTGGATAGCCCGCAGGAATGGTCCCTCAAATCCCACATGTCGCAGCGTAGCAAACAGAAAGGGCCATCCCAAGCGGTCAAAGGCCTTCTCGGCGTCCAGGCCCAATAATATGGACCTCTGACCCTCTCTATTTGCCACCTCCACCAGGTCAATTATTTTCCTGGTGTTGTCCCCAGCTTGTCGTAACGGGACAAATCCCACCTGGTCCTTGTGTATAAGGGAGGGGAGAACCGAGTTCAGTCGGATGGATAATAATTTAGTGAAGATCTTCAAGTCTGAATTTAGAAGGGCGATAGGCCTGTAGTTGGCACAGAGGGAGGGGTCCTTATCCGGTTTTGGAATCACCGTGATGAAGGATCGTTGCATGTCCCTGGGGACAGCAGTGTCCCTGAGAAATGCATTGAACAGTTTACACATGCGGGGTAACAATAGGGGGAGGAATGTTTTATAGTATTCATAGGGGAAACCATCTGGTCCCAGGGCTTTGTGAGAGGGTAAGGATTTAATGGTCTCTTCCAGCTCCTCCACCGAGATAGACGCGTTCAGTGGGGCTAGGTCAGAGGGTTTGAGTCTGGAGACTCCACTCTGTTCCAGATATCGAGTCATGCGTTGTGTGAGGTCAGGAGATGGAGGGTTACTGGGGATGTCTGGGTTATTGTATAGAGTTGTGTAAAAGTCTGCAAAGGAGTGAGCTACGTCCTTAGGGTGTGAAACCAGGTCTCCCGATTTGGTCTTAACCTGGTGCAGGGTCGCGGCTTGTGCGCTGTCACGGAGTTTTCTGGCCAGGAGGGAGTGGGCTTTGTTACCCCTATCGTAGAACAGTTGTCTAAGCCTAAGTAGTGCTTTCTCCACCCTGCCTAGCGCTATCTCTCCTAGGGTAGCCCTCAGCGCGGAGATCTTTTTTAGAAGCGATAATGTGGGCGTCTACTGCAACCGTCGTTCCAAGACCTTAAGTTCCGCCTCTGTACTTTGTTTCAAAGCCTGAGCGTCTTTTTTCATGGCTGAGGACAGGCCTATGCATTTCCCCCTCAGCACCGCCTTATGGGCCTCCCAGAGAGTGGACAGGGTTATATCCGGAGTGTCGTTTTCCTCAAAGTAATTCCTCAAGGTGGATTCCAACTCCATTTTCGAGGGGAGGTGCTGAAGGAGAAATGTGTTCAGGCGCCAGGTGCAGGGTTTGGCAACTGGAGAGCCTATTGCCAAGGTCATCAGCACTGGGGCATGATCAGACCAAGAGATCGGTTGGATCTGCACTGCCTTGACCAGCCGCAAGGCAGGGTTGTTCACAAAAAAAAATCGATTCGGGAGTGCGTGCGGTGGGGGGCTGAGTAGAATGAATTGACGATCGCCCGGGTGGAGAACCCGCCAGGCATCAAAAAGTGCATAGCGTCTGGAGACTTGCCGGAACAGCCTCGAGTCCCTAAGCACCTGGTCAGGAGGCGCCCTGGGGCTCACCACGTGGCGATCTGAAGTGGCCGATTGGACAAGGTTGAAGTCCCCCCGATCACTAGAATCCCATGGTCAGTGCGGAAGAGGCGCGCATACACCTTGGACAGGAACCCAAGCTGCCGGACGTTTGGGGCGTAGATAACACAGAAGGTCACCCTTTGGTTCTGCCATGAGCCCTGGAGGATGATGTAGTGACCCTGTGGGTCGCTATAGTGGTGGGAGCTAACAAAGGGAGACCCTTTCTTAATAAGTATGGCCACTCCGGCCTTTTTGCGGGGCCCTGAGGAAAGGTATATCTGAGAGTAGTGTCGTGATGCGAACGCAAAGGAGCCCCCTTTGTCTAGATGCGTTTCCTGGACCATAACCACGTCTGCCCCCGACTGCCTAAACTCTCTCAGGGCTAGATGTCTCTTTCTGTTGGAATTCAAACCGTGGACATTTAAGGAGAGTATCTTAGCCATGAGGATGTGTGGTGTGGGAGGGAGCTATACTTATCTGATGTGGATGGAGAAAATGCGGGCGCCAGAGGCCGGGAACCAGACACCGCAGGAGGAGAACCGAGACCATTCCGGAAGTGCCGAGCAGAACCACACGATGACGGGAGGTGGGGGATGGAGAGAGGAGTCTAGAGAAAGGAAGAGAGAAAGGAAAAAACATTATAATGAGGCAATAATAACAAACCATTAACTTTAAGTCACAACCTGTTAGGGCCAACTGGCCCAGGTCTAAGCGGCTTCCCGTGGGCCTCACCAGCCCGGCCCCTGAGGGCCGTACCAGGGGAGCCCAGGGGAACCCTAGAGCGATCATGCTGAACAACAAGACCGCAGAAATCAAAGTCCAGAACATCTGGGAGCTAAATAGGGACATGGGGGAGGGGGCCTGAACGGTCTCTCTCTAAAGTCTCGGCCGAGACTTGCCCTTTATGCTAAGCTAGACTAAAAGCTAGGGCGCGGGGATTGGGTCATGCTACTAGATGGGTGTCCAGGGCGGGGTCCCTGGCGGGCAAAATAAGGTTGGGCGTCTTGTAGATTGGGACCCGTGCCCGGGGGATTGAGTCAGTTCTTCCTGTGGTGTCCGTGTGGGCTTCTCTTGGGTCCCTCCAAGCCTCTGGGTCGTTTGGGCGGTGGGACTTTCTGCCACACTGAGGGTGGCGGGGGCGGTGTGGCCACGAGATCCCAATCTGGCAGCTGGGGAATCCGAATGTCCAAGACTTTACAAAATGCTTGCAGGTCCTCCGGATATCTCAGGACCGCCGACTTGCCTTGTGTAGTCGCTGTGAGGCTGAACGGAAAGCCCCATCGGTACGGGATATTTTCTTCCTGCAGGGTGCGTAGCAAGGGCTGTAGTAGCCTGCGCTTCTGTAAGGTGATCCACGGGAAGAGCTGGACGGGGACCTCGTCTAAGGTCACTCGACGGGCGAGGCGGGCCTGACGCATTATTTCCTCCTTCAGGGGATATGAGCTTAGCCTGCATATTATGTCTCTGGGTTTGGAGGCGGGCCCTTTGGGGCGCAGCGCCCGGTGAGCTCTGTCCATTTCAATGGGTTTAGTCGGAGGTTCCCCGATCAGATTGTTGAACAGGGTGTGTAAAGTAGTGCGTACATCTTCCGGGCCCTCCGATTCCGGTATCCCCCGGACGCGAATGTTGTTCCTACGCCCCCTGTTGTCCAGGTCCTCTAAGTGGCGTTGCATGTCTCTAAGCATTGTACGATGCTCCGTACCTTGCGTTTGTGTCCTGTGGATCGCCAGTTTGTTTTCCTGGATTTCCTCCTCCGCCATTTCCACTCGGTCAGCCAGGTGCTTGAGGCCCGATTGAAGGTTTTGGATCTCAGCTCTGCAGGTGGATTTCACGTCCGTTATGAGCTGTTTAAAGTCCTCCTTGGTAGGCATCGCTTGCAGGTATACAAGCCATTGTGGGGGGATGGACTGGTTTGCAGCAGTGTCCAGCGGTTGTGGAGGAAAGGGAGGATGTGATGGAGGCTGCTTATGAGTCTGCCGGGGGGGCCCCCAGATAGGGCTCTCGGATCTCCAGTCCCCCAGCGTGTCGCAGGCCCAGGCCTGCTGGGACCGGGTGGCCTCCCCCTCCCTGTCCCTAGTTGAAGAAGAGGCAGGGGGGCATGCCTTTTGGGCATAGGAGGCCAGAGGTGCTGGGTGGGGTGAAGCTTGAGTGGGTGACCCAAGGTGAGCTTGGTGCTGCAGCTCAGGGGGGGATGATGTCCCTGCTGAGTCCCCTCTGGGACTAGTGCTCTGCCCAGCCCTGGATGGAGCAAATGGATGTGAGCTGGGGTGGGCAGCATGCGGCAATGCTGGGAAGTCCTCTGCTGCTCTCGAGGGGTCCGGGGAACTGCATCCCTCCCCGCTTATGGCCGGATCCGATGCTGAGCGCAGTAGCTGGGGATAGGCCTCGGAGCACTGTGTATAGTGCTCCGGGTGTGCCAAGATGGCGGCGGCCCGCGGATTTGACTGTGAGGCCTCAGTGACGGGGGGGCCCAGGCCGGAGGTGTCTGCTCACCCGACCAGCGGCGCCCGCTCCCGATCGTCTGCTGGATGGTCCTACTGTTCTCGGGCGTCCGGAGCAGTGCAGGGATGGAGTGGGAGAGCCGCGGGGGGGACCGCATGTCAGCAGCGTCTGTGTCCGGCGCCATCTTTGATCCCCTGTCCTGGGGGAGTCCGGGCTGTGTGAAGAAGGCCCTGAGGTCCGCAGATGTCCCCGGAGGGGGCTGGGATGATCCCCTGGTCGTAGAGGACCTAGTCGCCCTGGAACGACCCATGGATGGTGGGTGGAAAGTCCCCAAAATCGCCGGTAAGCTGTGGGCAGAGAGAGAGCTGCAAAGCTAGGCAGGCATCCGAGTCGGCTTCCGGTCACGCCCCCAACTTTCACATCTTTATGTAGAGCAACAATTTTTTTTTCAGATCCTCAGAGAGTTCTTTGCCATGAGGTGCCATGTTGAATTTCCAGTGACCAGTATGAGAGAGAGACAGTGATAACACAAAATGTCACACCTTCTTCCCATTCACACCTGTGACCTTGTAACACTAACGAGTCTCATGACACAGGAGGGAAAATGGCTAATTGGGTACAATTTGGACATTTTCACTTAGGGGTGTACTCACTTTTGTTGCCAGCAGTTTAGAGATTAATGGCTGAAACAATTGTAGAAGCACAATCTACAACAAAGGTTCAATTTCTGTTTCTTAATCAGTAATTAAATGATACTGTGATTATTTTTTATTCTGGGCCTATCCTGCAGAGTTTCTTTAAATTTAGTTGGAATACAATAAGCATTATCCAGGAAGTACATTTGATACTTTTAGAACTGACAGAACTTCAGGTAATACAGAAGACTTTTAATCGAGGATGAACAATAAGACAATTTTGGGATGCTGTATTTAAAGCAGATTCATTTAATCTCTAATCATTTTCCCAAATAACCTTCATTTACCTTAAAATATTTTCTGCTGCAAACCGATAATTTGAATTTACTCATTTGTGTAAAGCTAATGTCTCACTGACTTTTCATTTGTACAGATGCAGAAACCAATTAGAGACACATTTCTTTCATTCTGTACCCAGCAGGTAACCAGTATATAAGCGCATTGTGGAACAAAGCTTCTACTATACAAGCATACCTTCATGTAATTAATAACAGTTTCAATTCATGACAAGAGCGCTTCCATTCATAAGCAAATCAAAGTTTAATTCTACTATGACTATATGGGTGTTCCTCGAGCTAGAAAGGCAACCAGGACTAACAAATCATATTGGCCCCTAGGGTTGTCTAGTGCTGTAGGAAAAACATTGCGCAGGGCATTCAGATAACACTTTCAAAGAGTACCGGTGGTGCAACACTGGAAGACCAAATAGGCCATTTATTGTGAGGGATAGAATACAGCTTTTTCTTTACTTTGTTATAAATATTCTTAGCATCATATAGAGTGAACCTGTCACGCTCTTAATCTTCTTTTCCTACAGTGACAAACACACTTACTGTTCTGTATTTTGTGGCACACTACTATTTGGGACTACAAAACAACCCCCTCTCTACTCATCATGGAGGGGGGGTGTTCTGTTGTTCACAGCAACGATGTGGGCAGAGTGGGCAATACTTCTTGAGATGCATAAGGGATGTAGAGGAGCAGCGATGTCACCCTGGGCTTGCTCCCTTCTGAATTGGACTAATAATTACCCCTCCTTTCCTCATCTCCTTAACATAGAGGGTGTTCTGTTGTTCACAGTGTTGATTTGGGCAGGCTGGATAATCCTACTTGAGATGCACAGTTGATGTAGAGGCGCAACATTATCACCCTAGGCTGTGGACTTCTAATTTGAACTACAGAATTCCTCCTTCTCTCCTTATCTTTATAACATATGTGTGTGTGTGTGTGTGTGTGTGTGTGTGTGTGTGTGCGTGTAGTGGGGTGTCCACATCAGTGATGTAGGCAGGATGAATAACCCTACTTGAGATGCACAGGAGATTTAGAGGAGCAGAGTTGTATTCCTGGGCTGTCCTCTTCTGATTTGGACTACAGAACCAGTCCCTCTGTGGTCATCTCTATAACAGCATTGATAAGGGCAGGGTGGATAACCCTACTTGAGATGCACAGGACCCCAATTATTACATCAGAACACATCTGTTACTACACACACTTATCAAAGAACATACAGGGGGAGGACTCCCCTAACTCTGAACTGCCTGTATCTGGTAAGGAGATCTGCACTAAAGGGGAGGTCTGTACTGGGGGGGGGGGTCTGTACTGATGGTGCCAGTACTGGGTTTGTACTGGGGGGGTGTCGTGCTGCAGGGTTATGCTGGGGTGGTCTGTACTGGGGTGTTAGGCTGGGAGGAGCTATGCGTGTGTCTGTACTGTGGGGTTAGTATAGGAGGGAGTCTATACGGGGGGGGGGGGGGGTCTATACTTTGCGGTGTCTATACTTTGTGGTGTCTGTACTGGGAGTGTCTGTATTGAGGGTATCTGTACTAATGGGTTATGATAGGAGGAAGTTAACACTAGGGTTGTCTATGCTTTGTGGTGTCTGTACTGGGGGATATCTGTACTGAGGGGCATCATTACTGGGAGGCTGTACTAAGGGGTTGGGATGGAAGGGGGTCTATACTCGGGGGTATCTGTACTTGGTGGTGTCTATACTGAAAGTGTGTCTGTACTGGGGGATGTCTGTACTGAGGGATGTCAGTACTGGGGAGGCTGTACTAAGGGGTTAGGATGAAAGGGGTTCTATACTGGGGGGTGTCTGTACTTGGGGGTGTCTGACATGGGGGTGTCTGTACTGAGGGTTGACTGTACTGGGGGATCTGTGCTGAGGGGTTAGAATGGGGAGGGGTTTGTAGTGGGAGGTGAGGGCAATGTGATTAATCCTGCCCAGTTCTTGTCTGCTGGACCACAGACACCCCCCCCCCCCCCCCCCCGATACTACATAGATGAGAAGTAGGATAGGTGTTCTGCAGTCCTGCTCTAGGGTGATAATGCTGCTTCTCTATAGATAAAGGAAAGTGAGCCTACTGTACCCTAGAACAGGAAAGTGTTTTGCTGTCGTATAAAAAAATAATTATGGAGCCACCACATCTAAGGACCGGTAAGCTGCAATAAATACAATTTTTGTTCTTGGGTTTAGGCTTTCTTTATATCTTAATAAAAGGTACTCTTCCTAGTTATTGACCCGATACATATTTAAATCACCTGTTTACTGGTGATAGAATCCCTTTAAGGAAAGAATAAAAGTTTAATTAGATTAAATGTGAATAATGTACGTAACGATTCAGTATTTTAATACAAGCTTTCATTTCTTTGCAGCATTTTAAGAAGCCTTTTTGCTGTTTTTATTCGTCTGTTTGACTGTGCCTAGACAGCTGTTGTGTCTATTTTTTAGGAGTAGTCAGCGCAGTAGGCACATTGCCTATTTTTCCAAACAGACATAACATTACTTTTACAACCACTGCATTACTCACTCGCTGCTACATAGTAGTACTATGCTCTTAGTCTGTAATCTGTGTAAAGGGGTTTTCCAATCTAAGTTAAAAAAATGAAAAATATTTTTACTGGATCATCTGCAACAGTTAAGTAACTAGAGGAATCCATGAAAAATCTGCAACTGGTGCCCTCAAGTCATTTTTTTTAAATCCCAACTAAAAAAAGGCTTTTTCACTTTTTATACAGTGGAGCGAAGGGGAGGACTGTAGAGTGCTACTGAGTCTGCTGGGGCTGCTGACATCTAATATAAGTTGACGGCACCCAGCAGCAATTTCAGGGCTTTTGGATGTCTACACAAGAGAGACCATTAGGCCGGGTTCACACATGTGCGGCCGCAGGTTCCCAGCATGGGGTACGGTGCGTCCCTGTTCACCGGTTTAGGTGTGAATCAGGTGCAAATTTGTGGCTGAATAAGAAACTGAATCGGAGCCAAAGATGCACAGGACCCTTTTTAAATGCGGACCGTGGCCGCCTCGGACATGTGTGAACCGACTCCATTGAGAGCCAGTTACACTCGCCTGTTATGCAATTCGAAATGCGGGGAAACCCGCATACAATTTGCACGCGCCCCTAGTGGCCGCTCAAAGAGCCAACGTTATACTACGGGCTCTCGCCCAGGAGAGCCGACCTGCCGCCGTAGAATGACGGCGGCTGGTCGGCAAGTAGTTAAGCCGCTGCGCGCGCCCTCCTCTACACGAGTAGAGGAGAGCTGATCGGCTGCCCTCCTGACAGGGGGGTCTGTGCTGATCGTTTATCAGCGCAGACCCCCCTCGGATCTCACCCAGGACCACCAGGGAAGCCACTGAGGACCACCAGGATGGCCACCCCACTGGACCACCAGGTATGCCCCCCTAGACAACCATGGAATGCCAATCTGTGCCCAGGCAGCCAGTGCCACCAGGGATGCCTATTAGTGCCATCTACCAGTGCCACATATCAGTGCCCATCAGTGCCACGTATCAATGCCCATCAGTGCAGCCTTTCAGTGCCCATCAGTTTTGCCTATCAGTGCCTATCAGTGCCACCCATGAGTGCCCATCAGTGCCGCCTATCAATGCCCATCAGTGCTGCATATCAGTGCCACCCATCAGTGCCGCCTTTGTTTGGCAAAAAATCAAAACCGCAGAGGTGATCGAATACCACCAAAAGAAAGTTCTATTTGTGGGAACATAATGATAAAAATTCTGTTTGGGTACAGTGTAGCATGACTGCACAATTTTCATTTGAACAGCGACAATGCTGAAAGCTGAAAATTGGCTTGGTTAGGAAGGTGTTTAAGTGCCCTGTATGGAAGTGGTTAATGAAGGAACATGCAGAGCTGTATTCTGAATAGAAAAGCAGTGTGCTTATCTCCCTCCCCTTCACAAATGTTATCTCATGTGTCTAGGAAACTTATCAGAAGTGACTCATGCTGATAACAGAGGAACGAAGCACCAGAGAGAAATTACACTTATGCCTTGTACACACGATCAGAATTTCCGATGAAAAAAGTCAGACGGAATTTTTTCATCGGATATTGCGACCGTGTGTGGGCCCCATCTGACTTTTTTCCATCAGAGTTTAGAAATAGAACATGTTTTATTTTTTTCGGAAATTTAGATTGTCTGTGTGGAACTCCGACAGAGAAAAAAACATGCATGCTCAGAATCAAGTCGACGCATGCTCAGAAGCACTGAACTTAATTTTTCTCGGCTCGTCTTAGTGTTTTACGTCACCGCGTTTTGGACGGTCGGAATTTGGTCTGACAGTGTGTATGCAAGAGAGCTTGATCGGAATACCGACGGAAAATTCCATTGGATTTTTTCCCATTGGAAATTCCGATCAGCCTGTGACACTGGTGAGGTGTTATGGAAGCGCAGGTTGCTTTGATAGTATCTTTCAGCTCATTTGCATTGTTGGGTCTGGTGTCTCTCATCTTCCTCTTGACAATACCCCACAGATTCTCTATGGGGTTTAGGTCAGACAAGTTTGCTGGCCAATCAAGCACAGTGATACCATGATCATTAAACCAGGTATTGGTACTTTTGGCAGTGTGGGGAGGTGCCATAAAGCTGGTCAGCAGAGGGAAGCATGAAGTGCTCTAGAATTTCCTGGGTTACGGCTGCGCTGACTTTGGACTTGTTAAAACACAATGTACCAACACCAGCAGATGACATGGCTCCCCAAATCATAACGGACTGTGGAAACTTCACACTGGACCTCATGCAATTTGGATCCTGTGCCTCTCAACCCTTCCTCCAGACTTCCTCTAGACTCTGGGACCTTGATTTCCAAATAAAATGCAACATTTTCCACAGTCCGTGATGATTTAGGGATGAGGGTCGAAACACATAGATTAAACCTTCCAGCTACTTGTACAGTATACTGTATCTCTGATTTATACATTTTGTATATGTTTTGACTAAAAGTGTTTCCTGATAAAGTAAGCTGGACAGCCTCTGTGGCATAGTGATGTATATATTGTTCTGCTTTGGATGTTAACCACTTCAGCCCTGGAAGAATTTTCCCCCTTCCTGACCAGAGCACTTTTTGCGATTCGGCACTGCGTCGCTTTAACTGACAATTGCGCGGTCGTGCAACGTGGTACCCAAACAAAATTGATGTTCTTTTTTCCCCACAGATAGAGATTTCTTTTGGGGGTATTTGATCACCTCTGTGATTTTTATTTTTTGTGCTATAAACAAAAAAAGAGCGAAAATTTTGAAAAAAAAGCAATATTTTTTACTATAATAAATATCCCCAATAAATATATATATATATATAAAAAAAAATGTTTTCCTCATTTTAGGCCGATATGTATTCTTCTACATATTTTTGGTAAAAAATCGCAATAAGTGTATATTGATTGGTTTGCGCAAAAGTTATAGCGTCTACAAAATAGGGGATAGTTTTATGGCATTTTTATTATTATTTTTTTTTTAATAGTAATGGCTGCGATCAGCGATTGATATCGTGATTGCAACATTATGGCGGACACATTGGGACCATTGTCATTTATATAGCGATCAGCGCTATAAAAATCCACTGATTATTGTGTAAATGACATTGGCAGGGAAGGGGTTAAACACTAGGGGGCGATGAAGGGGTTAAGTGTGTCCTAGGGAGGGAGTCTATCTGTTAGGGGGATGGGCTACAAGTGACACGACAGTGATCACTGCTCCCGGTGACAGGGAGCAGTAGATCACTGTCCTGTCACTAGGCAAAACAGGGAAATGCCTTGTTTACATCTCCCCGTTCTGCCGCTCCGTGACATGATCAAGGGACATCGAGTCTGAGGGTCCCGCGGGCACGGTCACGAAGCTTGTGACGGGCGCGCGCACAGCTGGCGGCGTGTGCACGCCTGCGCGGCGGGATTTTCAAAGCAACGCACAGCCGAAGTATATAGTCGCTAGGCGGTCGGCAAGTGGTTAAATGTGCTATCCAGACAACTGATAATATCTGGATGACAGGTGAACCTGATGACACTTTTTCTAACTTTGCCTAATTTTTCAATTGAATATGGGGCAGATATATAAAGCAACACTGATTGGAAACATAAAATGCGTATTGTTCCTGCAAACTGTTTTTTCAGCTACTCTATATTCTCTGCCACATCATGTTCCTCTGTATAACTGACTAACCCAGACAGGTCACATCTTTGCCATTTAGCAGTGTGTGTAATCTGATCTTTCTTGGTCTTTAAAGAGACCCTGTCACTACACTATTTGTTTCAGCGTCAATCTTGCTATGAGGTTATATACGCATAACAGAGGAGAGTGAAGAATGTCTCCAACACAGTAGTTAATTTCATTATAATTTTTACTCTTGGCATAAAAGTATGTACACTGCCATGGGAAACTTTATTTCCAGGTGGAGGTGGTTATATAATACAAATAAGAACAGGAACACGGCATGTATAATATAAATATTGAAGCCTATTATCATGTTTGTTACATATTTAATAACAACTCTTCTTTTTTGTGTGTTTGTTTTTCATCTGCCTGAACTACTGCTTCATTGTGGAGCAATTTACTATAGGAAATCTCACTGTTCTATGATCTCTACAAAGCCTACATGCTGTAGCAGGTTACACCACAAAGTTGGCTGCAGCCTCAAAGCTGTAGGCAGAGACAATGAGGTCAGTTTATAAATTAAAATGCAAGCAATAATAAAGGCATGTCCCTAATAACCATTCAGATTCTTTACCTAACTCTTTCATTTTCAAGGCTTCACTATAAAAATGGTAGCAGAATTGTAACTGGCTGCTATGGGCCGCTTCCTTCTGGGCCGCTGTCAAATTAAAAGGTTTAAATCCCAACTATGGCCAAAATATTCCTTTTACGTTGCGAACATTGGGGGTTATTTACGAAAGGCAACTGAAAGTACACTTGGAAGTGCAGTCACTTGCACATGATTGGATGATAAAATCAGCAGAGCTTCCCCTCATTTCAGATCTTCCCCTCAGATCTACAGCGATCTACAGTGATTGCACTTTCAAGCAGGACAGATGGGGAAAGGAGTTCCAGAAGATGGGAGAGGTTCTGGAGAGGTACTCGTCTCGAGCATGGGAGAAGGAGACAAGGACCACTCCAGAGATCTCCACAGCAGTGCTTGGCAATGTCTTTGAACCAAGCAATCCAGGATAGCTCAATTCACAGACACTCTGTACAGAGCCAATCTGAGTGGCTCTGTACGACATTATTGCTGTGATTAGTTATCACTGTGATTACCTGATGTGAACAGTGTAATGTTTACATCTGGGAGCCCTCCTCTTCCTTTTACAATGAAAGAAGGGGAATGAGGAACTATTGAATGAATGACTCATTTGCCTATTAGTTCCAGAATTAGTGGCAACACCCACAGTAGTGAACAGATTTTAACCATTTCACCTCCACCTCCTCTTCTGTCTCTGCAGTTACAATATGTTAACCCCTTCATCTACCTTGTACTGCTCATCTGAACATTAACCCCTTCATCCCAATCCTCCATTATATGTGACCTGTACTTTACCAGTTTCATCCCCTCCTCCCTCTGTGTATGACCTGTACAAATAATTTATGTAGTGCGCCATTACATATCTTCGTTATTTAACGCCCTCAATAACAGTATGCATCTTTATTTCCAGAAACGGTGGCAACAACCTTGGGCAGTATTTACTTTCAAGAAAGGAGGAGTTTTGGCGGTGTTAATACTGTCCTGGCATGTTTATGTCCTATGTTTTATGACAGGAAGTAAAGGAAACAGTTTTTTTTCCATTCTACAGTAAAAAATAAAAAAAACAGTGGTTATTAAAGCCCAACTCCAGGATTTTTTTTAAATCCACCCTTGCAGCCCCCCCGCACACTACAAGGGTAAACTGCCTGTTTGGTCAAGGGGCAGAATTGACCTTTTTTTTTTTTTCAAAATTCTAGCTCCCCTATGTACCAATATAGCATTAATGTACGTATTTTGCAAAAATAAAACAGCTTTCCATTTATTCTACATACGCATACCTCACTTTCTTCATGGCTGTTTAAAAACACTGTTCCATTACTTCTGCCTTACTTCCTGGACAGACTTTAGGTCATGACTTTAGGTCAACTCCTTCCTGTGTCATAACCTATAGGCGGCACTGGTATGCGGCACTGATGAGCACTCAAAGGCGGCACTGATGGGCACTCATAGGCAGCACTGGGCACTCATAGGCGGCACTGATGGGCACTCATGGGCGGCACTTATGGGTGACACTGATGGGTACTTATGGGTGGCACAGATGGGCACTGATAGTGGGCACTGGGCATGGATGGGCACTGAGAGGTGGCACCAATGCTGTATCCTGGCCTAGGCCAACAAGGCCCAGGCCTAGGGCAGCACTTTCCAGGGGGGCAGCACGAAAAGAGTCCCCGCCGGCTTGAACTACACTGTTAGTATGACGCAAGCTGCTTCTAATTTTGACTGTCCTATCATCCTGGACCACAAACCTTCCTCACTGTGCTATATGTTTTCTGCTGCACCATCGGCATGGTTATATCTTCTTAGTCCTCTCCAAAAAATTATCAGAAATTTGTGCTTAAAGTAGAACTATAGGCAACACTTTTTTTTTCAATTTGGATAGAGTAAGGGAGGGCTATAGCCCCTGATAGTTTATTTTTTACAATTCCCCTTCCATTGCAGAGATTTCCCTTCACTTCCTGCCCCATAGCCAAACAGGAAGTAAGAGGAAATCTATGAAAATTAAGGGAATCCAATGCCCCCCCAACCCTAAGATCTAGTGTCCCCTTTTTGAAAATTTCAGGGTGGGTCTTAAACATAAAGGGGTGTGGCCTTGACATAAAGGGGTGTGTCATATTTAAATTAGGGGGTGCACGAGATTAGTCAGGCCTAGGGCAGCACAAAACCTAAATACACCACTGGGTGGAACTGATGGACACTGAGGAGTGGCACTGATGGCATTGCTGGGCATCACTTGTTTATCCCATATTGTGCCAGTCAGTGCCCATGTTGCCAGTCAGTGCCCATTTGTGGGCACTGATTGGCATCTATTGTTCTCATTTTTTTTCTTCTTGCCCCCTTCCCTGGTGGTCCTGGCGGCTTCCCTGGTGGTCCAGTGTGGGCATCCGAATCAGCGCAAAGCCTCCCCGTCAGGAGAGCCGCCGATCGGCTCTCCTCTACTCGCGTCTGTCAGACGCGAGTGAGGAAGAACCGATCAACGGCTCTTCCTGTTTACATCGTGATCAACAGTGATTGGACACGGCTGATCACGTGTAAAGAGCCTTTACCGAGATAGGAGATGCATGGTGTCAGACTGACATCAGGGTGCAGGGTGTCTCCATCCCCCACCCTCTGCGGTGCCACCATCCCCCTCTGCGGTGCCACTAACACCCCCTGCCTCCAATCTCCCCCTGTCTCCATTGCCCCCTGCAGTGCCACCGCAGCCACCATCACCCCCTGCCTCCAATCTCCATGCGCAGTTCCAAGCCGAACCGATCTCGGCTATTTTTACTGGCACAAAGTGCCCGTTTTTACGAACTGTCTGTAAAAATACGGACGGTTGGCAACACTGGTGGTTAGCTTTTCTGCCTAGTAGCCATAAGGTTGTTAGTTTGAATCCCAACCACGACACCACCTGCAAGGAGTTTGAATGTTCTCCATGTACCTGGATGGGTTTTCCTCCCACACACCAAAGACATACTGGTAGATAAATTGGTCCTAGTATCAATTAATGTGGGTTAGGGACCTTAGATTGTAAGCGCCCTCAGGGCAGGGACTGATGTGAATGTGTAAAGCTTTGTATAAATTGACAGCATTATATAAGTATCTATAATAAGTAAATAATGATAATGCAAAGGTGACTCCATGAGACACTGCAAGAGAAAGGAGCCACTTTGAAACAGGAAAACTGGTGCAGCAGTCAAGATAAGTGGCTGCATAATCAGTATTTATTTACATCACCTGCTAAACGTGCCTAAAAACTGAGGGCCAGATTCTCGTAGATCAGTGTATTTTTGTGCGGGCGTAACGTATCCTATTTACGTTACACCTCCGCAACTTTGACGGGCAAGTGCTGTATTCTCAAAGCACTTGCTCCGTAAGTTGCGGCGGCGTAGCGTAAATAGGCCGGCGTAAGCCTGCCTAATTAAAATTTGGAACGGGGGGGGCGTATTTTATGTAAATAACTTGTGACCCGACGTGATTGAAGTTTTTCACGAACGGGGCATGCGCTGTCCGTGGAATATCCCAGTGTGCATTGCTCCAAAGTACGCCGCAAGGACGTATTGGTTTCGACGTGAACGTAAATGACGTCCAGCCCCATTCACGGACGACTTACGCAAACTACGTAAAATATCCCAAATTTGACGCGGGAACGATGTCCATACTTAACATTGGTACGCCTCATGTACGCCTCATATAGCAGGGGTAACTTTACGCCGGGAAAAGCCTAACGTAAACGGCGTATCTATACTGCGTCGGCCGGGCGTACGTTTGTGAATTTGTGTATCTAGCTGATTTACATATTTCTAGGCGTAAATCAGCGTACATGCCCCTAGCAGCCAGCGTAAATATGCAGTTAAGATCCGACGGCGTAAGAGACTTACGCTGGTCGGATCTAATAGAAATCTATGCGTAACTGATTCTAAGAATCAGGCGCATAGATACGACCGCTCAGACTCAGAGATACGACGGCGTATCTCCTTTGAGAATCTGGGCCTGAGGGTGTACTATTACTTTAGGGTCTGTAGAAAAATAAACTGCCCATCTTTATTCAATATATAGTGTCACGTTTTGTATATAAGAAGTATTAGCCCGCGTACACACGATCGGTCTGATGGACCATTTTCATCGGTACAAACCGATCGTGTGTTGGCCCCATCGGTTATTTATCCATAGGTTAAAAAAAAAGCAATCTTGTTTTAAATTTAACCGATGGATACCTAACCGATAGAAAAAAAAAACGATCGTTTGTAGGCACGTCCATCGGTTAAAAATCCACGCATGCTCAGAATCAAGTCGACGCATGCTTGGAAGCATTGAATTTTTTCAGCACGTCGTTGTGTTTTACGTCACCGCGTTCTGACACGATCGTTTTTTTAACCGATGGTGTGTAGGCACGACTGACCATCAGTCAGCTTCATCGGTTAAGCGATGAAAATGGTCCATCAGACCGTTTTCATCGGATGGACCGATTGTGTGTACAGGGCTTAAGGGTATATATGGGCTATTTGCACTTTTTCAATACAAGTGGAATAAAAGCTCTAATGAACAGATTTTTTAATGATGTTTTTATTATTTCTGTTTATTACTATGCTTTACTGTTTACTGCTTTACCGTGTATTCGTCTGGAGGACCGTGGAAGATTTTACAAGTGACAGAACCCACCCATGCTCAGTACTAGGTAATGCGGGCAACTGCCTGTCTGGTGATGTGTATGGCATAGTTTATATGTTATTATAGTATTTTCATTGATGCTTGTTGATTCTGAGGTTAGAAAAAACTTGGGAATGGTCCTGCCCATTTAGCTATCATAAAGAGTGTAGTATTTTTGTGAAGTGCTAGAAGTACAAACATGTTTACTGTCTGATAATATGTAACACATAATACTTACCTGAGGTGTGAGCGTGTTGTTCTTAGTTAGTGTTCAAACTTGCAGCAGTTATTATTCTATCCCATTGATACTGTTTACACACGTTTTGCAATGCTTTCTTTATTTGATCTGTAATCTCAGATCTCTACTTTAAACTTGCTCTGTGAGAATCTTTACATAGCTTAGAACTGTTTCCACCAGGCAGGGCCACTGTAATACCCTTAACTTGCCTCTAGAGTGCGATGTTTCTCTGTCAAAGTACAGTGAATGTGGCCATGCACTGCACACCAATACCCTACATTATACAGAGTAAAAATGTGGCTTTAATTTTTCACCAGGCTTAAGTTCAATGCGTAGGTGAAGCTGCTTGCAGTCTTGTGTACACATGCTAATTATAACCCATTTTTGTAACAACTTTTATTTTAGCATTTGTAGAGAAATGGTTGTTATTGCTAATATATATATTTTTTTTTAATGCTGTGTGAAGAAGAATTGGATATGGTCTGTATTAGTTATAAATCAGTTTTATTAATATTTATTACACATTATTATATAAAATAAAAATATATGCAGGCATTTGATTAGCTGTTACTTTTCTATATATATATATATATATATATATATATATATATATATATATATATATATATATATATATATATATATATATATATATATATATATATTTTTTTTTTCCTATTATAAATTGGATAATTGGAAAAAAAAAAAAAAGCTTGATGTCTCTGTCATTTAACATCCCTATATTTGTATTTGATTTGTCTGTCAAAGTGTAAAGTTCAGTGTGTTATTAATTAAAAAATAATAATAATAATGAAATGCCTTATTTGGTCATTAAAGATGTCACATTTTCTAACTTGCGCCTAAAAATATCAACTTGGCCACTATGGAAAGAGCTTCAAGTTTTTTTTCTTGGCCCATCCCAATTTAATCAGCTCATATGCTAACATTGGTTGTACATTACAAAATCACAAACAAATACTTCCACATTTTAAAGGGTAGTTGTGTGTCAACAGTGATATAGAAAGGCCTGTCCATGATGCAGTATGTGAGTCAAACACTTAATTTTGACGTGTCATATACTGTAGCTTAAAAAACTTTACCAGTTATACTACAGCTTTGGTATATGCTCACGTATAGGTTAGCTCTCCTATATAAATATTATCCAAATGTCCAATAGTTACTAAACTGGCAACAGGTGCTCACAACATTCTTCATTAACCAAAGTGCTGACTTTTTGGGTCAAAAACAAAATGTATTAATTAAAAAATCAAGATAACAAAGAGATATAATATATATATATATATATATATATATATATATATATATATATATATATACACACACACATACATACACACACATGTATATATTGTATATATATATACTGTATATACACTATATTACCAAAAGTATTGGGATGCCTGCTTTTACACGCACATGAACTTTAATGGCATCCCAGTCTTAGTCCGTAGGGTTCAATATTGAGTTGGCCCAACCCTTGCAGCTACAACAGCTTCAACTCTTCTGAGAAGGCTGTCTACAAGGTTTAGGAGTGTGTCTATAAGAATGTTTCACAATTCTTCCAGAAGTGCATTTGTGAGGTCAGTCACTGATGTTGGATGAGAAGGCCTGGCTCGCAGTCTTGGCTCTAATTCATCCCAAAGGTGTTCTATTGGGTTGAGCAGGCCAGTCAAGTTCCTCCACGCCATGTCTCTATGGATCTTACTTCTGCACTGGTCTAAATCATTTGGTGATGTGGGGATTATGGTGTGGGGTTGTTTTTCAGGGGTTGGGCTTGGCCCCTTAATTCCAGTGAAGGAAATTCTTAAGGCATCAGCATACCAAGATATTTTGGACAATTTCATGCTCCCAACTTTGTGGGAACAGTTTGGGGGTGGCCCCCTCCCTGTTCCAACATGACTGCGCACCAGTGCACAAAGCAAGGTCCATAAAGACATGGAAGAGCGAGCTTGGTTCTGAAGGATGCTAGGGAATTTTACCAGTGACAAGCAAAGTTCTCAGAGGTGGAAATAGTTTAATTATGTCAAAAGAGAGCATTTCATTGGCATATATCTAATACATAAAAATATATTAAAGTATAGCTAAAGGCAGAACATTTTTTGGTAGAGTAAAAGGGGAGTAGAACAGCTGTCAGGTTTTCATTGCTGTTTATTCCCCCAAGGGAGATTCACCCTATTTGTCCTATGTAGCATGATCACAGAGCGTAAAAGTGAAAGAAAATCAGAAATTTTGTGTTGTTCCTAGAACAGTAACAGAGGGGAAAACTTCCAATGGAAACACTAGCTCTGGTGACCCTGGTTACAACCAGGAATTTAGTTAGGGAGGAAGAAGGAAGGAAGTCTAATATTGGAGAGCAGACGTATCCTTGGATTAGACTAGTGATTGGCATTGCCATAAAAGGATCTAAAAAATGTTAAAGAGTTAAAAAGCTCAGCATGTTCTGCCAGCCAAAAAGCATACAAGATCAGCTGGGAAGCCAACAAGGCATACTGGGACATGTAGTTCTGGGACTGCCAGAGTTCCACTAGGGGAATTTTTACAAAAGCACAGCATATCGCAAAATGTGTCTATAATATTATATTTGTCTATGATAATGACTTCTAGATGCTGACTGGTTGCTGTGAGCCAAAACACAATCCTTATTTGTTCTATAATTTGTACCAAACGTCCCTCAGTTTAGGTCATTTTCCTGAGGATTTACATAAAGGGAATAGTTACACAAGAGCAGAGTGGAAGGCTCGATATTTGGGGAGGAGGACCTAATGATGAATCAGCAGGCCCCCTGCTTTTGCTGTAACATGTCCACAGAGGATAGCTGAGAATGTGTCTTCTGAGTGGGAGCAGGAAAGAAACAATGTGTGGGAGAAAGTGTCCGATACCAGTCCATAGTTTCATCTGTTCATGCTTGGATCCCAACCACAGTCCTGCAGAGTGTAAGAAGCAGAAATGAGCATGACAACCAATCAAAAATCAGCGTTCCCCAGTTCAGTAGTGTTAGAAAAATGAAAGACCCTTTCTAAATATCTTTCTAGGATATATTAGACAAAATTGTATTTTTATTACTAACTTTGTAAAAGAGTATATATGTATTAACTATAATCTGTGACAGATTCTTGCATTTATTAAAGTTCTTTATTTTACACATTTCCAAACTTTTAGAACTTTGGGCCTAATCCACAAACACCGGCGCAAATGAAGTTAGTCAAAACTTATGTCATTTAAGTTACGGCGCCCTAATGTGGTGTCGTAAGTGCCGTATCCACAGCGCATTTGCGCATAAAATTGCGCAAGCGTAACTTAAATCCCGAGGCGTAAGGCGGGGTTATTGCAAGTGGGAAGGAAGTGGCGTGCTTCATTGTAATGAGCCGTGACCCCATGCAAATGAAGGACCGGCCGTACTGCGCATGCGCGCACGAATCTGCTGCTCACTGGGCATGTGCAGAACTTGGCTTGGCGCAATCAGTGAGATAGGTAAAAGGCCAAGCGTACTTAGTTTGAGGATCACCCTGTGTATAAATGGCCCCACACAAAAACACTTCCCTTGCAAAAGTATTTCCCTGTGTTACCCTTCCTAGAGCAAGTTGCTTCTGCTCTGAACGTTTGTTGGTGTTTGTTGGTGAGTTGTGTGTGATAGTAAAGTTTTGGAGGAGTATTAGATTGTAGTTGGTGTTTGTTTCTGCTAAGTGTATTTTCTGTTTGTTTTTTTCTGATTGTATTTTGTGTTTGTTTTTTGCGTGTTTGTTTTTGAATTTGTAGTAGCTGTCTGCTTGTGTGTTTTGCTTTTTGTGTGTTTCTTCTGTGAGTTTTTATTTGTTTGTTTGTTGTGTGTGTATTTTTGTTTGTTTGTCCTGTGAGTTGATTCTTGTTGCTGAGTTGTGTCTGTGATGGCACCCAAGCGCAGGAAGCTAAATTTTTCACAGGTAGAGAAGCAAATTCTTGCTCGGGCCATCGTCCTATATGGGCGATATTTGCATGGCCCTGATAGCCGGAACACCTCCCCGGCCCAAAGGAAGGCGATGATAAAAAAGATTACGGATCAGATCAATGCGGCGGGGGGGGGGGAGACGAGGACCCCCGCAGGCATCCAAAAGAAGATTAACGATCTAAAGATCCTGGTCCGTAACAAGGTGGCCCAAATAAATGCCCATACCACGGGCACTGGAGAAGGCCCAGCCTGCCCCATCAGGCTCAGTGAGGAGGAATGGGCAGTGGCCCGGTGTTTCCAGCCAGAGCAGGTGGTGGGCCTGCGTGGATATCAATCTGATGTTCCTGTGAGGCCAGGTAAGTTTTTGGTTTTTCTATCTGGTGATTAGCATGTGTGGGTGGGGGAAGGGAAGATGTGCCAAGTGTGTGGATCCTCAAACCTGTGATTGTTTTGTGTCCTCCACAGATGACCAGGAGATTGCAGGCCCATCAGGCCAGGAGGTTGCTGGCCCATCAGGCCAGGAGGTTGCTGGCCCATCAGGCCAGGCTGCTGCACCACCCCAAGGACAAGAGGCTGCTGATGAGTCCCAAGAAGGGCAGGATTCCCCAGGGGAGGGGAGTGGCCATGAGGAGGTTGAGGGGGAGGAGGATGAGGGGGAGGAGGATGAGGGGGAGGAGGATGAGGGGGTGGAGGAAGAAGATCTGCAGATCTCGGATATGTTGACCCTTGAGGCTACCCTTGAGGCTACCCCTGAGGCTACCCCTGAGGCTGCCAGCAGTCAGGCCACATCAGGGGTAGCCCCTCCCACTCCTCCCTCAACAGGCCTCAACCCACAAGGGTCACTCTCTCCCCTCCTCCAGGACCACAAGCCTCAGGGGCATGCAGGATGGCGACTCAGGAGACCAGGGGGGTGGCCGAGCGTCTGCCGGGCAGTCTGCAGAGGGACAATGCCCGGCAGACCCGCCATCTGGGTCAGATAAAAGAGACTCTGACCCAGATGGAGCACAGCCTGGGTGCATTGAAGGAGTCAATCAGTGATGGGGCCACAAACTCATTGGAGGTCATCACATGTTTGTGGGACCTGAAGACCGCCACAACAGGCGTGGCCCAGGAGGTGACTGCCCTGACCCAGGCTATGCAGGACAATACCAGGGCTGGCCAGGCCAATACGGCTGCCCTCACAATGTGTCTCACAAGGATTGCAGTGGCCTTGGAGGGAAGGCCAGCAGGAGGACAGTCACCAGGGGAGGCTCCTCCTTCCCGTGCTCACCCACCCCCCCATGAAGATACTCCCTCCCCTGCTCACACCCCCCCATGAAGATACTCCCTCCCCTGCTCACACCCCCCCATGAAGATCCTCCGGTTGGCCGTGGCCGTGCTCGTGGGTGGCCCAGGCGTAGCAAACGCCGCCGCTATTAATTTGGCAGGGGTAATTTTGTTTTTTATTTTTATGATTTTGTTTGGTATACTGTACTTATGATTTGGGTTATGTGTGTGAATGATGTGTGAATGTGGGGGGGGGGGTGGCATTCCTGATTAAATAAGGGTGTCACCCTCAGTTTTGGTGGAGAAGGGATCCCCAGGACCAGGGAGAAGTGATCCCAGGTCCCTGAATGGTGTATGAATGCACAGTGACATAATTGGAGCCGTGGCGGGTCGTTACTGCTCCCAAGTACCATTGGGGGGGGGGGGGGTACTTGGATCTAATCCAATTCGATGTGCATGTGATGTGTCTGTGCTAGGGACCACAGTGGTGTGCATTCATGCATTCTCATTGTGACATAATTATTGTGCGTTTACTGTGCAAAGATACATTCTCATTTTGACATGTTTAATGTGCGTTTACTGTGCAAAGATGCCTTCTGCGAGGCGTCTCCTGGCTGCTGTGCCCTCAGCAGACCGGGTAGAGTTGGTTGGGGGGGGATTGTCAGGTTCGGGGGTCAGGTCATCACATATGTCAATCTCCAGGCCCCTTCTCACTGCAAAGTTGTGCAGAATACAACATGCACACAAAGTCTGGGGAATACAACAGGGTACCCCCAGACTTATCCAGGCATCGGAAACGTGACTTCAGGAGGCCAAATGTGCGTTCCACCACTGCACGGGTACTTATGTGTGCAGCATTGTATCTTTCCTCTCCTGGGGTTTGGGGGTTCCGGTATGGAGTCATAAGATGGGGTCCCAGTGCATATGCAGAGTCACCTGGAAGGGAAAAGACAGGAGGATGTTAGTCATGGATGTGCCCCTCGTGATGTCTGCATCATGGGGGGGGACAATCATACCAGACACCCATGTCACTCACCAACCAGCCAGCTGTCCCTGTACACGTTCTGTTCCAATTCTCTGGAGATGTTGCTGTGACGGAATATATAGCTGTCATTGCTGGATCCTGGGAATTTGGCACAGACGTGCCATATGAGGCATTTGGCATCCACTATCACCTGAACATTGATTGAATGCCAATGCTTCCTATTTCGGTACATGTGCTCTGTCTCATGGGGGGGTTGTAGTGCCACATGGGTGCAATCAATGGCCCCATGGTGCGTGGGAATCCAGCAATTTGGAAAAAATCAGTCATTGTGTCCATTCGCTGGACCTCCTGGGAGGGTTTGATGAATTGATTGGCCATGCGTCTCAGGATTGCAGGGACAACCTGGTGCACACATCTGCTAATGGAGGATTGTGCCATCCCAGCCACACCTCCGCTTGTGCGCTGAAAAGAGCCAGTGGCAAGGAAATGCAGTGTTGCCAGTACCTTGATCAGTGGCTGCACTGCATGTGAGCGTTGTGTTGGGCTGGTGAGATCATCCTGCAGGATTGTGGTTAATTCCAGGATGGCTTCACGGTTGAATCTGAAGGTGCCATACACCTCAGAAGCAGTCATGCCAAACAGTAAAAACAGAAAAAGAAATACCGCGCTAAGACACTAGAAACATTTCTAACTAAGCTGCAACAACACAGTGTCATACAAACACAATACAAGTAGGGAGAAAGAGAAGTTGCGCTATTAAATTAAATTATGCTAAACAATCAATTGATACAAAGAAGAATGGTATATAAAATTGAAAAAGCCCCAAAATTCAAAAGGAGATAGGACACATGAATGTAGGTTGAAAATTCGGTCCTTGTGTATCTATGAAGATATATATAAATGAGTTCATCAAGTGTTGAATATAAGTTCATAGGGTGAAAGCATATGTGATGACCAACACCACTACAATAAGTAAAAAAGGATGGAGGCTTACCAGATGGCATAAGAGGAGATGGATGCTGAGACTTCCCAAAACGAATCCGCAGGATTGCAGCGTGTCACAAGAAAAACTCAATGGTGAAGTACGACAGGACCAGCACATATAAGAGTTAAATGTGACTCAAGGGACCACCACCACCAAACACCCTATAGATGGGAGGCTTACCAGAGCGTAGTGCAGTATAAGCATGCGGCTAAACCCCTAGCCAGGGCCTTTGGGATCCTGAGCAGTAGTGATATATCCTAAGATCCTCCGGTACAGTGTGGTCAGTAGATACATAAAAAGAATGATATTGCCCACATGGTGAAGTACGTTGACATAGTTACACTAAAAGTTACACTTACAGAACGAAGATAAAAACAGATAGAAGCCGGCCGGCTCAATCAAACGCCCGTCCACTCGGAACGAAAAACATCTTGCGTCAGCACGCTACCTTCCCGACGCACGTTTCGTCATAAATTGACGTCATCTGGTGCCCCCAAGACGTTTTTCGTTCCGAGTGGACGGGCGTTCGATTGAGCCGGCCGGCTTCTATCTGTTTTTATCTTCGTTCTGTAAGTGTAACTTTTTATTATTAAAGCAACTATGTCAACGTACTTCACCATGTGGACAATATCATTCTTTTTATGTATCTACTGACCACACTGTACCGGAGGATCTTAGGATATATCACTACTGCTCAGGATCCCAAAGGCCCTGGCTAGGGGTTTAGCCGCATGCTTATACTGCACTACGCTCTGGTAAGCCTCCCATCTATAGGGTGTTTGGTGGTGGTGGTCCCTTGAGTCACATTTAATTCTTATATGTGCTGGTCCTGTCGTACTTCACCATTGAGTTTTTCTTGTGACACGCTGCAATCCTGTGGATTCGTTTTGGGAAGTCTCAGCATCCATCTCCTCTTATCCCCCTGCGAGGATCATCAAAAGGCCCTGGCTGGGGTTTGCAGCCGCAAGTTTTTATTGCTTGCCATCTGGTAAGCCTCCATCCTTTTTTTCTTATTGTAGTGGTGATGGTCATCACATATGCTTTCACCCTATGAACTTATATTCAACACTTGATGAACTCATTTATATATATCTTCATAGATACACAAGGACTGAATTTTCAACCTACATTCATGTGTCCTATCTCCTTTTGAATTTTGGGGCTTTTTCAATTTTATATACCAGTCATGCCAAACACATCTAGGCGTCTGCGGTAAACCCTCTCCTGTGCCCTCCTCCTCCTCCTTTAGACTTCTTAGCGCGTCTAAAGTCACTAGTGCAGTTATGATCATGGATGGCCCTGGCATGTTGGCAGACAGATTGTAGTCCAGCAAGTGTGTGTGCTCAGCTCTTACTTAATGGTGTTGCTGTAGCAGACCTTTACACGGCAGGTGTAAAATTAGGGCTGCTTTTATAAAGTGTAAAATTGCTCCGGGAAACTAACAGAAGCGCACAGGGCGTAATCTACGGCGCACACACTTAATTTGGTGGATCACCCTATCTCCCTCATTTGCATCTTTGCCTATCAAAACAGCGGCGTGTCTAGCGTATTTTGCGCACGAAGAAGCGCCGGTGTAATTATTTTAGGTAGGACGGAAAAACCTGGATTTCAGGCGTAACTCATTATGAGGATCAGGTGCAAAGATACGCGCAGTGTAAATTTCAATTACGCCGTGTATCTCGAGTTAAGTCGGCGCATCTGCTTTGTGGATTAGGCCCTTTATTACTATTTCTTCTTAAGTAGTGTAAACAGGTGCTTGGCTAAGAATGGAGGGTGAGAGAAAACACTGGCTGCAGCTGCTCTCTGTAGCTGCTGCCCTGTGGTGCTGAACTGGTTAACAGCTATATCAGCAAGAGAAAGAAGCTGCTGAGCAAAAATAATTCAATGGACTTAGTCAGGCAGCACCGCACTGTGGGAACTGTAGTCCAGAGGAAAGAGACTCTACTGTAATCAAGAGTATTTGAACTGCATTTCCCAGAGGGAGATTGCCAGGAGGAAGGGAAAGATCTGCATTTTCCCAGACTGTACAAGACACAGCTTCCTTTTTGCTGTGAGGGAGACCAGGGAGTGAAAATTGCTGTCCAAAGTGCACCATCACTGCTGCATATTGGCGGCCTGAGCGAGAACCGGAGTGCTGAGTTTGGGGGTGCTAACAGTCAGAGTAATCTAGGTGCAGGGAAGAGAGTGGACTCATCGCTGTGTGTGACGGTAAGCAGTAATATTGCTGGGACTTGTGAGCTGCTGCTTTGGGGATTTACTATCTGCTGCTAGAGAGACTGAGCCCTTTAGAAACTGACCATACAGCCATCTAATAGCCTAATTGCTACCTGCAGGCTTGACTGGAACTTTTCACTTGTACACCAATGGGCCCCGATGTTAGCCAGCTGAAGAGTTGGAACTAAATACTGCCCCCTTTGTAGCTGCTACACAGTTACTTTTAATTAATGCCTATGCTAAGAGGCATCTCTCAGAGGACATTGCACCATATCCTAGCCATCCTCCTGGAGTGCACTCTAGACTAGTTAAAGTATTATTATTCACATTGCAGTTAATGCTTATATACACTATTGCTGACTTTGCTGACTCATGAGTTAATTCTGGTCTGGAGAGTCTAAGTATTTTACTTTGTTTTGGATAAAGTGTGGAAGTTTCAGACTTTAATTCCTGCTTGAGACACTACTGATAAGATTTATCCTATCTTCCTGGGTGGTCACTGGCCACAAAAAATATCTTATTTGGGGATACCAACAAGAACCTAACAGAGGTTCTAACCCTACCTAGTGTACCACACCACTACCCCTGGTGGAGCTGCTGGATTGTTTGGGAGCCTCTGCCCTGTTCTGGTCAGGGGGGGACTGACCATTCGGTGAGTAGGGCACTGCCCGAGGGCCCCGTGGTGGGAGGGCCCGGGCCGGCTCAGTCTGCCCCTAGAGGTGCCCGCAGCAGCGCAGCTTATTATACACAAGATCAAAAAGAACTATACCCCCAAGGAAGCAGTGCCATTGAACCGTTGGCTATGGCTGTGTGAGCAGCTCAGAGGTGTGAGCTGGCCGGGATGGATGGCTCATCAGAGCTGTGAGCCATGCGGGGATGTTCAGTCACAGGCGCTCCGGCTACCACTCCCACTGGGGATTCAGAATTCAGCTGAGGGGGCGGGGCCATAAGTCACTGCCGTGGGGTACAGTCTGTGAATGAGCTGGAGGCAGAGAGCACTACACATAGAGAGGAGCGGACTGAGTCAGCTTGAATTTCCCAATAGCATCCACACTGACCTGCCTTGTGTGCAGCAGCAGGTCAGTGTGATAATGAAAGCACTGCAGTTACTTTGTCTGTGTTATAAGAGCCATGCTGAGTGTTACTTCCTGGTTCCTTCCATCTTGCCCTGTGCTGTGTGCCTATTTACCAGGTGGCAGGTCAGGTGCTATTCACTAGTGCACACTGATATCTGGTACACTGAATGTCACTGAATGCACTCAATGTATAGATATCAGTGTTATATAGGGAATAGCACTTAGCCCTGGTTCACATTGGAGCAATTTGCCAAATCGCATGGCAATGTCACTACCCAAATCGGTGCGATGCCCCATTTGTGGCGCTGCACCGATTCCCAAAAGTAGTTTCTGTATAACTTTTGGTGACTTCTGGGTGCGATTTCCAAAGACATCTGTGCAGCAACCCGCACAGATGTCTCTGAAATCGCCCACCAAACTTGCACTGACATGCGGGTATGAAATCGTGCGAGTTTAGCTGAACTAATTGCATGGCTGTGATTGGCCAGTGCAGCATGTGACCCAGCATGTGACCCAGCCTCTAAATAAGCTAGAGGCACATAGCACAGTACGTCACTCTGCTTTAGTTAGGGTAGGGAAAGGCTGCTGCTGCTGCTGGTTGTAGGGAGAGAAATATATAGGAGTCAGACTGTCCTGCTTCAGAAATCATATTACACCAGCGCTGCATATGTTACTGTGAGATACTTTTCATTAGATACTTTAGGGAAAGGTTCCTGTTTGTGCTTATAGGGATATAAATATATAGGAGTCAGCCCTGCTTCAGAAATCAAATTACACCAGCACTGCATATGTTCCTGTGAGATACTCTGCATTAGATACTTTAGGGAAAGGTTCCTGATTTTGCTTATAGGGACAGAAATATATAGGAGTCAGTCCTGCTTCAGAAATCAAATTACACCAGCAATGCATATGTTACTGTGAGATACACCCTTTAGATACTTTTCTTCTATTGTGCTATTCAAAAAACATCCGTTTAGGGCAAAAAAAAAAAAAAAATTGCAGTGTTTCCTCCAGTGTTTGCAGTTTTTCCTCCATATCTGTACGTGTGAGATAAACACTTTAGCTAGTGTTCTTCTATTGTTCTATTCAAAAAACACCCATTTAGGGCAAAAAAATATATTTTGCAGTGTTTCCTCCAGTGTTCGCAGTTTTTCCTCCATATCTGTACATGTGAGATAAACACTTTAGCTAGTGTTCTTCTATTGTTCTATTCAAAAAAACACCCATTTAGGGCCAAAAAATATATGGACCTCGTCCTCCTAGGTCAAGATTATTATTTAATTTTTTTTAATGTTTTTATGTTATTTTAAGTTATTTCCCTATCCACATGTATTTGCATAGTACTTGCCATGCTCTTACCAACAGTTTGCTGCCATTTGCAGCCCTCTAGCCCTTTCCATTAGTGTTTTAGAGACATTTTAGTACTGAAAAGTTCGGGTCCCCATTGACTTCAATGGGGTTCGGGTTCAGGGTCAAGTTCGGGTCAAGTTCGGGTCCCGAACCTGGAATTTTTTCCGAAGTTCGGCCGAACCCGTCGAACCCGAACATCCAGGTGTCCGCTCAACTTTAATGCTAACACAGCTGTCACAACTGAATTTTAATGCAGTTTGAGCCACCAGGTGCTGCATGCAGTCAGCTCATTCAAATATAAGGGGATGCAACGGGTGCATGGCCACATCCTCTGATACCAGTTTGAGCCATCCTGAATGCAGACAGTGTGCATTTGGGCCAGCACGCCTGTTCCCACATGCTTGCAAAATTTTGACAGGTGGCCTTGGCCGTTCAGGCTCTGTGTCTGCATTCACTTCATTGGCTGCCTGCATGGGGTGGATGCAGGCCCAAAAACAAATGCCTCATTCAATCAGCATGGATGTTAGCCCCCGTGTGATGGAGGTTTACAAATTTAAGAAAAAAAAATACAGGCTTAAAGTGCATCATCCCAGTTTTGTGTAGACATGTTATCACATGCACATGTTTAGGTTGATTTATGCTTTACTCACGCAGTAGAACATGTTCTCTTTCAAAGTTAATTTCTGCTTATCTTTTTGTTGAAACAGAATGAAAACTCACCTTTTCCTTGCACTTGATTGGGTATTCCTTTATTTTGGATCCATTCATTTATACAAGGTCCTTCTAGTCCTTTGACTAACAGAGTAAATATAAAAAAAAAGCGCTTTTATTGCATATGTGTAATAAATGGTATATGTCCTGTGAGTCATAGATTGATATGGTGTATGATGGTAGGAATCACACCACACGTCCTGTCACTGGTGAAAACAAACTTAATGTTGATGAGGGTCATTTTTGTGTGCCATGTGATTGTTACTGTGTGAGATATTTTAAGTTACTAGTTTCATAATAATGTTGTTCTTGAAAACATAGTGACTAATGTGAGTATGATCATGAAATACCCAGCCCATCCTACTTACCATAACACAAGACATGCCTTTTAGTGTCCATTGCATGCTTATAAATATGGTGCACATGATGTATTTGGCTTGTTTGGTGATATTTTACCTTATTTCTTCATGAAACATAAGTTGGCATTAGGGGCAAGGGCAGGTATAGTTAAAGTACATTTAAAGCCCAACTACTGTTATTTCCTCCCATTTTGGTCTGCTTAATTTATCATTTAACGCGTTTTATTAAATCTGTCAATCTTGCCAAAAATGTAATGGCATCTTGGCCACTCTGCAGTGTTATTCAAACATTGTTATAAGGTAGCTTGTTAGAGCTACAGAACACCTCCTCTATAGTATAAAAAAAAATAGAGGAGAGGTGTTCTGTAGCCCTAACACAAATTCTGTCCTAGGGTGACAATGTTACTCCTCCATAGATGCAGCACAGTGAGCATTGTCACCCTAGGACAGAAAAATTCCTGGCAAGATCATAGGTCAAAGAAATGAAAGCTGAAGAAAGAAAACCAATATAGCCACCACATCTAAGGACTCGTAAGCTGCAATATCTTACATTTTTGTTCATGAGTTTGGATACAATATAAAGTAGTATTAAACTCAAAACTAAAACTTTAATATATTGCAGCATACAGTGCTAATTTGTCTTTCCCGTTAATCTATGAAAACCTACAATGTCTGGGGACTGCCTGACAGCTACTACTAATGGCTTCAGGGCCAAAACAAAAAGAAGGCATTGCAATGGACACCCCTGCCTAGTGCCCTGATGGAGCAGAAAGGGGTCCGATATATGGCCATTTGCCTGGACTCTCACTACCGGGGCAGAGTATAGGATCTGAACCAGTGGCATTGTGTTCATTAAGGGTGCACAGGCACCGCCCCCTCTCTCCAGCCACCCCCTCTATGCAAAATGGAAAGATTTATGCATTGCCATTGTAGACACCCCTTATTCAGGCGTCCGGCCCCTTTTCGGACGCTGGGCACCTGAATTCCAGCGGCGGGGGGGTGTTTTTGAAGCAAAAAAAGTGAAGTGCATAGCGCAAGGCATTGCGCTCGCAGTTCACCACGGTGGGTTAGCAAAGCAAATTAATATTTGCTTTGCTAACACAGAACCACCTCTCAGCCAATTAGGAGACGCAGATCTAATACCAGTGACCTGATTGGTTAAAGGCACAGGCGCCCTGATTGGATGCCTAATGGAACCTAACAACAGGAGGACAGAGAACCACAGAGGACAAAGGAGCACGCCGCCATCACCTGCTGCATGTCCCAAAGCTCAAAGCTGTCACCCGACCACCAGGATGGGGTAAGTGTGTGCCGGTCAGACAACGAGTGGGGGGTCAGATAGGCTGCATCTGATGGGCACAGGCTACATATGATGGGCACACAGGCTACATATGATAGGTCACAGAGGCTGCATATGATGGGCACACAGGCTATATGATGGGCACAGAGTCTGCATATGATTGGCGCAGGTGCTGCATTTGATGGGCAGAATGGCTGCATTTGATGGACACAGTGGCTATATTTTATGTGGCACAGTGGCTGCATTTGATGGGCACAGTGTCTGCAATTGATGGCACAGTGGCTGAATTTGATGGCACAGTGGCTTCATTTTATGGGGCACAGTGGCTTCATGTTATGGGGCACAGTGGCTGCATTTGATGGGCACAGTGGCTGCATTTGATGGGCACAGTGGCTGCAATTGATGGCACAGTGACTTCATTTTTATGGGGCACAGTGGCTGCATTTGATGGGCACAGTAGCTGCATTTGATGGGCACAGTGGCTGCATTTGATGGCACAGTGGCTGCATTTTATGGGCACAGTGGCTTCAATTGATGGCACAGTGAGGCTGCAATTGATATTTTCTTTCAGTATTTTTCAGTTTGTGTGCGCCCCCCCAAAAGTTTTGAGCACCAGCCGCCACTGATCATAGACGAATCAGGGCCGAATCTGTGCCTGAATTAGACCCTGAAACAAAGCCAAAGGTGCACAGTGTGTCCTGTGTGATCCGTGGCCGGTTTAGGTGTGAACCCAGCCATAAAAAAATGCTGATAGGTAGAATTTTTATGACAGAAGAGGCTCTATTAGTATAAACCCTTCCCCTGTTTGCCAGCATTTGTGTTCACTAACCTGCAGAGATTTAATTCTGCTTTTATTGACTTTCATAGCATAATATCCAGTATAGTATCCAGTGAAAAATAACCCTATTGAGAAGGACTTTTATCTTCAATGATACTTCACTGAAAACATTTTTAAGCAAGAACAAAGACATATTACTCATAGATACAAGGCAACTGACCAACAATTCCAAGGTTTGCTTTAATTATCCAGACATGTTCAGATGTAATAAAGAGGAGTTTGTTTTTACATGATTAGATAATTAAAGTGACTCTTCACTCTTTTTAAAAAAAATTGATTTAGAAAATCAGTCTCTGTATGTTAGCGTTTGGGATTAGCAGATTGATTTACTTTTTGTAGGAGGCAGTGGTAAGGCACTGCAATGTCACTGGCATCTACAGGAAGCTGCTGGAAACCAGGGTCCAAGGTAGGTATTTTTTTGGTTTTACTTTCGGTTTACATATATGGGATATAGGAAATGTAGCAAATCCTGTGTGTTCCCCATACCGTATTGAAATCGTACGGCGTTCATGCAATCTGCTGTGTGTGTCAATGTTAAATTAATGACACCCTGACCCAGCTTGCAAAATGCAGTGCCATTGCCTGAATCAGATCACATTGGTGTGAACAACAAAAAAAAGGATCCTGCACCATTTTGGTGCAGATGCGGTGCAATTTGAACAATAAAAAAAATGAATGGGCTTAAGTTAAATCGCACTGCTAATAATCGCATGTGATTTGAACAGGAATGCGCTACGATTCCTGCGCGTATCACATGCTGTTCCCCACACTGCACCAATGTGAACCTAGGCTAAATCAGTTTTTCTTTTGGGGCTAAGAAACAAGTAGGACTTATATTTTTGTTTAAAGACTCCTTTCATTTTGTTTTTAATTTTGTAGTGCATTATAGAGCTAGGGAGTGCTTGACTGGGCTGGGTTCCAGATTGTTTCCTCTTAGGCCCCGTACACACGAGAGGATCCATCCGCTGGAATTGATCCGCGGACCGGCTCCAGCGGATAGATCCCCTGGTGTGTACAATCCAGCGGATCTGTTTCCGCGGATTTTTATCCCCTGGGATGGATTTCAAGCGGATAAAAATTTGAAGACATGCTTTCAAATCTATCCGCTTGAATCCATCCCAACGGATTGATCCGCTGGTCTGTACAGACTCACCGGATCAATCCGTCCGAATGGATCCCCCGCATGCGTCGTAATGATTCGACGCATGCGTGGAATTCCTTTTATGACAGCGTCGCACACGTCGCCGCGTCATCATCGCGGCGACGTCGCGACACGTCATCGCGAGGGGATTTCGGCGCGGATTTCGATCCGATGGTGAGTACACTCTGGTGGACCGTATCCGCGGATAAATCCTCTCGTGTGTACTAGGCCTAACTGGATAATTACTGCCACAATAATCTGACAGTAGGGTATTTTTATTAGCTACCTAGACAAGGATAACGTTCTTTTAATTTGTGGCAGTGCTGAATTGTAAGTCTGTTAACTTGCTGCATATTTTCACTGGCAAGTTGTACACTTACAGAATACTTGAAGCAAAAGTTCCAGTTTCCAGTTTGCAGCAAATTTGCATGACAAGTCTCTAGCAAGAGCAATGTCGCTGTGCTCAGTCTACAGCAAGAGCTCTGCAAGTCTACAGCATGAAAATTCAGCGACAGTGACCCCTGTGGTGGGATGACTATTGCATGACATAACAGAACCAGAACTTGTAGCAGACTTGCAGAATGTTTGCAAAGAAAGTCGATCTGGAGTCATGCAGCGCAGACTTGCTTCAATTATGCATGTGAAACCTGACAAGTCTAGCAATAGCTTAGCAAGTCATTTTCAAACTTGCAGCACAATTTCATGCTACCTGGGTACAGACTGTGGGGTATTTATTTATTAGTGTAAATTGTCTGAACAACCCTACTGGAATGAGGCTTATTGTTTTAAAAGGGCCCTTCTAAAAGTAAAGAGTCGATAAGGATGTGAACTGCTATTGATTTTGCGGAGAAGTGTGGAAGATTGTGGGAGGTATATTCCTACAGAATGAACTAGTGTTATATGCTAAGAGGATAAGACTACAGTTACCAGGGGTACCATGGCGCAGAGGAGGAGGGGGAGTTGTGATTTTCCTGGGCTAAGGAAAGGAACTGACTGCTGCAACTGAGAGAAAAAGAGATACAGTGACAACAATTTGGGAACATCTGAGGATGCCCTGGGTGCTGGTTGAGCATGCTGCCTAATTGAGAAGCCAGACATCAAGGACACTGACAGGGGTACACTTTGTTGTGAGCAGAAGGAGTTCCCCTGTTGACATGGAGTGGTGAGAGGCCTATGGTCAACACTTCACTGAACCTTGATAAAAGAGGGACAGTTATATGCAAGAAACAAGAGTTTCTGTCTCAGTTCTTAAAGAGACACTGCCTTGCGTGCTCCACCATAGCAGTTAGGCCCCAACGAGCTGGCCTGGAAAAAATAGGGTAGCATATTACTTACTGCTGAACTGTTATTCTGGTATATATATATATATATATTCGTATACTATCATATACTGTACTGTTTTCTATTTTCTGTGCATGTGCATCATGCTTAACTTGCTTCAGGGATGGCAAGCAAAGTCTATTCATTCCAATGAATGAAAACAAATCTGGGAGGAGAGCCCGATCACGCGATTGCAGCATTATGCAGCGAGCACTCCATGGGACACCCCGTATTTTATGAACAGAACATTAAATTAAATATAGGCACAGTGTAGACCCTATTATGTCCAATATAGGGCAGACAATGACCCAACGGTATTGTATTACAGTTGATTTGAATAGTTCTGTTAAATGAGAAGTTATCCTCAAAACAGGTCCCATGACATGTGGAAGTGGGTGGAACCCAGTGCAAAAGCATTTTATACAGACATTGGCCATTTGGCACCAGAGCCCACCTGTTGGTGGGTGTAACATTAGCGGGAAACCTTCTCACAGGCCACAGCTTGGAAACTGTGTGTGAATGGCTCTCTGTTGGTTTGATAAGCCTTCACATAGTAAGAACATTTTTAAATTTGACATTATACCCTTGTAAAATTATTTTATTTAGTATCACCTTCTGTACCCAATAACTATTGCCTTATTTATGCTGCAGTTTTAAAAAAATATTTTCTATAGTTGCTTCCCTTTCTGCTGTTGTATCGCAAATATACAGCTTCATGCCTCGTACACACGACTGGTTTTCCTGGCAGGAATGCTGCCATGAGAGCTTTTGGCCGGGAATCCGGTCCGTGTGTATGCGCCATCGCAGTTTTCCCAACAGGAAAACTGCCGAACATGTTTTATTTTTTCCTGCCGGGATTCCTCCAGGTTTTTAAGCTGGCAGTTTCCCTATGGGGAAAACCTGTGATGGAGCATACACACGGCCGGGTTTCCCGACCAAAGCTCTCATGGCAGTTTTCCTGTCGAGAAACCCGGCCATGTGTAGGGGGAAAAAGCTACCAAGCAGGTTCTCTGTTTTCCCCTCGGTTTTTCCGGCGGGTCTTTTTACTGCCAGGAAAACCGATCGTGTGTACAAGGCATCACAGAGACAACTTCTTGTACATCTCCAGTTTCTGACATGCCCAGTATACAATGCCCTAAACAAAAATAAATAAAACAGTGACTTTAGCAAAAAATAGGGTCTATTTTAATGCTGTTCAAAAAATGTTAAGATTCCTGTTATTTAACGTAATTTTTGCATAATAGCTGCATTCAAATTTTATTTTTAAGAGACCATGAATTCAGTGTATGTTGTTATTATTGCCTAAAGACTAGTTACCTTAATCTGTATCTGGTTTAATGGGCAAACTTTTTTTAAGTGTACTTATAACCATGCCACATGAGCAATGATGTCACTGTGACACTTCAAATAGTTTTTGCTATTTAACAAACAGGTTAAAATGAGTCATATAGAGAATTCATTTTCAGGAACAAATTTATATTTGATGTGTTAAGCTTTACAAACTAAGCAGTAAACTATTCCTTGGAATTGTAAAATTTGGCTAGTATACCTTTACTAAATACTTACCTATTAGCAGTAAAAACAGTAGAAAGAATTGAGGTTTCTGTTTGTCCCCTGTTCCTTTCCTTTGGTTTATACTGTATATACTTGTCAAAGAGACATTTACAGAAAGATTAGTCACATCCGCATGCTCACAGCGCTCTTAAATGTCATGAATCTTTCTCTGGTCTATTCTTACAATTACAATAAACATTGTTTGGCGACAGCACGGTACAAATAATTTCACTGTGTTACTTTGGAGGCACAGAAAGGCTTAATTCCAAGACAGTCATATTTCCATCTGATTACTAATACTTTGTATCACAGCTTGAAATGGGTCCAACCAATGATACTCTCAGCCACCAAAACTTATCTTTGTAGAAATTTATAAAGTTTAAGTAGATGTAAATTCTCACATGCAGTGTAGTACATGGCAAGCACTAAACTGACATTGACACAATACAAAGCTATATAGTTGGTAAGGTAAAGATAACAGTTCATCCAGTTCAACCTGAGCATGTATAGATTTGTATATTGTGATCATGTCCCCTCTTGAGCATCTCTTCTCCAGGGAGATCATTTTAATGTTTGTAATTGTATAACTGGGGTCCTCCAGATTAGTGTTTCTCAACATTTTTTAAGACAAGACACCCTTTTAAAATCTCAAAGGTACCCCATTCTAAAAAAAGTAAAAAATGAAACTATTGGTTTTACTTAATGTAGCAACTTTCACACACGTAGGACACCCAACATTAGAGGTAATTTATTCCTACAAAGAAAATACATATTTGCACACTGGTACTGGTTCTCTCCTTCACCGATGATGTCATTGATTGATAGGAGGCCAGGGGCTTGAAGGTTGTAATGGTGCACAATGTGGCTTTGTGTAACTAAAAGGCAGGCCTTATCCACCTGCTAGCTTGTATTCAATTTTTGGTAAATGTTTAGGTATTTTGCCAAGACACCCTTGAAGAAACTTGAAGGTCCCTGGGCACCCTGGTTGAAAAATGCTGCTCCAGATCACTTAGAGTATTGGCTTTGTTGCCTTTCTCTGGATTCTCACCAGTTCAAGTACATCCTTCCTGAGGAGTGGTGATCAAAACTGTGGCCGAACCAGAGTTTTGTAAAGTGGTAGAAATCTAGTTTTATCTCTTGAGTAAATATCCTTTTTAATGCATGCTAAGTATCTGCTAACCTTGCTTGCTGCAGCTCAGCATTGCATGCTATTGCTGAGTGTGGTCTGCTAGGACACCCAGATCATTTTCCATCCCCAAGTCCCCCTGAGGTTCTCAACCCTTCACTGCAATTTCTCCCCCGTCCTGATTCTTCTGAAGATAGGGAATACCTATGCCCATATTTAGGAGAAACTCAGCCATATTGTGTCACACAAACTCCAGGTCTGGAGCAGGTCTGGAGTTTCCTGGTGACATACCCCTAGGTGGGACTATGCAGAGAAATAATCCCTGCCTACACCCCCCCCCCCCTCTTAATGGTATTTACGTATGGAGGAATATTGGTAGCGGATGATAAGCTTCACCGATGCCTACTTTCAAGCATTATTTTGATTAAGACCAGTAAATAACCAAAGGGAGTTTTCCTTTTTTTTTGTTTTGTACACCTGCATTCTTTTATGTTTTCACACTTTTGGAATGTACTTATATTGGTGTATCAACTATATTTCCTATTTTTGGCTGTTGGATAATTTTGAATTAAGATATATTGATAAAGTACTGTAAACCTTTCTGTTTTTCTTCTGAAATTAGATGGATTGTACTTTTTTTTTGTTAAAGTCTTGAATTTTTGAAAATCAATAAACAGACATTTACCAGAAAAATTTATTTTTGTCGTGTTGGAGAGATTTCCACTCTTCCCAACCTGGATGGGCCCTGTTTTTTCTGAATCTGGATGAACTCAGGGGTAGGTGGATGTAAACAGTTCATTTAAACCTGCCTGCCCATTGAACTGCATGGAGCTTCCAATCAAGTCCGCATGAAAAACTGGTGGACCTAAATGGAAGGCCTGTGTGAAAGGGGCCTTTCTGTCCCATCAAATTTAAAATAAATAAATACAATATCCAGAGCTTGGTGTTGAGAGAAACACTATAGTGTCTGTTTTATAATTATTTTTTAATATCAAATTATAGCAAAAAATAAATAAATGTTGGTAGCACCTGGAATGTTGTCTGTAACAAGATGAGAGTGCAGCCTCCACAAGCACTATGACTGGTTTGTTTTATTCAGATTGTTGTAGGAGGTGAAACCTTCTGCTATGTACAACAGGAAAGCCAATACCTCAGGAGCTGGCATTATAACAAGCTCTGAGGAAAATCGCTCACAGGGTTGTATCTGCAAATTGAGTGAATAAATCATAACTGCAGATAAAATGTATGTGATAAATACATTTATTGCAAGTAGTGAATAAAATATCATCCTGGAAATGTATTTTCCTTCCCTGGATGCCTTTGCTCCTGACAGGAAAAATGCAGTTTTCAAAGAAAAAAAGCCTAAAGCCACATTTTGCTCATGCATTTAGACCTGTTTAGGCACGTCAATCATTTTGGGCTTCATTGATTCCATTCGTCAGAATTTTCATGTATTCTGGCTAACCAGGCGCGTTTACGCGTGTTTAGGTGCGTTCAACATTTTTTCTACCCAAAAGTTTCTCTCCTGGACAAGCAATGGATATGTCTGTAAACACCTATGTGTGCATGACCACATAGACTAACACATAGGTGAGTTTGGAAGCAAAAACACCTGTAAAAGCAGCATTTTTTTAAGCTAGAGGCCTTGGTGTGGTGGTAGGATTCTATTTCTTTTTTCAAGCTTTTTTTTGCTTTAATTTTGCCTGGTAATCCTACAAATAACACACTTCCTGTCCCTGCAGTCTAAATGAATCTGCTTTTATACTTTTTTTTGTTAATAAAGATATTTTTCTTTTTGTAAATTTGTATGTTATTTGCACACTTGTTGATCACCCATGAATGTTCCCTATATTTTCTACGTTTTTAATACATGCATACAGTATTTATTGAGAAAACTATTAAAAAATGTATTGAGAAAAATCGTACGTGTACATATAAAAAATTAAAATGTATTTATGGGAACAGTATTTTTTAAAATATAAAAACACACTGTTAAAATAGTTTTTATCAAACGATCACTTTTACATGCTTAAAAAGCACTGAAAAAATGTATATTACCTTTAACTGTTTCTAGGCCACTGATGTCAGGGGCATCAGCCCTATTATAATAGCAATAAAATTAAATAAAAAAAAATAACACGTTTATGAAAAATTAAGTTTGATAAAAGAAATCAAATAAAAACAAAAACATTTAAAAGCCCTCTTTTTTCCCCCACTTTGGATAGTAACCACTTATGGACAAAGCCTCTTTTTGACACTTGTTGTCTACAAGTTAGAATATTTATTTTTTTTGCTAGAAAATTACTTCCTCCAAACACTCTATTTTTTTTCAGACACCCTAGAATGGCGGCCGTTGCAATACTTTTTTTTTTTCCAATCAAATATATTTTTTTTCTTTTGTATACAAACAACAAAGACAACATACAACTCAGGCACGTATTGCCCCATTACTCCTACATTTATCTACTCCCATCTCGTCATACATCCAAAATGTCAAACCATCTGCCCCATATGTTTTCAAATTTCCCTAAACAGCCTTTATGTAAAAAAGTTTTTTTTTCCTTAATTAGGGTTTCCCTTACTTGTATTTTCCATTCTGCTACTGTAGGTGGAAATGGTGATAACCACTTTTGTGCTATGAGCTTATGAGCCTGGAAACATCCCTTTTAATATAAAAAAAGCATGAAAGGACCATAAAAAAAAAAAATGAAACCCCCAAAACTTCCCCTTTAGGACCATTGGGCGGAAGTGACATTTGATGTTGCTTCCGCCTCTCAATGTTATGGAGCTGAGTGGGGGCCATCTTTCCCTCACTCGGCTCCATGCCTGCCAGGGGGAAGGATGCATCCTTAATGCATCCTATTCATTAAGGTGAAAAAACTTCTGACACTGACCGGCTCCCTAGCCCCCCATTTTATTTACCTGAGCCCGTTCTTTCCCTCAGCGGAGACACGCTGTACCTCTCTTCCTTGGGTTCTTGGCTCCTGATTGGATAGATTGATAGCAGCGCAGCCATTGGCTCCCGCTGCTGTCAATCAAATCCAATAATGCAGGGCCGAGTCCGGCATTCTGTGTCTATGCATGCAAATGCTAGACTCGGGAGCACATCCGCAAGGTAACCCCCAAGGAGATCGCTTCTCCCAGGGGGTTTAGTAATGCGAGGAGGAGCCGCGAGCGCCACCGGGGGACCCCAGAAGACGAGGTTCGTGACCATACTGTGCAAAACTAACTGCACAGTGGAGGTAAGTATGATATGTTTGTTATGAAAAAAAAAAGGTTTTCAATCACTTTAAGGTTATTGTCTTGGTTATTGAGGGGCCCGACATGGATTGTCATCACAAATTCTGGATTTGTCCTTTTATTCAAAATTAATCTGAAAAGGTTCAGCTTTACTTCCTTGCTATGAAGTTCATGAATCATACAATGTTAGCTCCCATCATCTTCTGAAACTGGAATTTATCTTCGTAAAAGACTTCCTTTTTAATACATTCCCTTTTTAGTATTTAACCAAATGAATAAAAAAATTACTCAGAAATCTGTTGTTAATCTTACACAGTTTAAGCAAAGTCTATATATTAAATGGTAGCACCAAGATGTCAGTGCAGGAGAGTGTACATTCAACCCCAATGGTTCCAGGTATTCAGGAATCAATTTAATATTAGAGTCACTCATGGCCAATGGTTGCAGGTCAAGTTTCAGCGTTAGAAGAGTTGGCTTTAAATTCAAGGGTTGATTTACTAAAGTTGGAGAGTGCAAAATATGGTGCAGCTGTGCATGGTAGCCTATCAGCTTCTAACTTCAGCTTGTTCAATTAAGCTTTGAGAAGAAAAAAAAATGGAAGCTGATTGGTTCCTATGCAGAGCTTCACCCAATTTAGCACTCTCCAGTTTTAGTAAATCAAGGTAAGTGTCAGGGTCTAATTTATGGTCAAGTGTATTTGTTGGGAGGGGTTAGAGAAAGGTGATAGCATAGAAAAATCAAGTATTTGGCATGCTACTTGCAGTGTTTTTACTTTACATATATTTTAGCTGGAGCTTGCTAGAGTCAATTTCTTAGCACACACCCTTCTTTCCTTGCACATCATAGCCATCACCTCTCCTAGGAATTTGTAATCACTGTGATGTTCCAGCTCCTCAACCCCCCTCCCCTGCCATTGAGATAACCTTTTACTGTGTGTAGCTGTAAGGGAAGAAGCACCACTTAAGCTCTTTGTAGGTTGGGGCTGCTGAGATCACATCCCAGATGACAGTGGTGAACAGCAGTCTCAAGCCGTTTTGATGTCTAGACGAAGGAGGCTTTTACAGTTATGTAATATGCCTAAAATATAATAAATGCATTTTTTATAATTTTTTAGTATAAGATTTTTTTTTGTTTACAAACGGTTTATTGGAATATAAGTCTCAATACAGTTAAAGTTCACATTGGCAAGGAGTACAAAAATACATACATATGTAGTGAACATCAGTGAAGGATATGCATAGCATTTATTCGAGAGGCAGAGGAATAGGTTATGGTTTGTATAAAAGGCTGCACGGCAGCATAGTACAGTGATGTAAGTACTATATGAATTAGTTTAATGGCAAGGAGAGGAGGGAAATATAAAAAAAAAAAAAAAAAAAAAAAAAAAAAAAGGGGGGGGGGGGATAGCAGACTCATAAAATGATTCATTGGATCAACAGAGATAGGTCCCACGGCCTCCACTTCTGATCGTATATGCTCATAGTGTCATATAAGGTGTGATGTATGCGTTCTGCTAGTTTGATGGATAACATACGATCCATAATTTGGGCCCATGGCACCGTGGCTGAACGCCAGTTGAGAGCTATTGCCCAGTGTATTGATGTGAGCAAGGTATGTATTAGCCTGGTATGGGCTATAGGGATGTCGGGAATAGGATAAAAAAGGAGACACATTTTTGGTGTGAGTTCTATTCTTCTACCTGTTATCTGTTCTATTTTGATACTGACCTGTTGCCATGTATTTTTGAGGTGTGTACATTCCCAGAAGGTGTGGATAAGGGAACCTTGTACTGGGCAACCTCTAAAACAAAGGGGAGAAGTTGCAGGATAGAATGAATTAATTCTGTCAGGGGTAAGGTACCATCTATATTGGAGTTTAATGGCAGATTCCCTAATAGAGGCTGTCTTGGTGCATTTCCGTAGGTTGTTAGTCATGCTGTCCCATTGTTCAGTGGAGAAGGATTCATCTAGATCTGACTCCCATTGCTGCATTTGGTGTGTTTTGTCTGGTAAATTGTGTTCGTTTAGGGTTCTATAGATTCTAGATATCAAGCCCCTATCTCGGGGTGAAGTAAGACAAATTTGTTCAAAAATCGTGAAGGGGTTTTGGAGGGAGAGAGAGAAGTTTTTTTGATAGAATAGTTTGATATTATTATAGTCTGAGAATTCCATATCTTTAAGTTTATATTCTGTTTGCAAATCTAAGAATGTGCGAAAAGTATTATTTTTAGTGAAAGCTTTTAGGTTAGATAGATTGAGGAGTTTCCAAATAGAATATTGGTTGGAGTGTAGGTCGGGGGGGGTAAATAAAGGGTCCCCTATGAAGGAAGCTAGGGGAGGGATCTCTGAGGAGATGTTAAACTTATGTTTATGTCTGTGCCATAATAGTAGGTCCTGGTGTACTACTTTATTAAGTTGACCCATTCTTTGAGTTTTAATAGATTTAGACCATAGGAGGCCTTGGAGGTGGAACGGTAGGACAGATTGTTCCTCAAATTCTAGCCAGGGGATATGATTGGAAGGTGCATACCATTGTGCCAGTTGTGTATATCTGGCAGAAAGGTAGTATAGCCATAAGTTTGGCATACTCAACCCTCCCCTCGATTGAGGTCTATACATCAGTGCATATCCAAATCTAGATTTTTTATTTTGCCATATAAATTTGTTTATATCTCTTTGTATAGAATCTAGGGCACTCTTAGGGACCAGGATAGGAAGTGCTCTAAAGAAGAAAAGTAGTTTTGGAAGTATAACCATCTTGGTGGCAACTATCCTACCCATAAAGGACGTATGGAATGCTGCCCATGATTTGAGTAGATCTCTGATGTTTTGAAGTAATCTAGGGTAGTTTTTTTGGTATAGGGACTTGTAGGATGGGGTGATAAGGATGCCTAAATATCGGAAGGAATCTGAGTATAAGATTTTTTTATATACGGTTGTTATGGTAACAGGGTCTCTTTAAGTATTACAGCCAGGTTAATCTGAAAGAAGATCTGTAGATGGACATCTAAAACAAGAAAAGGGATTTTATTAACCAGTTCCTACCACCCATAAATATTTACAGCCGCTGGACAGGTGAGCTTTAATGCTGAGCGGCGGCATATATTTGTCCTTGGCGAATGGCTGTGCTGAGAGCAGGCCTTACTGTATGCACTGAAGTGACTAAGATGTCTTGGGCATATTCCAATTCACACTTGCGAATTGGGAACCAATCACAGTGGTCACAAGATCTGAAAGTCCGCCTCCACGTCCCAGCATTTAGGTGGCAGCAGCAGAGGTTAAAGGAGTGGTATGAAATGTATAAAAAAAAACATCCATACTCGCCTTCATGCTAAAGCTGCTGAAGACAATCAGACTAAGGACATGAATTACTGGAATCATGTCCTGTGGTCTGATGAGACCAAGATAA